>NC_139768.1:23068797-23712130 GCF_965231275.1 Zosterops lateralis
ATGTATAATAAGAATAAATAGAAATGAGAAAAAATCTACAACTGAGTTCCAGTGTGCACAGTTCCTTGCAGTTAGCCTTCAAGATCCTGTCCATTCTTATGAGCAATTCTGCAAAATAACCAGAATGCTATTACTTTTAATTGTGACTTGGACTTTAGAAAAACTGCAGGTCTCAGGTATAAATATAGATTGAGAAACAGAAACCTGAATTATTCTTTTTAAATTGATTTTTAAAACAGTACTACTTACCACATTAAGAGACAAAAAGCAAAGTAAACAAAACAGCAAAGGTAAGAAATAAGATTTATGATTCATTTAAAAATATGCGTACAGAACAAAAGAAAAATAAGAATTTTGTTCTTAGAAATATATTCCTGTAAAGTAGTACAAAAACGTTCATGTGCAACTTTGATTTTTATAAAGATAAACTGATAAAAGATTACCAGACTTTTTATTGTAGCAGTACTCTTTAGGACATATATACTTTAGCACTCTCAAGGATTTTGTAATGTTAAATAGGTTCCAATTAGAACACCAGGTGATTTAACATCACCTGAATTCTTCATGAGAAGTTTAAAGAAACATTCTCTTAACTGGCAGAAATGTGCACATATTGTAAAGTCACCATTCTTTCATTTAAGATATTATAATTGTAATTCATCCCATTATCATTCAAAAAAACAGATTTCATTCTCATAAGTATTAGCTTTTTTCAAAACATTCTCAAGTTATTAAATAGCTGCTTTATAGAATTATATTACAATTGCCCAATTTTTCACACTGCCAATGAAATGCAGCAAAAATGCACATAAAACACACCCAGGATACAATATATACCAGTTGTCAAGTCACTACTCTGTACACATTCTCAACATCAAAAAATCACACTTAGAGCAGTAATTATATTTTAATAAGAAGTTGAATGACATTAGCATATAAATTAGGTTAAAAGCACATTGCTTTCAGCAAACCAAAGCACAATAACATTACTGTATTTACACTGTGAAACACATTGAGATACAACCCCTCTTTACTACCCACCCACCCACCACAAGGAAATGAACAGCAGAAAAATTATCTCAATAGATAAATATCATTTCAACTTAGAAACACATTTTCACTATCACATTTTCTGACTGATAATGGAAATGTTTATAATGATACTTACGATATTTTACCAAAAGGAGCAAATGCTGACTTGATGTCTTCTGTTGTTATTTCTGGACTTAAATCCCCAACGAACACATGGAAGTGATCTGAAAATAAATAATTTACTAATCAAATATTTAACTGCTATCTAAAGTTTCAACTCCTGAGAAAGTGATGCTCTGCACACAGCACTGGGAACCAGGAACGCTCAGGATTCCATGTGAAGAGCAGCAGCAATTTAATCTGTCCACTCCGGTTTCCCCAGTTGTAAAGCAGAAACAGAAGAATTAGTTTGCACAGTTCTATTAAACACTAAATGGGAAGGAGAGAAGTTACGTTTAAATGCATTTATGATCAATTTTTACCACTTTGTGAAGGATTTGTGTAGAAGTGATACTGTGGCATTACATTACTTACTGGATGTATCTTTTTTCTGGCTACTTGGTGTTGTTGCCCAGTTTACTTTGACCTCCTGAAAACAAGTATAAGATTTAGTATAAATTCACAAAGATCTTACATTTTATAAGTTCATTTAAGGGTGGGTTACAACTGTCAATGTTTATAAATCATCATTTAATATAAACAACATCACAAACAGAACATCACAAATAATACATTTCCTAAACAAGACTTACTATTTTAATATCACTACTTTTAAAATATTATTCTATCAATATTTAATCGTGGCAAAATATCTTCAATGGTCTTATTAATATTTTCACACAAATCTATATTCTTTAAATCTAAGATTACCATGTGAGCAACTTACCTTTCCCAAAATTTTTCTCCCATTCATAGCAGCTAATGCAGCAGCTGCATCTCTGTGTTCATAAAATTCCACAAAGCAATAAGGGTCATTGCTTGTATGCTGCAAAACAGAAAATCCAACAGAAGAGTTGACCCTTCTGCTATCGGGTTGCTGAGAAGAAAATCCAGGAAAATATATTACTTACAGCTAGAAACTTTCAGAATGATTTGCATCAGATTTATGAAATAGCCTTTGACATTACACTTAAATGCAAGAACTATTAAGATGGATTTTTTAATCAAAGGTCTAGCAGTTCCTGAAGGATAGCTTGCTTTGAATGAGGACTGAAGTTTACTGAACTAAAAATAACTGATCAGAAAAGTGATCTGCAAACTGGATGGAAAGGGAGGGAAAAAGGGGAAGAATGGAGAGAAGAACAAAACTACCTCATGCATGTAACTCAGAGCTAGAAAGGTTTACTCCCCAGACACATTTTCACCAATTTTCTCTTGCCCTACTTAACAAGTGTTTCCTTTCATTTGACTGAAAACCACCAGCGGGCAGCAACCTGGAAGCTGCACTGTGTCAGTCTCAAGTGAAAAATGCCATAGCAAACAACTGGGAAATAATCTTTAAAAGAACTCCAGTTTGACTGAGGGAAAAGGATATTAATCAATTGACTGTTAACTCTGTTAAACCTTGAGTACAACCTGTTTTTGTAGGATGGCCTATCAAGCCACCTTTAAAAATACTCACTGACAGAGGTCACTGAAGTGATAAATATACCAGAGTATAAAGTGCAAAGAACAGAAGAGTTTTCTGAAAAGCTGATCAAGTGGAAAGGATGTTGAGAATGCCAACTTGAACACTGGATTTGATCTACCTCCAAGATGTAATGAGTACAGAAACTCTAACCAAACCATTTCCATTAACTATTCAGCACGTGCACAGACCAAAAGATGATAAACACTAATATTACCCCAAACAAGTTATTTCTCACATGGACAGGGAAGGGTCTAGCACAGAGGAACTGCTCTGGCGTCAGTATTCTCACCTATCAACCTCTCCCAGCGCCAGGTAGAACACAGATGTAACACAAGTTAAGAGAAGCCTTTTCCAGCAGTCCTACTGAAGTTCTGAGAACCCATACACACTTACACTGATGAACAATTCTAATCCTTGCCCCTAAAACTGGATTGTACAGCTTCAACCATAGTCCTGTCTACTTCTGAAGCTGTTCAGATGCAACAGTTGAATGGATCACAAGGCCTTTATACACCTAAAATGGTCATGGAGTCTGAAGTCATCCTCCTGAAGTACTCAGAGCCTCTAACTGATGCACAATGAACAGATGAGAGAAAATGTACCTGGGATGATAAAAAAAGTTCCAGTCACAAAGTTCTCTACAAGCACACTCACCTCAGATGCCCCAAAAAAGAAAGCCTTAATTCACCCCTCCTCCCACACTACTTTGGGAAACCCATTTAAGGCTTCTTTAGAAAATTTAGTGTAGTTTATGCTTCAGCTGAAGTGCAGCCTTACTTTTAGACTTTAGGGAGGTCTTTAGCACTGAGAACTTGACTGAACACAAGAAGAATCTCTTTTTCAGACACTCAGACCTTTAAGTGTTCAAACTATCTACAAATATTGTGCCACCAGGCTGAATATTATAAACCCCCAAAAGAAACACTTGAGATTTTTCAACACTTGATATCACACACTCTACAAAAGAAAAAGGATGACCTGATACACGTGGCTAAAATGGAAAACCCCACAGGTTTTTAAAAGGTGATGGTGGTACTAACAATGGTAAGAAGCACCTAACCATGACTCCATTCCTAGGACAGGTTTATCACACGCTGTAGAAGGATAGACACCACGGACAGGGCAGTGCCAGCCTAGAATCCAACCTGCACTTCTGTGACTGCTTGTTGGCAGTGCTGAGGTCAGCCCAGTGCAGCCACCTCTGTGTGACTGTGTACAGCTGCCAGCAGGTTTTGTTTATCTGCTTGTTTCATAAAGATGTCTCTTTATAATCTTTATGGAAAGATTTTAAAACCACAAAGCCTCAACCAAGGTAAAGATGTTGGAATTTCTCATCTGATCCTCAAGAAACCAAAGTGATGCTAACAGCTCTCACCCAGCCAAAGGTGGGAGCAGCAGCACCTTATGTCTGTAGAGCACACGACAATCAAACTGTTTTTTCAGAGAAAAACCAGCAACTGTGATCTGTCAGCCTTCTGTTCTTTTTCTCCAATAAACGTAAAGCAAATGCAGCAGAGAAAAGTGTCACATGGGAAATTATTAGTCCAGACAAAGATGAGAGTGATTACACAAGCAGCAAGTTGATGATAAGCTAAAAACAAAGAAACAAACAAGCTGTGTGACACATTGAAAGGAGAAGCCCACAGGGGAGTTTGTGGAAGAATTCCTAAAGAAGTCTAGTCACAAGACTTGCCTTTTAATTCTTTCATTAACAATCGTGACATAAAACTAATGTAACTGTCCTCAAGAAATCTGTAATTACAAGTTAGTATGAAGCATAAAATGTAGTAAAAAGTATGAAGTGTATACAGAAACCAGAGAAGAAAGACCACAGTTTAAACCTGGCAGAAGCTCAGATTAGTCCCTGCCTGCTCAAAGCTTACCAGTTATAAACATAGAAGGAAGGAAAAATACCAGGGCAAGAGAAGTTTTGTAGGATGTGTCAAAAAGCTCACAGAAATGGCTGCCAACCATAAAGGTACCAGAGTATTTACAATGGAGTTAAGAATGCATTAATACTTACCAATACTCTGTGCAAAAGACTGTATCTGCAATACTATGGAAATTTTGTCACTTTGTTTCAAGGAAAAATTAATTTAAGAACAGACAGCTGCAGACAACAGCTATTTGTACTGGTGCAGACAAGAGCTATTTGAACTAGTGCAGAAAAAGCTGAGGAAGAGTCAAACTCATTTTGAAGGATTTCTTACTTTTCATCCATAGCAAAGACCATTTATTCAAGAGGGACAAGAATTACTGAGGCTCGTGTTCACAGAATGTGAAAAATGTAAAAAACAGCCATGAAAAACACTTGAAATTATAAGGTTTCTGATCATGAGAACAATGTGATTCTGCAAAGAGAGAGTTACAATCTTTTAAATAAAGTGGAATCTCATCACCAGCTGATAAAAGTTATATCAAGGCTACAGGCAATAGCACAGGATTGCACACACCAGGTCTCTCCTGCAAAGAGTTATCCCCAAAGCCAAAGACACCCACTGCCAGTAATGTCAAAAGAAGCCCTCGGTTTCATTTGTTTTGGACAACTTAGGATAAAGTTACATTACATTTGCTACCCCCCAGATGTGGAAGGCCTTACCTCTGTTATCATTTTACAGCTTTTGCATGGTCCAATCTGGCTGAATAACTGAAGTATGAGAACCTCAGTCACATCTCTGGAGAGGTTTCCTACATAGCTACACAAGGAAACAAAAAACCAAGATTTTAAACCAGGAATCGTCATCTTTTAAAACATAATTATGGCTTTAAAAACTTAAACAACTATAAAGAATCTCCCTTTAAAACATCTCAGGTATCTTAAAGGCAGTATTTACAAAATATTTCATATTTTTAATGCAGTACTCATGTGGTTTCTAAATTATAATGTTGGCCACACAGCTGAGGAGGGAAGCTCATTCAGACAACACTGGACACCACGACCCAGTGCCAATCACTTCCTTGGCACAGAGATGTCAAAAGCATGAGGAACGTTGCTCAAGAATGTTGTGCACAACAAGCAACCAACTGGGCAATGATATTTTAAGTTTCACTTCCCACTGAGTACCTCATCAAGAATCCTTCTGAATTTGGGTACAAACACACATCTAACTCCCATGAGCTCAGGAGCAGCTCTCGGACAAATTGTGCTGCGTTGCAATCAACCAACTCAACTTTTCTGTTTTCCTGAACATTTGGAAAGCCAGCCCACTCACCAACAGACAAGGCAATTGATGCAGCATTTTGCCATAGGAATGCACTGTACAGCATCTATCTCAACAGCTCCCACCTTTGTAAGAGCCCCCAAAATTCTGGCAGTGTTATTTTAATATCACCCAGACTTCTTGATTTTTGTTAGTTTGTAAATCTTGAGAAGTCATTCCAAGTTTTGTAATGCTTATCAAGTTTAGATAAGAGTCCTAGATTTACCGGGTCACAATAATGGCTGAGAAAGTCATGAATGCAAAACTAAATTCTTTTTAACAATCTGACTAACTTGTAATCAAATTGTAAACAACATGCTCAGTTAAGAAAAAGGCTTGTCACAGTAACAGATGTCAAAAGCCATCAGCAGAGGGACATTCATCATCTTTACAAATAAGTTTGTCAAGGCATAAAGAATTCAAGTGCAACCAATAAGACGAGCAGAACCTTCTGCGATTTAGAAGCTGAAACAATATACATCCTATTCATTTTACTCTGGTCGGTTACAGAACATCATAAAAATGCAAACTAAAGTCAGCCTGACCTGTTAATACAGTGGACATAGATGTGAACAAGCGTTTCTTATTGCTCACAGACAAATTTATTTTTAGTTAACTAAAGGTGTGCTCTGAAATTGCTCTGAGAGGCAACACTTGAAATTTTTGGAAAAGCAAATTCTGTGTCTGACAGCTGGACTTTCATCTGGATCAGCAAAATTAAAACAGACACTGTTTTCATCGGAACACCACACGATGTTATCAACAGATGTTTGTTTATGTTGTTCTCCTTTCAGCAACTGTGGGGCAATTCCACACCTTCTCAGCAGGACTCCAATGCTACAAGACCCAGAGTGAGGTTCTGAAGTATCACCTGAATACAGAACATCCACTAAAATCCTTCATGTACTCATTAGTTTCTTATTAAATACGTATGAATTAACACGAGTCATTAACAGAAGCCCGTATTGTTATGAAGCTTTTCAGCAGAGAAGTTAAAAACTGCACCACTCTAAGACCCCTTACAGGACAATTTGTCCATCTCACTGACTTTTCAGTTCTATCCTGAAAACTTAGTAGTTAAACATTTATCCATACCTTCTTTCTGAAATATTAACTAAATTTTTGTTAATCATTCACCAAGAATAAATTGTAAATCACTAATAGCTTTTAGTGGAAATATTAACCGTTGCAGACACTTCTAAAATCAGATGGAAAATGTATATTCCAGTAGGAACTGCAACACAAAGGGTCAGTGGTGCTGTGAACTTACTGCCAGTACTGGATTCCTGTGTATGCTGCAGAACAGTATTCATTAATACTGAGCCTTCACAGCATATATGAAATTAAATACAGTGAAGTTTTATTAACATCATTTCTAGTGCAAATCAGATACAGTAAGGAGTACAATTAACACTAACAAAAAAACCAAACTTCATCCTCTCCTGCATAATATTAACATGTATTTGGGAAACACAAGAAGTCTGAAAATCAAGCTGGAAAATTCCTCTTGGTTTGACAAGAATTAAAAAAAAAAAGGCCAGGGAAAGCCATTTTTCAGCAATCTATTCAACTAAGGTAAGAAAAGTTACACTAACTGATAGAAGATACAAGATACACTAGGTGGTTTTTTGATACCACATGTCTTCAGCAAGATAGTAGTGAGAGAATGTTGCATCATGTATGAAACAAGCTGCCTTTTCATAAAAATCAGGACCACCTTGACTGCTAGATTCAGATGGGATGTGAAATCCTACTGGGCCATTAATTCCCTAAATTTCTATGAGAAATTCTGCCTTGGTACATAATATCACCATTAGTCAGAGGCATTCCCACCCTTCCCAAGTTGCTAAAACTCAAACTTCAGCAATGCACACACTGAGAATATTGCACAGTAAAGGTTCATGTAGCAAAGACAACACCCAGAGAGACCCAAATCTCTCAAACTAAATGTAAAATATGGGAATACAAACATCTACAAATTTGAAACAATATGCTAAAAAGTACAACTTGATGGTTACTTTCATGTAACCATTTAAGCAGACTGCAGTAACATCACCTCCTTCAGTACAGTTAGAGACGACTTTAATAAAAACATACAAGCAAACATTTTCAGTGTGAATGTCTGAATACTACAGAACTCAGGAAATAAATACATTCAGCACATTAGGAACAGACACCTTACCTTTCTGGAAACACAAAACTTGGCTCAGCTGATGCTAATCACCCACCACCCATGGCCAGCCTTTCCCCTTTCTAGCTCTATTTACAGCAATGTAACAGAACAGCATCTTCTACTCTTGAAATCAAAATTATCAGAACCACACCTCAAGAAATCAGAAGACTCCTAACATGCTGTTGTATGCTATTTCAGTCTTTTTGGACTGATACTTTCTAGAGGATGTATTATGCAAACTTTTTAAAAATTACGAAACCCATCGGGGAGAAGCATTTACTAAACTTTTATAGGTGGTCTTGGATGATGTGACAGGGCAGCAAAAGCTGTAGCTTTTTGCACACAGGCAATAGTGTTTGCTCCCCTCTGCAAGCCTGAAGCACCCAAATACCAATTAATAAACAGCTACAAAAAACCCCCAACAACCTACAGACAGACAGATGTTGTGACAAACGCTTATCTATTACACTTCTGAACGCTGCTGACAACACAAAGAATAACAAGCTACTTGAAATCCAGAGATGTTGTAGAACTATCTAAAGCACACAAGAGGCACGTATCAGCCCAGAATGAATTCTGGAACTCCTTGGCTTAAGCAGAAAAACTCTCTTTTTGAAGGTAAACAGGTTTGTATTGCATCCTAGACAGGGAGGTAAGAATGGGACCTTTACAGCCACTACTTTTAGGTCCACAAAACTCCCTTACGTCCCTTTTTGAGAAAAGATAGTAAATCTGATTTCTCTCTCACACAGGCAACATGCAAGAAATGCCAGTTTCTATATTTAAAAAAGGAAATTATGACAAGCAATAAGGTAACTGATGTGCTCAAGAGCCCATGGAAATTCTTGCAGCTTTGCCTAGTGCTTGTGAGCTCCTGGAAATAAAATGATACCAAGAATAATCCACTCTGTAGCCTCCTCCAGGAGACAACATTCCTGTACAAGAGCTGAACTGAAAAGAAGTTCGAGAGAAGTGAATTGGGTGAAGCTTTACTCCTGCACCTTATCCACATTCCAGACTTGGAATACAGCACGGCAAGGCTGAGGAGATAACAGCTGTAGGTATGCAGTGACTTCAGAGCAGTCACTGAATACCCACAAACCACACAAAAAAATTCTAAAAGCTTTAACAAGAATACACAACTTTGGAATTTTTCTGGTTGTCTGCGAGAGCTGATAACATTAGCAACACATCAGGTTTCTGATAGTTTAGTTTTCACTTTAAAGCTGAAACAGGACTTTGATACAGCCTGTGAAATCTAACAGTACTCACAGAAAACAGAGCTTTCAACTCTTCTATTAAGATTAAAAAAAAAAAAAAAAAATCAGAAGCTCACAGCTCATTTTAGGACCAGCTGAAAAACTGCATGTGAGAAATCACACAAAAAGGCCCCCACCCCGGGAAAGTGTTTTGGCAGAAGTATCTAAGGCTATTCTTCACATTTCTATAAAGTTAAGAAACATAATAAATAAAAATGCAAGTGGTGTCAGTTCTCTATATTAAGCCTCAGAAAATATTCTGAATTCTTAGAGGTTCATGACTGACCTATCGTGAGTGGGAACAACAGAACAGCCCTGTAAGTTACTGCAAATTGAAACAGTCCTAATTCCTGAGCTGTTTGAGATGGGCATAAACGTGCAGTTAAAGTGGTGAGGTATATTTTGCTTTTTATAACTTAAAAAAATGGCTTGCAACTGTTAAAAAAGAAAATAGCTTCCCAATTTACAGATTTTTGGGTTTCATTTATTCCTGCAGGAGTGAAAACCTAAGACATTAATAAAGTACTGCTTACACGACCAATCAAGTGCTTTTGCACATGGTCAAATAGCTACTGAAACAATTTGTTCTTCACTTTCTCCCCCCTCCCCCTCCCAAATAAACCAAACAATGAAGACTTAGAAGTTCATCTAACAGTATTTTTATTTGTTGTTCTGGGGGGACAGTGAGTTTTATTTATGAGATCACAAGTGCTCTATAGGAAAAGCAGTGCTCAGGATAATAACCTTTAACACATGACTTGCTATTCTAAATTTAAAGACATTTCAGATAAAAAGTAGGGACAAGAAGGTAAAATGTAAAAAATGCTACAGAGAAATCTTTGTCTTCCATGCAAAAAGCCCACAAATAATTACAGGAAAGTAACCCTTTGTGATTGTGGTTACTAGAGAACTAATAGGAAATTAACGTGCATGCTGTTTATTAGTTTAACAAATGAAACAGTCACACGTGTGCAATAAACCATTTGGGGCAGCTGTAGAGATGCTATTTCAGACATCTTAGTAGAAATTTATTTATTCTCTTGTTAGTAACTAAGTGGGCTAAGTTAGGCCCTTGATGGACTGTGTTACTGGAAGGACCCACGGCCACAATGTGGTACCCGAACTTGTTGGCACTAAAAGAACATTTTAAAACTTAATGGGAATACAGCAGTTCTTAAAAAGAAAGAAAAGGAGTCAATAATAAAGAAAGAAGCCTTGAAAATAAAACTGAATAAAACACTGTGTGACTCTGCTCTTTTCCCTCCTCCTATTCTAAAACAACACTCAAACCTAGGTCTGCTCTGAGGACCAAGCGAACTCAGATCATCTGGGTAATAAACACAAAAAGTATTCCAGATATGCTTATTTACACTATGCATCACAGGGAGTGAGGACTAAGCACTTACATTACACTGTAAACGAGTTTAAAGAACTTTTGCAGATCCAGAAAGGAGAAAAAACACAAACTGCCTTGAGAAGCCCTAAATGCCAAGTCATCATTTTGGTGCTGAGAACAGAATTACGAGACATTTTACTGTTTCAGTAGTTTCTTTAAGAGTGCCTTTCAGCCCTGACTATCTTGGTGAGCTTCTCTGAAGGCTACTGTCCCGAAAGCTAAATAGACAAAGATTTCATTTGCACTGTCCGGAGCTGCGTTTGCCGTCTGAGCCTGCCTTTCTCCCAGGGACAGCCCGACCGCCGCACCGCTCACAGAGCCCCAAACACCCTCCGGCAGCTGCACTCAAACCTGGGAACTGCTTAAAATCAGCAGCAGCACAAAATCCCTGCTCTCGAGTGCCCAACCGCAAGTGCCAGCCTCCCTCGTTTAAGCCAACAGGACAAAGAAAATTCACCAAAACCACATCTGCAAAGCTGGAAAGAACTCAACAGCAACCCCAAAACGCTCAGATTTGTATTTCTGAACAGAAAACGGGTGACAGACACCAAGTGATTAAACAGCCCGGAGAGACACGGCCAACACACAGTTATTTCTTTCTGCTGGGCCCGATACCCTGTTATTGAACCGCACCGTGACACGCTGGAGGGAAAAGCGATCCCTCCCGGTTTCCCGGCGCTCCCATCCCACCCGCCGCCGGCAGAGCACAAAGAACTTTCCCGGCGGGCAGGGGAGGCCCGGGGCGGCCTGTGCCCCCCGGCCACGGGTCGGGACTGCCGCCTGCACCCCAAACCTCCGGGGACGGACCCGGTGGCTCTGAGAACGGCCCCCGTTACAGCCCGGTCCAGCCGCGGCTCGCCCGTGTTTTCCTTGGCTCGGTCGGCGCGATCCCGCGCTCCCCTCCCGCTGCTGCCCCTGCCCGGACCCCGCTCCCGGCCCTGCCGCACACGCTCCGGCCCCGCCGCTCCCCCGGCACCCCCGGCGGCCCCGGCCCCGCTGCCCGGAGCGCACCCTGCCCCCGCCCCGCTCCGCCCCGGGCCCGCCGCCCGCCCCGCCGCCCCCTCCCCACTCACAGGGTCCGGGGCTGCCCGTCGTCTTCCATGATGGTGGGCAAGCGCCGCTCTCCGCAGCCGCGCCCGGGGGCAGCGCCGGAGGGGCTCGGCGGCGCACGGAGGCAAAGGGAAGGTGAGGAGGGTGCGGGCGGCCCCGGCTGCCCCCGCTCCGCGTCGCCCCCGCGCCAGGTCCCGCGGCCGCAGAGCCCGAGCGGGAGAGGGAAGCGGCACCACAAAATGGCGGCCGCCACCAGACGCTCAGGAAGCCGCGCTCTGCGCAGGCGCCGCCCCGCGCGCTCCCGGACCCGCTTCTTCTTCCAGGCCCCGCGGGGCGCGATGGGGATCGTAGGCACTGCCGGGCACGGCGCGGCGGAGCCCCGCGGGCTGCTGGGAGCTGTAGTTCTTCTTGACGGGCACGGAACGGCTGCATCCCAGGAAGAGAACTACAACTCCCGGCATGCCCGGCTGCAGCGGAGCCTCGGAGGCGAGTTCGGACGGCCTCGATTGGCCGACGGCAGCCCGGGAAGATTCGTTTCGTCTCGATCCCGGACTCGGTCCGGGTCTCGGTCCCGGCCCTAATCCCAGTCCCGGCCCAGCCCCGGCTCCACGGAGCGGGACGGAGCTGCCAAGGCGGCTCTGGAGCGCGCTGTCACCGTGTGGGGAGGACAAACGCCGCGAGTCGCTGTGCCCCAGGCCCCTCCCGGCCATTCCACACGGCCTGCGCCGGGCGGAGCGGCTGCCTTACCCGGCATGTGTCGCCAGCGTCAGCCTCTGGAGAGGGATGGCCAGCCTGCATGGGGCCTGGAGCAAGCTGGCCGAGGAAAAGCTTCCCCTGTGCGTGGCAGGGGATTGGGACCAAATGGTTTTTCAAGGTCCTTTCCAGCCCAAACCTCTCTGATCCCCTGATTCCCAGAATTTCCGATTTCATGTGCCACACACGTGTGTATGTCCCACCACAGCCTGGCTGTGCATAGGCACCATCGGTTCATTGGGAAGATCCAGAGACGTGTGATGCTTAGGAAGCCCACCGAGTTAGGAATTGTCAGTGGGGAAATAGACCAGGATAGCTCTGCACAGGCAGAGGATGAGCATCCTCACATGCAGCTCCTGCAGAATAATCATTGCACTCTCACTCTGGAAAAAAATCAGTTTGTCCACATCTTCAACATTCAAGTACTTCTAAGTACCCCCTCTGCCCCTCTTCCAAAATAGTAATAGCACAGAGAAAACTGCTTAAGTAGTTATCAAAGTTGGTATTTTTGTGCCTGCTGCTCTCCCTTTAGTGTTTTCATTCTTTAAATTAAAAACACACAAAACTGTTGCCAGGCACACATTTCTGGTAGAAGTTGTTCTAGCACATGGATGCAGAGAGGTGGCTTAAGTAACTCTTAAAAACGTATTTAAAACAGCAGTTTGAATATGTAAGGAATTAGTGCGGTACTCTAAGCATGGATTTTAAACAGCCAGAGATCTGCAGGTAAGGAATCTTTGTGTCCAGCAGGGACAGCAGGATTTTTTGCTTATTTCACATGTTTGGTCTACAGGCAGTAAAGCCCAGGAATTCTCTGAGTTGTGACATTTCCCAGTGCCTGCAGCTGCAGGAGATGATGCAGCAGGACTGGTGAGGTGCTGTGGGACAGAATGGTGTTGTGGCACCCAGTACTGACCAGCAGCAGTATGTGCAGCAGCAGTATGTGCTGCCTGGACTGCCAAGTCCCTGGCAATGTGTTTTTGTCTAATGCAGCAATTAAAAAAACAAAAACAAAAATAAAACCAAAAAAACTGCAACCCTCCCCCCCCCCCAAAAAAACAAACAAAAACAAACAACAACAACAAAAAACCACCCAAAACAAAACAAACCACCAACCAACCAAAAAAAAACAAAACAAAACAAACAAACAAACAAAAAACACACAAAAACCAACAACAACAAAAATACAAACAAACAAACAAACAAAAAAAAACAACCCCTAAGGTTTGTTTCAATTTCAGAGATCTCAAGGTCCCTGCAAAACATGAGTATAAATTTAATTCCAGCAACATCCGAGGAGTGAAGCCCTTTATGAAGCAATTAGACACTGGCTGAGTCTTCTCCAAGTGTGTACTGAGAATAAAGTTTTTCTACTGGGTTTAACATTTGCAGTATTCAGAGTGTTGGATAGCACTGATCCCAGGAGAAATTCTCGGGGAAAAAACCCAAACCAACTCCACTATGCAACTATGTTTTCCCATTAACAAGTGGCTCTTTGGAGATTGGTTATGGGGGGATCAGACCCAGCCAACACGAGTTTAGGAAAAGGCAAAACCTCCTTGACCAACCTGATCTCTTTCAATGAGAGGGAGACCCACCTGGTGCATGAGGAAAGGCTGCAGATGTGTCTATCTGGACTTTAGGAAAGAGTTTAACACCATTTCCCACAGCATCTTCCTGGAGAAACTGGCTGTCCATGGCTTGGACAGGGGCTCTGTTGGGTGGGTAAAAATCTGGTTGGATGGCTGAGCCCAGAGAGTTGCCAGATGCTACAACAATATTACAGTTTTCACTGAGTATTGACTCTAGCAAAGGAATTGTTCTGGACTTCCCTCTTGATTTATCTCTTTGTCAGAGCAGCTTATCTACTGGAAATGGTTAGTTTGCATGCCTTATTCTTAATTCCAAGTCTGGCAGCTCTGCTGTGGCAGTGAAATCTTGCAGAGATAGCTTGGTCTTCACCTCAGCTCTAAAACCAAAGCACTTCTATTTTTTTTTCCCTACAGAACCCATCTTTTACAGATTTATGAAGAAAATCAAGACACAAGAAAGGTTTGAGATGTTAATCATTACCTCAGGATACTGTAGGTCCACAAGGTAGCACAAGTTGCCCTAGGAGGGCAACGTGGAAAAAGGAATAGGGATGTCCTGGGAGGGAGAAGCCGGTGCTGCCTCTGGCACTGCTGCTTTGCCAAAAGGGAGGAGGAAGGGGTGGGGCAGGAGGGGAGGAATCTGGGAGAGCATCTTTGTGGAGCTGCTCTCACCCAGCACGACACAGAGCAGCAGAGACGCTGTAAGATGTGGGACAGTGAGGTCAGAGCCCTGAGGGGAAGCAGGCAGAATGAAACTAGACTTAAATACAACCTTTTCTTGCTCTTCATCATCTTTACTTCAATAGCAAGAGGGTTAGTCCTGATATCCAGCCTCTTTTAAAGCTAATAACTTCGATTTTTTTTTTCTTTCTTTACAAATCAAGTTATCCTTCTGAAGAACAGCAGGTGTGGTGAGAGTTAAAATAACTCTGCAAATATAGACCCTTTCAGATGTGAAACAGAAATACCTGGGGCAAAATTTGGAGGTCTCCTCACAACTGCTACCCAGCTCTTGGTCAGATTGGTCAGATTCCTGTGAAGTAACTGGGAAGTAGCACAGAAATGTGGAATACAACCAGCCTGGACTTAAACCATGTCCTGAAAACATGTTTCCACTCCTGACCTTGATTTCTTTTGCTATTTATTTTATATCTTTATTTTCCCCCCAAACCTAATGCTTCATCTAAATGGAATGTATTTTGTTTTGCCTGACTTAGTTAGAAGGTTGGCATTTACAAGGAGACAGGGTTAATAGTCTGAGCTACTTGAATTTTGCAATACAGACACAGCCAAAGCTCTTCCCTCACAGCAAACAGGTAGGAAACCAGACCTAGGTCAGGATGGGAGTTGAGCAAAGTAAACTAATTAAATAACAATTCATAAATAAACAGAAAAAGAATTGTCAAATAACTTCTAAAAATGAGAAAACATGAAGAAGGGTCAATTTCCTGAGTCAAAACACTCTTTTATTTTGATATCAGTTACCTTTTACTAAGATAAAGAAATCTTACCTGTAAGTTAAAACCAGAAGAATCCTTTCTCTTTTTTCATAGTTCATCAAGCCCGTCAACTCTTCCAAAAATCTGGTGGTAATAACTGGCAGCAACCAAAAAAAAAAAAAAAAAAAAAAAAAAAAAAAAAAAAAAAAAAAAAAAGTCATTACAGCTTTATGTTTCAGGGGAACACCTTTTTTCTTAAAATTTCACCTATTTCCTGTAAGCTGAAAGTTTCTCATGTGGAAGTATAACTTAATCAAGAAGCATCTAGAGCCTTTACACATGGAAAGGTCATTCCACCAAAAATAAACATAAAGACGCTGCCAGTCTACTGGAAGTTTAGTTCAAATGCCATCCAGGATTTGTCATCTGTCAGCTTCCTTGTTTGCAGCAAGAAAAGACACATGTATTCTAAAATACAAGAAAACTTTCTGTTATGTCACACTGCTCCCATTTGATCAGAGTCTAAACTCTGAAAAAGCATTGGATGGGATCCCAGAGAGACAACAGCAGCAAAATGTGTCTGGCAAAATCAGGGAGTTAAATAAACAAACAAACTGATGCAGTGTTGCTTTCCTGAGATTCACAAAAAGAAACTTTGAAGGCTGTACCACCTCTGTCTTAACTGGAGCTGCTTCAAAAAGCCAGAAACTTCACAGCATCCTTATTTCTGTTGTGAGACTGAAGAAAAGTAATCCAAGAGAATGTGACCCCCTGAACATCCTAACAGGAGACATCTGCTTATCCCAATTACCCCAAACTTTGATTCTTGCAGCTCAAGGGTTTGCTATATCAAAACCATGAAGTAGAACCACATAAAACACATCTTTATTTGACTGCTCAGAAACAAAAGAGGTGTTATTCCAAACCTATTTGTTTTTAAAATGTACTTCTGTCCATTATGCATACTTCATAATCACTCAACATCTTTCTTTAATTATGCTAAATAATGATGAACAAGAACATTCTTATTGATTATACATTAAAACATATTTTACTGACACATATTACGAATGCACAACCTTGCACAACCTCTTAGAAAGGTTTTATTCCTAAGACTTGAGCCCTGGAACAAGCAAAAAGGGGAACCATGCACACAGATCAATGTGTATTGTAAAAATAGGGTGGGGGTTCTGTGCAAAAGTCACCTGGATATTCTTTGACTACTGAGGCTGTAAACCTGCAACTGGAAATTCTCTTCATGCATTTTCTTTTGGGAAACTTCTGGCTGTATTCACGTTAGAGAGAAAAGAAAGTTCTGTAGGAGATGGTTGTCTAGACACTGTTAGATCACAGCATCCCACACTGTGTGTTCAGTACAAGGGCTCAGTCATACAAGTCTTTCTTTTAATCTGTTTATTGCTCCGCTGAGCAATTGCTGCCTGCTTGATGTTGCTGCAGACTGCTCAGTCCCTCTCTTGCAAGTTCTTCCTTGGATGTTCAGACTTGGCATTGCTCCCAGTGAAGATGTGGAGCTAAAAACTCATGGTGAAACACAGAGAACTTCAGTCCCAGAACTGGGTTCTGCTCCTGTTGATTAAAGCAGTGGAGCGTAAACGCTTAAAACAGAATCCTCAAAGCAAAAATTTCCACCTAATGCAGGAATGGTTTCAGAAAACACAGATATGGAGCCAGTAAAATTCTCAGACAAAAGAGAAAAAACCAACATCTTTTGGTATAGAGCTGAACCAGGCTGCAAAAAATAAAGTTAAAGGCTCTGATCTGAGTAAGAGCCACAGGACTTGAACCACAATCCAGTGCCTGCCCTAATGGGATTATTCTGGGATGATATTTTAATTTTTCTACACACACACACACACACACATACACACACAAAAAAAAAAAAAAAAAAAAAAAAAAAAAAAAAAAAAAAAGCTTTCTCAGTGAAGATCAGTGACAATTAAGAAATCTCCAATGTTTTTTGTGGGATGGAAGAAGAAACCAGGGCAGCACTCTGCTGCTTTTCAAACTGCTCTGGCTCTCTCACCTTGCCAAGGCAGACTATTTTGGCAACTAAGGATGTGCTGAAGAGTGGAAGTGATCTGCTCCATTTAACTGCCAGGCCACATTCCCAGCACCAGGGAACACAAGGAGGGTTGTGCTGTCCCAAAGCTTAGCAAGGATCTTTCCATGCCAGTATAACCCTCTGGAAATCAGATCCACTGTTTTTGTCTTTAGCACCATCTGGGTTGGTTTTTTTTGTTGTTGTTGTTTGTTTTTTGGGGTTCTTTTTGTTTTTATTTTTCTAATAGAGTTGATATTTAAACCACAGAATAGATGATGTTCAGCCAAAAAAGAAGAAAATAAAACAAAATATGAGACTCTAGAAAGATATGAGAAAATTTGCAATATGCCCTAGAAACAAAAATCTAGTTTTCCAGTGCCCTGGACTGTTTAGAAACATAAACAGTGGGAAAGGAAAATAGCTTTGTTCAGGGTAAAAACAGCCAAAGATTGAAAAAAATCCTTTTAGCTACTACAGACCAAAATTGCAGTTCTGTAAACGCAGATAAGCATCACCTAATCTTCTGTTTCAGAAAATTGATTAAATTTGGAAAGTATTTCCCTCCAGCTGCTCTGAACTCCAGGTCTTATGCATTATCCAGGTCTGTCTCCCTCTGAATCTCTGGAGATGCAGTCACGACTCAGCCCCTAGAGCAAAGTGGAGTCCCCAGTTTCCTGCCCCTCTGCCCTATCAGGTGACCCTCAAGCAAGGATGGCAGAAGATAAAATGTGATCAGGAGCTGCAGATTACAGTTTTCAGTTCTAATTTAAGAAGGAAGTTAGTGGCAGTCCAGTTTGACCTGCAGGTTTTCCCTCTGTGGCCCTGCTGCAGGAACTCCTGAGCCATCCAATCCAACAAAAACCATCCCCTGAACACCAGTCAGAGACACTGCCAGAAATGGGATTTTTACTCAACTCTGTTAACAAGGAAATTGGAGGAAAATTATTATAATAAGTAGTCTTTTATAAATGCCTCCTCTGGCTGTTGTTTTGTTTTTATCAGGAGTATGCAGACTAAGATTTTCCATTTGGATTTCTGTGCTGCTGAAGACTGTATTAAAATTCACCATGGCAAAGCTCACTTTTGCAAGAGGATACCTGCAAACATGGTTTTGTTTATAACTCCATCTCCTGAAGGTTCTTGTGCAAGTGAAGATTTGTGCTGACTTCAGCTGGTTCAAATTTCAGCAGAGACACAGTGATACTCCCCATTAAAGGAACAAGTGGGTTCTGTGCCACCAAAGTGTTTTAGTTTCCAGGTTTTAGTTTGAGTTTTTAGTTTTTCTGACTCGTTTGCAGCATTGAGTGGATGTAAAAATGCCTCCATGGATCAGATAGCTGATCAAGTGAGGAGTAACACTGTCCAGGAACCCTCCCCTCACATCTGCCCATCCTCTGATCCAGCTGTCCTGTGTGATGGATTTCCGAGGTAGGCAAACAGTAATTATGGCACTGCAGCTGTGGGATATCTCTGGAGGGGGCCCGGGGTGAGAGCTCAGCAGGAAACAGCTCCAGGAGAAAGGAGGGGAGGCACTAATGCTTCTTCCAACCCTTGTCAACTGCTCTTATCAGCGAGCCAGCCTTGAGCAGCCAACTACACTCCTAAGAAGTGGAGGGGTTGCATTCCTGGCACGGGCCCAAAGAGCTCTTTGTATGGCTAGGAGATGCTAGCACTTCCAAAGCTGAATTCCCAGGCAGACGCTGCTCCGAGGAGAGCCAGAAGGAGCAGAGACTAAAGGACGTGCATTTGTTTCTTCCTTTTCAGTCTGTTGCCTCCTTTGAGACTCCACCGTGCCAGGGAGAGAGCCAGAGATGCTATCAGCTCTTCATCTGCTTCTTCGATTCAAGAGAATAAAAATATTTGGAAGAGATGACTAGGGACAGAGCACCAATATAATTAAATCAGCTGCAGTACCCACAGAAACTGGAGAAACACTTCTGCCTTCACATGTGCCACATTCTGCTCATAAAAGGACCGATTTGCTCATGAAAGAGGGTTTTTAAATTCCCCTTTCAGTTGTTTTTTCCAAACTCTGTGCTGTGTCTGCTATTGGGCACCCTCAGGTCTGGAAATGATTCTGCTTTGGACCACGATTTGCCAGTAAACTTTGGAAAAAAACCCTCAGACGTTCCAAAGCACATTTGGAGCACGGCAGCCCGGAGTACAGCAGGGCAGATTATCCACTAGGTGGGAGCCTCTCAACTCTAATGGGTGCTGGCCACTGTGGCAATTAAAGCACCGCCTCAGATTGATTCTCCTTCCTCCTGATTTCTAAGGAAGACCAAGTTCTGCCCCCGGGGTAGGCTCAGACACTCCTCAACCAAAGAGCTGCCTCCATAGGCTTCTGTCTGACCGGCAATGGAAGAACAGGGAATGAGCAGCCAATAATGCCTTTTTGGAAATATTCATCTTCCTTATATATGCCACTCATGATGTATTATGAGAGTGAGTAGCTCTAAACATTCAAGTTGTCTTCTGCTGCCTACGTTTGGAATTGAATTTTGCTTTTGCTGCATACAGGTCACAGAAATCAAAGCTGGTTTTGCTGTGTTCACGGCCAGATTTGCTCCCTGATTTATGACAAATAGCATTCCAGAGGGAAATAAAAAGGGAAAAGAAAGTAAAAATTGTGCTGGAATTGGCTCCTGCAATCTTTTTAAAAAAATCTGAAATTTTGAAATCTGAGTACGTACTTTGTGAATGCCCAGCTTTAGTGTAGTTGCAGTGTGATTGCAACATGTGCATTTAATAAACTTTTCTCCATTTAAACAGTAGAATTAGCACTCTAATTTCTTATTAATATTTTGAATTTTCTGTTAAGTTCATAGGAAATATATTTATCTATCAAATGACTTGCCAGTTACTGTGACTCCAATAAGCAGATGGCATGATCAAGCTCTAAGAGCCAAGCAATGTCTGCACCATGCAGCAATCAGAGTGAGATCAGACCATTTGTGGATGGCTTCATCCACCTACTTCTGCTCTCCACTTTGCCATCAGTTACACTAAATTGTGTACTAGACACTAGAAATCAAGTCTGAAGTGGTCTGTAGCATAAGTGGCGGATTAGTACAAGATTATCAATCACTTTGCATCTTTAATTTTCTTAAAGGCAGGCCCTAATTGTATCAGTGGCCCAACAGGCAGCTCCATGATTCTGAACAAAGCATGAAGCCAAACATCTGCACAGCTCTGGTTATTGTAGTTCATAGGTGAGACCTTCTTGCTTCTAGCTGAAATGGAGCAGGATATTCAAAATACAATCAGTGAAGACCTGGAAGATTCAGTGATACTCTGGATGAAACAGCAAGTGATGGAAATCATGCAGGTCATGATTTCCCAAATTCATCTTATCTCTTGAATCTGATGATTGAGAAAGTCTGTGCTTGTTGCATTTATTAAGAGAGTTCATATGACTCTAATGCATCCAGCAGAGAACTTGGACTGGAGCCTGCTCCAGAACACGACACTCGACACGTGCCAGACATGTCACTCATCCAGGTTCATCAATGACAGCTCTCTGCAATCCCTCATCCAGAACAAACATCTCAACTCCCAGGCCTGGTTAACAGAGCCTTCTCTGCTCAGGTGACCTGTGGAAGTGCTGCAGGTACTCAGGAGGCAGAAAGCCAATTTAGATCTCACTGCAAGACATGTTGTTTCCTGACACACCAGAGATATCTGCTTGATTAATACAGTGAATAACAATTCCGTTACAACAGTGCTGCACTGTACAACCTGAGCTAGAGCTGCTGTGCAGCTGGGAAGAAACTCTCTGCAGCCCATGTTCAAGTCAAAGAGACATGGGAGACCCCGGAGAGTACATCAGGTCTGAGTAACTACAATTGCACAGTTTCTATTTGTAGTGGAACACCCTGGAGCAAATGTTTATTTGGTACTCCTGGATGTGTGAAGCACTGTGCAGATAGGAAACTGGACAAGTCTAGAGTGCTTTGTTTGCACTTACATGAAGAACACAAAAAGTAGAAAATGCTTCTTGAGTGTTTTCCCTTCTGAAATATAGCATATAGACCTTGAGCCTGGAGTCTCATCTGAGATTAGCCAGACACTACAGAGACTCACTTATCTTAATAACAGATTTTCCTGAAGCCAAGATTTTTGCTTGGCAGTATTCCCTACACGAACATTTTCATAAGTCATTCTGATTTGAAGGATGGCTAATGACAATCTGAACCAGAAGCCACATTTCCTCAGGGTCACAGCTATGGCCCAGCAACACCTCAGCACCAGAGAGCAAACAGTGCACCCCTGTACAGATACCCTGTGTAACCTGCCTCGCCAGCAGTGCTTTCACCTGCACAGGAAACCAGGCTAAACCCTACCTGTCAGGAAAGACAATTTAATTAACAGAAAAAACACAATGTCTTGCCAACTAAATTCAATCACTAAAAGGCTTTTCCTTGTCAGCCCAGACTGTTCTCTTTCCAGCTGGATGCCTGTCGATCCTGCAGCAGTTCAAGTGAATCTTGAATCACTAGCCCATGGTAATTCCTGTGAAATGCAGCCCCCTCTGTTTCTTAGCAGGGTATGCCCCCACAAAAATGTCTAACTTAAGTTAGATAGCCCTTTGAAATTTTCTTTCATTAATTTTTCACCTCCTTGATGACCTTATTCATTAGCTCTGCTGAATATATGGTTGGCTGCCAGCTGCAACAAAATAAAAGACTCCTCCTTCTTCGTGCCTTTGTTTGCATTCTCTCAGCTACAAACCCCATCTGTATCACTTCCTCAACTTACAACAGTAATTTTCCTGCAGGACCCTTTTAACATCTGTGTCCCCTGTGTCTGAATCAGCTGTTTTTGTTGATTTGGAAGAGAGTCTGGCATATGCTACAGGGAACATATGGTCTAAGTGTGCCTTTCAGTTGCAAAGCTGAGAGTGAAATTCCTCTGCAGATTGGAAGCAGAATAAATCACTGATATTACGCCTTTTGAGGCTACTGCTGACATTGGTGAGGCCAAGCAGAGGCTTTATACCAGAGAGCATGAGAGGCAGCAGGGGTAGGAAACATGGCCAGGGACAGGCATCACAGTCCAGGACTGTGAAATAAGCAAAGTTTGGGATTCGTTGCTTAGAAAATAGGTGAGTCTGGAAAGGTGATGGCAATACAGATATCTGCAAGTAAATGCTCTGGGGAAAAAAATTGATCCATTTATAATACTTAGGAGTCAAAGGCACACAACAGTGGGGACAGAAAAATGGGTCTGTGATGGAGCAGTGTGGTTCTGACAGCACGGGACACGCGGGATGGAAGAACTGCAGGAATGAAGGAGCAAGTGCCAGTAATTATTTAGTTTGTCAGTATGATAAACAAAACCCCCTGTCAAAAGATGAATGGCCATCAGTGTCGAGATCAGGAGATCTTTGATCCTGCCTTCAGCAGGGGGGATCCTGGCTGTGCCCGGGGGTGTGAAGAGGCAGGGGTCTTTTTGAAAAAAGAGATACCTATCTCCGAGTGATTCATACTTCGAAATCTTCTAAGCAAATAGCTCTGCAGAAGGTAATTCTGCGTTTGAGGGACGCCGTGCATTCACTCTTCTACTCAGAGTAACTATCAGCAGGCATCTGCGGCTGCTCCTGTGACTGTCAGATGACTACGAGTGGTGTAATAGTGAAGCACAGTTACCTCCAACCAAACCCACCGAGTGCCTGACGTGCTCATAGAGCACCCATGAGAAAGCCACTCTTTTAAACCTCACAGACAACACTCTTTGCCTTCAGGTGTATTTCTAAGTGAAACTGAGGACTGCGACACGTATTTGCAAAGCGCTGAGAAAGTTCAAGCCAGGCGAATCTGAAGAACAACGCCTTGCCCGCACCCTCACTTGAGCAGCATTATTTTTGTTATTTATCAGCCACAATACCCTGGCATTATGGGTCACGGGGCAGGGCGTTTTGGGGAGGAGCTTTGATGATTCCCTGCAGGGGCAGCGGGTCGGGGGCCGGCTGGCAGAGCGCCCCAGGGCTGCCCGCTCCGGGACGGGCTCGGGGCGGCGGGGACCGGCCGGGCTGGTGCCTTCCCCCCGCGGTGCCGTGGGGAGCAGCCCTGCCCTGCCCTGCCCTGCCCTGCCTGCACACAGCTCCCTGCCCGCGGCTCCCCCGGCCGGCCCTTCCCGGTGCCCCGGGGGTCTGCCCGGCCGCGCTGGACACGGCCAGAAGTTTCCAGCCGGCGGCTCCTCGGCCGTCCCCCGCCCTCCTCCTCCTCCGCGTCCCGCCCCTGGTCCCTCCCCCGCCGCCGCCCCCCGCGCCGCCGTTTCCAGACAGTTCCAGCCCCGCGCCCCCGCCCCCGGCCCGCGGCGGATAAAGCGGCGGATAAAGCGGCCCGGCCCTGCCCTGCCCTGCCCCGCTGTGAGATGAGCGCTGCCGCGCACAGCCCGCCGCCGCCGCCGCAGATGGAGGGCAGCGCCGAGCCGCTGCCCCCCGGCTGGGAGATCAAGATCGACCCGCAGACCGGCTGGCCCTTCTTCGTGGATCACAACAGCCGCACCACCACCTGGAGCGACCCGCGGGTGCGGGCGGCGCCGCAGGTAGGACGGGCGGGCAGGGCAGGGCAGGGTGTCCGGCGGGGCAGGGGGCCCGGCCCGCTCCCCCCGCGGGGCCCGCCATGGGGGCAGAGCTGCCTCTTGTCTCTGACGCACTGCAGTCCCTTTTTTGTGCGTTCAACCATTCGATACCTCGGCCCTGTGATGTTTATTTAAAGTTGGTTAAGTCCGCCCGCCCGGCCTGCCGGGGGACAGGCGAACCTGATTTATTTTTCAGCTGTGAACTGCCCGATCTTTGGATGCCTTTAGAAAAGGAGGGATCCGGCTGGGACTCCGAGTTCTTTTTTTCTTTTCCCGTTTTCTTTCCCCTGGTCCCAAACTCTGCCGGCAGCCGCCGCTCCGGTTCCGTTCCGAGGCGCGCTCGGGGAGAAGCCGCATCCCAGTCCAAATATGTCCATGGAAGGAGCGGCGCGGCCGGGCTGCTGCCGGGGCCCTCGGGAGCGGCCCCTGCGGGTCAGGAGCCCGGCTTTTGGGGGAATACAGCCCCTTCTTTGGGAGAACACAGCCCTCTGACCCAGCAGCGCGGCGGCTGTGGGCAGAAAGTGCTGGAAACTTGAGCCGAGTAGGGTTTGCCGGGTGGGAAAGCGATTCCCCGGGGTCTCGGCGCGGAGCAGAGCTGAACCCCGGGCACTGGGCTGCCCGGCCCCCGAGGGCCCCTCCGGCCGGGGGCTCGGGCACGGAGCTCCCGGGGCTGGACTGGAGCCCGGGGCCGGGAGGGGCCGCGCCGGGGAGCGGCGGCTGCTGCGGGAGTCCTGCGGAACCGGGGGACAGAACCAGGGGAAGGCAGGGTCGGGGCTGCAAGAGCCCTGGGGGATCGGGACTGCGGGAGCCCCGGGAGACAGCAGGATCGGGACTTCGGGAGCCCGGGGAACCGGGGGACGGAGCCCTGGGGGACAGCAGGGTCGGGGCTGCAGGAGCCCTGGGGGACAGCAGGGTCGGGGCTGCAGGAGCCCTGGGGGACAGCAGGGTCGGGGCTGCAGGAGCCCTGGGGGACAGCAGGGTCGGGGCTGCAGGAGCCCTGGGGGACAGCAGGGTCGGGGCTGCAGGAGCCCTGGGGGACAGCAGGGTCGGGGCTGCAGGAGCCCCGGGAACCAGGAGACAGCAGGGTCGGGGCTGCGGGTCCCCGCAGCAGCGGGAAGCGGTCGCTGGTTGCGGGATGCGGCTGCCCCGGATCTCTGTTGGAAGTTTTTTTTTTCTCCCCTTGCCATACGTACAACGTGAGGAGAGAAGCGCTAAAGAAGTGTTAATTATTTTACGAACTTACCGTTTCTTAAAATAGCAATTGCCCGGTTTGCGGGCGCAGACCGTGACTGAAAGGTCGGTGTGAGAGCAGCTGGCCGGGAAAAGGAAGGGACGTTCTTCTCTGTCACAAATTAACCCCCTTTGCAGCTCTTTAAGGGCTACTTCGTTTGATCTATAAATAAATTCTAGTAGTAATACACAGAGGTCTTAGAAAATTAATTTAATAATAAGAGTATTGAGGCTAGCATAGGAAAAAGTGTTTTCTCTCCTTTTTGGAGGCACCTGCTAACGCTGGCTGTTATGGTAGTAAAAAATAAAAACAGTGTGGTTTTTATAAGCATAGAATGTACTTGAGAAGAAAAGTGTGCTGTTTACTCAAAGGCTTTTGTTCCAGGAATACCACTTGAGACTAACCCATTTAACAGAGCAGTCAAATTCAAGCTGCTTTCAATAATTGTGCGAAGAGAGTTGGAAGCTGTGCGATGGATCAGCCCTCTGCTTGAGTGGGTGCCTGAAACAAAACAAATTTTCACCCCTATCTTGCGTGAAATCTGTGGTGATACAAAGTGTCTCTGTGCCCCTTCTGCCGACTGCAAGGGCTGTCACAGGTACAGAGAGCTGCATCTGCTTTTGAATAGCTTTTGGGGGATACACTTTTTCCAGACAGGAAAATCTGTTACTCCTGGCTGTAAGCAGCAATGTGTGCTTTGGGTTTGTTCGCTGGGAGATAGAGAAATGCCTCTAGAGATGAACTGTTGACTTTTTGGAGATCCTAAGGTCCTCCAGTTTATGGTGGTAGAAGTTGTGTGTAACTGCTCTCACAGAGCCATTTATCAGAGCTTTGAGTTAAGTGTGTCTGCTGGAATTCGTGGACAGCTGCTGAAATCATCAGTTTATTGAGTACCAGTGTATTTCACAAGGACAGGCACTAGTTAGGAAAAGATTCAGGCCCAAGGAAAATATGTCTTTTCCTAAATATTCTCTTAGCTAGGCAATGGCAAGGAAGGCAAATTACCCACTGACATTGAAATTCAAATCCAGCAAGGATTTTTGAAGACACCAGACTTCTCTTTATCCCTAAACAGGTAGGAAGGACAAAACCACAGATGAAAGCAAAAAAAGATTTGATGGGGGGAGCTTTCTGATTTCCTTCATTCTCAGCCTAGCTCGAATGAGAACTTGGGGCTTTTAGAAGTGATCTGAGAATCACAAAAGCTGACTGCATGTGTCAGACTTTATGTACCTTTTCAAAGATGACTATACGAAGATCACACTTTTGCTGACTCAATCACTGCATTGCTTTCACTGACATCTGACAGTGAAATTAGCAAATTTTTTACAACCCTTGAGGTGGCCTTGCACTATATCCACCAATATTCTGTCTATGAATGTTTGTTCCCTTTCTGAAGAGATTAGGCAATGAAATGAGGTATTACACTGTCAGTGGACAATGGCTGGAGCACAGATCTAGGGCTAACTGAGATTTTCTAGTTAAGAATATAGCTGAGACAGTGTCATAATAAAGTCCTGTTGTTCCCAAGTGCTTGATCTTGGCTTCTCACTTACCCATGGCTTAACATCAGTGCAGCCATGCTGACTGCAGCAATCTGTGCCAGATACATAATCAGGTAAAAGTTGAAGTGGCTCTTCTGAAATTTTAACCCATGGCAAAGCCATTTTAAAGTAACAAAACCAGACCTTGATTTTGCACTTAACTCTGTGTTTTAGGTGCATTTGTGAATTCAGACGGCTCTCTGTTATTTTCTCATTCAGTCTGGCCCTTTTTATTTTTACCCACATGAAGGATGAGTGTTCTTCTGCATGTTTTTTTCTGTTACATGTAAGAAATCACTGCAGCATAAGGATGGATTGGGGAGCCCTTCATGAGAAACAGGAAAAGAAATCATGTTGTTGCAGTGAGAAATAAGGAATGACTTTGCAAATGACAGAAAAATACTTATTAATGGAGCTTCTTGGTAGACTAATGATTTTCTTTCAAGGATCTGATTACTTAACAGTAAGGTGCAATCAATACTGTGAAAATCTAGATACATCTAGTAAAAATGTGTTTACTAGCAGTGTCACTCTTCCTTTTTTTTTTTTTTTTTTTAATAGACTTACTCATTTCCTATGCTTATTTGATGTCGTTATTTTCTGTCCTAACTTAGGGTGTCACACCTCTGCATACTTCCTGCAGGATTGTCTTATGACATTAAATTGTTTACTTGGTGTTCCCCAAAGTGTCGATAAAAATAGATTGCATTTAAAGAAGAAAACAAAAGAAGGCTTGTATAGGTATTTATCGATGCCCCTTCTATGTGTTGTTTCCACATGCAATAAACCCCCTGGGAAATAATGCAGCTAAAAATATACCAAAGGAATTGACTGTGCTGAGCCTCACTAACGGATATTGGAGTGATCAATAGCTCAGTGCTGCCTTGGGTTTGAGATAAAAGCTGCAGCAGCCAGGCACAAGTCAGGGAGCAGCCATAAAAGTGATCTATGCTGAGTACTGGCTGCAGCAATGACTGCACAGGCCTAAACAAAGGAAGGAGAAGCCATCTCACCCTGCTGCTGATGCTTCGTGTGGGAACAACTGACTACACCTAAGTTTCCATCCTCTCCCTTCATGGCTCTTGCATCTCTTTTCTCTCTGCTTCCCCAAATAAGTCTGAAGTCACTCAATTCGCATCTCTTTAGCAGTGGGCTTATTTTTGAGCACTGACTTCTCATGGTCAAGTTGACTGAAAAATCCTTGGTAAACCAAATTAGAAATTGCATTGAGAGGTCAGAACAGCCTTTCTGAAGTTGTACCTCTGGCAGTGGTTCCCCTCAGGGGGAATGTGAGGTCAGCTTAGTAACAACTAAGGTCTCTTCCACCTGCAGTGTTTTTACATTCCTAATGCTGATGTGCATTCTGTCAGGCTAATAAGTTAGTTACTGGATTAAAAAATTACTGCACAGAAAAGGCTTAATAGGTAGCAGTGGTGAGGTTATCAGTAGGGGATTTTTTTGAAGGGTTGTGTCCTGGCTTTGCCCAGATTCCCTGCAGCTGCTTGGTGTAGTTATTTAAAGTCCCCTCTGGCAGAACATGGTGAGCAGGGAGTTAACTTATGGACATATCAATTAACCTGAAAACAAGGGGTGGCTCTAATCAGAAACAAGAGGCAGGAACAGGAATAAATGATACTGGAGATAATGCAAGAGGAAAAGCAGAGAAGGTGTTGCAGGGTTCTGTGTAACTCCTGGCACTGTGTGCCTCTTATCTCAAGGACAAAGGAAGAATACTTGTGCCAGGTGGCAGCATTCTTACCTGGGAACTGTATTTTTAACACTTGTACACACAGGCAGAACTTTTCCATGACAACATGGCAGAAGTAGAGCTGTTCCCACTTGAACCATGATAAGGCAGGTAACAATCCAATATGCTTTGGGGTGTGCAGACAGTATCACTCTCTAGGTAAGCTGTGGTCTCTCTTCGTGCCAAGGTAAAGCTAAATGTAAATGAGAAGAAATGGCTCGTTCACACAGATCACATTACTTAATTACAGGCAAAGAGAAATGCTGTATCTTAAATATGTTGCAGAAGCTGTTGGTTTGATTTTTTTTTATTTTTCCTTCTTGGTTTTACAGACAGGAAAATCAGGCATGGGGTGGGGAAGAGACTTGTCTGACATTACCCAGGTAGCACAAAAGTGTCTTTTTTATGGCTGATGGCAAAGCCTTATAATTAATAAATGGGATGCAATGTAGCAAGTGCTCTTATAGTGTTGGAAAATTGCTCTTTAAGGAAGTGTAGCCAGAAAACTGCTGTGTAGAAAATGAAATTTTAGATGAAATTGTTGAGCATGACTATAGACTGAAATTCACAGCCCACTCTTAATTATCTGCTTATTCTCCTTTTTTTTAATGAGGCATTGCTTTACTAATTCTTGAAGCTTGTGCTTTCTGATGTATTTCAGATTCCTGGCTCATAACTAATAGAAAGCAACAGTTTGACCACCTGCTTCTTAGGTAATGAGGCAGTGAACAGAAATAACTGAATAAAGTGTCATTCTCATCACTGTTGACAAGGATATTTCTGTTAGCACTCTAAAGGGCTTTTCTCTAACTTCCTCCACTAAAGCTGCTCTTTAAGAGCACTCTGCTCCTCGGAGCAGTCATTGTTTCTTTTTCAGACATGTTCAGTTTGGCCCATCGGGTGCTTTCAGTGCCAACTTCCACTCATGGGCACACAGGGCAGGTGTTGTCATGTCTGTGCCAAGGCATTTTAGCTTCAGAAAGAATTCTCCTGGTGATTAAAAGAGGACAGGTTTTGTTCCTGGAACAAGATTGAGCTGCAAGATAGCCAACATATTTGCTGCAGTAAGGCTCTCTGTTCTGAAAAGCTTAGGATTAGTTTTCTCCTTCAGTTTTTAATAGTGTTTATTTATTTCTAATGGCATCAGTTAGAGTGAATGTTAATGTAATACTTGTATAATACAACTTGGTAATTACAAGAGAGAACAAAAGGCCTGTTTGCCTACACATGTGTGTGTTGGGAAATAAAACTCAGCATTCAGCAGGTAGGAACATCAAAAGCAGCTTGGCCTGTAATTGGGTTACATGATGCCACCGACACCAAGTTCTACTGAGACAGCTCATGCAACTAAGCTTATTCATGGTTTCCTTCAGTCATTAGCTAATGATATCTTGCTCAAATGCCTATGTGCTCAGTCCATATATTTAAGCACAAATTGTGAGTAAAAGGGTGAGAATGCAAATGTCTGCAGCAGCTGAGGCAGGGCTGTAAGAAGTTTGGAGTCAGCACTGAGAGTAACTCATTGAGTACTTTCCAACTCATGTAGTTCTCTGGGAAGTGTTAGTAAAACCCAGCTCATGCTGATGTTGTGCTATTAATATGTTCAAACACAGCACTGCTGAGGAACTTCTTAGAAGTACTTGGGATATGTTGATTTCTGTTGGTAACAAAGGTAGGGTAGTACTTTTGTAGTTTATGCAACAGAGAAGGAGAGAAGGTCTGGCCAGAAGTAAAGTACAAGTGGTTGTGGAATCTAATTCCAATGGTTAAAATTTTGCTGTTCAATGACAAAAAATGGTATTTTCTTTAATAAATAGAATAGTTACTTCATTCTTAATTTGAATACTGGGTACCACTGCCTTTTTTTGTTATTCATGGCAATTTCTGATAAAATACAGGTTTGAGCAAGTGTGTGACAAAACTTGATTGTCGCTCATTTTGGTTATATTGCTGTATTTGATTGTGAAAGAACAGAATCATTCTATTCCCTTCTTCTTAAATATATACAATTTGCATTTGAAGTTGTGAAAGGTGTGTTCTAAAGTAAGATTTTGTCAGGTACTGGTGTTTTCTCAGTCATTTGAGCAACCAGAATAATTGTGTGCATGGTACTCTGCAGCTTATGAGTTCAGAACGATACTGCAGTCAGTGGACCATCTGTTTGCATACAGAAAAGTTGTTTAATCTCTTGGCAAATTTTGTTTTCCCCTTGCTATAGACTATTTACAAAGCAGGTACAATTTAAATACTTGCACTGCTGCTCTGCAAGAGCTACAGGGGTGCTACGTGAGTGAATAACCTGCTTTAGAGACTGAATTGACTGTACTGCAAATAACATCAGTACAGTTTAAGAAAAATGCAAGCGTGTGATGGCAGCAGAGGAGGCTTTTAGACTTTATTCTGTAGACCATTTTAGTATTTGAGGAATGACAAATGTATTATGTAAGGAGTCTCAAAAGGGAGATTCTGAATTTGATACAACTATTCAAATAATTTAACATGAATACAGATATTTTGACAAATTTAATTTGAACAGTAGAGCTGTCTGGAAAACTCCAGTGGCAATTTCCCGGCATCAGCACTGACTGAATTTGCAGGTTTCTGTGTTTGAGTCTGGAATAACATTTAAGCAGGCTCAGAGCACACTAGGAGTTATTCATTATCCACTCCAGGTAGTACAGCTGTACTGGGGATCCTGGTGCAACGTTGTGCTTTTGCTCTTGCTGTCGCTTTTTACATTCCAGTCTCGTGGCTTCAGAACTCACTTGAAATGGGAGCAAGTTGGAGGATTTTAGTGTCAGTCCTGATAGTGCCCTTCCCATGGGAAGCCAGCAGTGAGATGTGAGGGTATGAAGTGTTTTTTCCAGTTGCACAACTCGTGCTGGCTGCACCTTTATTTATCCTGGTGATGGCCTCACAACAGAAACGCTCGTCCCGAGAGGTGTGAGTGCTGTCCCTGCTCCTGAGTGGATCCTCAGGCTCAGCTCCACTGTCCCTCCTGCAGCTGGGCCAAACCTTCCTTTGCCTGGATGTGATGACTTACCTCAGCACCTCCTGAAGTGCTGCACTGGGTTTGAGTTCCTGCTGGTATTTCAGGTTACCTGAAATGTCCACTAGAACTGTTGTGAAAATTTCTGAGCTGCTTAAGGTAGTTTTTGCATTTTTGTGCTCCCTCTTTTTGAGGGACTCTGTCTCTTCAAGGTAAATGTGTGTGATCACAGTTGGGATTGCTGATAGTCAGTCCTGGTACATCTGAAAACTACTCAATACTCTGCTGCTTGTAGCTCCTCTCAATTTTAAGGAACTTCTTGTTTCCTTAGATGAGGGCAGGAGAAATTTGCTTCAATTTGTTTTAATGCAGAAACCTGAGTTGGGTTCCTGTTTTTTATACTTAAACCAGGAAGGATGATGGACTAAGACTTGTCATTCATTTGTTGGTCATTTCTCTTTGTGCAGATTGGAGTTAAATGTGAGCTTTTGAGGTAGGTTTGTTAATGTAACAAGCAAGAACTCTATTTAATAGAAGGCAAATAAAACCAAAAAATGGCTACTTTTTGGTGTGCTGGCTGTGTTGTGGAATTAAAGCATTAGGAAGGAATCTGTGAATTTCTTTAACATAGTCTTAAGGTGAGAGTTTTCCAGAGCTTGATTCCATTCCTCCCCATTGCCGCAGTGTCCCCAGGCACATCTGATCTTCTTCTGAAGTCTTCCAGAACCTGTTTGCCCAGGCTGGAAACACAGGCTCTCCTGCACAAAACAGAACTGCTTTGGCCAGAAGTCTGGAGACAGGGACATTGGGATCTGCACGCACTCGGTGCTGTGTCAGGTTCTCACTAAATACAGACCTGAACCACTGGCAGCATCTCCCTGAACCCAGGGCCTCCTTAGTGGGGTCATTCCCCAGTGCTGGGAGTCTCAGAACACCTGAATTGTCCATGTTTGTGGTTGTAGGTTGGTGAGAAGAAAAGAAACAGGGAAAAAAGGATGTTAAAGATGTGGTGATACGAACTGGCTAATGTAGGCAACTGTAGAGTTAAGTATTAATTAAGGGTTGAGTGGGACAATGTAGATCAGGAAGTGCAGTTGTGATGAGAGCACACCTTTCCTAAACCTGATCTGTGCCTCGGAGCCACTGATGGTGGGAAAAACAAGGACTCTGCATTTGTTCTTTGGCTGGGGGCTGTTCCAGTATGACTGCACAGTTGAGGCCTCTGTGGTTAGACCTGACTACAGAGGAAAAAAGCCTGCTACAAAGGACCAGTTTGAAATACTAACTTTCCATAGGAGCAGCACAGGTTGTCTGAAGCTGTAAGAATATGTGAGAAATCATGGGAGTATAGTCTATTAAAAAAAAAAAATAGAAAACAACAAAACAAACCCTCCCAAAAGTATTGACAGAAGCTTTACTTCATTTATAAACTGGATGCTTTGAAAAAGCAGTCCAACCTGATTTTTGTTTTGGGTTTGGGCTGCCTCTTTTGTATTTCCTAGCAGGGTTTAAGTTGCAGTGGCAGGTTTCTCAGATTGCTAAGAGGGTTCAAAACCAGGGCAGCCTCACGGGTCTGAACACGAAGACAAGCAGGGGAAGCCCAGGACTGGGCTCTCTGGGGGGGGGTTCATGGACGGTAGGGGGAGTGGGACATGTTGAATGATTTACTGTTGTGGGTTACTCCAGAAAACTAGAGGTCTTATCCTCGAATGGAGCCATTAAAGAGAGTGCAGACCCCAAAACAACTACTCCCACTGAGCAGTTCTGTGCACCCAGGTGGAGCAGAGCAGCTTTGTCTGACAACCTCATGCCAGAGCACCTGTAGGTGCTGCTGGCCCACCCAGCTCCTAAACCCTTCCCGCAGAGCCGCTGGAAGTGAGGGAATCTCCTTTTTATAGCGGTGGGAGCCTGTCTGTAGGTGGGGTGGCTCTCGGGTTACCGTGGCGGGGACACTGGCGAGCAGCTGGCGCCCGCAGAATGCCCGGAGTCAGCGCACACCAAGGTGCTGCTTCCCGCTGGGCATCGCCGCCTCCCCTCCTGCCCCAGCTCCCACACACGCCTGGCTACGGCACGGCCTCGCCTTGCTGTCGGCTGAGCACACCTCGGATTTATTTTCCTGCAAATGCCGTTTGCTGACATAAGGGCACGTCCCTCCGTGTCCCGGCAGAGCTGTGGGGCCGGGGCTGTGCTGGGGGAAGGTGGGAGGGCGAGTCCTGGCTGGTGTGGGGGGTTCTGAAAGCCCCCGGACAGTCTGTGTGCAGCACAGCAGTGTGGTTTCCTGGTAGGGTGGATTTGAAATGACTCATCCCTGGATCTCGGTGCAGACGTTGGCATGAGATCATCCCTGTTCTGCAGCTGGGAAAGCCAACTTCAGATTGCTTCTCTCTGCGAACTTTCTAGGCCTGGCTCTCCTCTATGCCTCTTCCAAAATTCTTCCTTTCTGGAGGATTTTTTTTTTTTAAGTGAGTAAAAGGAAATACAACAGTGGGGCTCAGACTTTGAACTTGCTCCTTTCTGTGTTTTTTGTCTTCATTAGTTTGCATAGATAACAGCCTCTATTCTCTGCAGTTTTATTGCTAAGAGGAATTCTCAGAATTCACTTTTTCAGGTGATACTGTTGTGTAGGACAAACACTGATAATCTGGTTGGTAAAAAAGTGAATTCCTGATGAATTAGTATGTTAATGTGTACAGGAGCAACATGAAATATTTTTGCAGCTTAAACACCTCTTTAAAAATAGGGTTTCCAACACTTGCACCATATGTCCCCTTATTAAATTCTCCTCTTACTGAATAATGACATTACCCTCTGAATGACAGAGGTGCTTGTTATATGATCTGACTTAGAGATACATCTGGAACTTGGCCCTCGCGGGGTCTCAAAATAGAATGACCGATGCAGGAAGAACTTACTAGAGGACTTGTGAGGGCTCTTAGTACAAACCACTTCCACCCTTGCCAGAGCTTTGACATTGGCCAGTGAGTGAACTCAGACAGCACAGGGATTTTTAAATCTCGCTTTTCAGTGTTTTCCTCTTTGTTAAGCTATCCTGTCTTCCCCTTCCCTCTCCCTCAATATTTAGTGAACCAGATCCTCCTTAGCTGGAAGCAAATGCATTTTCAGTGTGCAGTATCTCTTCAAATAGCCAGTGGGAAGAAGGATACAAAAAGAAATTTCTGCTTCTTGTTGGGATTAGTCTTGTTTGCAAGTGCCTTTTCATATGTAGCACAGATGTGTTCTGAGAGGTGCTGAGGAAATGTCTTTGGTCCCATTGGTACGTGTTTGAATTGGGTGAACTCCCTCTGAAGGGGGTGGGATGGTGGCTAAGTGCTTGTGATGCATGATAAATAATTCCAAGTGGAATTAGGCAGGTATTTCAAAGCACAAGTGAATGCTTACGAGAAGTGGAGGTGAAAGGCCCCCACATAAGCAGATTTGTTATCTTCCTCCCCTTCCCTGCAGTGTTGGCACCTGCTGTTGGCTGCCCTGCACAGGCCTCAGAGCCTCTGAGCTCCTCATACGCGGCCGATGCAGCTTTTGGGACAGACCTTTAGGGCAGCTTTCTCTTTACCGTGTTTACTGACCTACCAACAAGTGCTCTGTGCTGTTTTTCCCTTGCAGGAAGGCCAGTCCTCAGCCAATGGCCCATCCCGAGACAGCCCCAAGCAGCCGGCGGCCCGAGAGGGGCATGTGGGCTACCCCAAGCTGCGGGCGGGCTACATCCCCATCCCTGTCATCCACGAGGGCCTCGACGGCCGGCAGCAGCACCCCTGCTTCTCCTCCCCGCAGCCAGGCCTGCAGAGGTACAAGACAGAGGCCGTGCCGGCCCCGGGGCAGGCTCAGCCACCCCTCAGGGGGGCCTCCGGTGGCCCCGAGTCGCCGGCGAGGGCCCCGGCCGAGGTTGTGGCTGATAAACAATGTGGACAGACACCGGCAGCTGCGGCCGCGCCGGCCACGCACGGACCCGAGGTGAGCGTCAGCACGGCTGGGCTCTGCTTGCAGGGGGCTCTGCAGCCTTTGTGGCCTCAGTGTCACACGGGGAGCTCAGCCCTCGGCAAGACCGGCTCGCCACAGGGTTGTGTTGTCTCCAGACTTGCGGAGTGCTGAAAGTGCTCAGTCATGGCAGCATAAATATGTATGGGTTTTTTCTAGCGTCACCCGCTTCTGCTCTGGAATGATTCTGCAGAGATGAATGCAGAGCTGAGCAGGCCCTGTGGCAGGGGAGGGTTGTTTTAGGGTTTGTATGGGTTCCACAAGTGGAGGATGCAGACAAGCCTCTTGTGTTCTGCACCATGAGTCAAACTGGGAGAGACAAGTGTCCAGTCAGCTAACGACCCAGTCCACTTCAGAAGATCTTTGCTTCCTAATTGCAAATTTCAGTTGTATGACCTAAATTTACATATATACAGATTTAGAAGAGAACTGTAAAGTAATTTTGTCCTTCAGTGGCATGTGAAAATATTTTCAGACTATGAACTTCTTTGAAAAAAAGGTCAGTCACCCTGTTTGTGTTTCAGAAGGTGGGATTTTTAGCCTGCTCTCTGTAGAGAATTAGCAAATTGGTGTTCTTGTAATATATGGAAATATAAGCCTCATTTTTATTCTAAGTAGAGATGAGCAGGAAATTCAGCCTTCACCAAGCTGAAAACATATCAGGTCTGTAATTCAACAGTGGTGGCATCTTCTCTGAAACCCTTTTGGAGTTTGAAGAATGTAATTAAAATCCTGTTGGCAGGTTTCTCAGCTGTCTTGACTAACCATGCTTGTGCATGGACAAGAAGCTCAGCTTTTCATTCTCCCAACTCTGTACAGCTTTGCCTTGTCTGCAGAGTGGCTTTAGGAAAGTGCCTTCTGTGCCACTTACTTGGAGATAACCAGGGGGGACCTCAGCGCTTGCTGTTCCACACTCAGTGTGGGTGCCAAGTGGCAGTGCCTGTGTGGGGGACCCTACACTGCACATCAGTAGTGTAACTGATGGATGCTGGAATGCAAACCATCATTTATTTTATTCATTATTCCTGCTGTTCCATGGGCAGCTGAGCAGTTAATCAGCACCAAAAAAAGAGGTCTTGTTCCCCCTCTCTCCTGCCTTGCCTGCTCTCTCCTCTTGCAGCTCCAGGCCAGCCTTTCACAGGAGAGGAGGCAAAGGGAAAATAGCCATATCTGCAGTACCAAATTAATGACATGCTCTAAAAAACCCCAGCAAAACATACAAAATCTGTTTGTGTGGCCAGAATCAGAAGTCAGTGTTGTGTGCTCTTAGGGGTTTGGGTTTGGCTCCAGCACGTAATTTGATTGCTTAGCTTTAGTTTGCCTCAAATTTAACAGGTTTAGACAGGAACAGCCATGCAAAAGCAGCAAACATTCTGACTGAGCATCCACTCCCTGCTCATTTCAGGGCTGGGAATGCTGTAGCTCAGGTTCCTGCTTGTTAAAATGATGCTCTCACAACTTGTGGTTAGTCTAGTGAGGCTCCTGGCCAAAAAAAAACAGGGAAAGGGAGTCCTTGCCTGCCGGAAACACGAGTTCAGTTTCTATGATGACTGCCCCCTTTTCTCTTTGGAAATGAAAAGTATTGTGAGCGCACAATGGTTAACATTTAATAATGGATTTTTGTGTTCATGGCAGCCTCAACCTCCTGGAGCATCTGATCCTCCAACGGTTTCCCCTCAGACCTCTGGCAGACCCAACGCGGGGAGCCACCCGCTTCCTCGCGGTTATATTCCCATCCCCGTGATCCACGAAAATATGCCACGTCAGCCAGCACAAGCCTACCACCAGGCACAGAAGACCCACTACCCCGCACAGCAGAGCGAGTTCCAAGCCCACCAGCCGGTGTTCCACAAAATCCAACCGGAGGAGAGGGAGCCCAAGGCAGCACGGGCGCAGTCTCCGTTCAGAGTGGCTCAGAGGGGCTCCTCTAGTCGGGAGAGCTCCCCGGCCAGGGTGGGCACCCAGGTGCAGCCCCCAGCTCCCATCCGAGTGCAGACAGTAGTAGACAGACCCCAGGTATGTAGAATGGGGAAGTGATTCACCTGCCAGGGGCCTGAGCATGGCTAGAGCTGAAAAATGAGCTTGTACTAACACACATATGAAAGCACATAAAGCAATCTCCACTGCTAGGTTTAAACAGACTGGGAGATCCTGAGATAAACAGCAAGTTGCTTTTCCACCTGTCAGGACTGTGGTGGATCACTGAAATATGATTTAACACACGATTTAATCTTCTCTTGTCAGAGTATAATTTGGTGTAATTACACTGAGGTCACTGATGTTGCATTATGTTTATGAGAAGAAAACCAGGTCTGTGGGATTTGGGACATTTATGTAAATATACTTCACTGATGTCTCAGAACCATTTAGGGGATAGCATCAGATGCACAAAGTAATTTTTGCTATGAAGAAAGAGAATAAGCAAAATCCAGAGCTTTTTGTTCTTCTGACTTGAAGCATGTTCTTAGTCATAGAACCTGCTGCTCATTGAACATTTTTTCCATGTTAGAATTCTTAGTAAAACTGCAATTAAAAGGCTATTGGGAATTAGACAACTGTGAGTGTATGGAAGGGGGCATGTACAGAAATAAGCCTTGATTTCCTCTCTGGAGATTTTTCACAAGAAAAATGACAGGAGTAGAATTAGGTTAATAGTTTTGAAAACCCAGGCTACGACAAAACAAGGAAAACTCAAGATTTAATGGCATGTTCTAGGTCAGTCCTAATTTATCTTTGTGGGTGACAGTTTGCACTCCCTAATCGAATTATATGTTTAACAGGTAAAGCAATTACAGATTTTCAGTGCAGGCCATTTATGTACTTGTATTAAATAAAATACAAATGTTTTACTCCAGCCATTTAAATCTGTGAGAGCTGGATTTAGTATCTTTCAAAATCACTGTTTATGTGCCCAAATAAAAAAAGGGGGTGTAAGGGGGAGGAAAACACAGTTTTCATAAATTTCAGTTTTCTGCTAAGATTTCAAAACTAATCTCAATTTCAAGAGATTTCTGATTTGATGATTTGAAACTGGAGTAATCCCAAGGATAGTCTCTAATCGCTACAGTGTAATAAGATTGACACAGTAACCTCTGCATGTAAATAGGTTAAAGATTAAAAATAAGCACTAACAAAAAAAGGAATGTCCTGAAAACAGGAGTAGGATGAGAATAGCTCAGAATGTGATTAAAACTCAAAGTATGGGCTTTTCAAGAAGGATGAGCCCTTAATTAGTGATACAGGGGATGAAATCCTGACTGTGTTACAGTCACCTGCAAGAAATCCCACTGCTTAAAGTTAAATGAAGGCTTTGCTCAAAGGTCCTGTCTTTTAAACCTGCTTATGGGGCTGATTTTATTGAGCATGGGCAGGATTTGGTGGGTTGAAATTTAATATTTGAGATAGTTGATGGGTGACAATAATAGCTGTTCAGCACAGTGCTGTTTTTCAGTTTAAAACAGTAAAATTCAGCAACACTCAGGCAAGATTAATCATCTCGTGTGTGTGAAATTGCACTGCTAGAAGTACAGAAAATTGGATGTTAGTTTACTTGTTCTTTAGAGGGCAATAAGGAGCCTTGTGTCTCAACACAAAACTTGCCTTGCTCACCAGGTTTCTCAGCAGCAAGTCCCAGCTCAGGAGCCACCAAGACCAGCCCCTCCTCCTGAAATCAAGCCTGACAACAAGGCAGTCCCACCGCCCGAAACAGAGGCACCTTCCACATATATCCCAATTCAGGTCACCCACCAAGAACCAGATCCTAAAGTACCACCCCAGAAGCCTCCAGCCATGGCAGAGAAAGCTGATAAAAAGGCTCCTTCCCCAGCTAAGGCTGCTCCCCCCCAGGAAAGGCCTCCTCCTGAAGAAGCGGCGCCGCCGCCGAAGACGGTGGAAACAGGAGAACCTCAAAAGCATCCTGGTGTTTTGAAAGTGGAAGCAATTCTGGAGAAAGTACAAATGCTTGAGCAGGCAGTCAACTCCTTTGAAGGCAAGAAAACTGACAAAAAGTACTTGATGATTGAAGAGTATTTGACCAAAGAGTTGCTAGCCCTAGACTCAGTGGACCCTGAGGGTCGTGCGGATGTGCGCCAGGCCAGGAGAGATGGTGTAAGGAAGGTCCAGACCATTTTGGAAAAACTTGAACAGAAAGCAGAAGATGTCCCAGAACCTGTTCAAGTTGATGGACTTCAGCCAAATTTGCAGGAGCCTAAGCCACCACAGGAAATCATGGAGACTGAACCTGTGGTAGTCAAGAGCAAGGCGGATACCAGTAATAAAAATGCCAAAGAGGAAACCAAAATGGAAGGACATCAGCCTGAAACTAAGGAAGAAGTGTTTACCAATCTCGCCACCACGACAAACACATCCAATAACCCAACTGAACCATAGCCATGTGCTGAAATTAAAACCTCTCAGACTTTATAACTTAAAGTGTGTTTAAGTGAATTTTAAGTTGCATGCATTTCCGGAGCTCTTTTCAACTGGTTTTAATCAACATAGCAGCTTGGGACACAGTAAACACTTTGTAGGGAAAGGAGGGAGCTAGAAAGAAAGTGATGCATTTATCCTTTATTCTTACACTATGTAAAAGACATGTTTCAAAAATAAACCCTGTACGTTAATTGCTTTTAGATCAGCTGAATGGAAAAGAAAAATGACTTCAGGGTTAATATTGATGCGTGTTGTTTAAGGCGTATTCTTTTGCAGGTGATTTTTGTAAAATCAGTGGCCTGCATTGTCAGAATACCGGTCCTCCTACAAGTATAGCCACTCTTAACAGTAATGTTTTTACTTTTAACGTTCACAGTTGGGCACTTTAAGTAATGATGGATAGAAAGTGTGTAAGAAACTGTAGGGATATTTATATGTGTGCAGGACTTCAATGCTATATTTTAAGAGGGAAATAAAATAATATGGAAGCCTAATTTAGTCTTGTCATTTTATAAGCTGAACTGTAAAGGCAGTAATTGGTTTTAAATACACTCTTACAAACACAGAGGTTTGTTAATGCAGTATTATAGTTGAAGTCTGACAGCTGTTTTCTCATCAAGGCCAAAACATGCCTTTCTCTATTCATATCCTCCCTTCTGATGTTGTTACTGTGTCACATCTATGGATTGAGAAAGGAATTTGGCTGAGGATTTCTGCTCCCTCACTCTGGAAGTCACCATTTAACAGAAACGTTTTTAACATTGAGATCTGTGGTTGTCTTACAGAAATTTTCAGATCTGAACTTCTTCTGCAGAGTCATTATTCTTTTATTAACAATTATGGAATTTTGTATGCAGAAGTAATTTTTTTTTTTGTATTTAGAAATACAAATATTTAGAAATATTGTATTCATAGAGTCAGTAGGATTCCTCTCACTTTGTGAACAGTTTTAAGCAATGCTTTGTTTAAAGAGACTTGCAATTTGCACTTAAGTAAGAGAGAGAAACCATTTTTCAGCTACATCCATGAGAAATGAAAGCAGCAGAATCAGTGCAGAGGAGGAAGGGGTCCTAACTAAAACCTGGAAGTTACACTTTACTTGTTAGTTTTACAAATGCAAATTTTCTTCTACCTGATAGTTTTCAGCATAGAACCCCAAATTTATGAATACCAAAACAGATCTGCCCAAGGCAATAGATCACTTACTGAACTAAACTTAGAATCATGAGAGTGGATTGAAATAAAGTTTAAACCCATCTAAAAATCTCCTCTTTGTAAGAGGCAGGTTGAGAGTGGTCATTGAGAACTGTCACTCTCTATTTTAAAGTAACAATTTAGCCTGTAAATGATACTGCAATATGTGTAGCATATGGGCTGTGAGCTGTCTGCCTGGTTGTAGGTAGAAGGTTGGTGATTCTTTTAGTTTCATTTTCACAGTCAACAGCACCCTGTGAGAACACACAATGTCTTGTAACCTTTTGGCTGCTCCAGCTTTGAGAGCAGCATTCGGGGCATTCTAGAAGAAGAGGTGTGAAAGTTCAGCTGCCTGCATAATTCCTGCATGAACTCACTTCAGTGGCACATTGCTCATGCAGGGTTACATTTCAGCTGAGGACGCATATCTGACATCATGTAACAAAAATACTTAATTTGAGGAAAATCAGCTGTGGATTTTTAGAACGAGGTTCTCTAAGCAAAGTCTGTGGGAGGTAATAAGGCCCTATCTCTTAATGGTTTCTCTTAGTAGACCACTAAAATAATCCAGATCAAAACCACCTCATTAACTGAGGTGGCACAGTGGAGATAAGGATTGTAGTCTTAAAATTGTAGTATTTACAGGAAGGTAAACATGTGCTAAGTTTTTAATACATGTCATCTGCTGTTAATGGAGCCTGATTCATGTTACACTATTCAGTGTTGGTCAGAGTAGGTGGAGTCAAATTCAGTTACCACTGATGGGGTTCTTTTATGAAGCAAAGCTGGAGGTAGAGCTGTACTCTGCCAAGTGCTGCTTTAGAAGTTGATTCTTAAAGTCGGTGCTACTCCTGCAGAATTAGGTACAACTGAAAACAAAGTGATGTTTCATGGTGTGGCCTAATAAGGGAAAGTGCATTTGGCTGCCCTGGAGCTGCCTAGCTGGAGACTGGTCATAGTCTCTCTGAGTCATAGTCCCTCTTTGTTTCCTCTGTTGCTCAAGACTAAACTGCGCCCAGTCCAGCTTATATGTCTTGACACATCAGCATAGCTACAAATCCTGCATATGGGCTGGGAAAAGGGAGTGGCTAAGGAGGAAGCAGCTGAAGATTCCCACCCATTCCCTGTGAGCTCCTGACCTGCTCTGTGCCGAGCCTGTTTGCTGCCTCGAGTTGGTACCAGTGATGTGTGGAGGTGGCAGAGGAGGGGAAGGGGATTCCTCCTTCGCTTGCCTTTCTGCGGGATGGTGCTACCTGCTCTGTGCTTTGACCCTGGGTAATAACTGGAAACTTGGCTTTGAAACTCAGGTAGAAAGTAATTAGGAGCTTAAAACTGTAAAAATAATTATGTTACATTGCTTCTCAAATGCAGCCACACACAACAAACAGCAGCTGTGCTGTTGAACACAAGGTTTTCAAATATACTGTGCGTTTGCAGTAGCCATTTCAAAAAATTGAATAAATGTCAAGCAATGCAATTTATTCAAAAGCAAACGATCCTCTGTCAGTGAAAGGCATTGCTTCAGCTCATTTGAAAGTAGCAGGAGGGATATGAAAAGCCTGTACACAGAACCACAGTAAAAGCTTAGGCTATTTTCTGATTGCACTATCTTGTCCAACCAGTGCTATTTTAAATGCCACTAGTGGCCTGTTCTCTATATTTAAACCCTCACAGCAGCAAGGCATTGTGTTTCCTGTAAATATAGCATTTTGCCTATTTATTTACAGACTGTCAAACCATGCCATGCCGTGAGGAAGGGGCAGCAGTTACATTGCCCCCAGGAGCAGGGTGAGACAGGCCTGGTGTCTGATTCCCCTCCAGAGGGAGGGACAAACCCTTTATCTGGGATATGTTTTGCTTTCAGCGTTGTGTTGGCTCAGCTGTGTTTGCAGGCAAGGTGGGAAAGGAGAGGGACACAAATCACACTCCACCCAGAAGGCAGGAAAGCAGCACAGCAGTTTGTAGAGGCAGGTTCTATACCTGCACCTCAGGTCAAGGTAAGTTGAGGAAACCCTGATCCAGTGTCCTTAGTGAGGGTATCTCTTTAAAAGATATATATAAAATTAAAAAATAGCTTCTGGTGGCTGGCACACAGCTGCTGAAGAGGACAAAGCTCAGTCAAGGTATGCTTATGAGATGGTTTTAATTTGCTACGTTTTCAGTCTCCCTTCTTAAATGTGCATGTACTGATCTTTTTAAATACTCAGGTAACCAAATAGAAGGCACTATATAATGGATTTAAATAAGACATACACAAACATAGGGAAAAATTTGTTTTATTACTGAAGATTGAGTAATAGGCAATAATTTCTGTGCTTTTGGTCCTATTGTGTCCAAGAAATAAAATGCAGCTGTCCTAGAAACAAATGTTAGTGCTGTAAAAGTTGAATATCATAAAATTTTGAGTTTATTAAAAAGTCAACAGTAAAACAGTTTTTCTGACAGAAACAAATCCAGCCTTTCTGGGCCACTTGGGTAAAGGAGGCCTTCAGGAAAAACTTTCTGAGCTCAACACTAACTGTGGAGTAGAGATTAAAGCCAGAAGTTGACTGTACAAAATACCATTTCCTGGAGCCTTAGTGTAAATATTAAAATTCCAAAGCCAAACTTCTCTGGGTAGATATAGTACTCTCATTAATGAAATATGAACACAATCATTTTAGCATTTAGCAAACTGGTTTTATTGGCACTTTCACCTATTTATGTGCAATGGTACAGGAGAGCCAAATGAACAAGTGTGTTTAAACTTTTTTTCTTAACATAAATGGGTGACACTGAGATACACTGGCCTGGTTGCACAAGGAAAAAGCCTTTAAGACTGGATAGTTTGGGTTCCTGAGCTCTACCCAAAGAACACATCCATAGGATTGTGGATGGGATCAGTCCCTGTGCCAGTGAACAGCTAAGGGACCGTGGATGGTCTGTAACACTAGAGACCAATGTAACTGAATGCCAGCCTCTGTAATCCAGAGCAAGAGTTATTTTAAGATGGGCAAGAGGCTGGTTACAAAGCAAGGGAACACACCAATTCATAGTCAAACAGCTTTCCAGGATCTATAAATAAGCAACTTTAAAAGAATAAAGAGGCTAGTTCAATTGTTTCTGCTAGAATTTCCACTCCAGAAGCTGGACAACTGCATGAAGGAAGGAACTTTATAATGAAAACTAAAAGGTCCTTTAGCTTCCATATGTCCCTGCACCAGCAAATTGCAGGGCAAGCAGAAGTGGAGGATCTTGCATTAAATTTCAGACTGTAAGAAGAAAAGCACGCTTGCCACACATACTTCAGAAAATAATTCCAAAGGGCATTGATCTGTAAGGAGCAGACTTCATGTTTCAGAATGAAAAATGTAATCTGGAGTTCTTCATCCCTGGTTCTTTATACATTTGACATCTATTCAATGTGCAATGTTCTCTGACGTGTTCCACAACAAACAGAAACTGATAGGGTTTGCACTAAAGGATAACATTGCTGGAAGTCTTGGTAAAAAGTCTGGAGATAGAACAGAGGTGAAAATAATTAACTCTTTCTAATGAAATATAGTGCTTATTTAGGAATGAGGTGAGCAGGGAAGAAAATGTAACAAAGTTTGAAATATTAGTACTTATATCTACTCAGTGGATAGATGATCTGCCTACTATTCATATGACAAATATAAACCAATTTTTAAAAATGGAGTGTTACATGAGTTTTTGAAAGAGTAAAAGAAATACACTGAATTTAGCAACAAAGGGGTTATGGAACTTAGCCTGTTTTTTACTGCATTTCTACAGCTCCTGACAGTGAACAGATGAGATTTGCAAAATCATCCATATGAGTTACTTGAAGCCCTGATTTATTACTTTTCATCATTTTGTGAATTTTGAGTTCTCATCCATTTCTGACTTGTCAGGAAAGTTCCTCTCCTTCCATTTGCAGAAATGAGCAGCGTCTGGAATAATTCCCTTGCGCGTTTCCCACAGGGTTGGCAGGCAGATAATGTGTTTTTTTTCTGCAGCCCATACTGATCCATGGCAAAGAATAGGAGTTGTCAGCACTCTTGTCTTGCCACTCCAAGCGCACAGCTCAGATTGTAAAATCTGTTAGTAAGAGCCATAATGTTTACCCCAGTGTGAGCTTTCCTATTTTATTTAAATTGAGATGAGATAAAAGCAAGGAAAACCTAAAGCAGTTTTGCCCAGCAGTCACACATACAGCAATTTTTACTTCCAAAAGACTGATGAAGTGATAATACACATCCCTAGTTGGGCATTTCAGTAGGTGTTAGTGAGAACTTGGTCCCCAGGACCTTCCCTCGTGTCACAATTGATGATGAGCTTCTGTCTCATCTCCATTCCTGCTGTCCCCAGCTGCCTTTCCAACAACCATGAAATATTTCTTTCCCTTGGCTTGTTACCACTTAGAAAAAAGATCAAGATAGAGCATGTGAAGATTTCTCTTAAAAATTTAGAGAGTTTGGTCAAAAAAAGTGCTGGGAGTTCAACTCTAACCTCTTCTTAATTAAAGGTGATTTTGACCCTGAGCCAATAAACTGAAATGTTTATCAAAGTTTCTGCATGACTGTATACCTGGTATAAAGCCAGCTCTTAAGATGGAACATGCCTGGAAACATGAAAACAAGGATCAAGGTAACTGTAAATAATTCAAATTGGGCTTCTCTCCACCCAAAGGAGTGAAATAATACAATTTACTTTAAAACTTTGGAAATTTGCACTATGGCAAGGTGTAAGCATCTGCTGGTGCTGAAAGAGCACTGAAGAACTACTTAATTTTAAATGGCCTTGTTTGTTTCATTTAGTTCCTGAGATTGTTTACTAGCACCCTGACAAAAAAATAAATCTTGTACATCAGAGGCACCTTTTCATTCTGAAGAGCAGTTACTTCAATATGCTACTCTGTGACAAACAAAAGTATCAGGACTGAAGTTTAGCTGTATGGATATATTAGATTACACTGAATAAAGGATATAAGGTAGGGTTGGATAACAATATCATAAACAAATATTGCTGCCTAGAAACAGCAGGCACAGACACATTAAAATATTTAAGGTACCTTTAATATTAACTACCTGGCAACAAGTCCCTGATTACTTCAAGGAAAATAGGCACTACTGGAGAAGGCAGGAATCATAGCAATTATTATTTTAACACCTTTTCTTTCCCCTCAGTAACAATTAGACACATAACTCTTGTTATATAACATACAATTACCTGCGTAGGGAATCCCTGCCTTAAATAGTTTGAGCTTGACTACGCTAAGAAACAGAAAGGTTGTGAAAGTAGAGGACGTGGATCTGACAGAGCTGAGAAACAGCATCGCTGAGTTCTGGTTCCTGACGTGCCTCGAATTGACGGTGTAACCCCAGCAGCACATCCCTGTTTTAGGATGGCGATCGGAGCTGTGGCACGGCCCAGCAAAGGAACCCGAGGCACTTTCCAGGATGTCATTTGACGAGAGAACCGGGGCAGGGCTCGGGTCTCGCCTTCCCGGACGCTGCTGGTGTCACCTCACCTACCCGAGTGTCCCCCGAGGGGTCCCACTGCCACCTCCCGCAGCCCCACTGAGCCTTCCCAGCCACAATTCCTCCTGCCCTGCTGGCAAAGCAGGAGCACCCCCATGGAAAATGGTTTTCTGTAGTACTTTCTCGCCTTGAATGTGCCCACCGTGTTGGCAGGATGCTCCCAGGGGATATGGGAAGGCTCTGGAGGATGCCACCATCCCTAGGATTTCTTTTCAAAGCTTATAAAAGGTGTCAGGTTTGCATTGGAGGCCTTGGATTCCTGCAGTTCCAGTTATTACATACAATATTGACATATCCACCATTTTAACAGGAGATAGTTCCACATTTGGCTTCCAAGCTGGGTTTTGTAGAACCCTGCTTGCACATGGGACTCTTGATCTTCACATAAACCCAATAAACATTTCCAGTCTGGGATCTACATGAAGATAATTATCCCCAACACAGGCATTAGGGTTTGTTTCAGTTTATAAACCCAAAAGAAAGCCATTGGCTCATTTCTGCACCTCTTTATTCCATAACCACAACTTTAATCCTCATTCCAAATCTCAAAATCACCAACAATCCTAAACCATCAATCTCGAAAGAAATACAAACCTGAAGATTCAGAAAAAACAAACACGGAATTTTCCCAGCAGCTCTTAATTTCCTGCAGACTTGAAACTGAGCACAACCTAACTGAGGGAAAAGATGGTAAATTGAAGTGGAAAAAACACTGGAGGAAGGTGTGGTTTCAAATACCTTGCTCTCAGCGACATCTACTTTTGAGATTAGTGAGCACTGGTGTGATGGGCCTGGCTTTTCTACCGGAGAGAATGAATCAGCCAGGCTCTGTATCAATGCTCACCCAGAAAAAGTTTGCAAATTTTACTCACTCACCTGAATTTGTAGTTTTTATCAAATAAGGAATGTAGAATTGAGACATACCTTTATTAATTGTGAGTGTGTATTGTACTTTCCTCTGATAAATCTGGCTATTTCTTTACCATAAGGGATGCTGTGTTGGTTTAATTACATTAAAATTAAATGTGTTCTCAAATTTTTACAGAGAGGCTTAAAGCATTTATCTTTATAATTGATTCATATTTTGGACCATCCAAGCTATGTCACCAAGAGGGTGAAATTCTCTCAGTGTCACATTGTGATTTTTACTTTTTGTCCCTCAGTTTTCCATTGGGAGCTCTGCATGAGTCTCCAGTTGATGAAGCCTGATCCATCGGTGTAATCCCCTCCTGCTGCTTCTTTTCCCGTAATTCTCCTCTCAGGAGCAGGAGATTTAAGGAGCTTCTTGTGTTTATAATTTTCCCCGTCCTCCCTGGTGGATTTTCTGTCTCAAGGACTGGACAGCCAAAGCTTCCTCTGCTTCCAGAAGCTGGAACAGAGCCTCAGTGTATTTATGTAAATGGAAGAGCAAGAAAAGACTCAATTTTTGTATTAGCTCAAATGGGCATTTCCAGTCTGACTCAAGCAGGTCACGTACAGAAGGCGCATCTTGGCAAAACAAAATCCAGAGAACCTGTCAAATTTAAAATCTAAACTCCTGAATTTCACTGGACTTGAGCTGAGGAACTTGTTCCTAACTAACATTTTTTTTTTTGTTACATAATGGTCTGATGAAGGCAAAATCCACTAAATGGAAGAACCTAACAGTGCTACTAAATGGTAATTTAGCATTCATCATACAGCTCTTGAGATGGGGACATTCAGATTAGATATCAGAAGAGAATTTTTTCACTCTCTGGGTTCTCAGGCACTGGGAATTGGTTGACCATGGAGATGGTGGAATCACCATCCCTGGAAGTGTTTGAGAGGTGCTGGGTGATGTGGTTTGTGGTTTAGGGGTGACAACTGCACTGGATGAGCTTGAAGGTCTGTTTTCCAAGCTTGACAGTTCTGTGAGTCGGTGACTCCACACAGTTACTTCAGCAGTAGTACTAAAGCCAGAACCTGGTGACAAACCTGCCTTCCTGAGGACACCGGAGGCAGCCGTGCCCTGTCAGGGACAGACAGACCCGGCCGTGCCCTGTCAGGTACAGACAGACCCAGCCGTGCTCTGTCAGGGACAGACAGACCCGGCCGCACTGTGTCAGGTACAGACAGACCCGGCCGTGCTCTGTCAGGGACAGACAGACCCGGCCCGCCCGTCCCGGCCGCGGGCAGCGCCCCGCAGCTCGGGTGTGACGTCAGAGCCCTGTGACGCAGCGCGGGCGGCGGCCGGCAGGGGGCAGCAGCGCCCCGCGGATGGCGGCCAAAACCTATAGCGGCGATTTTCCCCAAAACCAGCGATGTGACGTCATAGCCCCACCTGAGAGCGGCACAAGGGGGCTGGCACTGAGCTCCGCACGGCTGGCCAGAGAAGGCAATGCTGGCATCGGTCTTGTGGCACATACGCATCAGTTTTGGCTCAGGTGTTGCTCTTCACCTTCAAACACTCAAAACTACGAAATAAAAGCAGGATTTAAATAGTTCCAGTGCTTTGTATCAGTTATTTTTCCTTATACAGACTGGGAAGATGTACTCTGAGGAGAAGCAAAATATAATTTCAGCCCTGCTTTTAAATAAAGTGCTGTCTCAAGTGGAAGGTTAGGCTAACAATCTGCAGAGGTCCCTTCTGACCAGCATTGGTATAGCTACACTCTGACTTCTGAAAAATCCATTTTGAAAGGGAAGACATTAAAATCACACTCAATGTATTCAGTACATATTTCATTTGTTGAGGGTGCTCTTGGTCAAAGCCAGGCCGGGTCAGAATTCATATAAGCCACTTTTTTCCCGGTGAGGAAGTGAGACTACATATCACTTCAGAGTAACTTATGTCACCAATAAAAGCTGCCAGACAAATGTCTGACTCTAAGGATTGCTCCAATCTTTATGATTTGATAGCTGTTCCCTTGAACAAATTGGATTGCAAGAAGAGGATATGTAAAGCATAGAACAAAATTCGGTCTTTGCATGATGGAGTAGTGTCCACATAAATTAATCCTATTATAACAATTGTTGGGGATTATTTTTCACCTAATTTCCATCTCAGTGAACTTTGCATGCTCTTGTGTGTACTTACGTAGTTTTTAATTACCTAATTCCAAAGTGCTTTGCAGTCATGAAATCCTCCATGGGCATAGGACATGTGCCCATTACTCCGGTTTACAAGTAGCACAGTGAATTATCTGCAGTGTCAGTTATATAACCCAGTGGTGTTGATTCCCAGTGCTCCCCAAATCCTTTCTCCACAGACATTATTATAAATGTCTGTAGCAGGAGATAAATTTTTCATTTTATCTCTCTTAAACTGAATCAACTGTATTAAACAAAACTGATATTTAAAGTTACATACTCTAAATTGAGAATCACACCTGTGACCACGGTTTGTTTTGTTAGTATTAAACTGTGTTTGCTTTTGGATACTGTGTTTGACTGAGAGTAGGGCAGGAGCTCCTATTTTTAAGATTGTTAGCAAATTTAACTGGAGTTTGTGTTTATTTTTTTCACTGTAATTAACATTGCAGCTCGAGGCAAATCAAATCAGCCAAACAGAACAATTGCTTGTGTGATGCACCATCTGGTCTCAGAAACCTTGTTTCAAACTGGTTTAGTTGAGCAGAAAAGTTATTTGGGGACTTGCTCATGTTTGCTTTCTCATTTTTTGGGGTGGGTTTTCTGGCATATCCAAGGTTGCTTCTTCTGTAAAGATGTAAATATGTCTAAGGGGGATAAATGGAATATCAGCCTTTTTTCTCTTTTTTTCCCCCTTTTTCCTTCCACAGCTTACAACAGCTGCCTAGGAAAAAAAATAAAAAAGTATTGATAAATGTCACAGAAAGAAAGAAAACTCTTATGAAGGAGGCTTTTTTTTTCTTAATTAAAACAATAAATTGAGAAGCTGTGGCCCAAACCTTCTGGTGAAGTGCTTAGGGAAGTGCTGGAATCCACTGGCCTGAAATGTGACAATCCTACCATTTCTCAGGTGGCTCTGGATGCCTAAGTTCAATTTGCACAATATTTATAAGGAGGCAGTGGCCTCACAGGAGCTGCACACAGGACATGACACTCAGACCATTGTTCAGAAGGCTCAGAACCCAGGCGAAAGAGGCACAGAAAGCAAAGAGGGTTGAGTAGGATGAATGTTGCAATTTCTTGCCGCTGGCAAGTCTTTACAGTTCTGTGGTGCTGCTACACCTTGGCAGAAACTTCTATTCCTGCTGGACAGATACATGGATGAGACACAAAAGACCAGGAATGGGTGAAAAGAAGGTTAGAGAATTGTGGAAATGGGCAAAGAGACTGAAATTCATAAAAATTAGAGCGAGCAAATCCCTGTAGGTTGTGAATAGGAAGAGATCATATTACCTTGTTCCTGCCTTGCCTAACATGTTATTAAACAACACCATAGTGTGGGTGGACAGTGCCCAGGTAATGTCACTGAGCAGCCTATTCCCAGGCCGGTTCAACAAAATGCTTGTTTCTAACTCATTCTTTGTTTGTCTAACTCATTCTTCCTCTGATTATACTCAGTACTTGTATTTTCTGGAATAAGACTTGGGCTTGTTTAGCCTCAAAATGAAAAGACTCAGGGGGGAACCTTTTCAGTGTGTGTAAATGCCTGATGGGAGGAAGAAAAGAAGATGGGGCTAGACTCTTGTCATGGATATCCTGTGAACGGATGAGAGGAAACGACTGCAAACTGAAATACAGGAAATTTCATTTAGAGTTAAGAATTTTTATTTTTCTGTGAAGGTGGTCAAATATTGGCACAGATTCCCCAGAGTAGGGGTGGAGTCATTGTCTTTGGAGATACCCAAACCCCACTAGACATGAACCTGGACAGCCTTCTCTAGCTGATCCTGCTGTGAGTAGAGGGCTTGAACCACAGGTACTTTTCAGTCTTCACGATTCTATGGTTCAGCAATACTGGGCAAAGAAACCAGTTTTTCTTGTCCTCTTTCCAGCAATTCTTGTGTGTTTCAAGACTGTTTTCCTGTTTCCAATGAGAAACTAGTAAAAAAAAAAATAAATCCCTGTTCTTCAAATAATAATTCTCAGCTTTTAAAGTTCAGATTACTTGATTTCCTTTGGCCTGTTTTCTATAGATAATTCTTAAAATGGTTGTATCAAACTGAATATAGAATTCCCACTGAAGTCTGACTCAGTAGAATAAAAGGATTACTGCATAGGTCTTACGCATAATGCTCCTGTGTGTTCATTGTAGTATAAATGGATTTATTTCCCACGTCTTTGTTACTGGTTCCTTCATCAGTTTATGGTCTAGGATTACCCCAGAACTCCTGATTAATCAACTGCTCCTGAGCTTGTATTTATACAGATGATTATTAATCTTGAATTTTTTTTCTTTTGCCAGGCATTTCATTCATTTCAGGTAATTTATTCAGCTTGCCACAATAACGTCATGATGGAATTCTGATACACAGAGGGCTTTCTGACCCTTCTAGCCCGATGAGTTTGTTAAGTACACTTGTTATTCCATTATTTGGGCCATTGGAGAAGGTACAGGATAGCACCAAACTAGAGCGTGAACCATTAGTAACCACTCTCCAGGAGAAAAGTCCCAAATATTAGGAATTAGGGTGGAGGTGCCAGAAGTGGGCCATATTTCCTTGGGTAGTTATAGGGAAATCACATGGAACAGGATCAAAGGTCATATTAAGTGCAGACACAACTATTGCCCAGGACTGCTAGACTAGCATAAGAAGAAAGGATGTTGATTCAATCACGTTTATTATCTTAACTGGTCACACTTTTTTGTCTTGCAGGTACTTGAAAGTACATACTTTGATTTTTATTTTTTTTTTCCATTCAAGAAAAGGGCCTGACTGATCTAAAATTCTGTGACTCTTCCAACTTTCCCTTTGTTAAGGTCAGAATGGTGGCAGAGATTCCTCAATATATAGGAAATTATAACCACCCAGTGGTTTCACAGACATTGGAAAACAATAGAAAACTACAAACTCGAATACTTTTCCTACTTTCTGGGGCCTCATCCTCTGTCAGTTTTCAAAGATCAGCACTTACATCTCCAAGCTGATCACGTCTCCACCTGGCCCTACCAGACTGATGACCTAGTGTAACTCCTGCAACAACAACACATGCTTGTAATTTTCCCTTCAGTAATTACTCAGGGACAGCTCTCCTACATCCTACATTTCCTCCTACATCCTATATGGTGTAATGATGCATATGGCCTTAATAAATGCAAGGGTGACTTGCAATTCTTCATGTGTCTCTTCCCCCAAAGAGGCAATTGACCATTTATATGCAGTTTCTAGAATATTTCAGAATGTTGTTTAGGAATCTCAGGAATTTATCTCAGAAGCATCATGTAAAGCTGAGTCATTTGTGTAGCTCCGTACCTGTCAAAGTGTTATAGCCCTCTCATTTATCACACATAGCCATAGAGCCAGGGTAACAGCCTATTTTAGAAATGCAGAATAGAAATTGTTCAGATAGATAGATGCTGTAATAGAATTAAAATATCAAAATGAAAAGCACATTGCCAAGTGTTCCATGTGGTTCTTATTCCACTTTGCTCCACTCCAATCTTGCTTCTACTGGCAGTCCCCCCACAAAGGCAGAACCTGACTGATCCAAAAAAATTACAGAATTTCCCTGATTTGTTTGAGGTATGACTATACATAAATTCTGTTTTATAATTATTACCATAAAAGATAGACCTTGCTTTCATTTCTCTGCATATAACATGAATGTAAACTGTTCTCGTGGCAGTTTAAAACATTTTACACATATCAATACAGTCAGGCAATAACACTTTTGTATAGTAGGGAACAAATGCTACCTTTAGTCATAAAAGTAAAAGTGTGGTGCAAAGAACCTGCTATGTGTTCAAGGACAAGGACTCACACTTTCTGATTTTCAATCTTCTTTTTCAGTCTCATGTCTATCTTCTTTCCCTAGGTTTGACAATGACCTACATAACATTGCACAAGAAAAGCAAAGCCAGCAAGAAACACTTTTAGCCTGTATATAGCAATGATCCTCTCTCCCAGTCACTCAAGTATAGAACATATAATCTCACAGGAAAATAAAGTTCTTTTAATCTTCTGGTTTAGCCCTTGAGAGTCATAAGAATTCTAATTACCGGCACAGTACTTAACTGAGCATCAAGAGCTTGAGGATTGCAAGATCTGTACAGGACTTTTTTATCCACGTGTCACAGATGAAGGAAAAGCTGATAAGTATTTTTTGACCTAAACTGTTGCCTGGCACCTAGAGATTCTGTTCTTGGGAGGAGAGGGTTGAACTTCTTCGAACTTCACACATCCCTACTCCTCTTAAATACTGAGGTGTATCTGCAGTGTAAATGCAGCATTATGTAGAGGCTGAGGTTCTGTAACTCTGAGTTCTCCTGGAGACCTGTGGGTATGTGTGTCAGTGAGGTTTTTTTATGGCTCCCAATTTCTGTCAGAGTAATTTCACTTACAGTGTTAGAAACAATCACCTCATCTGTGTGTCGGTGAATTAGTCTGAAGTACAGCAAGGCTTCAAGGAGACCACTCTTACTGTTCCACCTCATGACATTTGGGAAAGGTGATGGATGGATGAAAAAACTCCTTTGGATGACACTCTCAGAGGCTCCTCCCAGGGCTCTGCTGTTCTATATATGAGACCACATGGATTAGGTTCCTTAAGAGTTGCAACAGAAAACAGGAGATGTACTTCAGAACTGCCTCTGACAGGCTCCAGTGCTAAGGGGTCTGTAGGACAAAACTAGATCTAATCTTAAATAAAGCCCCTGGAGTGTGCATAATGCAGAAGCTGGATCCTCAGCACCAACTGTTGAGCTCTCCAAATCTTTTCCAATTCTATGGCACTGCTTCCTACTGTAGGCACAGTTGGCATTAATGTGTCCACACCGTAGACATGATCTGATTCTGCTCAGTGTGACACTGAGTGACACTAAGTTAGTCCTGACCCCAAAAAATTAGTCTCCTTCTGCTCAGTAAGGCCAGGTAAGTTTGTTCTAGCTTCAGTTACTGCCATTTGGAGCCCAGCTTCATAAATAGTACTTAATAGGTTATTGTGCATCTGCAAATCCAGTTGACAATATGCTGCACAAATGCTTGTGGCTATCCAGTGCAGGCATGGGACAGGAATAGAAACACACAGCTGGGAAGGAGGAAAGGATTATTTAAGCTGGCTTTAGCAGCATTCAGTATTGTTGCTGAATGTCACAGCATGTCAGACCTTACTCTGCAAAGTTCCCTCTGGAACAACTTCTGGGGTGAGGAAAGGAGAGTTTGACCCCGAGTTCATTTGTTGCACATGCTCTTGCTGCAGCTGTACAAGTACATGTGCTATTTTGAAAGCATTTTATTCCCAATCTAGAGAATGGAGTCCACTAGAGTGATACAAATATTTAGTGCTAAAACTTTATTAATTGAATGGAGTACTAAAGTATGTTTTCTATCACAACTCACTAACGCTTAAATCCTGGAATGCTGATACCACTGGCTTCCAAGCTGATGAAAAATGCCTCATCATCTTGTGTTCATCCCTTAAACATCTCGTTCTGTTATTGCCCTTGCCTTTTGTAATGGTTCTGTATCCCTGGAATCTGAGCAGACACTGCTGCCTGTGCACAGCACCTCGCACAGTGGGGGTCCTTGTCCAGAGCTGGAGCTCCTGGGCATGACACGAATGTAAACAATGTATAAGGATTCATAAATATTGGATAAATAATGAGTGCCAGGAGAACAGGGAGCAAGAGGAATGTGATTCAACCTTTCCCCCCGCCCCACACTTTTCCTGCATTTATTTCCATCACATATGACTGACAGATTTTTGCACTGAATAGCTAATCCATTTCCTTTTCCAAGGACAGCCAAACCCAGGGAAAAGTGACAAAAAGACATGTATAACACTTCAGCACTTGGCAACAACTGCTGTTCTTCAGGTGTCATTTGATGCTTGGCCTCCACAGTATTCACAGCACATAAAGTCAGTTATGCAAAAATGGAATATGCATATTTTGTTACTTTTGCTGTTTTACTGTCTAATCTGCTGATACATCTTGAGGAAAAAGCTAGATTCAGTGGATAACAGCCACATTACAAACATTATGATGTTTTTTGTTTCTATAATATTAAAGTAGAAAAAAAAGACCCTAGGGAAATTAAAGCAACTTTCAAGAAAGCTAATTGCAAAATCAATTGAAATTGGCTAAATGGTATCAGAAAAAAAAAATCTTTAAAAAATCTTCTTTTTCTAAAGGACATATTCCAGTGATCCCGAAATTTTACTTTTTATCATTTCTAAAGGCAGAATTTTTCTTTTTGTAATGTGAGCTATTTTGCTCTTTAGAAAAAACCCAGCCCAAATTAAAAGTAAAGAAATGGAGATAAGTTCTTCCAAAGGGTAATAAAACCATTAACTTTTTCAGACTGAGGAAAAACAAGTAGAATCTGTTTTAAATGAGATGCAATTTTATTACAATGGTTATGAAGAACAGCCTGCCGTTTACTTTGGAGAAATTATGAATTAAATGTGGCCTTGGTATAGTAAAAACTGTATTTTAACTGAGGAAGGCAGGTCAACAACACAGTAAGGAATCCTTTTATGTGCACCAGCTTGGTAGTCTTCAAGTGCAATTTGCAATTCCAGAATAAAAGAACTGTAGGAAGTCAAAACATTCTAATTTGATTTTGAAAATGGTCTCATTGATTTGCTCTTAACAGCCAGTGCAAGAGAAGGAAATCAATACCTTATCCATAAGCCATAGTGTATATTGTAGATAATAACCACAAACACGTTGCTTTGAAGGGAAAAGGTTGTTCTTTTCCTTGTGGTCACTGAAATAGAAATATTCTCATAGAAAGTAAGAGAATTTCATGGGGAAGGAGGCAATACCAAAGTTCCTCTTCCTTTAGAGGTAACTACAGCTGCCACAAAAGGTTACTTCAGTTAAAAGAAAGCTAAAAATAAATTCAGGCAAAAATTCTTATGCAGAACCGCTTTCCCTGGGTTTTGTGAGTTTTCATTTTCTTGCCAAAAAGCTGATGTTCATTCCAGTAGTTTTGCATTTTTCTGTTATAAAACACAACACACAACATTTTTAGGCACTTCAGAAAATGTTCTAGTCCCACATAAATCTCTTTGATCCACTGTACTGCCTGTCAGGAGACCCTCTTGTGTTACTCTTCTTCTGAGGAGGTTCCTTCTCCAAGCAGGAGAAGGACCCTCCTCTTCAGTCTCTGTTCAATGCATAACAGACCCTCTCCAAAAAGCACACAAAAGCCTTCTCCAAGACATATTTCAGAAGAGGAAAGTAACCTCACTGTATAGGAAAACAGAAGCACATGGAAGTGGGTAGGGAATGCCAAGGAGGAATACAGAGAGATTGCCTTGGACAAAAGGGATGAAAATAGAAAGGACAAAGCACAGCTGGATTAAAAACTAGCAAGGAGTATGAAGGGTAACAAGAAAAGCTTCTCCAGTTACTTTGGCATCAAAAGAGATGAGCCAAGATTTTTCTAATGTTCCTCTGGAAGCTGCCAGGAGCATTGAAGCCAAACAAACAAACAAAATTATTTCATGACTTTCTGCTGACCAATATTTAGAAATAAGGTTCCTCACACTATCTACAGTGCCATTTCCAAATCTAGTTCCCTTCACCTCAGGAAGAGTGGTGTACTTGTTCCATCTATCCAGCCAATTGTACTTCCAAGTGTGGAGTGTTACTAAATCACATCCCTTTCCGTTAATCAACATTTTAACTTGAAATCAAGCTGCTGGCAATCAGGTAATACTGAGAGAGAGCATGACTAATTGTCAGCCTACGCATTTCCTTAACATTAGCCAGTGACAATGAATTGCAAAAATGCAAAATTAATATTTCATTTTTCCCCCCATGCTAACTAGAGCTGACAGGCTCATAAAAACTGCACCCAGCTGTGAATCTGTGGAAAACACACTGAATGCAAACAGAAAACTACCCACGGGGGAAAGAAAAAGCTTTGATCAAAGCATGAAAACGGGCAAAACAAAAGTCTGTCCTTGAAATCCCTGCAAGCATTTTTGATGGCGACCCTATGCATTGTGCTACAACACTGAACTATTTGGGAAACGCAGGCAGAATAGAGATGATATTGCAAGTGAAAAATATTTAGTGAATGAGAGTGCAGACTAAAGACATGGGAGCAAAAGTAATGTTTTGACCCACTGAGAAGTTCAGTTCCTAGTCCCAAACCAGAGAAGTTCTGAAGTACATGCTTATCTTAGAATATGGTAATGGTCAATTAAACCAATTTAAATTATACATCTAAAGTCACGCCTGCACTTAAATGTTTATCTAGACTGGCTGCTCAGTACCTCCCAAAATCAAGCTCTTCCCTGGCTCTTGAATGTTCACATTTGATAATGAGATTTCTCATTTCTTAATGTCCTTTAGTCACTTAGTGTTTCGTAGCATCACTTATATCAATGGAGAAAAATAGTATGAGACAAACTGATCTTTTCAAAGAGTGGTTTGAAAGTAGTGTTTTTCTCCTACTGTAGGTGATTTAGCAATAACTGGTAAATCTTTAAATTTGCAAATTGAAGCAGCCAGCAGCCCTTCAGTGGGACTACCTGTGTGCAGGACAGGATGCTTTTTGTCTGTGTCTATCTCTTCCTCAGTTTCACAAGGAGTGGGGCTTCAGCTTCCGTAATCAAACAAAAGCTCTGGAAGCCTGTGGATAACCCCTCAGTAAGGCTGGGAAGGGTCTGTAGCAGTGAGTGTTGCCTGCAGAAGAGAAAGAGGGCATGACTTGCCCATCAGGAGGTGCTGCCTTATGGGTCAATATTTAAAATAACGATGAGCCCTGTGCTATGGTCCTGAGATTGCCTTTCACCACGAGTTATGCCGTCTATCACCTTCTGAGGGCTGAGGAGAGCGGAACAGAAGGGAGAGGGGTGAGAGGATCCGGCCTGAGGGGAGCGGGGATGAGGGAAAGGGGCTGAGGGAATGAAGGGAAAGGGGCTGAGGGGAGCCGATCTGAGGGGAGCCGGGCTGAGGGGAAAAGGCTGAGGGGAGCCAGGCTGAGGGGAAGGGAAGGGGCTGAGGGGAAAGGGCTGAGGGGAGCCGATCTGAGTGGAAGGGAAGAGGCAGAGGGGAAGGGGCTGAGGGACCATCCGCGGCCGTGGGGCGGGGTCGGGAAGGCAGCCCCGCCCCTCACAGGCCCCGCCCCCGGCCCCCCCGCCCCCTCAGGCCCCGCCCCCTGCGCGGCCCCTTTAAGCGCTCCTGGGGCGGGGCCGCGTGCTGTCACGTGCGGCGGCGGGAGCGGAACCCGAGCTCGCGCCCGCTCCGCCTGCTCGCGCTCCGGCTCCGAGGCAGCGCCCGCGAGCGCGCCCCCGCGCGCGGCTGCTCGGGAGCGCGCGCCCCCCCGTGCCTGTGCCCGTGCCCGTGCCGGCCATTCCCCCTTCCGCCCCGGGGCCGCGCGCGGCGGCGGGAGCGCCGGGAGCGCCCCTTCCCTTCCCTTCCACCCTCCGTCCCTCTCTCCCCGCGGCTCCCGGCGTGCCAGCATGGAGCTGTTCCAAGCCAAGGACCACTACATCCTGCAGAGCGGGGAGCGGGCGCTGTGGTGCAGCCGGAGGGACGGCAGCCTGCAGCTGCGAGCCGGTGAGACCCCGCGGCCGTGCCCGCCGTGTGCGGGGAGGGAGGGAGGGAGGGGCTGCCTGCCTGCGACCCACCCGGGCGGGCGGGGGGCGGCGGGGCCGGGCGCGGTGTCCCCGGCGGGGCCGCGGGGGTCGGTTCCGCCGGGGTTCGGTACCCGTGCCCGTCACCCGCGGTCCCCGGGGCCGCCGGACGTCACGGTGTCCCGGTCCCGGCCGGCAGCCGCGTTCCCTCTCCCCGTGCGGTGTTCCCCGCGGATAAAGCGGCGCTGCCCCCGCCCGGGGTGCCCCCGGTGGTGCCGCTGTCCGGAGGCGCCCGGCCACCCCCGGGGAGCATCGCCGGGGCTCGGGGCCGTGCGGGGCCGGGGCCGGCCTTACCTTACATAAGGGATGCTCCGGGGATGGGTGCTGTGTCTGTGGGCAGATGTGTCCCCTGGTCGCCCCTGCCAGGAGAAATTGAACAGGTGGCACACTGGGGAGGGACGGCTGATCTGTAAGGTCCATTCCAGCCCTTTGACGTTCCGTGATTCTGGGGCTTCTAAAGTGCTTCTGAATTTTTCAGTGATTACAGGCTGTGTGAGTGGCAATTACACGGAGCTCCGCTGTGTGTTAATGTAGGACTGAAGGGAAGGCAGTGCAGAACAAAAATTGAGATGGAGTTGTGTAAAAGGGAATTTTGAAACAATGGTAATTATCCTGTCCTGCCTAGGAGGTTACTCGGTGAAGGTGTCTAAAATAAAATGCCACCCGTGGAAATTATGTCACTTTGTGTCATATGGGCTCCCTACCCATGGCAGGGGGTTGGAACAAAATGATCTTTAAGGTCCCTACCAAGCCAAACCATTCTGTGAATTTTCATCCTTCTTTGTGATTCTAATATGTAGCTTTCATTTAAAGGACCATGCTGACCCTGCTTAGATGCTAAAGAAACTCTGAATAGCTGGGTGTTTCACCAAACATGTGGCAGGCTGCACAGATGTTACTTACAGCTTTCTAAAATTGGGATCTGTGTTACGCTAAAAAAGTATGTACATGACCAGGTTGGCTATCTGAGTACAGTAGACCTTTTTGAGCTTCTGTGAAAAGCTGGACAAACTTAAAACACAAATGTCAAATACCGTTGTTATCTGTGTTTTTCCAAAGAACTGTTTTTCATACTGCACTTTCCTGGGTTATATTTTCATCCTTGAGTTGTGTCTTCTCAGCGCAGTTTGTTTGTGTCTCTCAGATAAAATTGCAATCTGTGCCGAGTTAGCATGACTAATTCTTGTCCATCAATTTTGCTAATCCAGCAATACTTCGGTATGCAAGTGATCTTACAAAATAATTGGTGTTATGCTAGCAGACAGTACTGCCAGTCAGTGAAATGTGTGCTTTCACAGGGGGGAAACCTCTCAGGTTTGAGTTTGTGATGGTTACAGCCTTCTGTATATGGGCTGAAAGCTCCTCCTTGACCCACACTAATTAAAACACAAACTGGTGATCTGTAGTCCTGGAGATTAGCCTTTGATAACTTTACTTTTTAAAAACATCAGTGCCTTGCTTTCACACAGCCACTGCTGTATTTTATTTTTCCTTGGTGTTCCTTAACTTTGATGGAGGCTTTCCCAGTGCCCAGCAGTTTGTCTGCCTGCTGCTCCAGCAGCGTTTTGTCCTTCCTGCCTCTGCATTTTCAGGCAGTTTCCATGTGATCCCTATTGTGTGTGACCTGCAGATTAACGAAAGGTAATGTGATATTGACCTCCCCTGGCCTGCTTGAAACTCTCAATTGTTAGCAATGCTTTGCCATTTCCATGTGTTTGCAGCTTTGTTTTTCCAGCCCTGTCTGTGGATCATCTTCTTGACAGTGGACTCCAGGTCTGTGAGATGAAATACCTTAGCAGGTTGAAAGGAAGCCCGAGAAAGGAACAGTTCTCTCACAGGAAGTGTTTCTTGGATCAATAGCTCTTTCTTGTATTAAGACAAAACTGCATATCCTCAAGTTTGCAATTTTATTACATTTGACCATTTATTATTGAGGCCACTGCCCAGAAATGAGTAAATGGATTTCTGCCTGATGAGTCACTGCCGTGTTAAAAGAAACAACTAAGTCATAACTTGTGTTCATTGACATGTTTAATAATCTGTCAAAAGGCTGTGATCTAGCTGTGTGTCTCTGCTTGGTTTTGGAGGCCTTGGTTTTAAAATTCTGTCTCACAGAGGCTGCTCTGAATTAATCCTTGGACATTCATGGGTTGAAATAGATAATACTGGTAGGGCTTGCAAATCGTTACTTGAGAGGGTGGGTCTGAATCTAAAGAGCTGATGCTAAGCTTTAAAGCACTCTCCTCCCTCAGCTATAAAGGCATGTTCAGAAATTTGCTAATGTTGAGAGCTGTATTTCTGACCTCTTTGAATCATGGAGATAACAGCTTGAATTAAAAAAAAAAAGGCAAATAATCTTGGTAAATATTTGCCATAAGCAAAGTCTGAGGTTGGCCCTCATTTGAAGGATGTCAGCCTATGTTTACAAGACGTTTCTGTTTTTTTTTTTATTTTCTAAAGTGAAAGCACTAATGAGTCACCTGCAGGAAATCCATGAATCACTTTGGCATCATAATTTTTTTTTTTTTTTTTTTTTAAGAATTTTGCTGTCAAGAGTGTACTTTTTTTCAGTATAGTGAAAAAACATGCACTGTTCAACCATGCCTTAAATGCTTTAGATCAGGTCTTGGTCAGGATTTCACTCTTGGATTACTCTGTTTATGCTCTGTGTGGCTGTTCCTGACTGGTAGTTCTACACAGATTACAAATATTTTTTATTGATGACGCTTGTATAAATTATGTGGTTATATTTGCATATGTACACATATATATGTGTGTGTAAAGGATAAGAAGTGTTGAAGACACCAAATTCTCCTCACTGCTTTTTTTAGCAGTGGAAGAAGGAATGAGACTGTTATGGTGTGAAAGCTTCTATTATCATTGTGCTGGCCTTGATCATACCCCAGGCACTAATGTCAAATAAGATTAGGAACAGTTGCTAGTAAAACTTTTCCTTGTAATTATGGTGTTTCTCACTGCTCTGGAGAAAAAAAAAAAAGCAAAAAACTTTACCAAATATTTTGAGGAGTACAGAGATTGGAATTAATCTAACACAGCTTTTGGGGATGTCATGCTGTGTTGTCTCTGCCTGAAAGAGTAAGATGGGTTAAGCTGTGTTTTACCTCTGGAACTGAAAACTAGAGGCAGATGAGCATTTGTTTGTTTCAAACAAACACTTTAGGAATTTATTGTTACAGTATTCATTTTCATCTGTTGAAAATGGTTGTGAGTCAGCAACTGAAGCAATGCACTTTAAATACTTCTAATGAGGGATGTGTTACCAAGCGGTGTTTTCAGAGTAGCAGGGGACTCATTTCAGGTTAGGTGTCAGTCTGATAGTGTGAAATCATCTCTGAATCACAAATCATAGGGTCATCTAATATTCCAGCTGTGTGCTTGCCTTGCTCCTCAAAGACATTGCAGGAGTCATGCAGAAATGACTTGTCAGAATTCCTGAGCTCTTCTTCATGGCTGTAGACTGGACGAGGAGCAGTTCCCTTGTGGGAAGACTGGAAGTGCTCAGGTGAAGGCCTGGAGCTAATGGATGGTGTAAGGAGTGATGCCACTGCTTCCCAGACGTGTTTAAGTCTCAGTTTAAGTCTACAGAGCATCCTAGACATGGCTCTGAGAGGTGACAGCCTGACTGTGAAGTCATGCTATTGAACTGTTTCATAGGAAATTGCCTCCCTGAGTTTCAGTCTTGGAAACTGCCTATCTATTCTGGGAAACGAATTCCACAGGAGGCTGGAGCTTTACAAAAAATTATCTCTGTATTTCAAGTTACTTCCTAAGGAACCTCAAGCTGTTTTTTGACACCTTTTTAGCTGCAGTGGGTACTGCACTGCCTCTCACCCTTGCTTGCTCATTCTGTTCCCTCTTTTCCCTACTCTTTTCTTGGTTGTCAGCACCACGTACTTGTGGCGTATGTGACAAACCAGATGTCAGAACTGATCTGCACTAGCTGCAACCCAGCGAGAATGTAGGCTGAAAAAATCTTCAGCACTTGGGTCCCTGTTGCTGCTTTTTCCTTCCTGTGAAAGAGAACAGAGCAGAATGGGCTGGGCTGATTAAATATTGCATATATTCTATATCCTTTATCTGATTAAGTGTTGCATATATTAGTCACTGTTGTAGCTTCTGACTCTGAAGTGAGATCTTCCTATATATTTATCAGAGGGAAATTATTTTCTACTTTTTATAACTAAGATCTACTTTGTAATTCCATACATGGTTCTTTTTATAGAGCATAGTAAACCTAAAACTGAGACTTAAGTGGGCTGGTAGTGTGCTAAAGCCTAGCCTGGTGAGAGTTAAATAAACCTTGAGTTGAGGTGTTTACTTTCCTGTTCAATCTTAGCAGGTGATGAGTTGAGTATGATAAGGGTGTTCCTCTCTCTTTTTTTTTTTTTTTTTTTCTTTTTGCCTTTTCCTTCTATGAGGAGTTCTGAAAATGCCAAACTTTTCCCAACTCAGACACGTAGATGTCTTTGAATTCCTGCCATGAAACATGCTGAAATGACCTGAGGTTTTAAATACATGAAAAACTCCTAATGCTTCATGTCTTGATATTCTTTTTTTTTTTTTTTTTTTTTTTTTTTTCCTCTTCCTCCAGAATGAAAATTAATCTAATTTAAGTGGATTTCTGTGGCCTGTATTTTGCTGGCAGAGGTGACTCATCTTTGATCTCATGAGTTAGTATTAACTAAATATCAAATAGGAAATTGCAGACTAACTGCAGCTAAAATATTTAGAACAGAGGACACTGATTTCAATTAAGAAAGGTCTGCATCTGTACTAAGGGTTGTGGGTTTTTTGTCTGAGAACACTGTTCTTCTTGTTGGGTTGTTTCACAGTTTAATGGTGTGGGTGATATTTCAGCTGTATGTGTAAGGAAACATTAAAACTTGTGATTTGAAGTTTTAAACTCTGAACTGCAGGACAAGGACTTGTTTGATATGCTGCTTGTGTTCTTTCAAAACAACTGTTGTAGACTGGAATGGGATAGAAAAAGTAATGGGAGTGGAATATCAAGAAGAGGTTGTATGTCTAGAAGAAGGATTTGGAAATAGTGCAGAAACTGTTTCTTATTAAAGCTTGGCTTTACTAAACAGGAATATTAATATTTAATCCTCAGTGGTATTTTCTTACTCCAAAAGTCTTCCCCAATAAGAACCGGGAGAGGATTGTTTCCCTGAAAAGCTGAACCCAAATGAATGAAATAGCACTTGAACACTGAGCTTTTCCTTTTAAGGCAGAAATCTTACTTGAATAGAGCCCTGGAGCAGTGTTTGCTGAGTCTCTGAAAAACTGAGAACAAGGCCCTTGAACATGCTTTGAACTGGAAAACAGAATTCTGAGCAAAATTTAAAAGTAAACGACCTTGCCCAAGAGGTAGTTGCAAGATGTAAATGGCAAATATGCTGGTCTGTCATTAATTGTTATCTTTCAGGTTTGTTTTCCTTGTCTGTTTCTCAGTTAAGGAAAAACAGCAACTTTTGCACATAAAGTGATGGTTAAGTTTTTCACTATACGTGCCTTCCTGTAACATTTAAATAATATGCTGCTGCTTCTTTTCTGAGTAGTCAAATTGTCCCCAATAGTTTAAAAAAAAAAAAAAAAAAAAGGGGGAGGAATATGGGGGGTGGGGAGTGGCTAGAAATCCTGTCTGTTCCTAAAGCACATGCCAAATTTTTGGCATTTAAAGGACTCTAACTCCCTTATTTAGTGTTATAAATGGTTGTTTCCAATCCATAACTCTTTCTGTGCTTTGAGACTGATTAGTTGGGCCATCAGAGAGGAAAGTTAATGACGGTATCAGAAGAACAGGTGATAGTGAGGGAAAACTTTACCTTTCTTAGACTTGGCTCACACTGTAATTGTCTCATGGCTCTTAAGAAGCATTAGCATAAATCAGCTCAGTGATTAGTAAAACAAACTAATTTCCATAATTGTGAAATCCTTCTGCTCGGTAAATGTTTATATTTTAAATTTTTGAGCATAGAATATCTTCCTTGTGTTCTTCTTTCAGTATAGCTGTAGCTGAGCAAACTTTTAATAGACAATCTTTAGAATGAGTGAACATAGTGTTTAAGCTGTCAGTTTTGTAAGTAGGTTTGAATAAAATCTTTCCCCTGCCTGATTGATAGTTTCCTTCTTACAGAGTAAACAGGATTAAAAAATCCAGACAACCTACTGCTTTCTTAGCTTTAAGGGTATATCCTCAAACAACTTGAGCTTTGTTGAAATACCAGCTAAAAATGGGAATGAATGTGTGTTGGTGTGGAATAATATTAATTAGTGCAGAGTTGGTGCTTTTGGAAGGATAAAATATATTTTTCCTTTTCTGTTTTACTTCTGAGAAAATATGTTTGCTAACGGAGTTCAGCAATGTGAAGAATAAAAGGAAGCTCTAAAGTTAAAAAAAAAGCCAAACCAACTAACCAAAAAACCAACCCTCTGAGCTCCAGTGGCTTGGCACTTATTTGCATTTTAAGAGTCCCTGCTGGGCGGTTTTCTGAATGGTATTTACAGGTTTGTGGAAGGAATATGAGGAGCTGATTCTTGTTTCAAATGGTTGAAATGCACGTTTCTGGCATGTATTTAACTACCTGCACCAGTGGTGTCTAAAGTGGGGTGCACACACCTTGTGGGTGCTCAAAGCAGTCCTTTAGAGGTGTTGGAAGAAAATATTTTTGTACCATTAATCAAGAGAAATGCTGTTTTAAAATAGTGTCTATTTATCCATTAAGAATGCTTATCTTTTGTATGCTTTATAATGCATGCAATATAAATTATTTACATGTTCTACTGGACTAATAAATAAATATACGTATTTGGGCTATGTGCTAATTTTGTTTTTCTTGGTGTGGCGTTTGACAGAAAAGTTTGGAGGCCAGTGATGCACAGGGCCAGACTCTGTTTGGAGCAAACACTGGTAACAGCAGTTTGTTTCCACTTCTAGTACAGGGCTTCCTTGTGCAGTTCCATGTAACATTGGACACTCTCCAGACAACTGAACATTTTCCGTATGTTTTCCAGTTTCCCAAGCAATGCCTGGTGACTCAAGAGATTTTCTGACTGCACCAGAATACAAAGAAGTATTTCTTTATCAAGATGAGTAGCAGGGATTCATTTTTGTTAGGTGCTTTCTCTGGGACTTGCATCCTGCTTTGGCAGCAGCAATACAAATGTCGTGTACAAATGCTCCCGTCCTCAGTGCTTTAAATCTGTCACTGAATTGTGTTTGACCTGTTTGTGTTCATCTCTTTTAATGCTGAGGTATTGAGGGGAAGTGTCCCAATAAAACAGGTGATCAGCTGAAGGGACAACTTGTTTCAAGTTCCGAGGAGAACATTCAAGTAAATAAAGTTAACACTTCACAACAATTAAGAGCTTGTAGTACTGAATGTCTTAATGCTCCATCTTTCTGCAAGTAGCTTAAATACAGTTTTAAAATCTGTGTTGAAAGGAAAACTCAAGTAGCCTAAGTTTTATTTGCATAAATAGTATTTTATTTCCTCCAAGAGAAAGAAGTTCAACTTTACATTTTTAAGTCTTCCCAGTTAATTGGTAATCTCTTAATCCTGTCTAAAATTCGAGAACACTATTCAAAGACGAACTGAAGCTTGGAAGCAGACTTTCTTTTGAAAAGCCACAGGAGGTCATAAAGGTCAAATAATGCTAATAATAAAGTCTTGTGGTTGTTTTTGATCTAAAGCAGACACAATTTAAAGAAAAAAAGAAAAACAACCCTGAAATCCATTTTAAAATAGTATTGACGCTTCTTCCTGAAAATTAACACTTCTGGTGTTAAAATTTACATTAGCAGAGCTGCGTGATATATTTTGGCTATACATAGTCAAATGACATGAATCATTCTGCTTTTATTTTTTCTATATAAGTATCTATGGCTTGTGTTGAATGGTGAAAATGATGGAGAATTAGTGCTCTGCCAGACTCCAGGAAGACTTTTTGAGAATTGGCACATCAATGCCCATGCTTATAGACTTAGGCGTAACCAGAAGGAAATTTGGTGATGATTTATATGATTTATTCAGTGTATGTTTTATATTACACTGTCAGAAAACACTTTCTAGCTGAGGTTCATTCCCAAATGCCAACAAGGAGGGAGATAAGAAGTGTGTGTGTTTATGCCCTCTGAACTACAGCAAGATTGGAAGAGAAGTAATTACAGCTTCTCAATGGACTGAACCAGGCAGCAGCTCAGTAGTATGGCTGGATTCAAATGATAACAAATTAAGTCTTTTTTTTTCTTCCTGCCTTCTCCAGAGGAAGCTGCCAGCCTGCCTCTCCAGACTCTCCAGACTTGCCTCCAGCCATTCTGTGTTGAGCAAGTGGTTTATCCCAAAGCAGTGGTTTGTTTTCTTATCAGAGCTCGTGCCTGACCTTGGAACAACTCAGCTGGTGGTAGGCAGCAGAAAGAGCCAGAAAGCAGTTTTGGGTTTTGATGCTCTTCCAGGTTGCTTTTGTATCACCTTTATCAGGGTTCTGTTTGTGTAAACACAAAGAATTAAAGAGACTTTATCTGGCGTTGCAGGGCTCTGCATCGCTGCTGGTGAGCTCTGGGGGTGGTGGTGGTGGAAGTCAATCACATCAAGGCTGGTTTTGTTCTGAATTTGTGACAGAAGTTGTGTTGTGCTGCAACTGAATGCTGATACAATCACTGTGAATGGTAAATGCAGTGCAGTGGTCATTAGTCTCTGACAGGAATCCGCAGAAAACCCCAACATTTGTTTCAGTAGCTTGAATTTATTTAGTAGGGTAAGGGAAGGAATGAGCAATTTTGTACTTCAGGATGGAAACTTGGTGAGCAAGTGTATACATCAGAGTGTTAAGGCCTGTCAAACACTGGCAGTTCTCTCAAATTTAAACACATTGAGGACAGCAGAGAATTCCTCAAGCCAGGGAAGATCTTCCATGGGACTCATCTCACTGCTCATAGTGATTCTTTCTGGACACAGTTTCTGACTTTCTGCAGTGACTGAGCAGACGCTGCTCTTTTATCATCAGCACAATAGTGTAAGAAGTTTGTTTCAAAGTCATTGTGTTGCAGTTTAAAGTTGATAAATCTTTATTCCTGGCTCTGTGAGGTTCAAAAGAGGACTAGTATGAAATTTATAGGAAGTTGAGTTTGTGTGGGGAAATAAGATAAATTGTATTTCACATTATATCTCAAAACATTGTTTTGTCTGTAAGGAAAGTTCAGAATTTGCTTTGATAGAGCCTTGTGGTGGTTAATTCTCACCGATAGGCATTTCTTTAAAAAAGAAAAAAGAATCAAGTTTGTCATGAGTTCTTTCAGCTTTCAGGAGTCAGAAATGTGGCCAGGTCTCATATATGCTACCTGAAAACTTTCAGCTGAGGATTTTCAGTTTTGTTTTGTATGGTTATTTTCTTTTTATGGCTTCAAAGGGATGTGGATACTTTCTGTAGCACATATCACTGTCTACCATCTTCGGCTGCCTCTTAAATTCTGTAAAATATAATACAGTTAAATACATCCTGCAGGCTTGCAGTCAACATTCTTGGATCTCTGAATCTTTGCTTATGTAATGATTTTAAATATAGAATGGCTGTATTTTTCAAAGATACAAGATAGTGACTGGAGGTTGCTGCTACCAGTTTTACCAAATGGCAGCAAGGGAACAGTCTTGATCAAATTTTAGTGTTAGACAAAAGTTGGAGACAGCTTCTTCCTGTACAGAATACATAGGAGTGCATGAAAGCCCATCTTTGGGGATGGGTGGGGAAATTATATTTAAACCTTTATTTTGTTTGGTTCATCCATCTCTTATTTCCAGGGTGTATTCACCAGGAACAAGAGGTTCATATTGGTATTTACTGTAGTGACATTTATTCGGCATAAATTGGGTGTTTGGTCTGAGTGAGATATGGCTGTCACTTAGGAAACTGAATTCTAACCAGTAACAAAGTTCTAATCAGGTTGGAACCAGATATGTTTTATTTAGTTTAAAAAACTGGCTTGCTTCTGTGCTGTCACATATACTTTCCTATGGAAAATTCTCTAGAAATACTATAAGAAAAAATTTTGTGGTGCTGTCACTAAAACGAAATCAATGTGATTCCACAATTGGTGTTTTTTCACAGCCTACAAGCATTTCTCCTGTAAGGCTTCTTTGCATCTAGGTTTTCTTGCACATTGAAAAAAAACATGGTAATCCCCTTATATATTGCTAAATATGGTGGGTTGTTTTTTTTTTTTTTTTCCTATGCCCTGCCTTTCCCATGGAAAATTCTTTTCAAGCAGTCAGCCTTTACCATTAGTAGTTTGATAATCACACTTACCTCAGAGCCAGTGCTGCCCAGCTGGTGGATCCGTATTTGCTGCCTTTAAACTCTGGAAGTGGAATATACATTTGATTCCAAATACATTCTCTTCTTTTCCAAAGGTTGTCTGTACTTAAAATTTAGAGCCATTTCTCATTGTGTCTCTGCTGTTGGGGTAGTAGGATTCCTGTAGAATTCCTGTCAGAGGAACAGAGTAATAGAACATCTGTATAAGATCCACTTGTCTGTGCAGTCCCCAACACCAGTTTTCTTATGTCCTTTTACAGGCAGGTCTAAAATGTTGTTTCCTTATCCATCTAATTAGAACAAAATCTTGTTTCTTCATTCTTTAATCTCTTTGTAAACTCCTAGAGGAAAGCTCTGGATAGCAAGTGAGGTTTTCTTGCTAATATCTTGTCACAGCAGGAAATCAGAGTTTTAGAACGACATCTAGAATGTGTTCTAGATTACTGGGCTTATGGTAGCCATGGTAAACCTTTACTGATTTGGTTCTTTAAATTCCTCCTATTCCTGGCTTTGTTTGATATCTCTGGCTGGCTTTTAGTTATCATGGTGGAAATATGAATTTAATGCTGATGACAAAGATGGCATGAAGTAGATGAAGTGTGAGACAATGCAGCTCTAGAAGAGCCCCAGGGTGAAGACAAAACTGGGATTGTGTGGGTGAACTGGGAAAGAAGGTGGAAGCTTTGGGAGTGAGGAAGGCTGCCTGCATTCCTCTTTGCTGGTAGTGCAGATTTCCCACTCTGCACAGAGATACCCCTGTGTGTTATTTGGAGTGAAACTGAGCTCAGGCTGTTCTAGAACGTGTTTTGTATGAGCACAAATCTGTCAGGAGGATACAAGATGTGTTCAGGAACTTCAGCAGGGGTTGAGGGCACATCAAACCCTTCAGTCTCTCATAGCCCCCATCACTGATTTCCTGATGCTCAGCTGTGTTAGTCTCTTTAGTAATTTCATTTTATTCTGGCATGATTCACACAAGGTTCTGTGCAGCTCAAGTCACTGTCTGGAGAAAGACAGAAACAGGAATTTGGCCCAGTGTGCTTACACACATTGATTGCAACCCTGCATGCTGCTGCAAACATTGCTTTAAATTCTGCTGCTGTGGGCTTTTAGTTGTTGCTTGTCTGTGTCCAGGCACCTGTGATCCATCCCATTTAATGAGCTCATTCCAGATCCACCCTGACTGCAGCTGTTTCTATTGCAGCTCATGGAAATGCTTGTATTTAATGAGGAAATTAGCTGAAGCTAGTACTATTAGATGTTATGCTGGAAGCTGGGAAAGCAGTGTATGTTCTTGGAATATCAAGGCCTCAAATACAAATGCTTCAAGGAGGGTTGAGTGTTTTAGAACAAGTGTGTAAAAAATAAAATCATACTATTGGTTGTTGCCTGCAGACCTCAGATTTATAAGAAGAAACCAAAGTATTGTAGGTAAAGTGTTTATATAGATGATTTGTACTCTTTTGTGAGTTTCTTCTTTCAAATGTTCATCTGTTTACACCAATAGATAAGATATTAAATTCGTCTGGATGTTAAAACTGGAGAAACTCTTTTACCTTGGAGCAAGTGTGTTTTGGTAAATAATAACAAGCTTGTCCTTCATGGTATAGGAAAAACCTCCTTTTTATCTCCTACACGGATATTTGCTTTTAAGCATTTGTTTTCACTTTAGAGATTTGAAACAGGAATTTCATTCTTTCCCCCACTCTCAAATCCTTGAACAGGTACTGCACCACAGTTAAAACCTCATTTTCTTCCTGCTTTCTCTTCTACTTCCTGTGTGGTTCACTGGAATTTAATAAGAGTAGGAGAACTAGAAACCAACCTAAACCTTAACTATGTGTGCTTTGATATTCCATGTACTTGTGGAGAGTGTTTTAACAAAAGAGGAAGTGTCTCTGTGTGCATGTTTATAGAAAGAGGATGTGAAAGTAATAGTAATTGGATACAAATGGGAGAGAGCTGGGGGTGAAAGGCAGCATCTGCTGGGTTTTGAAGCTGTGCTGTTTACTCAGTGACCTCTATTCAGTTTCACTACAGCCATGTCAAATTTTGCTTACCTTAAAAATTCCAGTGGATATGAGAAGAATTAAGCCTCCATTTAATTCAATTACTGCCTCCTAAAGCTACTTTTTCTCCCTCAAAAGTATCTGTGATAGGGCTTTATGTTGGTAACTTAGTCTTTTTTTCATAGCTACTTGGTAGCAAGCAAAAATGGACATGTGCATCATCTTATTATTGCTGGAATTATTGTATATTTTCTACCTTCTAAAGTGGGGAAAGTGGAGAGGGTGACTATCACTGGATTAATTGTCCTGTTTGGTTTACTGTTTAAAAACAGGAGCTTTGTTCTTTTTTGCAGCCACTGATCTTCTTTTGGCTTGGAACCCCATTTGTCTGGGCCTGGTAGAGGGAGTCATTGGTAAAGTCCAGCTGCATACAGGTATGTATGTACAGCTTTGTTCTCTTCTGGTGGGTTTTTTCTTTATTTACTGCTGCAGTTCTGTGATATTACAAATAATACTGCATAGCTCAATGGAGCAATGTGGTATTCTTTGCTGTGGAGGATCACTCCCCAAATGGAATTGTCAAGGTGATTGTTATAGCTGCACATGCAAATTCACTCTGCTCTCCAGTGATGTGTGTGTTCTGATTTGGCACTGTCTTGTAAAAATAGACAATTGCATTCACAAATAGTAGAAACTTGTGTTTGAAGTTCTATTCGAATCTCTTGTGTGAGATTTATAAAATTCTTAAAGCTTTTGGAATAATGCTTTCAAGGATATTCCTGTTGTTCTCCTATGGTACAGTGCAAAAACTAACAAAGGAAGCTTTCACAGAGGTATAAGACCTGAATTCTCAATGCTGAAGAATAATTGCTGCCTTGGTAGCGGAATATTTGGAAGCAAAAGGAACACTTAAACTTGTTTGCAGTTAAGTGACAGAGCTATAAAATTCAAGCAGGTGTAGAAATCATTGTTATTTTAATGATAAGCTTGTCACTAACTGATAGTAGTAATGTTTCCCTGTAAAATAAACTCAGTACTTCTTTTGCTTTATCAGCTGCAAATCCCTGTAGCCGTAATAAGTATTTATTTTGATATATACCAGCTTTGTCCAGGAAGATACCTCTGCCAGTAGATCTCTGTCTGTCTGTTTACTGGCAGGTAGGGGAGGTAGCCATAAACCCTTGCTGTGTGCCATTCTTTTTGAAACACCCTGCATTTAAAGTAGTGCCTGGCAATATGATCAATACAGGTAAAGTTTCAAGTGTGTTCCAGGAGGGCAGGATGGATTAAGTGCTGAAATGGATCAGATGTTTTGTGGTCCCTTGAATAGAAACAGATTGCTCAGCGTGGCAATAATGGGATGGAGAACAGGGGCTGGGACACTCTAGCATGAGTGTAGGGCAGATAAATCCTAGGAATTATTGTGGCTCCATAGGTACTGTGACCCCAGTCCTGTTTCTGGGAGTAATAGTTCAGAGCTCAACTCTCCATTAAGTTCATCATCATGTCCTCCTTCTAGTTCATCACTTCATTTTCTTTGACTTCACCTGGTATTTTTGTCTGTGCTCATTCTCCAGATCTATTCAGCCATCCTTTTTCAGGTCTGGTGATATGGAGTGGTTCACACTCTGCCATTTCACTTTCTCTTATCTTCATCCAGGTTGTCTGTGCTGGTCGGCATGTGCTGTCCATGATGAATGATGGCTAAACTCCAGTAATGACATTTTTGTGCTGTGGGAAAATGCTCAGTGACTGGTTTTGACACATGTTTTTTGTCTTTGTGAGGGGTGTGGTGTTTTGTTTTAAAACCAAGTCCTTAGGTACACAAAAGCCTTCCCCCTTCTCTCTAGGGAGTCTAGTTATAAAAGCCTTTGAAAAGGGAAACCTCAGATGCTTTCTGGAAGGTTTTTTAGTATGTTGTGGCAACTGAAGATCTTTGCATGTGTGTTTATTGTGAGCTGCTTCCTCTGCTTATGAAATCCGAGTTGAAACTTTCCCCAGAGTGTGACACTTCAACAGGTGTCAGCTTGCTGTTGTCAGGTAAATTAAGATTATCAGGTAATAAGCCTGATATCTCTTCTTTCCATGTGTCCTATAGAGCTCCTGAATCAATTAAGCTCATCCAGGCATTCCACTCAGTTGCTGCTTAGGTCAGTGGAAGTGTTTCCTTTTGTCTCTGCCTTGTTCAGATGACACCATCACAAACTCTCCATCCTTTATTTTTGTTGTAGATATTCTGGTATTTATTGATCCACCTGTCCTATAAATGGTGTTTTGTTTTCTACTATTAAATGTCTGAAGAAAGAAAGCCTCCAGCTGTTTATCCTTACTTTTCTTCTGAGAACTCCTTGAATTTGCTGCCATTTCCTGATGAGTGTCATCCATCAGGCTGCAGTCACAACGAGAGGTGTCTTGCATAGGTCTGCTCAAACCTGCTATTTTCAATGAACTCCTACTTGATCATATTCAAGTGTAGCTTGATGTTATCCTCAGGCTGAATCATCTAGCAGTCTGTAACAGTAACCTGTCTTCATTACTTATTCTTGTATCAATCTTTGTCACCTGGAAACTTTATCAGCAGAAGTTGTATAAATATTTAACATTGCTGGACCGTTCTGTCCAGGCTCAGTAGGAGGACTGTGCTGCAGGAGCTGGGTGAAATGCCTGACCTGCAGCAGGAGGACTTGCTGCTCTGATTTCTTCTCCTCTGCCCCCAGGGTATGAGGATCAGAAAACTTAATTTGAAGCTTATTTGGTGAATTTGTCCTGCTCAGAGCCTTGTTACCAGCTATTGTGGAAAAGACATTTTAAAAATCCTTAGCACACACAACTGCTGGGAACTTTAAATGCCCTTTTAAGTATTAGAACTGCTACCAGTGAGCTCCAGAGCTGTCACAAAACCTGTATGGACTTGAATGTCTCGGACATAGATCCTCATATATTCTTCAAAGCTTTGCTTATTGCAGGAATGTTGGAATTGTCTAAGATGACCTTGAAATGTCCCTGTAATCAGTCATGGGCTGTCTGTAATTTAGCATTGGAATGCCCTTGCCAGTGAGCTGTGACTAGGGATGGGTTTTAATTTACTCTTAATCTTGCTGGTTTTATTGCTTGCCTCATACAGGAGAATTTGTAGGAAAGCTGCTGTGACAGGGAAGCTGTCTCACAGAAACCAGCCAGCCAATATTACATGATTTATTTTCTAATTCTTCAAGGAATTTTTGACATGAGAGGGCCAGTTGTACCTCTGAACATAACAGTACACTCATATTTGAGATTCAAATCTATTTAAAGCAATATTTTGTTCCTCTCCAAGGTGAATTTTCTTAAATATTCAGATACTTTTTTTTTGTGTGTGTGTATGTGTAGGGAACTCAAACCCAAACAATAAAACCTTAGTTGAATATCAGAATGTAAGAATATAATTACTTACCATTTTCTGGCCCATCCCAAAACAACTTGTAAGAAAATGCAGAGTAACAATGGGAATGAAAGGAAAAGGGTTTTAGGATGTGTTGTGGAGATGTTACTGTGACAGATCATTGCGCATTTTCTTGGTAAGATGCACAATTAAAATTGTCTTTGCATATTCTTCCCATATAGAGGCAACACATCCCTTGCATAAAGTATCTCCTTTATAGAATTTAATTTTCTTGTCCAGTGTATCTGACTATAACCAAAACTGGATTTCTGAACCAGTTCCAGCAACTGCCATTTAACACAATCATTTCTGCCACAGGTTCTTCTGTTCCTTGGTCAAAGCACACCCCTGTAACTCCAAATGGATTCATTTAGAGTGTTCTTCCAGTGCTGATTAATTAAGACCCAGGTTAAATGCTGCTGGCAAGAGTTCACAGACTCTAAACAGGAGGGAAATGGGAGTTCTTCTTTCCTTATCCCCAGCTTTTTTTTGTTAGCATGCCTCTGAATCTTGATAGAAACCACAGGCTGCTCAGCATCTGAAATCTCTTAATTGAGATGTAACTGAATTTCATACAGTCAACATCTCAAAGCATTCTTTTTGCATGCAGCCAATTTTTAAATTGTTCAAATAACAAAAAGTATGAAATTGGTTGCATAGAATTTCTTGGCTGAAATCAAAATACTTGCATAAAGCAGCATTTGCAGTAAACTCATGTACGGTTTATGAAAAGTTACTGCAAAACCATTTGGAGGAGAGTAAATGCTAGATTGTTGGGGAAGTGTTAGGGAAAAACAGCACTGTTGTGCTGACAGTGTTGAAACAACAGAGGGGTAAATTTCCATCTAAGTGAGGAGTGAGAGGTAATAGCTTCCTTTGGATGCAATACTTCAAACTAGTTGCCATCTGCTCTGCCATAGTTCATAAAACTCTAAAAATGAACATTATATCCTGAGAGATGACTTGGGACGTGCACTTTTCTGGAGTGGCAGGCACGCAGCTGTCCTGCTCTGCAGTGCACATCACACCTCACACTCTGAGCAGGCAATAACTAATCTTTGGAACTGCTTTTTTCCTTCTGACTGCAGAAGCACATTCTCTGTATTTAGGGATTCAGTTATTTAGATATTGCTGCCTGTTATAATATACTGCTTTTATGGCTATTGTTGAAGCTTTTACTTCAGGGCATACTTTATCTGCATAATTGCTTCCTGACTCTTTGCTTTTGATCTGCTGGGGAATTCCTGTTTTCCTTCAATGTTCTGTGGCTCTGGCTTTAATACAAAGAGTTTTGCAATCTACGCCAAGATGACATTTCAGTGCATTTTTAAACATGACAAAAGGATACTCAATTCACTTATCTGTATTAAGCTCTTAAATTCTTGTTTACAGCTACCAGGGTTTGTTAATATAGATAGGGGGAAGACTGGGCAGAGATTTTTCCTTTTGCAGTTTTTAACTATGGCATATTTGCTCAGACATGCCTTTACCTTACACTAATCTCCAATAGAACCCTACTGATTAATTCACTGGAGCTCTAGATGGTTGCCTTTCTTAGAAGAGTGTCTTTTTTTGTTGCCATACATTGGTGATCTCTTAGGAGTAAATTGTGTGGCCAACCTTCTGCAGGTGGGAATAGATGAGGTTATAGCACTGCCCAGCAGGAATATCTGCCTGGGTGCCCTGTTGCAAAAGCTTGGATGGCCTTGGCTTTTCAGAGACTGCTGGGTTTGCCTGCTAGAAATCAGCATAGAAAGGGCAGACCTTTTCAAATGAGCTGATAGGCATCTTTGTGTTGCTGGTGGGTTTGGCAGCATTTCAATTTCTCCTTTGTAAAAGGACTTTTTTAACCTGTTCATTGGTCTTTTGGTTGTTGCATAGAATCTGTTGTTTTCCTTTTCCCCCTGGCTGCTGGTGGGGTGCTGGGGACAAGGGCAGGAGTTCTCCAGGGCCTGTTCCAGACACCTGCACAGAAGGGCTGCTCCAGCACCTGCTGCTCAGTGAGGATCACTAAGTGGCTTTTGCTGTCACTTCTCTCCTGATTTAGTATCCTTGGAGCAGTTTTAGGAGATTTGTGCTTGTGTGACAGCTTGGAGTAACCTGCTCCAGCCTCAGGGCTGACCCTGCTGGATCAGGGTGACACCCTGAGATCCCTCCTGACCTGAGGTGTCTCTGATCCTGCAGAGATCAGGATTCTGCTGCAGTGTTCAGGACTCCCTTTACAGGACCATGAATATGAAAGAAGGGGTGCATGGCTTCATTCTCCTTCCCCTCCTGCCTCTCTGCCTTTCACAGCAGCTCTGAAGTTATGAGGATCTAAAATTTTTAAAGGCTTCTTAATACCAAACATAAATATATCTCTTTTTTTAAAGGCAGTAATGCAGGATCAAAGGGAGGAGTGGAGTGTCACAGCACACAGTTGTCTGTTGGCAATGATTATTTCTGTTTTTTAGATAAAAGAAATGCTGGGGGTTTCTATGTTTTTCTTAAGCATTCAGAGGATAAAATACTGTTTGGAATTTACTGAGCAAGGAGAACAGAGTTTGTATTTGCTATAGGGCTGCTAACTAGGCTTTTCAAAGGCTGTGTATGGTATTCAGAGGCATAATACATGACACATTCTGCCATCACAAGTGTGGGAGAATATTTAAGTCTATCACAGCAGGCTTTTTATGTCTTTATATCACCTTTTCAGCTGAACTCAGTTGGCTGCTTCTCAGCTGGGAGAAGCAGTGAGTGTGTGTGTCTCTGGGACTTTCTCTGCCTTTTCTGTCTCCCTTAACAAAATTTTTGCTTTTGACTCCTAAAAAGCCCAGCAGACAATTTCTGCTCTAGCCAAGGGATTGAAATCTGGGAATGTCCAGGCACTCTTCAGCAGTCAGTGGGAGTGTTTGCTCTGTTTCTCTGTCTCATTAAAGTGTGGCTGCTATAGCTGCAAGTGCTGTAGGCTGGATGTGTGCATGGAATGCACCTGTCACCAACATCTTCATTAATTTTATGAATTTCTCCACCGCTTTATGCTCTTCAGGAGTGATGCCACGAGCCTTTAAACGTGTGAACTGCTTTATGGTGCCGCCCATGTTTGCTCATCAGATTTCTTCACTCAGGAATCTTGTAATCAGGTGTTACCTGTGTCTGTCTTGTTGGCTGTTTGATACATGGCAGGAGGTACAAAGGGAAATTCTTAACTTGCTGTCTGAGCTCCAGCTGTTCTCAAACAGTGGGAATGTGCATCATCCTAGAGATTGTTAATTGCTATAGGTAAAGCAGGGATAACTTAAATGTAAACCTGTGAAATAGTTAATCTCCTTATTATATTAGAGACTGAATAAATATTTTAAGGTTTTTTTTTTTCTTAGTTTTATTTTTTTGCAATGCATAATAAAAACCCACAACAATAACAAGTCATCATTCACTGGATTCTTCTGGTCAAATAGTTTCTGGATCACTAATCAAAATAAATTCCTGACAGGACAAATGAAAGCATCTACTAATCTCTTTTTTTCCCCAGATTTACCCTGGTGGCTGCTTTTAATTCGTCAGAAAGCATTGATTGGCAAACTGCCAGGAGATCACGAGGTCTGCAAGATAACAAAGATTGCAGTGATCCCACTCTCTGAGACAGAACCCCAGGATCTGGAACTGGAGGTATGGCCATCCTCAGGGAACTCTGCCTGTCCCCCTCCTGCTTCAGTGAAATAAAACTCAAATGCCTCTCATCTCTTTGTCCTGGGATAAGCAAACATCTTGAATATATTGTGCTTTTTTGAATATTGTTTTTTGATAAGAAGTGTTTTTTAAACAGAAATCACAGGTTCTACTGGGGAGGGAAATTGCAACAAAATAATACCTAAATTTTATAAAGATCATTGGGAATACCACACAAGAATAAGATTTACTGAACCAGGAGAAAGTATATTTTTTAATGGATTCTCTTGCTTTCATCCCATTTTGGACTCTTAATTCTGTAACTTGGCTTGAAGGGAAATCTATACTTAAAATGTTGCAATTTTTTTCCCCAGAAGAGAATAGATAAAGAAACAAAGAGAAAAATGATAGTGCTAATTTAATTTGGGTGGAAGTTGGGGTGGCTCTGGGTATTCAAGTCATGTCTAATTGAGGCAGAGATTCTCACAATCACAGGAGAAAATGCCTTTCATAGAAGAGAGAGAATTAGGCTATAGATGGAAACCTGCATGTTCCCCCTCCATTTCAGTGTCTCCCCGTGGCCTGTGGACATCAAAATCTTGCTTTTGTAGGCTTTGTTTTCTTTGAACTTTTAAAAGAGTTGGTTTTAACTCAATGTCATTATTTTAGCTTTGTAAAAAGCACCATTTTGGGATAAACAAGCCAGAGAAGATAACACAATCCCCAGATGACACAAAATTCCTGCTGAAGACTCTTACTCAAATTAAATCTAACGTGTCTGCTCCAAATAAAAAGAAGGTAAAGTTTTCTACTCTTTCCTTTTTTTCCTTCCAAAATGTTGAGTTTATAATTAAAAGGTTTTGATGGATGATCACATGGAATACAAAGACTATAAAAAACTGTAGAATGTGGAACTACTGTCTTGATGGCCAGTTTAATTTTTTGATTATTTAGCTACAGCGTTTCTCTGATTTTTTTTCATTTTGTAATTATATAATTTTGGCAGAATTGCTAATAGAGTTCTTTTTTACCAAGATTAGCTTCTAGTGAGGTTTTAAACTTCCAGAAATTGCTTTGCATAAGTATCTCTTATAATATAGAATTGGACTCAAAATTTGGTGCCTGCTTCCTCAGAGGACGCCATCCAATCTCATCTTACTGCCTTTAACACAATCATGGCTTGGATTAGGAAGTCAAAACAATAGTTATTAAAATGAGAATTATGTTTCTGTGGCTGCTGTCTCTTGTGTTTATCTCTGCTGGGAATTTTAAGGTCCTGCTCATCACTGGGAAAGTGTTTGTCCTCCAAGCTTAGAGATGGAAAATATGACTGGAGTCTTTTTTTACACACGAAGATATGAGAGCCATTTTTTTTTTTCTCTCAGATTAGAGAAAGCAAAGAGAAAGAGAGACTGGAGAAGAGATTATTGGAGGAGCTGTTCAAGATGTTCATGGATTCAGACTCCTTTTACTACAGCCTGAGCTATGACTTGACAAATTCTGTGCAGAGGCAGAGCGCGTGTGAGAAAACCAACCTCCCCCTGTGGAGAAAAGTGAGTGGTTTGTGTTTGTTTCTTCCACAAGGAAGGGAATCCATCTTCTTGGGGTCAGCTGTCCAGTAATGGTTGTGGTCCAAACCTGCCTAGTCACATTTTACAGCAGCTGAGCACCTTGTCCTGTAACCAGCTCAGGTGCAAGGAAACAAAAGTGTGCAGCAGCATGACCTGAACTGAAGTGTTGCGTTAAAGGCAGGTGTAGTGAATAAACTGTTGGACACTGGTGTGTCTTCCCACAGATATTGCCAAACCTAACTTGTAATACTGCAAAACCTGCCCTTTTGTCTTCCAAACAGGTGGATGACAGATTCTTTTGGAACAAGCACATGATTGAAGATCTCATCAGCATTGATGTGAGTCTTATTTCTAACGTGTATTGTGAGTCTTATTTCTAACATGCATTCCTTAGTTCTTTTTAGTTGAAATGTTTGCTTAAGGCCTTGTGGGTGTTTGATTACAAACCTGCTTGGCAGACAGGTCAGGATCAGGGCTGTGCCTTCTGTAGCTGAGCAGCTGGCACTGCCTTCTCCCCCCAGCCAGCCTGTGACCATTGCTAAGGAGTGAACTGCAGCTGAATTAAAACATTTACTGCAATAAAGCAATGTAGAATAACCTGGTGTGATGTGTTTGTGCTGATTTCTGAAGGTAAATTTGAGTTGTATTTTTTATGTGAAATGGATTATTCCTGAACAGAGCTGAACTTGATAATAGGGATGAGTCAGAAAAGAAATAACCTCTGAATTCCGAAGTTTCCCTGAGATAAGATTTTGGTCCTCCATAGTGGAGGTCAGTGTTTTATCTCCTTGAGCACAGTAGCTGGTCAGTGTAAAAGCCGTGGAGAACAAGTTGTTCTGAACATTTGTTCAAAGTAAATAAAACATCTTCCTGGCTAATGAGCACATAAAGAAGCAGCAAGCCACCACTCTTTCTTCTTTATATGACCTTCCATCATTTTAAATTAACCTCATAGATCAAGGACTAAGTTGATAACTTTTGTATGCCAGTTTAGGCCAGGTCTAATTTTCTTTAGGGATGACAGCAGACATTTTGCCTTATGCCCTGCTGCTCTTTCATGGATAATTATACATGAACAAATGGTTATGGAGTCACGACAGGGTTAACCTATGTCCTCTGTGAAAAGTTGTGTGTAATGCAGGAATTTAATGAGTTGTATTTTTCATGTTGTAAGATATAAATGGATGACCTTGAGTTAGTGGGGAATTTGGATCTTGGTTCTGTTTAAAAAAATCAATGTTTTAAGTGCAGAGCCATGAACCAGTTGTCTTGAGGACTAAATTAGCCCATATGAAGCTTTATACTGTTATGTGTTGCTGAAAACAAGCTAACATCTACCTTCCTGTATAAATGTGATACAGTATGTGTCCACACAGAGGTTTTAAAACTGCCTTAAAGCAGAATCTAGGTAAAAAAGTTGCTTTCTTTCTTCCTCCTGATTTAAAAGCTGTGACTGATGGAGGAAAAATGCTGGAATCTCTTACAGAAAAAAGGATGTGGCTAAAATAAAAGCATGAAAAGCATGTGAAGCATCTGTTTTATAAACATGAGAAATGGCAGAAATAATTGTAGGTAATGTTGGACCAACAAGAAAGTAAATGTTTTTTGTAACCTCCAGAATGCCGAAGTGGACTTCTGGATTATCCCCATCATTCAAGGATTTGTGCAAATTGAAGAACTTGTAGTAAACTATAATGAATCTTCTGATGATGATAAGAGCAGTCCCGAGACTCCTCCCCAGGAATCGTCCTGTGTGGATGACATTCACCCCACGTTCCTGGTGGCCCTGATCTCCCGCCGGAGCCGGCACAGAGCTGGTAGGTGCAGTGCTTTGAAAGCAAAAAGTGACACACTCCAAGTCAGAAATACAATTTAACAGGAAGAAAAAAAAAAAAAAAAGGTAAAATAAAATAAATGCAATAATACAATAGAGCACTGACAGAGTCAGAATATTACCTGACACGCTGTTGGTCAGGGTGTTGGAAACAGTCCAAAGTCAGCCCTCCTGGAGTGGCAGATGTGGGCCTGTTGGAAGTAGAGATGGTCTTGTAGAGAAAAGGGTCCAGAGATGGGTCTGGTCTTCCTTTGGGAGTCCTGTGGGAGCACTGGATGTCTGGTGACACTTGTGGCTCTTTTTTATCTAGGTGGAAATGGTTTGGCTTCTCCTCCCTGGGTAGAGCATCTCACAATGGGATGATGTAATGTGTCATGTCATTGATGCACTTTAATGGCCCATTAACAGAAGATAATCCCCTGGGAGGGTGAACAGACATAAGAAACAATGCCCCAGCTGTCTTAACAGCTGGCTTGTTATCAGAAAGGCAGCCACCCCTCCCTCCCGGAGATAGATACAGAAACGACATCTCCCCAACCAGGTTTCAACAGATGGAATAGGATAAACATTTTTTTTGTTTACATTACTCAAGACAGTAGGAAGCACAGTCCAGGGTGTGCTGGGGATGGTTCTGAGCACTGCAGATTGGTAAAAATGGACAGTGCTAAGCTGCTCAGCAGATGGCCAGCCCCTGTCAGTCTGCACTGCATCCTTCCCTGCTGGGAGGAGGGACAGGAGAGGCTGCAGTGCCTACAGTGCTGTACAGCTGTCATTTGGAGTGGATTCTTGTTGGAATCCTAGAAACTTGGAATTTAGGGTTTTATTGTATAGTAATACATATGAGTCAAGATGAAGGATTTTGGGTGTTGTCATTGTCCTTACTCTTTGCCTTCTTCTTCCTTCTTCTCATGGGTTTGGGTGGTTTTCTCTAATTTGGGTGAAGAAGGTCCACACTGGGGGCCTTGGGTGGTCATTATTGGATCAAAAAGAGATGTCACCTTGGTATTGAGTAGTTATCACTTAAAAGACCTCAGAAAGAGTTAGAAGCTCTCCATTTCACCTTGTTTCCCCATCTTGCTAGTTAAACTCACAGCTCACGAGCCTGTAAATAGATGAGATAAAATAAACATTCCAAGTTCAAACTCAACATCTTTGTTTCCCGTGTCTTTCAACCTGACCTTGGCTGAGATCAAGAGTCCAAAACCCTTACAGCTGCTGAGGGAGCTTCTCTGGTCTGCTCAGGAGCACTCAGTGCATCCTTGGAGGTCACATTCCTGAGGCAGAGTTCCATTTTTGCAGAGATTTCCCTGATTAGGACCTTGCTTGTAACTCTGTGCTGATAGATTTCAGTAGGCTTGGATGGGAGTTAAATTTTCAAAGTCTTTGATGGCTTTGGCAGCAGCTGAAGAGGCTTGAAAAGCCATGTGTGTGCATGCCTGTGTCCCAGGAGATGTTTATGAGGGGCAAGGTGTTAAATGTGACCATGCTTTGGTCTTGTATCTTATTTGACTTAGAGTAGCAAAGCAAACAGAAATTATTCCCTGCTCTTGGGATCTCAGAAAGATTGAATTACTTTACAGCTTAATAAATCCTGTTCAACTCCACGCTTTTCAGTCTATCTGATTTTTATGAAGGCACTCTCCAATGTCTCCAACTCCTTTCTTACACAGTTGGGTTTTTAACATGTTAAACCCAGAAAAAAACCTGTTGAGCTTCCCCTGCTCTAGGACTGTACCTTTGTACCAGAGCTCACTTGGATGCGTTTAATTCAGTTCCAAGGAAAATGGTTTGTCAGAATAACTTGGAGTTCTGACACTTGAGGGTTTCAGAGTAGTACCTAGTTTGCAGTCTGCCTTTTTCACACTAAATTGTTACAGCAGCTGAATTCTAGAGGGAAATTTTCTTATTGATTCCTTCTTACTATTAATGTCACTTTGCTTGTCTGATTTCTAGTCCAGGGGATAAACTGTAGAATTTTCTCCTTATCTGATTAAAGGCCGTAATGCTGCTCTGACAATTTTTCTACAAAGCTCCTTATCATAGGTATTTTACATTCCTTTCCCTTTCCTACTTTTGTCCTCTTCCCTTCTGTGCTGTCAAGGTTCAGCTCAGAAGTTTGGTTCAGTGCTACTTCAGGACTTGCAACTGAATTTCCATGACCTTGAATCTTTTTTTCCAGCTCTTACTCCTTCCCTTTCCTTTGCTACCACCTGCATCCTTTCAGAAATAATGATGTACTCTCATTTGAGTCACGGATATGCAAACACATTTCTGTTTAATGAGCAGTTCAGAGCTGGGTAGGCATAAAACTGTAGTCAGAGGAGCATTATCTCTTCTTAATGTGCAGAGTTAGTTACACAATTTAAAACAAGGAGGGGAAGGCTTCTGTTTTGTGGAACATGCAAATCCTCTAGGGCTGCTTGTGGGATCACTGTGAGAAGTGGAGCCTCTGTCAGTAAAAGTGGCTTTTAGGTTCATGGAAAACACTCAGCACTGAAGTAAAACTTTGTGCTAAATGTGACAGAACAGGAGGAAATGTATCTTTTAAGATGGACCAGAGGCATTTGTGACTTTAAACTGCCCTGTGCTGTCAGTTTACATTCTGCTGCTCATAATGTATCAGTAAATAAATGTTATCCATATAATCAAAATAACACTGGAGTAATAAACTACGATAGGAGTGACTTGTACCATTGATCATGGGTTTGGGCTAGAACTGTTGTCTTGGGTTAACATTGTCAAAAACAGCAACATAATTATTAATATTTAAGGCAAAATACTTAAATATGACTTCACCATTCTCACTCCCCCTAGGAATGAGGTATAAGCGAAGAGGTGTTGATAAAAATGGAAACGTGGCAAATTATGTTGAGACAGAGCAACTGATCCATGTCCATAATCACACCCTTTCCTATATCCAAACACGAGGCTCTGTGCCTGTTTTCTGGAGCCAGGTTGGATACAGATATAATCCACGGCCCCGGCTGGACAAGAGTGAGTATTTGGATGAAAAACCTGAAAATCAGGGTCCCCTGGAACTCTTCTTTTGGAAGGGATTTATGTGGGTGTGGTGCATATGTAGAAGGATGAAGCAGGCTTATTAGAAGTTAAATTTTTATCATATTCTCTGCACAAAAAGCAAAACGCAGCAAAATTCAAGAACGTGTTTGCTGTATGCCAGACTGTAACAGTAATGTCGAAGCTGAGCAAATTAATGAAAGACCTATAAAAGTAATTTTGTACAAAGTTACTCTCTTTAAGCTAAGGTATCTTGGTTTTTTACAGTACAAATTTGGGTATGATTTAGTACATCAAACAGGATGATTGCTGAACAGGCTGTTTCTGTCTAACACTGCTATGCCTTGTAGGTGAAAATGAAACTGTGCCCTGTTTTCGTGCACACTTTGAAGAACAGCTGAAAAATTACAAAAAGCAGGTGAGTGCTACATGACAGAACTGTAATCTCATGAAAATGCAGGGGCTGAAGGCTAATGTTTTTAGGTTGTTTTTCTTGGTAATGTGTTGTGGGCTTTTTTAGAAGCTTGTTGACAATTGGAAGGTTGGTACATAAATAGAATTTTACTTTAGGTTTTTCAATTATCCTTGTGAGTAACCAGTAAAATCCAGGAATAACTTATGGAAATGTGTAAACCCTATTTCTGTGTCCTATGCATTCAGAGCTCCTCTGTATTTAAATTTGTGTAGGCAGGGAACTGTTGGAGCTTATTTGTCTTAGGTACAATCTATCAAAGATTGTAACTTCAGCAAGATTGCTACAAATCTTTAACTCTTGAGCTATTTGTTATTGCATGGTGTAAATCTAAGCAAGTTGTGTAGGAGATGATGAGTGTTAAATAATTAAACTTTTGAACAGGTTATTATTAACTTGGTGGATCAGACAGGCAGAGAGAAGATTATTGGAGATGCTTACCTTAAACAAGTTCTTCTCTACAACAATCCAAATCTGACTTATGTTTCATTTGACTTCCATGAGCACTGGTAAGAAACCTTTTAAAAATGTCACTTTGCATCTTTTTTATTGGCATGAAAGGCGAGTATAAAGGAGAAAACTCATTATTTCTACTTCTGCATGAAACACTGTTCTTTTAAACAAGAATACAGTTTTTAAACTAAAACACTGTGAAACTTATTTTGGGTAACCAAGCACTGCTGTTTGTGATGTTCTGTCCCTGACCTGTGAAATATGCAGTTACTTATTGGGCAAAGCTTAATTGTCACGTATTTTAAGAGTTTCCTTAAACATGCCATGTAAAGCTGTGGCTGACCTGCTTTTTCAAGCTATGTAGCATTTTGCTTTTAATTCTCTCCTTCTGTTTCTCTTGCTTGTTTGTATAAAAACATGATGGGTTCTTTCAGGACCCTGATGCTGTTATTTCAATATAAAATACACGGATTTTATCTTAATCCAGTGTGAGTAGTTGCTGTTTTCATGACTGCCCTCTGATGCTGCCATGCTCTAGAGCCCAAGCATGTCATCTGTCACAGCTATGTACTTCTCCTGCTCCCCTCAGGGAGGCTGCATTTGTGTGGGGTCTAAACTGGTTTAATCTTCACTTCCAAACTTAATCTAGGGATTGCAGCTGGCCTAGGAGAGCATTACTGGCTGAGTATGGCATTAGTAGATCTTGTCAGAGGGGGTGGTGGGAAGGGAAACCCTTCTCAAAACACTGTTGGCACCCTGGATGGATTTGGTAATTGATCTTTTGTTTAGAGGAATTCCCATTTTGTTTTATTCACTTTTCTCTTATGAGCAGCTGTAGTGAGCAGGGCTGTTTCTGCACTGTGAGCAGGAGTGAATTGAGAATAATCCTGAAAAATAACCAGGTGGGGTAGAGGCAGGAGGGCATGATGTGTCTACAGCTGGTTTTCAAGTTACTTTTCTTGAGACTAAAATGAAAACAGAATGTTGCACATGCCTGAATAGTTGCACATTTGTTCTTCCTAATGGAAACAGCATTAAAAATGCGAGGTCTTGAGAATTTAATGATCTTTTAACCTCTTGCCTTGGATTTGGATGCTGAACCGGACTGCAAAATAGTTCTGAATATTGGCTGCTGTTTAAAGCTCGTTGCAGGAGGGAATGCTCATCTCTCTCATTTAGCCAAAACACCATCTTGGTTAACATTACAAATAAGATAAAGTTGTTAAGCAAAGTCACTGCTCTAGTTCAAACTAACTTTTGTGAAATTGTGTGTTTCAGCCGAGGAATGAAGTTTGAAAATGTTCAAACACTGACTGATGCCATTCATGATATTATTCTTGACATGAAGTGGTGCTGGTAGGTACTTAAGTGTTTTTAGATTAGTAGGGCATATTTGTAGAGAAAAACACCAACGAAGAGTAGATATTCAGAGGCCTTAATTTTCTCCAAACCAATATGTTTTATCTTTCTCTTTTGGTGTCCAGCTTGTTTGTCAGTCTTTGTCTTCTGAAGTGTCGATGTTCTCTCCACAAAATTTTGTAACAGCAAAATTCTGAGGTGCTGTTTCCTGCCCCAGGTTTCCTGCATTTCACACTTTCAGGGTCACTCACGTTTAGTGTGAAACACTCTGTATTTGACCCACAAACCCTAGAATGGCAGCCTTGCTGTTGACATGTTTGACCTTTAGTTTGAACTGATTAAAGTTCATACATTTGGGTAACAAGTGTGGCTGCAGCCTCAGTCAATTGCTCTGTATTGTTCTGTGTTGCTGTCATTATCATTGGCTCCTCTGTTCTTGAAATTAAATGCCTTTGCTCTTGAGAGCTTGTATTATGTATGCATGACTTGAATTCAGCATCTGATTGCATCTCAAGTTTGTGGCCTCTGTAGGATTTATGTCTGATATCCAGCCTAGATTAAAGAGGAGGATAAGTCGGAACAAGAGGAGTTAATTCAGTGTGGGGTGTGGCTGGGGCGTGAGTGCAACCATAAATAGTGCTCCATGTGTGAAATGTCCTACTGTTTATAGAAGCTGATGAATTCCACTGGATTTGAAATATCTCAGTGTGCTTTTGTTCTCTTCCTGTTGCAAGGGTTGACCAAGCTGGAGTGATCTGTAAGCAGGAGGGAATTTTCCGGGTGAACTGCATGGACTGCCTGGATCGGACCAACGTTGTGCAGGCTGCCATTGCCAGAGTGGTCATGGAGCAGCAGGCATGTAAAACTGAGGGGCTCTGTCAACTACTGAGTGCCTCAAACCTCAATTGTTGTTCACAGAGAAATCGGTGTGTTTGAAAAATGCTAAACTGATCTCTGTGAAAAAAAATCCTTGCAATATGCTTGAAGAGCCATGAAGCAGAGAGGAATAATATGTACAAATGCAAAACTTGAAATCATTATAGAACAGTGATGCCTCTTTCTGTCCTCCTTCAGAAGGGACTGACTGTCCACAGCTTGGAGAGGATTTGCCTTGTTTGGATTTAGTAATTTCAGTTTAAGTTACACAGGAAAACAGAGTTTAGAAACAAGATCCCTTCCACCCCAGGTCCCTCATTGAAATGATGTTAAAGGACCAAAATCTAACAAGCTAGATGCTATTTTAGATGCTTTGAAGTGAAATGCTGTGATGCAGCAAGTAGGGAGATTAGTTGTCCCTTCTGTGTGTAGAGGAGTAATTAACTCATGATGTAAATAGCCTTGATGGCTGTGACTGTTGTGCTGTAGAATAGTTCTCCCTGTACAGAGGAGACATTTCCAAGCAGACTGAGAGTACTTTCCTTTAGTTTTCCTCTTTGCTCTGACCCTTGCTTTCCAGAAGCTCAGTGGTGACTCTGCACTTGTGAAGACTTCACTGCCACAGTACTGCTACAGACCTAGTGCAGACTTGATGTGCTGTAACTGAAACATCAAAGCCCCAGTCACAGCCTAAAATGAGCAAACTTGATTATGGTTCAAGTGCAGGAGAAAGGATGAAGTGGGTCCTTCATTAGGGGGAAAAGTGAATGGATCTGGCCATTGTGCCTGGCAGTTCCTCTGTTATTATGAACTCCTGACATAGGAGTACTGAGAACCAGGGGAGGGATCAGCAATCCCACAGTCACTATTTTAGAATAGGGTTTCTATCCAGGGTAGCTCTTGAGTTTCAAGGCAATTCTTTCAAAACCAAGAGTGTTCCAGATTGTTGTGCAGAGGGTTCACTAATCATTGCTGGAATGTAACCCTGTGATGTGCTGCATCATTCTCCTCCTGGAGCTGAAGTACTTGGGAATCAGTTAATGACTGAGAAATGCCCTGAGCATTGCAGGGTCAGTGGCATGGAGTGAAGGGCTGAGGGTTACATGTACCTCACACTTCTTGGAACCACTGGATCTGCTTTCTCTCATCTGGAAACTTGATAGGGCTTTCAAAGTTAATGAGCAGCTTTGTGTTAATTTTCATCTAACTTGCAAAGAGTTGCTTGAGCATTTGGTTTCAGTTGTAAATTGAAGTTTTCCTGTGATTTATTCCAAGTTATCCCTATCAATTAGTGACTGCATTGCAGTTATGTATGTCTACCCATTCAGTGTGTGTACAAAGCCTGACATTGGTACTGTACCCAAGGCTTATCTGGGGAAAACTGAAGGACTGGGTGTTCTAAGAGGGAGATGTCTTATTCTGGTATCAGTGACAAACAGTAACTGTCCAAAATGTGCAAGCACTAATAATAAACCAACAGAAGTTATTTTTCTTTGTTTTCAGACCCTTGAGGTCATGAATGCCTTTGCAATAGAAGACATATTAACTTGTTTATTTTAAAATTGTGATGTCTTTTTTTTGATGGTTCTCTATTGAAATATTTCCAGTATCTTGAGAATCTACAGTAACTTGTTTGCCTTCAGCTAGTTTTTTTGATGATTGACTTAACATCCATAATTAATGTCACTGCTGCCTCCAGTGATATGATGTTTAGCAATAAACCACCAGTTCATTAATTTAATCTGACAAATCATGACAATGGCTTCCTTTCCCCCATCATACAAAATCTACCAATTAAATGCTTGGCAAGCGCTTCCATTTACTTCACCAAGCTGTGATACTGAGAATGACTTTTACTTTGGGCACTGAATGAATGCATATGTCAAATTCCAGCTGAAAAAACTGGGTGTGATGCCACCAGAGCAGCCTCTGCCAGTGAAATGCAACAGGATCTACCAGATCATGTGGGCCAACAACGGCGATGCCATCAGCCGGCAGTACGCAGGCACCGCAGCCCTCAAGGTATGGGGAGAGAGAGCCTCACCTGCCCTCAGGAATGGCTGGTGTGCTTTGGAAAACCCTGGGAAATTTAAAAGTTTATCAGCTATTCTGTGTGGTTTTGTTCTGGAGAGATGAGGCGTTGCAGTGGAGGAATGTTTTGTCACCCTCGGGGTGAGTGGGAGAAGAGCTGAGTGCTCCCTGCACTTCACCTGCATTCTGTTCCCTTCCTGTCTGGGGACAAAGCACAGCAGAGCTGAGAGTTTGACAGATATATTAATTATTACATCCATTTATATTTTATCATGGGTATAGTACTTCTAAGCACTTACAATACTTAAAAATACTCAAGTTCTGGAGATAGGGCTGTGTAGGTAGTAGGGTGATATTAATTTGCTGTATTTTCTAAAGACTATTCTTAATTAGCTGTAATGCGCTCTGTCTACCAAGATCAAGCATGAAACTCCTTGCTCTGTGCTTCTACTGCTTTGAAAAGTCATAGAATTTGAGGTATTTGTTGTGTGTAACAAATTTTGGTAGTTGCATTTGGCATAAGAAAAATGATGATAATGGAAACGCTTAACACTTAAATCTCTCTTTAAATATCTCTACTGAGCTTTGATTAGTTGATTGCACTAATATTTTTTAAAAATATAAAAAACAGCCTGACATGCTTGTCTTCATTGAGTATATTAAACTTTAAATCTGAAGTGCAGACCTCAATTTATGGATCTAAATTTTCAGGCCTTCTGCTGGAAGATTTCTCCACTCACTATTGAGGTTTATGGATCAAATTCATAAATTTTAATTGTGGTATTTCTTTTAATTTGAAAGTGAAACGCACTTGAAATATTCTTCACAGGAGTTGATGTGGCTTTTAGAAATGCTCTGTGCCAGTGTACAGAGTGTCTCTGAAAATAGTTCTAATGAAGTAACTACCAAAACAGCTTTTTATTCAAATTCTAAGCCTTCCATGGCCTAGAAACTTTCTTTTGTTTCCGAAGTTGTGAGGATATGTGCTGCTTTCCCCCAGTAAGATATATTAGTCTTGTTTTGGTAGCAAAAGCAGTGAGATGAAAACCATTTTTCAGTAAGCTTCAGTCTTCTATTGTTCCAGTAGTGTTCCTTTTACATTAAAGGCCAAAAAATAAAGAGATTTTTTTCTTTTGGAGGTATTGAAGCATCACAGTGATTGATGTATTGAAAGTCCTGCTTCAATGGTAGCTGGCTTATATGTCCAGATTTGTTTTCTATTGGAATTTCCTACTGAAACTGTCAGTCTGTCACAAACACAGGATTCTTTGCAGAGTCAATGCCAGAAGATGCTCTTTGAAAAAAAATCAATATTTTCAACTTCAATATGAAACCATTACTTGAAGATAATTCCTGAGTTTGCTCTATTCAGTTTTGAGTTTCAGAGTGCCAAATCCTTTGAGCTGAGCCTGCTGCTCCAAAGTTTGATGTGTGTATGATTTGCATGTTGTGTGTGACAGGGTGACTTCACAAGGACTGGAGAGAGGAAGCTGGCAGGGGTGATGAAGGATGGAGTGAACTCTGCAAACAGATACTACCTGAATCGTTTCAGAGATGCTTACAGGCAAGCAGTCATAGGTAAGAGCACAATTTCAACCAAGCTGAGCTGTGGTATTTACAAAAGATTATTAAATCATATTGGTTTCATCTTTCTGACTGACTGTTTTTTCCTGTTGCTTAAAAGCACCATGAGTGGGTAGATGTCTGTACTGGACGCTATAAGGAACAGTCTCACTCACTTTGGAATTTACATGAATTTACACAACATTCAGTTCAGAGGGATGGATGCAGTGTGACTCATTGGAGACTTTGTCTCAACTTCATTTTAGCATTAAATGCCTTGTAGCATCTATCTTATTTTCTTTTTTTTTTAAGACAAAGTTAAATTTATGTAGCAATTATCTCTTAAAATCATGAGGAACTCTGGTTTTTCACTGAAAGTAGGGTTATACCTTCTGAGTTTGCAGTTACAGGCAACATTGTCTTCAGAAAGACTACCAAGAGCATCATTAAAATGCAGCATTTGGAAGGAATTTATAAACTCTTGCTGTGGATCACTTTTAACTGTTTCTTGCTTGATATTTTCTGGGGTTTATTTAGATTTGATGCAGGGTATCCCTGTGACAGAGGACCTCTACTCCATATTTACAAAAGAGAAGGAGCACGAAGCCCTGCACAAGGAGAACCTGAGGAGCCACCAGGAGTTGATCAGCCAGCTGCTGCAGAGCTACATGAAACTGCTCCTGCCAGATGATGAGAAATTCCATGGAGGTTGGGCACTCATTGACTGTGATCCAAGGTTTGTTGAACAAAGTTAAAATTGATCAGCTGCTGCTCTGACACCTCTGTTAATTACTACTGATGTTAAAAGGTTTTGATAGCTGATGCATGAATAGAAATCAATCTGGAGAAGGACAGGAGTGCTTGAAGGGTTTGAATACTTGTAGTTGTAAAGGGAAAAGTCCTATCAACATGGGCCTTTCCCAAAGTGGCATAAAAATGGTGCATGCTGGAATTACCTCTGGAAATGGATGCATTTGGTTAATATTGCCAAAATGTGGCAGGCACCATGAAGAGAACTTGTAGAGCTAAGAGTGGTTAAAAGAGAGTGCTTCAGGAGCTGTTGTTCCTTATTGCTTTACAGGGAAAGTGTAACTTGACTGATCAGGTTGAATCCTTGGGGAATGAGTCAGCATTTGGACAGTCTGGATTTCTGTTCATGGAAAGTAATGGGCATAAACTCTGAACTTCACTCCTTATCAAGGTCAGAGTTCAGGAGCTTGCAAGAGACAAACAGTGGTTAGATCTCTCCTGCAGGTTAAACTTCAGCATCTAAAAATAGCAGAGCAGGTTGTTATGACAGCTATTCAGGGCACAGACTCATCACCCTCACCGAGTCTGAGGTATTTTTCCATTTCTCTGGTAGCATTTTTAATAGCTTGTGGGTTTTCTGTTTATTTTTGGACCTTCTGCTGACGTATTTGAGCTGTTAGGTAACTTCAGGTTTGAGAGAGTGTTGCTTACATGGATCCATTTGATAACACACTGTGATTGAAACTTCTTGTAACTTGTGTCCAGCTCTTAAAGAGTCCCCAGAACACTCTGGGTATGAGTTACAGCTCTGCAAATAAAACCTTCTACCCTGTATGTATTTTTCTTCCCTTCAGTCTCATCGATGCCACTCATAGGGATGTGGATGTGCTGCTTTTACTTTCAAATTCTGCCTACTACGTGGCCTAGTAAGTTACTACTTTCCCTTACTATGTGTAGTTTATTTTAGTAGCTTTGCTTTAGGTTAGTAGGAAGCACTAAACTCTGTTTCTTTATTTCTAGTTACGATGATGAAATCGACAAAGTGAATCAGTACCAAAGGTTAAGTCTTGAAGCTCTGGAAAAAATAGAAATAGGTAAGAAAACAGTCACTCTGGGCCTTTTTTTTGAACGGCTTGAGCACTTACCAAAGCATCCTACAAATGTATTGAAGCAGCAGCCCTTGAAGTGTGACACAAACCCTGGCAGCCCACCTAGAAATGGCCCTTCTGGCTGATAACAGGTGCCAGGCTCTTTTCCTACTGGAAATGGGAGCTTTGATCACTGGAAGGGTTCTAAAGTTTTCCCTCTTTCAAACTCCTGAAAGAACCACAGAGTCACCAAATAAATTTCATTATTTATCAAATGGCAGTAACAGTTTTGTCAACTTCTGGAATGAGTCATGGGTTTGTGCATTCAGGGCTCTTTTCCTTTGATCTAAACACAGCAAGTGGCTGGGAATTGTATTTTAGATCTGTTTCATAGCTTTGTAAAACTCCTCTCTCAAGGGCTGATAACAAATATTCTATTACAAAAGCACCTTGTTGTGCTGATTTAACTTATTTGCCATAGAATGTAACATCTGCAGGCTAAATCCAGCATTTTCTGCTGTAAGCATTAAAGATGTGATGTCTTTAAAGCATGAAAAAAGTGATCTGTTGGAGGGGAGTGTGTGGCCTCCTGGTGGAGTTTAATCCCCCATTACACAACACAGTGATTTCATCATCTCCTGACTGTAACTTTCACTGTGTCTGTACAATTTCTCAGAGTTCAGGGGAAAGGCCTCCCTCACTTGTGTATTGTGGAGAGTTGTATCCTGAGGTACAGAACAGAGTGAAACATTTACATCCACACCTCATTTAATGCTATAGATTATGCAGTGCACTGAAGAGTTGAAGTACTTAGTCTAAATCTTGAAATTTCAATTACACCCTCCTGATAAAAATATTAGCTTTCCCTTTAATCCTTGCCAGGAGCATTCCCTAAAAAACCTTTACAGGATGTAAAAAGTGTAAAACTTTTTTTTCTTCCTTCTGTTTGAAAGGGTGATCTGCAATAAACCATCAGGGTGGAATGTAATAGACATAGAAAGAGTCTAATTGCTTTTTGTGAGTTATTGATTGTTTAGTTAATGTGAAAATCTTTCATTTAAAGTGATGTCCTGCTCTAATGAAAACATGAAGCCTTTTAGGCTGGAAGAGACTGTCAGCACTTACATACCCTTAGGTGCAGGCTCTGCAGTGTCTCATTCAGGGTTTGGTTAAAGATTTCTCAAGATTTCTCCTGGTTTCTCTCTCAGGGCCTGAGCCTACTCTCTTTGGCAAACCCAAGTTCTCCTGCATGAGGCTGCATTACAAATACAAAGAAATGAGTGGATATTTTCACACTCTCAGGGCTGTGGTTCGCAGCCCAGAAGAAGATGGAAAAGGTTTGTATCCTGTGTAAAAGTTTTAGACATAGAAGTGTATTCAGTTTCTCTAAAAAACACTTGTTCCACTGCTCTTAAAATTTATCCTTCTTCAGAAATCACTCCTATAAAATCCAGTTGTGTGAAGTGGGAAAGCAATTAAAAAAACCACTCAGATGTTACTGTTTTAGTAGAAAGAAAAAATAAGTTTCAGATACAGTTTTAAAGCAAAATATTTCTCTAGAACTAGAATAATTTCCCTGTCCAGGTCTTTACTGCTCCAAAAACTTGGAAAATGAAATTAAATGTAGCTCCTAAAGAGGTAAAGAAGTTGATTTCTGTAATGAAATCAATGTCTGGAAATATTCTTGCTTGTTGTTTAACGGGATTAAATGAACACTAACAAGGGAAAAAATACCACTTCATACCTGGAACACTGAGTTTTGTCAACAAGAATTAGAATAAATAAAATTGCTTCTCTTCCTTCCCCAAATGAGGCAGTGTGGCAGTGATTTGCTTAATGCTGAGTATTTAGGGCTGAAGGAGAGTTTATTCTTTAGGTTTGTTTTGTAACAAAACAAAAAGCAATTAGTTGTAGGGCACAACTGCTCTGTGGGGTGACAGAGAAAAAAACAAGGCAATACAATTGAACAAACTTAATTATGTTAAAATTAGACCTGTTTCTCTGTAGATTGTAGAATATGGGCTTTTAAGGGTGTTTTTAAGGGTCTGACAGGCTGCTGCTTGGATTTCAGACACTCTTCAGTGCATTGCAGAAATGCTGAGAATCACCAAGCAAGCAATGGGAATGGATGTGCCCATTATTGAGAAGAAACTGGAGAGGTGAGTCCCTAAATGATGTGAACCTTCTGTATCCCACATTTGCCCTCAACTCAGCTGCTTCTCCCAGCTGAGTATAAAGTGTAGCAAAAAACCCTTGGCTCTTTTTAACCAATATTGCAGACTGAGTAAATCTGGCTATTGAGTACAGCATACACAAAGTCAGGGTTAAAAAAATGGAGAATTCAAATCCTTTAGCATCAAAAACTAAAGTGCCTGCAGAAACTGCCTGTTCCCCTTGTTTGGCTACTGTTCTGTATCCACCCTCCTTTGTTTTGTTGGTTTGATCTTGATTAGCGTATATGGCACAATATTATTATGTTAAAAAAGGATTAAACTTATTATTTATGTAAGGAAAGGGTAACTTGGGAACTAAAATGTCCATCTCTGTTACAGAAATAGACTGGAAGACAGTAAATACTTGGTGCTTTGATTGTACATTAAAGATCTTTTTCCTCTTCTAGGAGGAGCAGCAAACCTCATGAAGACATCATTGGCATTCGTTCTCAGAACAGAGGGTCCCTGGCCCAAGGCAAGAATTATTTACTGAGCAAGTTCTCCTCCCTCAATCAAAAGGTGAAACAAACCAAATCCAATGTGAATATCAGCAACTTGCGGAAGCTGGGCAGCTTTGCCAAACCTGAAGTGAAGGTCAATTTTTTAAAGCCAAATTTGAAGGTGAACCTTTGGAAGTCAGACAGCAGCCTTGAAACTCTGGACAATCCTGGGGTAGATCCCAAAGCCCCGAGTGAATCTGACACGGAAGGCTCAGACAATGACTCGTTCCACTCTGACGACTTCCTGACCAATTCCAAGTCGGATGAGGACGTGGGGATGACGGATTCCCTGGAGAACATTGGCCCCACAGACTATGTGCTGCCCAGCTGCGGCATCATTGCCTCGGCGCCGCGCCTGGGCAGCCGCTCGCAGTCTATCGGCAGCGCGGACATGAGCATCAGCATTCCTGTGCCTGCCCAGGGCCAGGACAGTCCCATGCCTTCTGCTGACACTGCAGAGCTGCAGTTTGCTAAGCCCGTGGATGTGTACTGCCAGAGGTTCGTGCAGGATGCCCAGAGCAAGGAGTGTGACGTTGTGGAGCCTGAGGCTGGTTCTCAAGAGCCCCATCACACCCTGACCCAAAGCAGCAGGAGCGCGGCCAAGAAGGCAGAACCTAAGGCTGATGCTGTTGCAGACATTCCTTCCAGGCCATCGAAGCTGGATGTTCAGTCTTCTGAGCCAAATCCTCAGCTCTTGGCTGTCGGTGGGCCTGACTCCAGTAAATCCCACAGGAGCCCGGGATCTGTGTCTGGGAACCACGAGCCAGGACTCCACACCACTCCTTCCCCCGCCGACGGCAGCAGCAGCAGGGCTGTGTCTCCCTTTGCGAAAATCCGCAGCTCCATGGTCCAGGTTGCCAACATCACCCAGGCAGGATTGACTCAAGGGATTAATTTTGCTGTGGCAAAGGTCCAAAAGAGCCCTGCGGAACCAGAAGCTTTAAATGAAATCAAACAAAAAGAACTGAGAGAAATGTTTACGCAATGCCAGACACGAATAATTCAGATCTAGTTACTCATTCGGGAAGTGTTGTTCCAGCTGTGGCTTCTAATAAAATAACACAATGACATCAGGACTATTGTGGCATGAACTGCTACTGGATACTGGGGTTGATAACAGGTAACTTGTTTACAAGCAATGAGAGATGCAAATGAATTTGGTTCTGACCAAGCTTCAGAATTCCCTCAGGCAGGTGAGACAGAACCTATATAAACCATATTTAAACAGGTAGCTTAGACACTGGGATTCCATAAGCATGCTGTCTTAGATGTGTTGCACAGTTATTTTTTTGAGACTAATTTTGTAGCTCTTCTGAATTATGTAGAAAGTATTTATACTCAAAAGATGATACTGCACTTCTCTGACCTTACTTACCTTGCACTACACCAGCAAAATAAAGTACCGGTAAATTACATTTTATTTATTTTTGGACTAGTATTTTTACTTGTTTTCATTGAAGTTCTAGATGCAGCTCTCTATGAATTGTGCCTCTACAATGGGAACCGATGTGTTTTTGTTGAATTTAAGTATGTTAACCAGCAAGATTTCTTTGCTATCCTTTTCTTTCCAGACATCCTGGGACACTTTCATTATAGATAAAGTTTAAAGACCCAATCTGAAAACCCACAATCCTGCAGTGCAGGTTTCTTCTGAAGATTGGTGTTTTTCCTCACTTGTTTTGAGGTGAGGGGAAATGAAGCAAATGTCTTTAAATTGTCTTGCCCACGTTAAAGCAATCCCTTTATTTTAAATTCCAACTCTGCCACTTTGCTCTAATTTTTTGTCTCTGTAAAGCAAGATGAGCTAGATACCTGCCCATCAGGCACTGTCCCTCTGTGCTAGGCTTCTCTTTACGTGTGAAACGTGATGCAAAATCCCAACCAACATCTAAAGCAGGAGGCCAGTGCACTGCTTTGTAAGATCAGGGTTGCATTAGAGCATAGCTGTCAGCATCTGCTCAAGACCAAATTTGTGACCAACTCCAGCTTTGCACCTCGCAGGGTAAAGCATCTGCTCATGCTGGGAACTGGGTAACAAATCCCCTTCTCTCTGTGTGTCAAAGGATTACATCTATTAAATCCTCCTTCCCAGGAATGCCTTGCCATGCCATTCTAGTCTAGGACCTTGTCCAGAAGCTGCTGTGAAGCAGGACCTTCCTGTGCTGTGGTTTGTGACTGCAAGCACCCTGACAGCCCCAGTGCCTCTGTCCTCGTCCCTGTACTGTAGATAGGCTGCACGTGGTGTCCCCACAACGTCGTGTCCTGGCCTAGGGTAGCTCTGTGTCTTAGGACTTGTACTGTGTCTGAAATCATTTATCACCTGAAACTTTGATAAACAAATTTGGTTTATTTATTAAAGTGATGTGGGTTTGGTTTCTTGGTTTTCTTTTTGAGTTGTCTATACTTGTGGCTATATTTAAAATTAAACTACTGCTGTATTTTAATGTGAGCAATATACATGAGATATTTTAATAAAAAAAGTGGAATCAGAAGATGGGTTTGGTATGTGATGTTAAGGGATGAGGGACTGCAGGGCTCTGGGGGTTTCTTTCAAAGTTACAGACACAATCCCCTGGTAGTCAGGGGATACAGCCATAACTTCAGTTCTTTATCCTCTTAGAATGCTGCTGCTTTTCTAGACAACTTGTGCCAGGGCCTCACCACTCTCATGGGGAAGAATTTATTTATATTTTATCTAAATCTACCCTCTGTTTGAAGGCATCACCCCTTGTCCTGTCCCTCTCCAGCTCAATGTCCTTCCAGCTTGGGAACTATGAAATACTGGAGATGGACAAGTGCACAAAACCAGCCCCTGAGGCAATCTTAGAACCAAACCCTGCATTCCAGCCCAGCTGCCTGTTGAAGAGACTTCATTTCCTTCCCCCTTTGTTCAGTTGCTTCACTTCACAGTAATGCAGCACAAGTCAGATGAAACCATGAATATTCATTTGTAGTGTTGAAAAAAAAAAAAAAGTTCTAAATGATTTGAAACAGCACCAAACTTGGCTCAAGTTTAGGATACACAGAAAATGTTTCTCATAGTAATTACTCATTATTTAGTGTGAAGAGACAAAATCTCCAGATTGGCTGTACAGCAAACCCCCTCATGTTTAGAACAAGAAAATGCTGTAAAAAAGGGGATTCCTGTCCCTGTGATTTCAATCAGCAGAAAGCACTAAGTAAAGGGGGTCCTGAGCTTAATGAAAACTTGGCAGGAGCCTTTTATCTTGTTCTGAACAGGATTAATTAAAGCAAGAAGTGGAAATGGTTCCATCACAGGTTCCTGCAGGCTGTTTCCACACCTCCAGCCTCCCAGCATTTCACTCTTTAAACCACCCTTGGTAAACAAGTTCTGCAAGTAGGGGCAGCACATCCTCGGAGGGAGGACCAGCTCAAACTGCACAGCAGCAGAGATGGAGAGACCATTCCTAATGCCTCAATGACATTATCCAAACCATATAAACATGCTGCAGTACTACCAAGGTAGAAAGTAAAGTTTAGTTTTGTATGAGCACAGGAGTATCACCAGGCACTGTGGGTTTTTTAAGAAGCTGAACAAGGATAAAACTCTTTGGAGAAATTTGAGAAGTCATGGTCTGCTCTAAGCACAAGGCAAATATATTTCATACCTGAGCTGGTCATGGGTAAGATCAAATCACTGCTTGGTACCACACTGTGATACCATTACAATGAAGCTGCTGCTGCTCTGAGTGTAATGTGCCTCAGCTCACAGAACAGCACAGAGAGTTAAGTCAGCACCTCCTCCAGCTGCAGCTGCTGGCCAGCTGAGAGCTCTGATCCTCACAATTCAGCCAGGCAGAAATTAGAGCACAAATGTAATCCAGAACAGAGCCTACCACTGCTATGTATGAAGGGCTCTGGCTTAAATTTTCTTCTTATTAAAGGAAATAAGTTTATACAACCTCAGTATTAAAGTTTAATATCAAACAATTTGCTCAATGTTACCAATTTTCAATTACAAAACAGGGTCCAAAAAAATTCCATGAAATATGTTTAGGTGACTGAACAGAGTTAAGTGTGTTCAGGCCACAAGGGTAAATATCTGTAACTTTTTGGTATAAATTATCTACAAAAACTGGTATAAACAATATTCCAATCTTAGTATGGGTTCCACCTAGGATTAGAGAAATTTTCAGGGTGACATCCAGCAGGTGTTAAAGTTCATTGCCATTGACACTTTGCTGTTGCTGCAGCCTGGCCTTCCTCAGGGCCTCAAGTTGCTTTGCTCTCAGCCACCTCTCCCTGGACAGCGTCGTCTGCCCCGCACTGAGCGACAGGAACCTGGGGGAGCACAAAGAGCCAGTCAGGAACAGCTGCTGAGAACCCAGCACAGCTCAAACACAGCTGTCCTGCAGTATCCCAGGAACAAAAAAGCATAGGATGAAAGCAGGAAGGGAATACTTTGCCTAACTAAGAGGAACAAGGCAGAGGAGATTGTATCTGGCTAGTCTGGCACAACTCAGTTAAGCTGCAGAGCGAGTGCTGGCTCAGTTTGCAGCTTGCTGGGCAGCCCTGAGTGGTGACAGGAGCACCACACCCACCTGGCCACCAGCAGCATTTTGTGCAGGTCATCGGCTGTGACGCTCTCGGGGTTGTTCTTGCGCATTTCAACAAAGTCTTCTTCTACTGCCTGGAACAACACAGTGTGCAATTATGGAGCAAAGTCATCTCCACCCTGAGACAAGCTTCTGAGGAGCTCAACACCTTTAGATTGAAATGTTTCAACTCATTGCTGTCCAGAAGTGAGCCTGAGCAAAACCTGGCTATTTCTTATCTTTGAAAAGAGCCCATTTTCAAAATGAGTGTTAGAAAGCAGGCTCCATACTTTGTTTCTTATCTGTAATGAATTCAGTATATACTTTAGAAATCCTTGAAGGCACAGTCAGGATGTGAAAATTCTTCTGTTTGGGTTTTGTAAAACTTACAGGAGAATCACTGACAGAAAAAGTACAGTAACTGCCTACTGGGGTGCTTTCTATCCAAACACACCATTGAAAACATATTAGGAAGTGTCCATACCTTAGTGACCTCATCAGATATACTGTAGTCCAGCAGCCTCAGTAAACTCAGGTAAATTCGGAATTTGTTCAGCACAGAGGGCAGCACTGCAGTGAGGAGGCTGCTCATGTACTCTTCCATGTTCGGGGGAATTATCTGTGGTTGTAAGTGGACTTGGCAATCTGACTGAAAGAGAAATTTACATTTCATCTCTTTCCACATCCCACTGTTTTTTATTCCAAGACTAATTTACTCTCAAAAGCAGCAGAAGTCACTATTTCCCAGCTTCAATTCTTGAAACATTCTCCAGCTCGTATTTTGAACGGCTCCTGATTCAAGCAGAAGAGCAAAGGCTCAGCTGGAAAATGTCAGAGAGCAGATGTTTGCAAGCTCAGACTACTGCAGGGGCAATGCCACATCTGTGCCCATCACCTCAGAACACACCATGCCAGAGAGAGCTTTGAGAGTGGCACATCTCTGCAGCTTTACCCACCCCTGGGTAAAAGGGATGGGTCCCATCTCACCATCCCTGTTCAGGAGGAGGAGGGAAGCTCCATCTCAGTGTTTTCCCATGAACAGGTTTCCGGCCACGAGGGAGAAGGCAGCAGCTACTGCCAGTGTCACACCCTCCCTGGTCACAAGACACATTTCCTGTCCCCACTTGTCCCTGGCAGGGCCTGCTCTGAGCAGCAGCTGCCAGCTGCAGTTCCCCAGCAGATCCTGGAAGCCCTTCCCATACCGGCAGGAGCGAGCGGCCCTCGGAAGTGATGAGGACATTAATGTTGCATGGGAATTCCATCCGGTGGTAATTGAAGTCATAATCCACCTTCTGCCAAGTGATCAGGTTACCCAGGGCTGTCACATTACGGACACCTGCAAGAGCAACAACAAATTCCCTGAGCACTGGACCGAAACAAATGTCAGCCCTGATTTTTGTTTCTCATCTGTCTTTAAGGAGCAGCCAGCAGAAGGATTCCTGCAATCATCCCATTCCTTCTTGTGTTTGAGGTGTCTTCTAGAGACAACCACTTCTTAATGTGAATTAAAATCCACAGTTCTTGATTTCAGGCCTAATCTTTGTCTGGCTTAGTACATGAGTTTATAGCTCATGTTTTCATTGGCCCTACAAAGCCAGGTATCTATTTACAGAGAAACACCAAAAAAAGAAATCTCTCCTCAAAAGCAGAAAACACTACCAATTTAATTTTGCCAGATTTTTTTATAGTACTCACTTGCCTTAGCTAGAATTAAGTTATTTAAAATATAAATGTTAAAACTGACAAATTAACTAATTGACTCTTGGAATTCTCTCTTTGAGCTACCGCCATATACCTGACAAACTGAATTCCTCTTCAGCAGTGGCTGCGTCAAGTGACAAAACTACTGTTATGGTTTTGCCTTTAAATATTTATTAATAATTTAGTATATTGTAAATAAAGGCAAAGTTAGCAAATAAAGGCAAATTTAATATTAGGGTTGACTTCTGGAACACTTTTCCATTTGAAATTTCTAAGCTGTAACTTCCAAGAGTTCCAAACCAACTACTACATCTGAAGACACTCTTCTCTAGGACTACATCTTATTCCCAGTGTTGCTGTAAGAAATGAAAAAAATTTACTTTACTCTAAACTCAATAGAAAGCAATATCACATCAGCAAAAATGAAATAAAATTAACAAGCCTTTTTTATCTGCAACTTTAAATACTTAAAATATTATTTTTTCACTAAATGCTAAGGATTTTTAGACATTACAGACAAACACTTTAGAAAACCTATAAACCAGCACAACAAGAGTACTCTCTAAATGCGAGTTTATCATATTTTAACTATTTTTTTGGAAACAGACAATGCAGAGCTTGTTACTGTAAAATTTTGTAGCTTTACTAAAGCTGAGTAACAAAAAATACTGAAAACTCATAAGCAATCGAATAATTTCAATTAGCAACTTTTAAGAGCAGCAATTAAAAAAACCAAAGCAGCTTCTTAAGACAGCATTTTTATTTTAAACTTAAGTTCACTTGCAGTGATTTTCTGTTGTTGTTTCATAGAATCTCCTGAGCTGGAAAGAACCCACCAGGATCATTGGGCTCCAACTACTGGCCCTGCACAGGACCAATAACACCTGCACTGTGCATTCTCCAGGTAATGAGCTTTTAATATGCAACTCAACTCTTTTATGTGAGTTATAATTAAATTAAATTAATTTCTGAAGCTCTGCTGAAAGCTGGCTACACAGAGCTACATCAGCTTGTAAGATAGAATCCCCACTATTTTTAACACAGTAAGAGCAGTCTTTTTTCTCCAGTTTTTAGCATTCTCAGGGATGGTTTCCAGATATACAGTAAAAGTGTAGAGCATAAGGCATCAGCATATGCTTTGCCCACTTCATGCACTATCACAGGAAACTGAAAGGCCACTCTAATGAATCAGAGTTATTTTGGTAATAAAGAGTACTCCCAATTTGTCTTAAGTTGGCTGGGAAGGCTGCAGGAAGCTGCTTCAAAGCAATGAAATAAAATGTAGAAACCACAAACAGTTTTGCAGGAGACCCCTTATCAGCGGGACACAAATATCACCACTGCCCTAAAACACAGCAGCTTTTAACTTCCCAAATGAGATTACAGGCACCAAAAGCTGTGTACCTGCTGTGTCCAGCTGCCCCTGCTCCAGTTGTGTCTCATCTATGACCAGGGAGGTGTTGCTGGCCAGCTGCAGCAGCCCACTGACCAGGCGATTGGCCGTGTAGTCCTTGTGCGGGATGAAGCGCGACTGGTTCATGCTCTCGATGCTCATCCGGAGGTGGTAGGACTGCAAGGAGAAACAACCCATCAGCACCTCTGCTGTCCTGCAGCTGCCCCAGGGAATGCTGCTTCCTGGACCTACAGCTGGCCTGGGAACCTGCTTAGTAAAACAAAACTTGGTGCTGCAGCACTTTATCCCAAATATCCAAATGCTGTATCCTTAAAAATGTCCCAAAGGAAAACGTTGCTGTTGGGAGTTGCTATCACCTGTTCTGCACATCTCAGATGAGCTCAATAATGAATGATTTATTGCAGCAATACTGCTGGTGTGACCCCAAACTGAATTACTGTGGCTTTTCTGCAGAGCAGTATCCACAAACTTGAGTAAACCCTAATGACACCATAATTAAATGACCCAAATGTCTAAACACATCAATCCAGAAAGACCAAGTAAAGCATGCAGCATCTGTCAGTTCAATACCTCTGAGGAGAGGACTTCATTCCATATTCATCCTAGATAATGAGGTACAGACTTCACCACACAAACCAGCTACGTCTTTATTGTTACCCGCTCTCAATGGGGAGCAGGAGAGCACTTCACCAGCCTGCCTTGAGCTGGTTGAAGGTGTGAGACACATCCCCCAGCCCCTGCCCTGTGCTTACAGCTGGCACCAGGTGCTGGATGAGGCGGTACAGGTGCTCCGTGAAGGCGCTGCTCCGGGGACAGCCGCTCAGGTTGACGGTGAATTTTCCCAGAGGAAGCACATCCCGTCTGGCATAACTGCACCAAAAGCAGCACAGGTTAGGCAAACCCCTGGCCAACACTGGATGCAGGTGTCATTCAGCTTGAACATTGTGTGATGTCTCTGACAGGGAGCAGGATTTCAGAACACACACACCAACACTGGCCAACTCTGCTTCCTTCCTCCTGCAGTGCCAAAGGAGCTGAGCCAGGCTGGAGCTGCTGCTCAGGGCTTTGCAGCACCACACAAAAGCAGAAATTTACAGTGCCTGGCATCCTGCAATGGCCTCCAGATGTTCTGTTCCCCTTGTACTCTGCTGAACACACTTCATTCTTTTCCTTTCTAGTGCCCAATCTCAACTTCCCTCCTTAACACACTTGTTCATCTCCTTTACCTGCCCTCAGCTTTCCTCTCCCTCTTCTCACTGTGTATCTTCTCCCCATTCTTGACAACTCTCAACCTTTTTGTGATACCAGCTAAGAGAGAAAATACATTCTAGTCTAAGTGTTGGAATATTCAGAGTCCCACTAAAAAGAATGAAAACAGAACTCATTTTGATTTTGAAGACTAAAATGACTAAATTTGGGGCTGACAACTATAATATCTGAAGTTTCATGCTTAAAATTTTAATGAGTCAAACGATGCTGCTCTTTCACCTAGAGATAATGTAAATCAACATAAGAATAATTTCTATCACATGCTAAATAGGTCACTTGAACTTACTTATTAAACAGGTTTACATTTAATTAAACAAATTGCCAGAATGTACCTTTCAGTACCTTGTAGGATCTAAGCAATAATTCCTGCAGTCAGGAAATGCTGTTTTTGGCAAGTCAGTGGCATGTCCTACTCATTAGAAGAAGTCAGAGGCAGAAAGATATTTTCATACCTCTGTTTAAAAGTGTCTTGGAGATTTTGTCAGCTCTCAAAGTGGCACTGAAAATATACACTGCCATAAAGCTGGTCTTTTATCAATATTTACTGTTATTTCAGACACTGAAATCTGCCTTTGTATGCATTGTGACAAGACAACTCTACCTGGACAAAGGTAAAGGTTACTACTGAAATAACTATTATTTCAGTTAATTCTGCCATTTATTTGCAGACTGGTGAAGAACCCCACAGAAGGAGATTTATTTTAAACGATAAGTACATGAATTCTCAGCACATATGCAAATACTTACACTGTAGAAATGAGATGCAATATCAGATATTCAGCAGCCAAACTGTCTCCCAACAGGGCATGGGTGAGGAACCCCAGCAACTCTGCTCTCACTGGTGACAGCTCAGACATGAAATTAGAAACAACTGGCAAAAGAGCAGAAGACGAATGTCAGAAGATGCTCTTGTTTCTCACCCTCTTTTCTCTATATAAATTGGACTTTCTGTCACAGTTTGATAAAGAAAAATGTTTATTCCAAAGCAGTCTAGGAAAAATAAACAAACATTCACTGTTTTTTCCAACTAGCCTTGGATAACCTGAATCGCAACACTTCCTTGGAAATGATTTTTTTAAAAAAATTAGATATTTGTGTAAAGTGTAATGCATTTGCAGCAGGCTGTAAAATGTAGAGCCAAATTTCTAAAATCCATAGCTGTTCCATTTTATATTAAAGGCAGAAAAAATCTCTTACATATTGCTCAGAACAAGCAATACAAGGCAGTCAAGAAAGAAAGTTATAAATATCAGAGGTTTGCAAGCAATAATTCAATGAAAAAAAGTAACAGTCAAACAAGGAATAGCACAGTTGCTTAAAAGCAGAATTGCCTTATTTTGTGCACAGTATTATGAGTCTCTATATTATCTGTATGTTTCTTATTTCCAGTATCCCACTAAATTGGAAATCTAATTTTCCAGCAATTCAAAACTCTGTTTGAAAACAAATCAAATCTTATGGCTGAACAACTTGGTAAAATCCTTAGGTATATAGAATGCAAAACCAAATTCCACATAAATCACATTTATTTCAGCCAAATAAAAATGTAAGCATCACATAAACACAAACATCTGCATCCTGTGCAGCATTGCATGGTCCTTCCATCTAACAAGATTTAAATTCAAACCCTGCTGTTGAGGCATTTGCCTCTGAGCAAAGCAGCATTTGTCCAGATGTCCTGGAAAGAGACACTCACAGGTTTTACTCTCCTCCTCGTTAAGGCAGGCAGGCAGCAAGGGGTTAATGTGTTGCAATTTCTGTGCCAAAATGACGTGGATCCGGGGCACTAATGAGGCCGGGGGGCTGTGCACTCTCTGCTCCTCAGCTGTGTCCATGCACTCCATAGGATCAAGGGTTGAGCTGTCCCTGGGGAGAGGACACAGCACAGAAACATTCCAGGGGAATTGCTCTGCCTCTGACCCGGAGCTGCTGGAACCAGGCCAAGAACAGAGCAACAAACAACATCCCTCCCAGCTCCTGGTGACTCCTCCCACACTCAAACTACCTTCTTTAGGATCTTTATAAGCACCATAAATACTTAGTCACAACTGCATAATGACATATTAACACCAAAGCAGGCTTAACCCAAAATATCTTGATTCTATTATTTTCAGAAAACAATCAAGTCATATTTTTCTGAAGGAAAAAAACAAACAATCCAACAAAAAACCCCATAAAACCAAGTCCCACAAACAAAACCACATTTATTATTTGCTGCACCATTTAATAGATTGTACCTTCAAGTAAAATATTACACACTGTTCTGTCCAGCCTGTACTGAATGAAATCTAAACAGAGGCTTAAAAAAAAAAGGTCATTTATTACATTTGTCTCTGTATACACATGTGGGATTGTCACATCCTACCAGGCTCTGGAGCCTGACAAGATCTTCTAGACAGTCACAGCTCTACCACTGCCTGAGTAAATGAACTGTGAATAAATAAATCCTAATATACCTCTGCTGGAACCTGGAGGTATTACCTCTTAATTTAAGTGTTCAGATACACAAGTTTTGCTCTCCCTAAATATGTCTTACAAAATTTCTTACAGGTGGTTGTTAATTTTCATTTTTAGAAAGTAAAAATCCCTAAAGTGACTCTACCAGATGACAGTAAAGTTTATCACAAATTTCATCTTCTTGTACTGGTTTTAGAACCTGTCAGGCTTTATAACTTCAAAGCCACTTCAGCAGTTCACCCACACACTATCCACTCTTTCCATGAAAGGAGATTTCTTTTGTTTGCATTCAAAATGTTGCTAAATGCCACCATTTTGTCTTCTCATTATAGAATGACACAGGGAAAAAACCCACAAGCACCTGTGACAGAGCAACTGAGCTGTCAGTCTGGGATTAGCTGTCACACAGATGATAACAAAAAGCAGCTGACCAGGCTGAGTTAATTTTTAAGAAGTTGGCACTATAAAGGATTTACACTGCACTCTGGGTATTGTACTTGCCAGACAGATAAACAAACTCACCAACAGAAATGATTCAGAGTGCAATGTTCAAGAAATCAGCAGGAATTATTCTAGATTTTTGTCAAGAGTTTTATTTTGAAAATTGACTTCTTGCATCCTAAATTATTTTGTGTTTTTTCAGGCAAGGAACTGCAGAATAGCAGGTGAAATGGGAAGTCTCTATCAGTGGATTAAGAAGATGAGATACCTTAATTAATGAAAAATCAACCCATTTTTTACTCATTTTGGTAACTATAACTCTCCATACAGACATGCAAACTTTTTAAAAAATATTCTTCAGAAATGCTTACATTTCTGGTAACAACCTTCATGGCCTTAGAAATTATTTCAAAAGGACATTCTATAATTTTAACATTTCCTTGAAATTTTTTGTTCACTATTCACCTATTCACTGAAAGTTTAGTACACATGAAAGAGTATAAAACATTTAGCCATAAAGCATTTTCTGCTTTACAGACTGTACAACCACCTAAAAAAAGATGCACTGGGTATCCAAGGATATGGATGTACCAGAGCACACTGGGCTTCGGTTTCCAGGATGCTGGATTTAACACTTTTCTCATCAAGCTATTTTAAAGCAACAAAATTCACTTCTTAAGCATAATTATCATGTATTTACACATTTCCTTGTCTGCTCACTGCAATAAAAACCTGTATTTCAGGGGAGTCTTACCTCTCTTCACTGTTCACTATGCTCAGCACGGGGTCCACAGACAGAACACCAAACACCTCCAGCACATCATTGACTTTGAAGCTCTCCCAATTCTCATAAACCTGCCCCAAACAGAAAATAAAATGCAGAGGCAGATGGGCCACATGCAGGACAGCAGAAAAACACAAAGGAAACTCAGGAGACTCAACTGTGGACTGAGAACAGCCTGAGTGAAGAGGTCTCCCCTTGCCCTCAGTGTCAGTAAGCTTACCCTGGAAAAGGGAGTTTCTCTGATTCCATGCTTTTTCTATTTGCATTCTTTGCCACACAAGTGTGAACAATTGTATTCTACTCTGATTCATCAAGATTTGCTGAATAAGAGAGAAGTCAATACAGCAACAGCAGGGAAATTCTGTGTTAAAGTTTCATGGTAACATAGCATAGCAGTGAATCAAGGACTATTTCAAATTCAATACACAAATGTGTAGTTTATTGGTTTTCCAGCGTGGTTTTTCACAGTTGTTTTTCAATTAGAGGAGATATCCTAAAGAAAAAGCAGGGCTCAATATCAGCTACACTCTCAAGCATCTAATAGTGGAATCTTTTTTTTTAAACTAAGAGGGGGGAGAAGGTGCAAGCTCTAATAAATGCGGCTGAAGGATCCCAGCAATTCAAAGGCAGCACTCAAGAAGAGAAACATTGTGTTAGCAAAGAGAAAAAATGTAATTATCTCCTAGAAACAAAATTGTGGACTCGAGACACAATTTCTGTGCCTACAAACCACTGCAAGGCTGATTCTGTCTGCCTCACTGAGAGCACAGCCCTGCTCATCACTCTCTGGCTCTTACCTTCACAAGACACGCTGGTCCCTTCTCTCCTGGCAAGGGGAAATTCAGGTCAAGTGGAGGGGAGCAGTTGGGAGAAATGACATGATGACCTGCAGAAGCTTCTGTTTCTAATCTCTTTGGCTCCACACATCCATGGATATCACTTCCACTGCCTGAAAAACACATGATTTGTAGGATTTTTAAACAGAAATCCAGAACTGAACAACTTTCTTCAGTGAGCAACACAGAATAAAACTAATTTAACAAGACATCTGAGACAAGAATATTTAATAATGCAATATACTTAACAGAATATAGTCTTAATATGAGAAGTCTCACAAGTGCATATTTTATGTAATCAAGTTAAGTGTACTAGCAAAGATCTATATGCCTTGGAAACCCTAACATGGCAGGAAATCTGATTTTCAAAATGCAGTGTTTAAATCAGGGTTCAAACACTGATTTTTTTTCCTATAGTCCATAGGACTGCAAAGGCAATTTTTTTCTACACTTCATGTTTAAAAAAACAGGTCAGAATATGCATAAAAACCAGTTTATATTAAGAACCTCTGTAGATTGTCAGCAAGTCACACAACACACATATAACACTGTAGGCTCTCCCACACTCCTTCAAATCAAACCATTGACTTCAACAAAGCCTCCGAATCACAAAGGCTGCAACAACACTAATAATTAAAACAGCTGCAAATATTTCAGCTTTTAGCACTGATTTTTCTGCCAAATCCTGGAAAGACATCAGAACAACTATTCATCAACAGCAGCTCTTACCCATGTGCTGCTCCTTCTGTTTGGAGGGGTGCAGATCCATGTCCTCATCCTCCTCGTAGCTCCTCTTGTGGCGACTGGGGGTGTAGGAGGTGGAGGGGCTGACTCGGGCTTGGCTGGCGCTGACGTACGCCTGCGACTGCGGGTCAAGGAGCCCACACACTGACCAGGAAACTCAGCCACACTCAGGTTTAGTAGGTTTAGTTGTAAACAAAATCCTAATCTTAACACGCTCAGCTACAGCTGTTTTATAGGACACAGGTGTTTTATAGGAGAGTCTCACTGTGTAACTGTCCTGCTGTAGAAAATGTCAATGGCTCAGCTGAAGTTTCTCTTTTCCTGAGCATTTGCAACTAGGCATTAACAGAAATTTTCAAGACTCTCCCAAGCAAAAATGTCTACTAAATCAAAACAAATGCTCCTAAATTCATTTGCATCCTCTTTGTGCATATTACACACCATCAACTTTCTTTTTTTCCTCTTTCTACACTTATCAGCTCTCCAGATCCGCTAAAAAAAACCCAACAAATTTTAAATGAACTTATCTCCTTAAATCTAATTAATTAGTTGGGGACCACTGACTGTAGACTGCATAACAAAACACCGGCTCAGTCAAAAAAGATATTTCTTTCACCCATGCTGATTCACCAGGCACTGGAACACAGTAGAAAGTCTGTCTCTCCGAGGTGACTGTTTGTGAGGAGTTCAAATCAATTTCCTGCTGAGGCTGGAATACCAAGAGAAATTTGTTTAAAATCTGATTACTGTTTGTTTTCTTTTTTTAAGCTAAACCCACAGATTCAGTTACTCAGCCAGAAGTTACAATTAACATGCAAGACTACACAACTCAAGAAAAAGAGAATATATAATGTTTTGACTCAAATTGCACTGCGCTACCAAAAGTAACTATTTTCCATAACAGACAGTTTCAAGGTCATGGGCACTCTCCCCTCCACTCAACCAAAACAAATTTTAAATACAACAGAAACAGCTGGAAGCCTGCTGAAATCAGAATGACAGTGAGCAGTTATGAATACTCTGCTTTCCAAACTGAAGATTAATTTCGCATTTAAAGCAGTATCTTCAGGAATCCATTACCAAGTACCAAAGAAACTCTGTCACACTTATAAAACTGCAAATTTCCATCCAATATTTATTCTCTAAGTTCATATAATTTATATAACTTACCCCACATTCTGCCACATCTCTGTATTTACCAAAATGCAAAACCTGTCAAGAGGGAAAAGGCAATGCAGTCATTGTGTTTCTGACAGCATCCTGAACACAAATCCCACCAAAATCACCGCAGTCCAAAGTCCCTCACAGACATCATTTTCTATTCCAATAGAAATGTAACAGGCTCTGTTTTACTGATGCCACTGGAGCTGAACACTGTTACTATCAGTGTCCAGACTCCATAGATTTAACTCACAAACCAGAGAAATACAAAGACCAGAATGAGTAAAGTGACAAATCAGTATTTCACTTACACGTGCATTTGTGTTTGGGTCAACTGTTTCATACACTGCCATGTAGAACTCAGGATCAAACATATCTTGGACCATGCAGCGAAATTTCACTAAGCTGTTGGGTTTTAGGTAATGTACAGGAACATCATTCAGTGATGGAACCTGTGAAAAGAGACATTGCTCTATACAATTGGCATATATTGAGCAGTGCTCTGAATTAAGCCAAAAGCAGCACAAAAACTGAATTCTCTGAACAACCAGTACATCCTCCTCCTCAAACCCCTATATATATAGCACACTTAATATTTTCTGAGTGCATCTCCCATCCTAATCTAAGCAGTAACAAAGTGTAGCTATCCCAACAACTTTCTGCAATGGCTGTTAAAGATAATTGTTACAATTACCAGGCACTTAACAGTTCCCAAATTCTTCCAGTCCCAAAACCACCAGTCCCAATATTGGACTGTGAAAGAAGTGGTTATAGGTCACTGGAACTGTATGAAAACTGTACAACATTTGAAACCAACTTTTAACTTTTACGACTATTGCAGCTGCAGGATTAAACAGAATTTATCACTTAACTTATTTCTACTTAACAACATTTCCACCATGTGCTATGTACCAGCAGCACTAGAGCAATTTGCATGCACAACTTGTTATAACAAAAGGTCCTGGAAAACCTGTATGTTAATTTCCAAGTCCACATCGGGGAAGTCTTTTTCACACAGTTTTACATGACAATGGGAAAACAGAAAGACAAAAAAATCAATGCCTAAGCACGTGGTATAACTTGAAAGAAGGAGACTTGCAATATGAATAGTTTTCTAAATTTGAAAATAAAGTCTTTGTTGAAAAAGCCCACATCCAACATTAAAATACAACAAAACCCAAAAGTGGCCCTATAGAAAGTGGCATTTTAACAAAAGTATATCCTCTCATGGTTGTTTTGAGTATGAAAATGTGATTTCAATTCCTTCTGATGTTATAAATTTTACTCAATTTTGCCATTTATGCTTTAAGCTACCATTTAATATTAAGTACAGAATACTTTCACTGACTGAAAAAGAAAACAATTCATTTTCACCTGTTTTTAGGCATAAGTAGAATAGATTTGATATCAAAGTTTCTAATCCCCTTATCAGTTCCATTTTATCATTGCTGCTACAGCCTTTTAGGAAAGTACCAGCTTTTGAACTCAACTGTGCAGATTTTATTTTTAAAGTCTAAAGCACATCTTCCCTGCTAACTGCACAAACCAGGCCTGACCCAGCCTAATAAAGCACAGTTTTAGTAGGAAAAGCATTTTTTTTCCTTAAAACCTGAAGGTCCAGGCAACTATTTATTCAACCCAGACAAGTTTCCAGCATGGTGATAAAAGCTCCTTAGAAGGGGTTTATAACCAGCAGCCGAGAAGCTCGTGGTGCACGCCAAGGACTCACACTTCCCCAAAAATGACAATATTTGTCATCTCCTGCCATCTACTGACTGTGCTACGGAGTGGCAGCACCAGCAGCGGTGGCCTGGGGGAAGGAGGGTGCCGAAGGGGATGGATGGGCTGGGATTTCACAGCCTGGCTCTGCACTCAGGTTAAAGCAGCCGAGGTGTGAATTCCACTCCCAAAGCCCGGGCCTGAAATGCAGCTGAGCCCTTACCGTGAAAAGGCAAGACTTATCAAAAACGAGACATCGCAATAAAATGTAAATTATAATGAAGCTTAAGAAAAGAAAGTGTAACTCGAAAAGAATAAAACGCTCTTACCCAGTTAGTAGCATTATTTTCTTTTAATTTCTCCTTGAAGTATTCGGTTACCTTCTTCTCCCAATCAGAATTTGGAACATTTTGGGCTACAAAACCAAACACATTTATGTGCCTATTAGCACCACATAAAAGAGTTTTTATCCAGCATTCTCCCAGCATATCAAACAAACCCAACTTTTACTTTTTTCTTAGGGAAGTGCATCTTAGACTAATTTATTCCCCCTGCAATTCACTGACTTCCCATTTCAGAGCCTTCCAGGCCAGCCAAGCAGCCCGGAGCCATTCCTGGAGGAGAGGGAAAGCCCCGCAAAGCCCCAGTGGGAAAGGGCAGGTGCCGAGGCACCGCTTTCCACGCTGTGTCGGCTGCAGAAATTGTTAATTCGGTATTGTTTTAGTTCAGATGAAGCCCGGCAGGCACTAGCGGGGCTGGTAGCGGCGGTGACCCCGCGCCGCCCTCAGCGCGCAGACAGCACAGCCCGCCTTGTCGCCGGAACAGGGACACGCGAGATACGCGGAACGCACGCTGGACACGGGGTATATAAGATATAGGGCAGATACATAAGACACGCAGCCGGCCCCTCCGCTGCCCCGCCACCACCCCGCGAGGGAAGGCGCCGTCCTGTTCCGGGCGCTCTCCCTCGGGGCGCCCCCGCTCCGCCCGGGCCGCGGGCCCGCCTCACCGAAGATGCCCTGCACGATGCTCAGGGGGCTGTTCAGCCAGTCGCCCACGCACGGCATGGCGGGGCTGCCGGCACCCTGCGCCCGCCGAGTCCCGCTCGCCAGCCCAGCGCGGGGCCCGCCACCGCTTCCTCCGCTTCCTCCTCCTCCCGCTGCGCGCCCTCCTCCTCCTCTTCCTGCGGGAATGGCGGCCGGGCCCGCCCCTCGCCCCGCACGGCTGCGCGCCGCCGCCGCCGCCATCTTGGGTGAGGGCGGAAGGGGCCGGGGCACGGACGTGGCCGGGGCGCGGCCATGGCGGCGGCGAAGCCCGGGGGAGGCACCGGCACCAACCTGCTCTTCGCCTCCTCCGCCACCGAGTTCAGCTTCAACGTGCCCTTCATCCCCGTCAGCCAGGCTCCGGCCGCGCCGCCCGGCCCCGCGCTGCTGCCCGCCGGTACGGAGACAGGGAAGGAGGGAGCGCAGGGGATGTGCGGGCTGCCGTCACCGCCGGGAAGGGCCGGGGGAGCCGGGCCGGGGCTCCGGTGGGGCTGCGGGCCTGGGGCCCGGTACGTGCGGGCCCCCCCCGGCGCTGGGGCTCCCCAGCCCGGTACGTGCGGGCTCCCCCCGGCGCTGGGGCTCCCCAGCCCGGTGTCTCTGCTGGTGCCTCGGGAGAGACGCTGCTCGGGATTACATTTTCCGCTTTCCGGCACTAAATTTTTTCTACTTCCCCTACTTATTGCTTGTGTGTGTGATTTTTAGCGCTGTGTCTAAGGACGGGCGCTGATCATCGCTCTTCCAGCTCACCGACGCGTCAGTGCTTCCATTCACCGTGTACTTAATGTTTTCGCGTTTTTTAAGCCTCTCTCTCATGTTATCTTCTCTTTTCCCGGTTTGGAAATAGCCCGTTAAGCAGTCACCTTAAATACCCTTGCTAATTTAATCCGGGTTCTAATGTCCTTTTCTCCTGGAGCTTTAATGGTGTTCCCAACACTTGGGCGTGCAACTTAAAATCTGATGCTCAGGCAGTTTCAGATAAAGGAATGGATTTTTCTGGGAATGTGTTCAGTCAGAGATTTAAGCTTGAAACACTAGAAATGCGTCTAGAAACGAGGTATATTAGATTTTATTGTATTGTACACGTTGGGATTGGACTAATGACCTTTGAAGGTCCCTTTTAACTCAAACTATTCTATGCTGAGTGTTCAAGGCTTCATTTCAACACTGTTGTGTCCTGGCTAAAATAAGTATTAATATAGCTGGAAATCAGTGTGGTAGTTCTCTGCAGATTTAATAAAATATTTGCCAAGTATGACTTTGGAATAGTTTTTTAGATCAGCTACATTTTTCTGGGTAGGGGGGATAAAAGTACTAAATTTTTACTCCTACTTACTTGTGGTATCTAGATAATTGGTATGTTTATTGATTCCACTGTGCAATCTTCATAGCTTTTCTTTCATGCAAATATACATTAGTTTTTCATTAAGAAAATAAAGTAATTTTAAAGTGATCTGGCTAATAGCTTTACATAAATGACTGTCCTGGCAATTGCCTGAACATTTTGGAGCCAGCCAGGGAGAAAATCTGATGGGATTTGATTAATGTGGTGAATCTTATGTTCTCCATGTGACTTAAAATTTGATCAGGTGAGGATTCATGTTTTTGCAGCTGGAGTGACTTTCAGTGTCAAAGGTTGTGCCACATTCTATGTCAGTCCAAGTAAGGCCCATGTCCTGTCAAATGTTCACCATCTGTCCAGCCAGGTGTTGTTGTGATTTTCTTGCTGCATGGAATATTGGAATCATAATTTTAAATTGTGTAAAATGTAATAATCAATCCAGGGATTTGTTTGATGCCCAACAGCCAGCATTTGGGAGCTGTGTGCAGTCATTCATTTGTTTATCTGTCTCCAAGAGTCAGTAGTTAGTGGTGTGAGCTTTGTAGTTTGACAATAAGATGCATTTTCTGGCTCAGGTGTGGGTGATGTAGCCAATACATTTACTGTAGGCAGGGAGGAGTGTTCCCAGTGAGGGCGTGGACTGATGTCACTTGTGGTTGTCTGGTGACAGTCTGTGAATGACAAAGTTCTGCCTCGTGTAGGGAGGGAAGTACAGGGGGTTGGCACAGTCACAGGTGAAGAAAGACTGTTCTGTGCATGGGGAGAACACACACCAAAGCTGTACACTCATTTTTTTACATTTGTATGATATACTTGTTTTTCCAACATAGTTTTTGCAAAATTAGAAAAAGTCAAGATAAACAGTAATGTTTTGTGTTGGAAGCTGCATGTGGGTACATATATACCCACATATATACCTATGGGGTTGTTTTTTGGCAGAACTTCTGTCAACCTCACTTTGCAAGGAAAGCTGCACTTGGGCTAAATCTCCAAAACCTCTTTGAAACTGAAGAACAGTAGGTGTTTTGTGAATGTTCATTTGCTAGAGGCCCTGAGAACTCTTGAGCACACTGCTGCATGTTTATGGTGGCCTGACACGGTGAGGTGAAGGGCCTGCTCTGCTGCCAGTTGTTTGGGAAAGCTGAGAGTTGACAGTGTGGTTGGCAGTGTGCATCTCTGTCCCACACTATTTATGAAATGTGAAAGGAAGGTGGTTTCTCAGAAACTGAGACCTTTTATTTAGCATAAATGGCTACTTCTTGAAACTGGGAGATGATCCCCAGGCCTGATTTCAGGGTGGTCATTGGATCTAGGTGGTTTCAGCTTTCTCCACACAGTGGCTCACGGAGAGATTTTGGCTTTGTTCCTCAAATTGGGATCAAGTGCTGTAGGTGAAAGCAAGAGGAATTGATAAATCCAGGTGATGCCTCAAATTGACACTGTCTGCATAGACTAAATAAAAGATGGTTAAAATAGTTCTTTTTAATCTTGGCAGCTAAGTCTGTTATGATTAATTAATTAGAACAGCAGCTTCCTAGGGAGACTTCTCTGTGGATTCCCTTGTACTCCCTTGATGTTCCCTATTAGAGTTGTGTTGGCTGTGGATAAAGGCATTTGTTGTTGGCTGCAGAGACTCTGCCTGGGGACTGAGCAGCAGAGATGCTCTGTGGTGTCTTCCCCACAGAGATCCCACCTTGGAGTCATTTGATTGCCAGGCAGGTGAAACTGCTGGTTTCTGCAGGTGGCCCTGACTCCTTGCAAGGTGCTGTTCCCTCAGCAGACAGGCACTGCTGCTTGTGCCGTCACAGCCTTAGGTGTGCTTACTGTGAGACCTCAAATCATGACAAACCTCCTGTCTTCCGGCTTGTTCCTAGATCACTGCAAAGTAGAAAACTGTGATTGAGCAGGACCTCTTTTATTTATTTTCTCCATGGAAAAGGGCATTTTGGCCTTGCATCTTTTTAAATCCTCTCCTGCAATTATGCATGATGGGGGCTGATTTTTCTGCATCAGAGATGTGGCTTTTATGCAAGTCTAGAGTAGGATTTTTAGGGAAAACTGGAGTAAGTCCTGCTTCTTAAGTGGCTTGAGATCATGAGTTATGGCCACCTTGCAAGTCAGATGGGAAACCTTGAGAGGGCTCTGCTGAAGGAGCAGGCAAGAATGGATGGTTTAACCAAGTTTAGGTAAGTTTAGGTTATTTAGGAATGTTTTTAAGCTCTAACCTAAAACTGGAGCATAAAGTCCTATGCTTAGTAGCTGTTTTTGTGGTGGAAGGATATGAACCAAGGTTGTTCTTGCATTTGGAGGGATAAGTAAAGTTGGGAGGGATTTTAGTGCTTGGCAGATTGCCCTGTAAAGGTCCCGACTCCAGTTGTATTTTGGTTTCTTATTTAATATTTGTTACTTTTTCTGTGTACACTGAGTGACTTTCACAGTCCATTTTAAGTGTTCTTGAAGACTTGGTATCTTCTGTTTCATTTTATGATGTGCTGAATCAAGGATGTGCAAACTTTATGGGTACCAACCGTTATGGCCATAGCTGATGGTATTACAGAACATTTTGATCCTATACAGTGATTTGAAGCTCTCACAAGATCTCTGGTGATCCTTTTGTTTTTGCAGATGATTCTGCAGATGTTGGGGAAGAGGACAGCTTCTTGGGTCAGACATCAGCCAGCCCCAACCCACCACAGACTTTCAGCTACTTCTCTCAAGTTCCCAGCAGCAGTGATCCCTTTGGAAGTATTGGGCAGCCCCCCTTAACAACTGTTTCCACACCAGTGGGAGCACCAGCCTTCTCCAGACCTCCCACTTCACTTCCCCTCGGGTCACAAGATGGCCAAAATGCCTTTCCACCACATATTCCCAAATCCCAGAATTACAGTGCACCACCCACTTCCCAGGTGGGAATGGCACCTTACCAGCCCCCTCAGCAGAGCTGTCCCCCACCTGCCAGCACTGCGGGGACCCCGCAGCAGCAGGGCTACAACCCCTACAGGCACACCACCCTGAGCAGCAGGGCCAACCCCTACCTCACCCCGCCCCAGCTGCAGCAGGGCCACCCCCCTGCCACAGCGTCCCCTGTGCCACCCGTGCAGATGTACCAGACACCCCCGGGGCCGCTGACACAGGTATGTGGCTCCTTCAGTCGCTTTCCTCTTTCAACTGTCTATTTGAGCTTTTGAATACTTTTCTTCTCTGCAAAAAAAAAAACCAGGAGAAGTCTTGAACCGTTTATAACAGCAAAAGCTTTTCACTAGAAGGAGCTTGGAACTGTTGTTCCAGGAAAACTTCCTGATCTTTGAAGTGAGTGTACGCTGAGGCTGTAGCTCTGGGAGCCTCTGGGCATCAGGAATAAAGCCAGGTTGTGAAGTTCTGTTGCTCTTTTCTGTGGGTTTCTGAGTTTGCTGAGTTTCAGCTGTGCTGCTGCATTTTTTGTGCCTCAGCTTTGAATCAGGTCATTCAGCCATTTCAAAGATATGGGCTAAAATCTCTTTTTAAGCTGGTTTTGTTGGTGAAGCCAGAACTTTTTGAAACTAAGTCACATAAAATTGTCAGCAAACTCTTTGAAACACATTGTTGAGGATTTTGTGTGATATAAAGCAGTAATCTTCATTCTTTTTTACCTGCACAGAAACATTATTAAAACAATGCCAATGGGTTAATAAAACCTGGCACATTTGCCTTGAAAACAGCAAAACCTGTTTTTATTTTTGCCTGAGCTATTGCTGTATTTCTCTTATAACGAATAAGAAATGTGAAGGTTATATCATGACAAAGCATAGCAAAGGCAGTAGAACCTAAACAGTCTGGAGTTTTAGATTATATAAGTACAGAACTTCTGTTTGTTGGATTTTATATATTATACAATATTCTGGCACCCTTTTTTTCCCCTCTTTAAATGTGTCATCGACCAAGGCAGTTCCTACTGCTGACATCTGTTGCTTTTAGTTGGGCTGACTGGGATTTTGTACAATTTGTATGAAATCACCTCTATGTAGGTTGTAGACCCTTTCAAAATCAATTACTTTTCTTGTGCCACTGATGTTGCATTTGAGTTTGAAATCTTCCTGTTCTGGTCATTTTTCAGGAAGAGAGCTATCGCTGAAGTAGCCGCTTGTTAAAATCAGGAGTCTTTATGCAAAAGCATAATTATATGTAAATGAAATTATATAATTATGTGTAAATGAAAAATGAGAAGAATGTGTTCTTATTTTTGTATCAAATTTTGTGGCTGTAAGAAACAAGTTCAGCTCAAGTTTTGAAAATTTAAGAGAATATTTCAAATCTCACTGATTTTAGGTAATCATGATGCTAAACCATGGCAATTTTTAACAGTGGTAAAGTGGACAATATTTTTAGAATGGAAGGTCATGTTCTTGGGGAGGAAAATGCGTTAGAAATAAAGTTTTAGAGTTTTCCCTATAGCAAAGTATAGAAGAGTTCTGTAAGGACCCTGTGAGACTGAGGTGCTGAGCCCATCTCTTTTCAGTTTCCACAGTCCCAGTCCCAGCTCCAGCCTGCCAGGCCTGCAGGGCCCCTGGTCCCAGCCCCTCCTGTGCTGCTGCAGAACCAATATGAGCCAGTTCAGCCCCACTGGTTCTACTGTAAGGAGGTGGAGGACAAGCAAATCTGGATGCCATTCAGCATTCTGGACTCTGCAAAACTAGAGGAGATCTATAATTCTGGTAAGTCCTGTCTTATCCAGAGGTGAGCAGAAGGACTAAAGGAAAATAGAGGGGTATTGCCACTCGTGTGTGTGTCAGTCATAAGTAAGGTTTTAAAGATGTATTTTGTGCCACTTAATTTATTTCACTGACATCCTCACTACTTGATGCTGTCAGTGTTGAGATGTACTATCCCAAATAGGTATCAGATTTTAATATAGAATTCTATATATCTATATATTTATATATATAGATATATACATATATACACATACATATTCTATATATATATATAATTCTGTATATAGTAATTTGTGTCTTGAGTTGCCTTTGTGTTAAACTGCCAATTATGGAATAAGTATTTGTATTTGGGAGTTTCTCCAAGCTTTTTGTTGTGTTCAGAGCCTATAGAAGCATTATAGAAGCATCAGGGCATTACAATGCGTCTCTGCCATGGTGTGACTGTCACTCTAATGCCCCAGGAGTGTCTGGGGCTGTGCTGAGGGGGCAGAGCTGTGTCGGTGTGGTGGTAACCAGGTGTGTCTGTGTGTCCAGTCCAGCCTGACCCCGAGAGCGTGGTGCTGAGCACGGACGGCGGCCGCTACGACGTGTTCCTGTACGAGCGCCTGAGGAAAGCCGTGTACTGGGACGAGGAGCCCTCGGAGGTGCGGCGCTGCCTCTGGTTCTACAAGGGGGACAAGGACAGCCGCTTCATCCCCTACACTGAGGACTTCAGTGACAAACTGGAGGTCAGTGAGGCACAGGCACCTTGGTAGTTCCTTGTGTTAATCGCCTTAGAAACTCTCCTTTCTGTTCCATGGAAATGATTTTCAGAAAGCACTTTCTGGAACATAAGCAAATCCCAGAAAGAGGAGTGTCTAGAAGGCCACATTGCTCCTGCATCAGTCCTGCACTGCTCTGACCTCAAATCTGCTTGTGTGACGTTTTTATATAAAGCAATTTATGTAAATTTGAACTGTAGCGTTACATGAGGCCACAAAACACTGAGAAGGTTGCCATGCTGATTTTGTGTAACTTGTTTACTGTTTCAGGCAGAATATAAAAGGGCTGTAACTACAAATCAATGGCATCGACGACTTGAATTTCCAAACGGGGAGACAATTGTTATGCATAATCCCAAGGTAATTGATTTTGGCAGTTGTATCTTGCGGGATTCATTAAGGGGGAGCGAGCAAATGGATGGAAGCATGAATTGGATGTGGTCTTAATCTTGCATGAAACGTACCAGTTGGTTGTTCTGGGTGTGTGTGCATTAAAGATGATCAAGTTTGCAGAACACTGAACTTGTGCTTGCGTCAATGTGCTGTCCTGTGGTTAAAACACAATGCTTTCTGAAACCTGAAGAGAATAAGGGTTTGCATAGTAAATATTTTGGCTAAGCTTAACTGGCAGCAAATGGTAAGCAATTTGAATTAGTTTAACCTCAGTCTGTCCCAAATGAAAGAAAATTAAAATGAAGAGCTTTCATGTGGAGAAGAGCATTAATCTAGCTAAAAAGTAAATCGTTTCTTTAGGGCCTGAGAAGGTTTCTGCTTATTTTCAGGCCATAAGAAAGTATAGAAAGACAAGCTTTAGAAGTTACCCTACTGTGAACAGTCTCATATGATTAAAATATGGACTTCAGCCTTATTGATCAATGCTGTTAACTGTTCACTTATCACAGATGCAGTAATTAATACACAAAACTATCCAAGGGCCAGAAAAGAGCATGGTTGCTCCTACTTGAAGTGTTTAATAATACTGATTAGGGAATTCTGTCCAGTAAAAATCTAGAGACGGGGCATTTAAACCACTTGGTGTCATAAATATGAGTTCAGACTCTAAGTCCTATAAACAACTGTACTTCTAAATTCCTCACTTTTTACAGTTTCTGGACTACTTCAGATGCTGTCCTTCCCTGAAAAGCACTGCGCTTTTTTTTTTTTTTTTCCCATTTTTTCCTTGTGATAGTTATTGTAAATCAGGTGGCATTCAATTTCCTCACATTAGCAGTAATCTGCTAAGGAACAGTGGATACTGGACACTAGGAAGGAGGAGCTTGACTAATGCTTGGCCCAGGAGTTAAAATGGTTCAGAATCACTGAGCAGACCCAGCTTCTTCACCTTGTGGTTACTTTGAGTCATCTGTTTGCTTTTCACACTAATGAGGCTTTTGTGGAATCAAATATTTGATTTTCAGATGCAGGATAAAACAATCAAAAAATATGTACAGCCATGCAGTGCTTTCAGACTAACAGTATGAGTCATGAGGGTTTTCTGTGGTTGGAATTGGACACTGTATTTGTTGCAGGTCATAGTTCAGTTCCAGCCTTCTGCCACACCAGATGAATGGGGCACCACTCAAGATGGGCAGGCAAGGCCAAGGGTAGTGAAACGTGGAATTGATGATGACCATGATGAGATTCCTGATGGTAGGTGATGAGATTCCTGGTGTGCTTGGGTCTGCACTGGGAGCAGTCAGTTTGGATCTGTGCAGAAGCTGGACAATAGTGGGTGGGGTGCCTGTGTGCTGGTTCTGCCTGGAGTCTAAGGATTGAAGTTATTCCTTCATCTCAGCTGCTTGATGAGGTTATCTGGTTTTGGGGTATTTCAATCAAAGGAGTCCTGTGGGCTCTGTTATGTCCTGAACCATGTTATGTACTAGGCTTTCTAAAACAAGTGTGTATTACACTTCCTACACTCTGAACTTCACTCCTGCAGTACATACTGGTACTCTGAATGTTTTCCTTTTTTTTGCTCTACAGGAGAAATGTCCCAAATTGACCATCTGGTATTTATGGTTCATGGCATAGGTCCTGTATGTGACTTGAGGTTTAGAAGCATTGTTGAATGTGGTAAGTTTGGGCTTGTATAATGAGAAGTTGTATTCTTACTATTTAAATGGGGCTCTCCTTAGCTCATATTCACATAAGCATGTTTTTATTTTTTTTTTTAAGAGAAGTCTCTGACGTTAAGAAGTTCAATTTTTTTCATTATTATATTCCAAAGGCAGAATCTGTGTTCTGTCAAACTTGAAGCTTTAGCTGTTATTATTAGTGCTCTATGTCACACTTGCAGGGTGATTTGAGTTTTGGATGTGTGGTGAGGGGTTTTTTGGTTGATTTTTGTTTTTTACTTTTTGTGGTGTGAGTGAGTGTGTTTGCTTTGTGTGGTGTGGTTTTGTGTTTGCTTTTTTTTTTTTTTTTTTTTTTTTTTTTTTAAATAAATACACTCCAGTACAACTGAGTAAATTAAGAAAGCCCTGTCTGATTATGGTGTGAACTGTCAGGCATTGTGAGATAAATAGGAGCTTGCTAGAAAATCCACTCTAATAAAATTTGTACTTTCTTATTTTTTAAAGATTGAAAAGATTTTTCCAGATTTTTCCATCATTTGTATTCTGACTATCTTGTGAAATTAAGGGGAAGAGGGGACTATTCATGTGTTACTTGAGTATTGCAGCAATCAGATTTTCATTATTCTTTTTCTTCCTAGTTGATGATTTTAGGACTGTTTCTCTGAAGTTGTTGCAGACTCACTTTAAGAAATGTTTGGAAGAACGCAAAGTGAGCAGGGTGGAATTCCTTCCAGTTCATTGGCATAGTTCTCTGCATGGAGATGCAACAGGTGTAGACAGGTGAGGGCATTTTTAATGTTGAAAACATCTCAAAAGCTGCTTTTTAACAGGTTATGGAAAGTGGAGAAAAAGAGCAGTTCATATGCTCTGCAGGCTGCATGAGTAAATGTATGACTGGATTAGAGAATTGCAGATTTTTTTTTTAAATTAACATTTTGATGAGGGGTATTTGGAAAGCTGGAAAGGCATGAGGAATATTTCTCTGGTTTATTTTCATGCACACAACTTTTCAGTACTGGATTTGCATCAGAGTGCATGATACTTGATGATGAGTGAGTGTGTAGAGATTATGATCACAAGGATGAGGTGGTGAGCCTGGAGATGTTTTGTCCATGAGGTGTGGACAATTTAGAGTAGAGAGTTTTCTGTTCTTTACTTTCCTGCAGTCTGATTGAGTTTGACCCTAGGAGTTACTTCTGAGGAAGGCATTGAGCCCTCTGTCCAGTCCTAGAGGAATGCCTGAACTATGATTAGGCACTTGAGCTAGGGGTTTTTTGTTTTTTTTGAAGCAAAGTATCTATTTTTGGGTAAGAGTGTTACAGCGTTTAAAAATCTGTTTTAAAATCCTTCTCTGTGCCTACCCCTTTGCTGTGACTTCACATTTCAAGCTGTTTCCCTTGCTCAAAACTGGGCAAGTAAAAATTGTGAGGGTGGCAACCTGTGCCACTTAAATCGATGCTGATGTTCTCCAGACTGTTCTAGCTCAGTCAAATCACACTGCTTTCCTCCAGCTTTGGTGTTTTATTTGCACTTGAGCACTACATGAGGAGGGATCCTTATTCTGTTCATCAAACCAGGCAGTCTCAAGTCTATAGCAATTCCACTGCAGCTGTCTTGACTCCAGGCAGGCAGATGGTGAGCCAAGCTTTTTCTTCAAAAAAGAGAGCATTTACCACTCTATGATTCTAATTTTACATGTTAGTTCCTTTTTCTTTTCCACTTCAATCTGCTCGCCCAACTTCCCTGTTACTTTATGAGAGCAGTGTTGGAATAGAGAAGAGGTTATTTCAGGCATCCCTTCAGCCTGGAGAGAGAAAAAAAAAGGAGCTGTATCTTTGTCAAATATTACAACCAGCAGGTAGCATTAATGTGTGAATATGCAACAAGGCCTGAAGGCTGTATGGGTTTTTAAAATCTCTGTAGCATTTACATTAGCATTAATTTCAAAAGCTAACAAAGCTCTCACGAGTGTTTCTTTAAAGCCTTTCATGCTTTTAACGATTCTGTGTTACCAGGAACATTAAGAAAATCACTTTGCCGAGCATTGGTCGCCTGAGGCACTTCACCAACGAGACGCTGCTCGACATCCTGTTCTACAACAGCCCCACCTACTGCCAGACCATCGTGGACAAAGTGGGCATGGAGATGAACCGCCTCTACGCGCTCTTCATGAGCCGCAACCCCGACTTCCGAGGGGGAGTCTCTGTGGCCGGCCACAGCTTAGGTGACTGCCTGAGGAACGCTGCTTTCATCCCCAGTCACTTCCTCCTTAAGGGAAAATGGCCCCTTTGTAATGTATAAAACTCAAATTAGCTGGTAGGGCATGGTCTTCTTTCAGAAAAGAGCTGACAGACTCCTCTCAGCAGCTGAGTTTATCAGACTTTGAGAGAAAGTTAGTACTTTCCTACATGAAAACTTAGTGTCTAGTCTGTGTTTAAAAGTCAACAGGTTGTCTGGTGTCTTGTTAGGTGGGTGATGTCTGCGTCTCAGAATCCCCACTTAGTAGAAGTATAATCATTTTTTGGAAGATAGAATAAGTGTTAGGGCAGCATAATGACGTACTGGTTTGGACTAGAACTTTTCCTCCAGTTCATCAAGCAGTCTCAGGTGTTTAAGGAAAAATAGTTCAGTCATGTCAACTACATAAAGCATGAACAGGGAAGAAAAGGGGTTGCTTTTAGCTGAGAATGATTGTGTTCAGCCATCTCTTTTGATCAAACCATACCATGACATTACTATTGCATCTAAATCTTGCTCTTGATTTAGGGACAGGAAAACCTGATATTTTTCCCAAATCAACTCTAATTCCTGTTTGCAGGTTCCTTAATTCTATTTGACATACTGTCTAATCAGAAGGACTTGGCTTCATCAGTAAATTCTGGACCATTCTCTGGTGTTAATGGGAGTGTGAAGGACGTGGCTGTTCATGATAAACAGGTAATTTATGTGCTGGTATTTCCAGGCCAATGGATCTGATATTTTCAGTCATTTTTTCTTAAAACTGAACCAAGTTTGTGGGTTTTGATAGTACATTTAAACATGTTAATGGAATGATGATGTTTTGTAAATATTGTCATTTCTCAGGACAAATTAATTACATTTCTCTTAAGTTCCAAGTAGGCCAGTAATGAGATTTGATGGTGAACGTCAGCTTTGACCCTTGTGAACATGTAACTTGGTCTAACAGTATTTAAGTGGTGGGGAACATGTATAAAAGGGAAAGAATCTGTGTTTAGACTAGAAATGGTGACCAGTTGTTTGAGGAATAGAAAGAAGCATTTTTGAGTGTTTTCTCTCTCATAGTAATTTTTGAATGTTCATTTTGCAGGTGTATTTTATTGGAAAATCTGTATCATGTTTCACTAAAAATGGATATATATTCACAGAGCTTGCTTGATAATGTTTTTAAGAGGAAGTAGTTAAGCTTCGGTTTGCTTGCTGCTTACTGGTTTTTCCGCTGTTAGAGGATGTGATTCTGTTTCTGTGCTGTTTTGTTGAGATGACTGAAGACACCAGTTCCCTGGGCTCCTCCATTGCTACTTCTGCTGATGACCTTTGTGAGCCTGAAGCAGAGGAGGATGTTCCTACTCTGCAGAAGACTCTGGAGATGCTCAGTTTGTCAGAGTACGTGAGCACCTTCGAAAAGGAGCGGATCGACATGGAGTCTCTGGTACAGAAATGTTCACTTGGCTTGTAGGGGTTTCTCAGGGTATGGAGGTTTATGTTTGGGTTTTCTTGTTTTGTTTTTCCTTTCAGTTCTATGGCCATGAGAGCAGTTGCATAGATTAGATAATCAGTGCATGACTTGAAGACTGAATGTTCTGCCGCTCTTGTTTTTTCTTGCTGTGGTGCATCCTCCCAGTTATGTCAAGGCACTTTGTGTCATGTCTTTTTAATTTCTTGTATTTTCTGTAGCTCTATAAATGGACTTAACAAATTAAGAGGTAATTGCCAGTAAGAAATTCTTCATTTTACTAGAAAAGTTGTAAGTACTTTTTCTACTAGAAAAATATATTTTGATGTGTAATTTGGTGTTTGTTTCTTTAGCTCATGTGTACAGTTGATGACCTGAAGGAGATGGGGATACCTCTTGGACCAAGAAAGAAAATAGCTAATTTTGTAAAAGACAGAGCAGCCAAGCAGGTATATACATATTTCAGGATTGAAATTAAAAGTTGTTAGCAAATGTTACTGACTTCCTTGCTGTGGTGTAGCTTCTATTCTTGAACACTCTTGTTAACATTCTGGATATATTAAAGCAATTTTGACTATTGTGAAATCAACTTTTTTTCTCTCTAACTTTAAAAATTTTCTCAAAAGGAACAGAAGAAAGCAGTAGCAGAAAAGAAAGCAGTGCTGGCTGCCACACTCCAGACTCAAGAAGACACCCAGAAAACAAAAGAGGCAGTTTCTTCTGTCTCACCTTCAGAGTCTGGTCAGATGCACTCAAAGAGGAAGCTCCCAGTTGGTGCATCTGTGTCTTCTGTGAACATTGACTATGAGTATTTTGAAGTTGGAACTGGCCAGGTGAGACTACATAGATCTAAATGATTTGAACAATTTGAAGGATTTGATCAATCCTCTCTTTTCACTATATATTTTTTTAATGTTGATGACCTTTTGCTACTTCCTTTGAAGCTGACAGTTCTGAGAGCTGATGTGTGTGGTTTCTGTCTGGTAGGTTTCTGTGGTTTACAGTGCACTGGACTTTGAACCAGATATTTTCTTTGCTCTTGGTTCCCCTATTGGTGTGTTCCTGACTGTGAGGGGTGTGGAGAAGATTGATGAAAACTACAGGCTCCCTACCTGCAAGGGGTTCTTCAATATCTATCACCCAGTGAGTAGCAGTGCTTTTGAGATTTGATTTTAGTTTATTTAGATGACAAAAATGGCAGAATAGTAAGTTTTACATTCGGAGCATTACACCTCTTGTTCTCCTATGTACATTTCCAGGCATAGGTTGTTTTGATAATATTTGCCTTATTTCTTTTCAGAATTAAGGTTTGTTTGTTTGTTTGTTTTGGGGGGTTGTTGTTTGGGGTTTTTTCATTAATTTGTAGATTTTAATGGAATATTTGTATTTTTACATGCAATGTACATCCTCCTTTGTCTCATTTTGTTTAACAATTCAACAGTGACACGTTGATAGAGATTGAGTGCAAGGAAATCTTGCTGTTGTGTTTCCTCATTAGAATCTCCTTCTGTAGGAGAACAAGACTAAAGTAGTCCATGAATCTGCTTAGTATGTCATGAACTGAATTTCTGTAAATTCAAGTAGTGCAGAATTCAAAAACAGTTGTCTATAAATCATAAATAGGGATTTTTTTCACTGAAATGTGATAATTAGAATAATTTTAAAGATAACTAAATGTCCATGTGTTGTCTTTTAACAGCTTGATCCAGTAGCTTACAGGTTAGAACCAATGATCATTGAAGACATGGATTTAAAACCAGTTCTCATTCCACATCATAAAGGCAGAAAAAGACTTCATTTGGGTAAAAAACAAACTTATTTCATATGGATTCTATTCATTATTTACTCATTTGATGCATTAGAATATTGTAAGACTTTAACAGATATCGAGATATCTGACTCCATATTTTTCCTAAACATCAGAGGGGATTCTACCCAGCTCCATAAATTGGTCATTCACAATTTTATTCAAAAGTAACAATCATATTTCCTCCAGATTTAACCTTGTCATTACCAAACTTCCATTTAAAAATTGCTGTACATTGCTTGATCACCTTCATTTCCAAGAAGCTGGGAAACAGAAACTAAATTTATTAGTGTCCCTAATCCCCACCATGATGTGTTTAACCAGAGTCTGTTCAGTGTTGGAAACCCTGAGGGAAAAGGAGCTTCTGTAGCCATGGGAGGGCAGGGAGTGGTTTTGTTGCTCCTAGGTGCACATCAGACCCAGGAGCAACAAAATTAAATTTTGCACGTGTAATAAGGAAAGTTAGTTTTGTTGTGCAAGTTCGTAGAACCCTCCTGAAAGCCTCTCTTCAGGCACTTGGAGAGATTCTGCAGCATCTGTCCTTTGGAATTGTCCATTAGAAGGAGTCTGCTTTGCTAGACTACACAAGATACTTGTTTCAGGTTACAACTCTCTAAAAGTGTGTATAGTAAAGGAGAAAAATATGGCTTGTTGGTTTTTAGTGTTTTTACTTTGATGTAGGTGAATTCATTGACCCATTCAGTAGAAAGTCAATTCTGTATTAATTATGTTTCACCTGATCTTTTAAAATGGCATAGAGAAGCAAGAAACACACATTTATGATTTAGCAGGCCTGTTTCTCCTGGTAATTGGGATGTTTATTGACCAGAATTTCATAATTCTGGTTTTAGTTGGTAATTTTAAATCCTTCTGAATTCAGTTTTTTGTTTGTTTTCTTTCTTTCTCAGAGCTGAAGGACTCTCTGTCTCGTATGGGCTCTGATCTGAAGCAGGGCTTTATCAGCTCTTTGAAGAGTGCGTGGCAGACCCTGAATGAATTTGCACGTGCTCATACATCTTCAACCCAGCTGCAAGCAGAACTGGAGAAAGTAGCTAACCAAATTAAAGAGGAGGAAGAAAAGCAGGTGGTGGAAGGTACATGGACACATTATTTGTTTTCTTGTAACTTACTTATCTCAAATAAGTTGACGCTTGAGTATCCCAGTGACTGTTTAATGCACATTGCAACAACTCTTGGCTATTGATTTTCCTGAGCCTGTTAAGGAGGTCTCTGCTAGGTTCCCACCAAAGCTGCTCTGTCACTCTCCCCCTCAGCTGGGTGTGGGAGAGAAATTACAATGAAAGCTTTGTGGGTTGGGGTGAGTTCAGGGAGAGATCACTCAGCAGTTACTTTTTAAGAAAAGTGTTTAAAGGAAGTAAGCCTATACTTCACTAACCTTTCTGAACCATGCTGACCAGTTCAGGTTGTTATTATTGTCTTATCACAAACACTTGGAAATGACAGCAGGAAAAATAGGTAATATTTCTTAATTATAGTGCTCAATTATGTGCTTGAAAATAGTTTAAATCTGAAACTCTTTGATTTTAGCTGAGAAGATCACTGAAAGCCCAGACCCTCCAAAAGATGAAGATGTTTCAGTGAAGGTTGGGATGCTGAATGGAGGGCGTCGCATTGATTATGTTCTGCAGGAGAAACCAATAGAGAGCTTCAATGAGTACCTGTTTGCTTTGCAGAGTCACCTGTGCTACTGGTAAGGGAAATATCTGTGGTTCCAGAAATAGTGCTTAGGGTGCACAGTATGTGTGATTGTCCAGGAGTGTCAGGCTCAGGCTATGGTGCTTGGGTGTCACTATTTGATAATCCAATTTCAAAATAAAATCCTGTGTTAACACACAGCGAACAAATTTTTTGCAATAAAGACTTTGAACACTGTTCTCTTGACCTTTGACATTCCAAACACAAAGTTTTTTAAGTACTGTCATTTTCAAAACAAGGAGAGCTCTGGAAGCATTTTGGCAGCTGTAGCTTTTCAAATAAAACTGTTCACGAAGGGTTTTTATGAGACTACAATAAACAGTAAAACTTCATTCCTTCTGGCAGAGCAAAGGATGTGTGAACTATATTTAACAACAGCCCTTGGTATGTAATAGCCAACCTTGGGTGTCAGCTGTGAGCTGTGCAAAGTGGTGTTGGTGAGGGAGGAGTGACTGGTCTCTCATTTGGAGTTCAGCAGGTGCTGGACAAAGAGTGCTCCATGTTCTTTCTGAAGGTTTTGATTTTCTGTAGGTAATTTGAGCAGCAGGTATTTTTTCCAGAGGCTATAATACAGCTCTGAAGGCGTTACCTGAAGGGTCTCATTAGAGCCATCAACACTTCCATGTGGAAGCTCAGCACCTGCCAGGGGAGGGATTCCCGGGGCTGCTGTGAGCCCTGAGGTGACCCGGTGGTGGCAGTGCCGTTCCACAGGCAGGGCCGAAGGGATGGGAATTCTTTCCACAGGGTGGCAGCCGATCACAGGATTTAAAAAACTTGGTACCTGGAGCTGTATTTTGTCATTTGAGTAAGGAAGATAAGCACAGTGATGAATGACCCAAATAGGAGAGCATTTTTTCCTAAGGAATGGTGGGGAAAGCTTTAAATGAAATGCTCTGAGTATTCAAGAGATTGGAGCTCCTGTGTTGAACCTTCTGCTTGCTTGTTTGCTGCTCATTTAATGCAGAGTTCATCAAGGAATGTCTGTGCTGAATTGTGGAAAGTACGTGTAGTCCCTTAGCTTGCATGTTGAATCCTGTACTAGTGTTCTGCAAATAATGTTCCTCACATTTGGAGGATCACAGTTCTGACCATCTAAATCTCCTTTACTGGCTCCCTATATCCTTTATTTTAAAAAGCACAGGAAGCTGCCCTCATCTAACAACTGCAGCTCTGGAACTTTGTTAAAATTTGCCTGTTTAACATTATTTTTTATGTTGGTATTGTTTGTTAATGTTTAAATAGCATTTTATAGATGAAGAAGAAAACAAAGTCTATTCATGTTAACTTTAAATTCAGATAGCCCAAAGCTTTGATTTTTGAAAAGAGGAAGGAAAACAGCCACTTGGAAACATGACACTTGAATAATATTAAATCTTTAAATTATTTGAGAGCTATCGAACATTTTAATGGTAAGGAAGAGGGGAAGACTATGGGTATTTAACATAGTTTGTTTACAATTAAGAGCCTGCCAGTTAGAGAAGAATTAAAATATTGGTGCTAGAACTGGGCTAATTAATGGAGTGGGACAAAATGAGTAGAATGAAGGATGGAATATATCCAGGACAAAAAGTGATACATTATTTGAGGAGATTAAGACAAGGAAGTAACATCAAAGAGGTGGATAGAGGAGGGGGTGTAGAGTTGCATCATAAGATGTTAAGGGAGGATGGGAGGAGGAGATGCACTAGAGTGAAAAAAAAAGGTAAATGCATAGGCCAGGGTTGATAGCAGAACTAATTCCAAACTTGTGTAGAATTATAGATTGAAGGAAGCTGATAGAAGTAAGGCAATATTCATGACAAATTCATGACAAACTTCAGGCCAAGAAGTTGTGCAAACTTTTTAGAGACCTGAAATAGGATGAAGTGTGACTTAGGAGAATAAGAAGACGGACCATACTGAACTAACTTTTTTTTTTAATTTTATTTTTATTTTTGTTTTTTGTTTTATTTATTTCATTCTTCATAGGGGATCTGAAGACACTGCCTTGCTGTTTCTCAAAGAGATATACAGGACCATGAATATCAATCCTGAGCAGCCACAGCATTGATGTATAAAAACATGAATTTGTAAGTTTGCTCTAATGTAACTTCTGTGCTCATATCAAATTCAGCTGCAGCTTAGATGTCTTTGCTTTCCCTTTCTCCTATGAAGTTTAAATTATGAAGCAGACAGGCATAAAATGTCATTTTGATTGCAAAAACAATTTCTGAACTTGAATGCAAAGAAAGTCTTTGAGTTCTTCCTTTCATTCTCAGAAGATATCTGATGTTAGTGCTTTTGGTACTGGATAATAATTGCCACTACAAATACAACAAAAGTATGATTTCTCTATTATGCTTCTCCCTCAGTTCAGTCAGTGAATGCTCAAGAATAGGAAAATTTGATGAAATTGGATATGATGAAACTTCATTTACAGTGCAGTAGATTAAAGGAACCCAACAGTGTTTCACCATTGCAGTGTCCATATTGGATTGATTGATCACTGGTGCACATTTGCCAGCAAAAAGCTGTTTGTCTCCTAGGAAGGTGTTAAACATTGCTATTGATAAAACCCTTATATAGGTCAGTATTTTATTATCTTTGTATAGATTAAGAATTTCAATAGAACAAGTGAAATGACACAGCATGGAAGTTTGCTTTGAAAAGAAATTAAATATACATTATAATTGAGTATCTTAGATCTGAAATTGAATTGCAGCTATTTTTATTTTAAGATGTAGGTTTCCAAGCTGAGCATCTATATTGTACCAGTTTGCATCACTGGATGTTACAGAAAAGAAAAAATTATCTTTTGAGAGGCAAGGAAGAAATAATATGCACCTTGCCTTTTTGGAATCATACAAGATAGTTTCTGATGTATTTCTCCATTTTCAGAAGAACTGATAATGTCAAGGTACATAAATACCCAGCATGAAGAGAAATGTTTGACATTTCAGAGGAGTATTTTAGGTATCTTTCATTGCTCCCATACAGTTTTAGTACTCTTTTGTAACAGAATGCTTGTGATGGTCAGTTGATAGCAGCTTTTTTTAAAATAAAATGTCAAGGCTGATCAAATGCATTTCTTTAAAGCGTGGAGAAGTAGAAGGGAAAAGGCACCAGCTGGCTGCACAGCCCTGACAGGGCTGTATCAGTCATCACAATGGCTTATGCACAGTCTTAAGTCACAGTTGCAGAATTTTTTCTCTGCTTCTATTTCTTTATGATGGTGCTGGTTGGAATCAGAGGAAACTCATTGCAAAGGAAATGCCTTTAAGCCTCATTTAAGCAGGGAGGAGTGGGATGTGATGATTTATCAGTGCAAAGCTCAGAGGAGTTTGTTGCTCAGCTGCAGCAGACACTGGGGTAGTTGTGGTTTTATCATTGAGAACTGCATGGTTGGGGGACAGTTTAGCAGGATGTCACACAGCAAAGCACAGTCAGGGAAGTGTCTAATTCCACTAGAATGGCTCAGAATGTCCCTCAGCACTGGCTTGACTGGACAGTTTCAGGCTGGGCTTAAGTGGGAGGGCAGAAAGCGATGAAGTGGTGTCTTGGGAAGGCTGCACACCACCAGGGTCTTTTCCACATGACAAGAAATGTCTTTACATGTGCTGTGTAAAATACTTTCACATCACAAGGAGTCTGGAAGAAGTGGAAAATTCTCCCCCAGTGCTAGCAGTCATGTGTGTTTTTCCCTTTTTTCCTGTTCTTTTAAGACCTTCAAACGTGAAGGGTGGTGGTGTGAAAGTAATGGATTATCCAGTGGTGCCTCTGACAGCAACATCCATTTTATTTTGTAGGAGTGACTTGATTTAGCTCTTCTAGACTATCTTGGAGCTGCTCTTTGTAAAACAGTAGTATAAGGTTTCTTGTAAACAATGGAAAGAAGTGCACCAGCAGATTAAACCTTGGACATATAAACTATCACCATCCTCAGTAGGATCATTTATTACTAATGAATCTAACAGCTGGTTAAAATGTATAATGAATGACACCAGTTGTTGTGAGCTTTTGCTGTTTGCAGTTGTAATTGCCAATCTGTGTCCACAGAAAGTACATTTCAGAGGCTTACTGTATGAAAAGTTTGATTAAAAATGTGTATGGATTTTTAGATCTTTTTGTGTCCTCTAGAAATCAAATGGTGGCATATTTAATTTGATTAGTAACTACTGCAGGAATAGAAAACCTGATAGATTTCCTATTTCCAATATGTCCATGCTCTGTTCTCTCTGCACAGCCCTACCCATTGCTCCAGCAGACCTGCTGAAAAACCCTCTGAAGAACATCTGGTATTTTCGTAGCTGCACATGACAGGAGAAGCATCAGAAGTTTTTTTTTTTTCCTGCCAATCCAGAACTTTCTTGGATTCCACCTTCTTGTGTCACTTCAAGCAAACTTAAGTTATGAGATGATCAGCACTGTCATTCAGGAGATGGATGGAATGGCACAGTTTTGATCTTAAATCAGTTCAGTTGTATCTTTGCCAAATATAAGGTGATTGAAGAAGGTTTTTTTGGCATGCAAATCATAACTTCTCTCCTTCAGCTCTCCTGTCTCAGCTGGCTGCCAGACATGCTTTGCCTACCAAGGCAGTGTGTCCTTAGTAAAAAGGACTTGATGAGAAACAGCAATAATCTACTTTTCTTGACATATTTGTTCATCCACCTTTAAGAAATGAAATGTGAACTGTAGTTATAACCATCTTTAATACAGATTACACAAACCAGTTCATATTTACTAAAAACTAGCAACCAGAATCATTTTCTTACTATTGTAAGTGTGATGGAGATTATTTTATAAAGACCTTTTTAAGCCTCTGTTAAGAGTTTTATTGTGGCTTTTTTTTAAGTAAAAATGAACCTTTGACTTTGAAAATATTAGTAGTTTGTTACAGCTAGTTCAGTGTTCACATATCCTGAAATGAGGAATGATTTAAAATGACATTTTGATCTGGTAATTATAGAATCACAGACTATTCTAAGTTAATTAAGGCAATTTTAGTGAAACTAAGCTGCAGTTGTGAGAGCTAAAACACCTACCTTGACCTTGCAGTTTAACATCTCAGAACAGTTACTGTAAATAGGAACCTGAAGCTTATGGGTGCTAGATAATAGTCTAGATCCAGCCCTGCAATCCAGACTCCATTTTCATGTGATGAGGTTGAGGTGAGTTAGGTATTGTGAAATCTATGGAATTCATGTCTCTGAATACTGAGCTTCTGTAGCTTTCCTCTGGCTTCACTTTACACACACATTGTGGCTTTCCTCAATATTAGTGGCTTAATTCCTGACTATTTGCCTCTGTTATTGCAGTAAACAAATTTTGAAATGCAGTATGGGGTTTTTTTCCTTGATATATGTAAAATACACATTATTGTGTATATAAATTGATTGCTGTAATTAAAATTACCTTACTTCCAGTGGGCCTTTACAATAAGGTTTTGTATTTAATGACAAAAAATAGCTTGGATGGTTGCTTAGTCCAACTTCCCTGCCTAGGGCCTGGTTCAAGGCTGGAGATCCTTTGCCTGTCTGGCTCTGTTGTACTGTTTGACTACTGGGATTGCAGGTTTTTTTCTAATACACAGTTGAAATTTTCTGGGTGGAGCTTTTATCTGTGGCCTTTTGCCCTTTCTCTGCATCTTCAGGAATGACATCTCTGTCTTCTCTTATACTCTCACATTTGATAGTTGAGGACAACAATGAGATTTTCCTGTTTGGCTTCTCAAGACCCAACACTTCCCTTGGCATCTCCTTGCTTGCCATGGGCTGTGACCCTCCAGTGATTCTTGGGGCTTCCCACTGAACTGGATTTCCAAAATCCTTCTTGCTCTCGAGAGCAAGTTTACCAAAGGAAACTTTTTATCCAAAACAGACAAAAGTCTTTGTATCTTTATAAATTAACCTGTCAGACAGAAACTTTTAACCTTTATAATGTTCTTTGTTTGTTAGAATACAATTAAAAATATATATATACACAACACAAACCCCATGATCACTGGCCTCATTTTCATGTTAAATATCAGAGTGGAGGGTTATATCCACTTGTATTTATCAACTCTGTGCCACACTGAGCAATCTGATGAATTTGCTTAAATAAATAACATTTTTAAGAAGGTGCTGGGCTGTGCCACATCCCCTTGGGAGGGGACAGCAGCTCCAAGGAACAGATTTTATGGGTGTGTGAGAGGAGTTGCTGCAGGGGACCCTGGCTGGCAAGGAGCTGCCTTTGCAATGGAAGAGGGAACAAGAGGATGCTACAGGAATGAGGAGCAGCTGGAGTGCAGAAATTGGTTTGGGAATATGGCATAAAAATCAGTTATAGAAACAAAAAATAGGCTGCAGCCACAGTAACAAGCCATTCTTACATCTTAAAGTCAAATGGAAGTTTGGAGATGAAGGAGAAATGACTGTAACCTATAGTTATATAAAACAAAGGAAAAAAATAAAGAGAGCTTAGAGAGTGATTTTAAATCTGCTACAACTGAGTACTTTGCTTCTTCTGCAGAAATCTTCCTTGTGTGCTGCAACACACACCATACACAGCATAGCTTCCAGTATATCCAGTAAATTTTTATTTATTTTTGTATGTATTGTAATGCATAATTAAACAGATAAGGCTCATTGCACTTTAATTAGACAATTCATATACAAAAATGTAAAGTTCTCCCTGCTATATTTTCATCTGTGCTGAAGTGATAGTAAGCATTAAAAAAGAAAAAAAAATTGTGCAGAATATTTTTTTTTTAATAAAACTGTCTATGGAACAGGGCATAGCAGGACAGGAAAGGAGGTGGAAATTTTAATTAATTAATTGCAAACAAAAAAATCAAAGCCTTTCTAAGAAATCCAGTACCTTCCCCCAAAAATCTCATTTGGACAGGAGTAATTTTTCATTGAAATTTTCTTCTTTTGGAAAACTTTTTACCCACTGCTTCTGTCTCTCTGTTCCCTCCCTGCTTCTGCCAGCAGGAATGTTCCTGTCCTTTGGGAACACCTCCTCACACAGCTGTTCGTAAAAGTAGCACAGTCAAATAATTCTCCTTGTGCTGGGAGATGCCTTGCATAGCACAGAAAATTTCCAGTAGCTGTGCTCCTTTCCCAATGAATGTTAAATTAATATTTATAACTTTGTGTCTGCAATATGACAAATGTTTTACAAGCTCTGTCTAAAATGCTGTTTCCATAATAATATTCTCTCTGATTCCTCCCTGCATGTGATTTTTATTTTTTAACATGATGAATAATAAAATCTAGCATTTCATATTTCCTATAGTGATCAGTGCCAAGGTGCTGCTGATGGAGACTGGATGTTCAAATAGGAGCAGGGATTGAACTGTATTAATGGACTATTATTTTAATCATCCCTTTGAATTAGGGTCTGTTCCCCAGAGTTGAAATAAAAATCCCATTAATTTCTGTTTAATAATGGGAAATATTATTTCACATGCCTGTTCCCATTTCAGTACCTGTGCTTAATCCAAATGGTGAATCACTGGCAACTACTTGGATTTAATAGGAGCAGTCTGGGGGTTTTTTTTCCACACTGTTCTAACAGCAACTCTTGAACTCTGAGCTTGGCTCTAGACCTGATTTTCATAACTGCAAATCAGGATTAACTTCCCAAGGGCTGATGGAACCACTCCAGTGTAAATATGATTACAGGCAGCCTGCAGGGCATTTCCACAGAACCTCTGAGGAATTGTTCATTTGCTTCAGGTGCTGATTTAGGAGGGATATCCTAGTAAAAGAATTCCTATTTTCCCATGGTGACAGGAATGGGGTGAAGGGAAGCAGAAGATGGGCTCTGGGTGCCACACAGCACTGAGCTGGGATCTGGTGCATCCAAATGGGGTCCTTGGAGCACCTTTGGCCCTGTGTGTGGGGTTTGACTAGAAAACATGGGAACACCTGAACATCGTGTTCTGCTGTGTGATGCCAACAGGGGTAAAAAAAGCAGGAGTGTAGGGTTAACCCACAATCACCAGGACTGTCCCTGCAGAGCTGCTTTCCTGCTGGACAGCCCCCGTTTCTCCAGCCTGCTGAGGTCTCCCTGACCAGCACTTCCTTTTAGGGTTTATTCCTACCTGCAAAGTGACCTATGGAAAGAAAAACATAAATTGCTCTGCCCTCTGTTGCAGATCCCAAAGACCAAATTATTTGTCTTTTTTCCACAATGGAAATTTTCAGTCACCTGAGCAGAGGTGGCCACAAATTCAGGGTTTGCTCAGCTGAGCTGTCTGAGGAGCAGAGAACCCCACCTAAGGCATCCCCCTGCAGGTAAAATGCAGTTCCCCCAAGGTGCAGGAGGAGTGGTGCTTTCAGCCTGATGCCTCTTAAAACACAGGACTCTCAGGCTTCCTTTACATACGGAGGCTGGAAAAAAAACATCTTTTATATGTCTATAACCCAGCTTCAGATCCATATAAATCCAGGCAATCGAAAGTGAAGTGTGTCTATTTAAGGGATGGTTATAGAGAACAAAGGCCTGAGAGGAGAGCAAATCAAACAGTTCACCTTGTAGCTCACTTTCTGCCAAAAAACATTTCAAATAACTTTTAATGTAATCCTGTAAAAATGGCCTCATGAATACAACAATGTTTATACTCTGAGATTAGAGACTGCTCTGAATGCATGAGTAGGACAGGGTTTATTCAGAAACCAGGAGTTCACTTGAGTGAGTGAGAAGCCAAGTTTTCCTAAGCTGAGGTTTGTTATTTGTTGTGAAACATTTGGTTATTCATCTGTTGGTAGCTTAGGGGATTCACGGTGTTCTCTGCATTGCAGGATGTTCAGGTATGATTGTTCTGTCCCCACTTTTCTGTCTGCACAAAGGACTAAGAAAATACAGCTCTGAATATCGAAATAATCAGCTCTAGCTCCAGCAGCCACCTGGGAGGGTCTGAAGTGGTATGGAAGGGAGCTGGAGAAGGGATCTGAGGGAGAAACAGGTCTCAGATTTCTGCCCATATAAAGTAGCCAGGAAAAGGGGAGCTCAGCTTTGTCATGTAAATACTTCCTCTGGTTTTCCCCCTTTGCTTCTCAGTGGAAGCTCCATGAGGAGAAAATACTGACAGCGAAAATCAGGAGTTGTAGCTGGAGAGCAGAAATAAATCACCTCCTTCATGGAGATGGCAGCATTTCTGCAAAATATCTTGGCTAAATGATTTGTTAAGGGACCATTCTTTCTCAGAGCTGAGCTCTGTCAATAAACAAGATTAGTTTGGCTTTTCAGGCAATCCTTTGTACAAATATATGTGGTTTCAGCCACTGGAAGCCCCTTTGTTAACAGGGTCATGATACAAGTTTATTGATTGAGATGTGGTGACATCTCATATTGAATGATTTGTGAAATCATCTCAGAAAATAACCCACCTAGAAAACAGTGGTTCCTGACAGCAGCAACAACTATTAACAGAAACTACAAACTGAGATAGAATTAACAATTAGGAATAAATGCATATGTATTTATTATGTGTTTCTGTAATGAGGCACCTGTTTGAAAAGTCCTGAGGACAGAAGAGGGATTTCTCCTGGAACATCAGTGCTTGATTTGAAAGGTTCTTTGATTTGCAAAGCACCTCTGCTCTGCAAAGAATCACTGAAGCAGGAGCTCACTGCAGCCTCAGTGCCTGGGCACAGAGAACTGCCCGAGCAGGAGCTGCAATAAACTGGGTTTGTCTCCCAAGTCCTGAGCTCAGCCATCTGTGCAAAACTGCCACGTGCACCCAGGTGTCTCATGACTCATAAACTGGGAGAGGAAATAAAGAAGTGCCAAATACTTGTGGGCAGATTCTTCAGCCTTTTGTCCTTTGTTTTGATAATGGATCCCAGGCCTAACCCTTTCTCCAGGAGAAATGATACAAGTTATAAACCCTCAAAGATGTATTGAACTGAATTACACTTGAGTTATTTTAATGTGTCCCCAATATATTTTTTAATATGACCTTGACTTGTTGCCTTTCTTTTAAATGGCATTAAGTTCAAAATGCCGGCTTGTGGCAGACCACTGACACAGCAGATTCAATGTAGGGTGGAAATGTGTCTGTGCTGAGTTCAAAGGGCTTGTGTCAGGCTCCTTTTACTCTAATGTGAACTTAGCAATTAATTCTACAATCACTCAGGTGCTGTTTTGACATATTTGGAGTAGTAACATGACTCTACAAGGCTCTTTCCCTGTTTTGATCACTCAGCTGCCTGCTTGGATGTGTCTGTGTAGCTGTGAAGCCGCCTGGGGACCTGGACTCAGGTTAAAAGTAGTTCAGAATTTTAAAAAAGGCTTTTTCCTCTGGATCAGCTCCTGGTTCTGGTGAAGCAAACAACTTCCCAGCCACAGCAGAGGCGACAGCTTGGGCCTGTGGAACTTAGGCCAGCAACACTGCTGGAAGCAAATGCTTGTCAAGCTGTTCCTTGGGAGGTTGATGTGGCAACAACTATTTTTTTTTATTATTTGAGGTGAAAATATATAACAGACTTACTGTCTACAACAACAGCTCCTCAGGTGTCATTTGGTATCTGTGCAGGCTGGACTACTTAACAAATATCTTCTGAATTCTTTAATCTGAGTCATTGTTATGATGTATAAAGGACTTTTGTTCACTCATGTCCATGGGAGGTTTTTAGCCAGACAGTCTCCTGTTGACTACAAACAAATATCCTTAGCAAAAAAATCTCAAATACCGTTAACACAGGAGTAAAAACCCTTTGGACAGTCTGTGTGTGCTGAACTCACAGTGTGCCTAATTTGCTGATAAATGTACCTTGTTAGGGATCATTTTCTCCAGATATGCATTGACCTTTCCTTGGATTTCAGCAGGAGGTCCATAGTTAAAGTACAAGATAATTAATGGCCTAGCTAATCAGATCAGATGTTGTACTGAAGCACTGAGGGTAAAGCAATTAGGGATTAGTTCAGTAGAAGTTAAAATAAACTGTAGGCTAAAAACATTGTGGGTTTGGGCTCGGCCAGCAGGGAAACTTTGAAAGTTTGTAGGAAGGACAAACTCAAAACAGGCATAAATTCAATGAGCTTAACACTGGTGCTTTATCAGCCACAGCCCTGAGGAAAGCTTGAGGCAATCCTGTGCTTTCACTAGCAGGGGTCAGGATTTTGAAGTTCACCAAATTTATTTAAAATTGAAGCTGATGGTAGGACGAGGAAGGAAAGGAAGAGTTTGTACAACCTTAATTGCTGGAAATTGTTAAGAAGCACAGTGTGAAGAATGAATTTGGGAGCAAGGTAGAAAAACCTTTTTGCAGAGAACTTTTCTGTGCTGGCAGTTGGACCCTCCTGTGGCTGAGCAGATCCCAGATTTTACCTGGCACAGTGCCTGGGATGCCCCTGATGGGAGTGTAACTGAGCCTCTGCTGGGCTTCTTATCCCCTTATCCTGCCCAAGGAAAATTCCAAAAACCCTTCCTTGCCTGCTGCATCGAGTCCAAGCTCATTTCTTCTTCTCACAGAGTCAGCTGTGAGGGCTCAGAGCCTGCAGGAGGACTCAGCTCTGCCCACACAATGTGTCTGCAGAGAAATGAAATAATATTTACCTTTTACTGCTCTTCATTCCAGGTGTCTGTGTATGTAACTCTCCAATGCACCCTTACATTGGAGGTAATCAAAGTAATATTCAGCAACATTGGCTTTTTTTACACTGCCCACATTTATTATAATAGAATATCCACTGGGAGAGGGCAGTCAGTGCAGCAGAATTTACAGAATTACTGTTAATAATTCTGGATCTGGATGAAACAAGCAGGAGCCCAGAACATGGATTTGGTGATGTGATAATATACCATATTAAATGCAAATAACAGAGCAGTAACCTGCAAGACATCAGTGCCAGAAGAAGAAAATCCTACCAGCAATGGGCAATGCAAAAATATTCACTGCCTGGCTTAAACTGGATTTGATCATTACAAACCTACAATTTACAGCCCAAATTAGGCTTCTGACTTGAAAACATTATTTCTATCTTAACTTATGGATGTGGAAGCAGAGAAAACACCAGAAGTAGGGACAGATGGCTTGTCATCTTTGTAAGCAGTTCCCTTAAGAATGTACCAACTTTCAAACACAGTGAATATATGCCACTTGCCAAGATTTGTTACAGAGCTCCACAATCCTTTGACTCCAGAGCTGCACAGAAAAGGTCTATGTGAAGAGCACAGCTCTCTGGATGAATTGTGGTTTTAGGTACCTAAGAGAGTGATCAGAAAATCCCACTGGAATATAGAGGGAAAAGAGTCTGTTCTAGATGCCTGATAAACCACAGGAGTCATGCACAGCACATCTGAGGGCAAACAAGAATAGTGCAATTCCTTTTGTGCAGTGTTTTGGTGGTGTGTCTGACCATGTCTGGCTCCAAAATATGCTGCCAGTGCTTTAACAAGGCTTTGCTCCAGATAAAAATGTTCCTGCCCAACCTTGCCCATTATCCAGTGGTAAACTTCATGTGCCAGTGGCAACCTGCAATGCAAAGGTAATAAACGGCTCATTTCTTGCTCTCTTGAGGGCACTTTAAAACAACAATGAACTCCACAATCTTTACCTTTCCATGCTGAGTTTCAAGAAAGAACTCCCTCAGGAAGGAAAGGAATTTCTTAAATTCTCTTTAGTAAGGGAATTTCAGCACAGAATAATAAGGACTTCACCTTCAGCACAGTGAGTTAAGGACTTGGGGCTGAGCTTTGTGCTGATATATTTTGCAGAACTCCAGCTCTAACAAAGGAGCTCCAGCAATGCCTGCCAGCAATAAAAGCAAACCTTGAGTTTATCTTGGCAACACTCTCACTTGCATTCTATCCAAAACTATAAAATACTACTATCAGCCCTGAATCCCATTGCTTCTGAGCAATGAGCTTCAGGATTCAATTAGTGTATCATTATTAATATACACCAGATAATGACTCTAAGTGCCTTTCTTAGAGATAATGACAATGCCTTTACTCAGGCAGGGATGGTGCCCATGAGATAACCTGTGCTGCAAAACAGAGACCTTGGCACTCCATGTCCGTGGTATTTTAATGCCCTGCAAAAATAGCAATTGGTTTAAACACAACCTGGTATGTATTCTGCTCAAACACAGCCCAGGTGCTGCCCTGCACTGTGGCAGAGAAGCCCTGACATGTCCCTCTGCAGGGGAATGATGGCTTTTAGGAGCTCTGTTAGTATTGACCTATACATACACATATATCTATCTATCTATATATATATACACTGCAGAATTTGTTTTAATTTTATCTTTTTGAGAGTGCTTGAGCAGAATTAGCTGTTTTTCATGCCCAGTACCAAATGTGGGAAGTACTATATAAAATGAGGATTAATCATATCAGAAATGGAAAGCCAGTTGAAAGAGAATGGGAGTTTGTTGATGCTTCAGTGGGATTTAGGTCTGGCTTGACATGTTTTTGGAGAGCAAGCCCTGCTGACAACCTCTTGCCCTCCTCTCCTTGGGCAGTTCAGTCCACACCTCTGCAAAGGCAGTTTACAAAAACGTGCAGCAAAACCAAAAGTCCTATTTGAATGTGAAAATACCCCTGATGGTCCCTTCCTTTTAAGATCGAAGATGTAAAAGGGAATATAAGTGTTTATTTGCATTAAATAGTCAGATACAGGAGTAGAGGAGGTCAAATAAAATGTATTACCTTTATCTTGCTCTGAGACAATAATTTGTCTTGCAGTATAAATTGATTATGCTCACACACTTTTCCTGGGAAGACATGTTTCAGAGGGGGTCTTCATTCATATTTTTATTTAGGAACAGAGAAACAGAGCCATGGAAATTAATTAAAATTTCTTCTTTGATATGGGAAGGAAAGACCAATAGCAAGAATTTTTCCAGAGAAAAATGAATAGGTGTGAGAGACTCCTGCTTGAGCCAGTCCCCCACAGCCAGCAGCATCTCCCTGTCCAGAAAGATTCCTTCACAGGGAAATTTCACCTGGCCTAAGTTGTTTTTTTGGGAAGCAAAACTTCCCAATGGATCTATCCTGCTTTTCCTGCACTGAATTTTCTGCTTTTTCCCCAAGAAGCAGAGAAATAAGAGAAGCAAAGGAAGGAGCCATGTCAAAATTCAATCCATTCACCCTTCTTGTCATCCCTGTGCAATCAAGCTCTCTCATATTTCCAGAGGAGACACAAGGGCCATTTAATCTCTTGGAAGGAAGAGTTGATGAGGCAGAAAATGAATGAATTTTCAGCAAGTGCAGACAATCCATGGGAGAACAGGGCACGAAATGTTGACCTTGTGTAAGAGAATTTGTGTGCAAGACATGAAACCAAATGCTGACAATTTTTTTTTCCTTTAGTTCTAACTCTAAGCAGTAAGGAAAGAATTACAGGCTGAATTCTACCAACCTGGATGGCCTGTGTTAATTATTCTGTCATGCTGGACCTGAAAACCAAATTTCAGAAGTTTTCTCTCTCAGGCACTTCAGTTGTATCTATTAATGTTGTCAGATAACTTGTGTTTTGTGAGAAGGCAAAATTCATTCTGTAGGATCAAATATTGATTTAATTATTTTCTCATATTTTCATTTTGTTGAAATGAAAGGAATGGTTTTACCTACAAACCTCTCTGAGCACTTCACTTGTTACAAGCCCCTGTCAAAACATGGCAATCCAGAAAGCAAAATAATGACAGATGTTTTTATTGCCCAAGACATCTAATGTGTGAGTGGTAAATTACTGAAGAGAAAATCAGATTTTAAAAAGTTCTTTCAGATTTAATAACATGGAATACCATCAGCAGCACACATTGGGCTTTGTTTTAATAAGATTTTTTTTATTTAAAAAATCCCCCAAATCAATACTTTATAGGCAGGACAGCTGCCACAAAATATGATGCCAAGAAAAACAAAGCCCTGTTTAACATAAGAATGGTTTCCCATTTTCTTCATTTCTGTGCTTAGCAGCGCTTAATTCCTGGAACTATTCTGGTCCTGATTACAATTTACAACTAATCACAAAATCACTCCCTTTGGAAACTCTGTCTTTTGGCATGTTGTGTATCTAACATTATTCATGGGGATCCTAGCTCAGTTATATGCCCATCAATCACAGCGTCATTTGGATTTTTATTTTTAATGTTTTTAACCTTCTTTCTTATCTTGGTTTATTGGTTTCTTGTCAGAAATGGAATATTGCATGACAGCTCCATTTATCTAGTACAGAACATGAAATTATGACATCTAATACAGAACATGAAATTATGACATTTCTACTATCTCATAAGAAGTAATGGTTGCAATGTGTTCTTGCAGAAAGTATAAACCTACAACCAAAACATTTATATAAAATAGATGGAAGTGATCCAATTAACAGAGCAAAGTCAACATATATTAAAATTGAACTTCATTCAAAATGCCTCATTAAAATATAACAAACTAATTAGAATAAAATCCTTAAACAGTTTAGAAAAAAAATCTTGCCCACATACATTTACACTGATGAGACAAGTACAGCTCCTACTATTACCAATCAACATAGGACGTTTTCTCTCCAGTTCAGCTGAATCATAGAACTATAAACTCATCTATACATGTGTCAGAACGGGCAATCTAAACTGTTAAAGGCAATCTTTGTACATAAGAAAGAATAAGGTTATTTTACAGCTCCTTCAGGATCCTTTATAAATAAAGTCTGGAAGGAAGTTCAGCCAAAACTTATTTTTGAGTTTCACTGGTTCTGCAGGAGCAACAACTGTGCTTTCAAACAGCAACGTGGCACTTCCAGCCCAGGGCAGGATGAACCCAGTTACTCCTGGTGATCTGATCTGCAGAAGGAGTTCTCTAAAAGTACCTGTGTCTGTGGGTGGGATTGTGCGAGCAGCCACCATCCTCTTTCATGACATCACTCTGCTCAAATTTGGGCTATTCTAGTGTAGAATAGGATCCATTTTCCTGCAAGCTCAGTAGTCAAAGAAGACAGTAAATAAAATTGCTGCAGGTGGTCTTTGCAAAATCATTAACTATGACTTTGCTACCAGCACCATTGTTTTTTTTTTTTTTTTTAATTTTATTTTTTTTTTAATTTTTCTTTGCTATTAACACCATGAAGAACCAATGGGCAGAAAATGATGCCCAGGAAGTTCCACCTGAAAATGAGGAAGAACTTCTTTGCTGTGCAGTGACTGAGCACTGGAGCAGAGACCAGAGATGTGTGGAGTCTCCCTCACTGGAGATGTTCCAGAAGGCTCTGGACAGAATCCTGTGCCCTGTGCTCTGGGATGGCCCTGCCTGAGCAGGGAGGTGGGGTCAGGTGAGCCACTGTGCTCCCTAAAATCCTGTGATTCTGTGAAAATCATGCAGCACTCTACTGTATTTCATCATGCTATGATATTTTTAGAGCTAACAAAGATTTGTTCTTAACCAATCTTAAGAGGTAAGAAAGGGATTTCCATTCTCCTTTTCCTGGCACTGTTTATCAGCATTTTCCCATATCATGAACCATTAGCAAAGATACCATGGGGCTTCAGGGGGAACTGAATCTTATATGGGACCTTTAGAAGCTGCAGCTGTGACTCTCTGACCTGAAAACAGAAAGATCAAAAAATATAACCCAGATCAGCTTCACTTCTCTCTTTTGATTGCTCCTGCCCTTTCTGTAACTGGTGAGTGCATTCCTGACCCCCAGCAGTACTCTCTGACACCTGCAGACACTTTGCTGGGGACAAGCTGAGCCTGTCTCAGCCCCTTCTCCCTTCCCTCTGCCTTTCACCTCCTGCAAAGGACAGATGGAGGCAATGGAGGGTAATTAAAAATGCTGAAGCTTGAATCTCTCCTAAACAATTCTGGAGCTGGTTTGTACCACCCAAGGGCCTGGAACAATTCTGTCACTGCTCTGAGGGCACTAAAAGGCCTCAGTGACACCAAACTGATTCCTTGGGAAAGCTGACCTGAAACAGAGACTGGGCAGAGCCAGAGAATAAAGTAGGGATTTATTAAAAGGTCTCCAGGATTTATTTTGGGTAGGACAGGGCCTGACCAGGGCTGCACCCAAGCTGGACTAAGAATGGTCACAAAAATGGCTGATGGGTCACAAGATCTCACTTTTAAAGTTTTGGTCCATTTGCATATTGGGGTTTAATTGTCCAATTCCAGCTGCAGGTTGTGAGGTCCCATCCTTCCTGTTCCTCCCTTCAGCCACCCTTGTTTGTGCTTTTGGGCCTGAAAGTTGTCCTTGGTGTGCAGCAGGAAAAGGATTTGTTTTGTGTCCCTGCTCTGTGCAGAGCTGAGTGACACTGACTGTGAGCTCAGAACTGCACCCCTGGGCAGCACAGAACCTGAAATACATGAAAACTAAAACTTAAAGCATCAAAACATCCTCACCTGAGACCTCTGTCCCCAGCCCTGGGCTCGGAGATTCTATTTGAGCTCAGCTTAGGTGTAAAGAATGAGGTTACTGTGAATGAAACATGAGAATTCCTCATTCAGGAACAATTTGGGGCAGCTCTCTTATCCCACTGAGCTATGTCAGTTAAATTTTAAGTACTGAAGAAAACACTGTATTGCCCCAAAGCATCAGAAAATGGGACCCTACCCCAAAGCCCAGACAACCTCACAAAAAATATTAAAATGAAGCAGTGGCAGCAAAGTATCCTGAATACTAAGTCTTCAAAGCTTGTGGGGAGGCGCTTAGGGAGCTGGTGGATTGCTGAAATGAATGTTTGTGACACTGGGAGCAAGGCACTTGCCACTTGTGATAGCTCATTTTAGTTCCCTCCCTGAAATCCTCTCTACACTCATCACATACTGCATGTTCTGCTGCTGACATTCCAGGCAGAGCAGTGTTCCAATGAACCCAGGAGTGGGGAGAAGCTTGCAGCAGTGGATTCACAGGTGCTGTGGATTTAGGACATGGAATAAATGCCCTGCTGCTTCTCCAGCCTGCACTCACAGGTGACTTTGGCACTTTGCAGAGCAGCAGCGAGTGCTTGGGGTTCAGCTGGAGAATTATGGAGTGCTGGCTCCTTTCCAAAACCAATTTTTGTTGCTTCTCTCTGCTGCCTGCTTTGCTGGAATTGCAGAGGTTATTATGGGAACAGCACTCGATTAAAGCAGGCAGAGCCAGTGTCCCACCAGGAATCTGCCTTCAGCTTGTCCACACCAGCTCCTCTTTCATAAAAGAAGAAAAATGAACTCAAAAATCTGTCTAATTAGCCCTTAGCATAATTCAGATAAAAATATGTTCTAGAAAACTGGTTTAATACTATTTTCTTTGAGCTAGGGCTCAATCTGTTATGTAATATTTCCCAGGGTTCAGTGTCTTTTGTTAACATCAGTAGAACTCCACTGTGCTAAATTCTGATATGTTTGTTGTGTATCTTTGGTCTCAGTCTGATGTAACTCAGTGGGAATGATTGCCTCCCTCTTGATGCACTTTGGGATGAAGCAAAGGGATCACTCTCCCCTTTTTTGTTCTAAATAGAGACCATATCAGTATAATTTTTGCAAATTCTGTCTTCTGAATGCACACAGAGAAGAGATTCCTCCAGGAAAAGAACCTGATGAATAGTTCCTGTGAGGCTTTGTTGAAATTAAAAATAGTGCCAAATACAGAGATTAGAGCCCCATCACTCGCTTTATTTTTTTCTCCTAAGTGTTTTGCTTGAACACTGTTTTCCTTGTACCAGCTAATGATAATAAATGGGCTGCCAGGAGCAATTCCACCACCTGTTGAGTTTTATTTCTCAAACCCTCCCACCAACAGCACAAACAGATCCACACAGCCACAGCAAGCAGCTGGGGGAATGAAAGGAAGAAAGGGAAGCAAAGCTGCCTTGCCTGTGTTCAGCCCTGCTGTGACTGAAACCAGAACCCAGGAGCATCAGGGAGCTCTGCACCTCATCCAACCACAGACCCAGACTAGTCAGGCAACAAGTGACCTTGAAATGCAACTCAGTTGAACGTTTCTGAGCAGAGCAGGTATGTGGGACAGCACTCAGCTCTTTGATGGCAGCTTTTCATTCCAAACATCAGCATTTCCCTGCAAACCTTCAGAAAAGCAGAGAATTCACTTCACCAAAGCATCAAAGTGTTCACCAGGCTACTGCAGCTGGGCTTTACATGTCACCCAGGAGTAATGGTCTCTGTTCTCAGAATGGAAAATGCCCATCTGGAGTATTTAGCTGTTAAAAGGAGAAATTGTTATTTTGTCTGAAGCCAGTTACTACAATTTGATTTATTTTTAAATGGAAGGTACATTTTGTTCACAGGAATTCCTGGTCACTGCTTTTCTAGGACAGATGATTCAGGGTTAAAACCCACAAATATGTATAAATTCACTTTCCTGTATCTGTATATAAAATCTACTCTCTAAGATGGTGCACTATACATAGCTTATGGAAAAAAGAGATAAAAGTGGAACAAACTGAAGCAATGATAAATATCACTGTGGCATTACTATAGCAATAAAGGTTAGATGTTCAAGTCCTAAATACTGTCTTTAATGAGTTCACCTTGAAAAATACAGCATTTTCTTTTCTGTTTCCCTCTAAAGGATAAAAAGCCTGCATTTGTACATAAAATTTTATATAAATGCATAGTTCCAAAGCTGTATACTGTTATATTTCCAAGCAGTCAAGTTTTTTTTTTAGGGAAATCAGTCAAAAATCCAATTTCTTCTGTTATTTTCAAATGGCACATGAAGAGCTGCAGCTTTATTATTGCTGCTATGATGTGAGACTGTTTTAAGGCCAGAATATGAACATATTGGAATATGGGAGTTACTGTAGGCATTGGGAGGCTCCACATGGTGGTGAGTGTCTGGATCTGATCACAGTGCAATCTTTCTTTTTTGTAAGTCAATGTCTTCATCCAAAACCTGCTGCCATTTCCCTATCAAGACAATGAACCAAAATGAGCAGATAATCTGCTTTTAGAGTATGTTTAGATGGGATTCTGGGCTGGAATTGTTCCCTGTGAGGGTGGGGAGGCCCTGGCCCAGAGAAGCTGTGGCTGCCCCTGGATCCCTGGCAGTGCCCAAGGCCAGGCTGGACAGGGTTCCCTGGGGTAGTAGAAGGTGTCCCTGCCCATGGCAGGAGGTGAAACTGGATGGTCTTTAAAGACCCTTCTTCTTGGCTCTTTGCCTTGAACCTTTTCAGTTTCTGACAACATCCAGTTCTCATCAGTGCTGGGAAAAGTTGTTCGGTTTTGAGAACTTCTTTAAGGTCTGCAGGATTTGGAAGGGAAGAAGAGAGAGATTGTTATTGTATAGCACTTAATTCAGAGCCAATAAAGAATTCAGGAGTAAAAATATTCACCTGAGGGAACACAGACAGTGATTAAACTTAAGCAGAACTTTCCTGAGAAGTTAATAGATAATACAGGGATTAAACCCAGAGGATCCTTACTATGGCTCAGCAATGTGACTTGTACTTATTAAGGAAAAGCAGAGCCAAACTGCAGTCCCTTCTCTTGAACCTGGCTGCTTCTTCTGGGATTTCTTCCATCATATGGAAGAGATTCAGGGCCCAATAAAAGACCCTGGAATTAAGAATTTGTGCTTCAGGTAGAGTTTGCTTCAAAGTCCTAAATCTGACACTGACTTTCAAAAGAGGAGTGAATTCTGTCCTTCTGGTTGATACTGTCCTCTGTAAATGTCTGACCACTGAGGGGAGGACAGGTATGGCCTCTCTATGGAAAAAGCTGAAAGTTCCTACTTGGTTAGAATTGGATGACTGATATTGAATGGTTCCAAGCTGCCTATTAACTGTGAAAACCATCTGTTCTTTGAAATACTTTGAACAGAGACCTAATTAAAGTTCTAAAGGAGGGTGATGCTCACAGAAGCTTTGTTTGCTTTAAAAAAGCCCTTTAATAGCCTGGGCTTTTGTAATTCCTGTTTTTTCATCCCTTCCTGTTTGCTGACATCCTTTAAGACACAGATTCAAGTGGCCTGGAAGTTGTTTTGAAAACTGTAAGATAATCTTTCATACTTCTGAATGAAGTATGTGCACTGATAAGTATCACTGAGCACTGATAAATGAGGGAAGAAGACGAAAAGAATAGATTTCCTTCCAATCTACACATTGACTGTTTTATGCTGTACCTTTTTGCATTGGCAGCTTGCAATGCAAATACTTGTTAGTGCAGTAGCTGGACAAAAGCTAGAATTAATTTATACCAAGTGTAGCACTAATCATAGAAACAGTGCAGCCCTGAAAAAATAACAAAGAGTAAAATTCCAACACATTCTTTCTGGAATGGAAACCACTCTTTTTTTTTTTTTTTTTTTTTTTTTTTTTTTTTGCATGTAACTGGGTTTTATTGGATTCTTCCATCACAGGGTACACCACAGCCTTCTAACTTTTTCCCAACTACTGGACTAGGAGGGACAAGAAAGAAAAAACTCACAGACTGAGAAAAGAAAAACAATTATGAGAACCCTGAAGGCTGGTGAAGCATCAGCTCACTGTGATAGAGCCCAGGAATGGTCAGCTGGACCAAGAAAAGAAAAGAGAAAAAAACTTTTTGAAAGAGATAAAAACTCTGCTCATTGCAGCCTTCTGCAGCCACTGACTTTTCAGAGCTGAGGATGACCCAGAGTTAGGGGCAGCCTGTGTAAAAGTGGTTTGTCTCCTAGATTCCAGCTTTTTCTGTTGCCATGGCAATATTTCACTTCCCCCCCCTTACTGGGAGGCTGTGAATATTACTTTAGGATTTTATGGAGTGATGTTCCCTTTACAGCAACAGCAGCTCTGAACTACCTGGTTGGGTAAGATAGAGAAATGGGATCATCAATTTTCAGTTTTCTGTGACAGCAATTTCTTTGAAGTCAAACAGTTCCTAAAAGCTGATGTTATCTTTTTGAGTGTCCTCGGAGCTTTAGAGGCCACTTCTATGATCAAAAACATTTTCTTCAACTTGTTTTATCTTTTGCTGAGCTAGTGTTGGACTCCTCTTCTGGCTTGGAAACTCCAGAGTGGAAGTTGCTTAGTATTTATGGCACGGATGAGCTTAAATTATTAAAGCTTATTTCACAATCTAACTTTGAAGAAGCACTTCCATATTCTTGTGTCACTTTTCTTCCAAAATAATCAGAAATGAGTATTTTGAGCTCCACAGAAATCATTTGACACACCCTGTCAAACTCTACTAACTCCATGTCAGGTTTTTAGAAGCCATCCAGTGCTATCACACCAGCTTCAAATTCACTTTAGTGACCTTCTGCACAAGAAAGAAACTCAGAATTTTCTTTCAGCTGCTCGAGACTTCAAGGTTTTAATTGCTTCTGCAGTACTTGTCACTGAACTCAGCAGTGGCCCCATCAGGATTGTTCTCAAGCCTTTTGGGTCTGCAAAAACATGCAAGTAGGAAAACTGAATGGGCTGAAAAGGATCTCTTGAAAGGCCTTGTGTATGAAAAATTGCAAGTATTTTTTAAAAATTCTTTTAGGATCAAAAAAAATTATGGTGTGAATCCACCCAGAGAGTTTGATGAACATCAGGACAGGCTGTTGTCTCCTAGGCACTTTCTGACACAGTAAACACAAACTAATGAGCTGTAATTAAAAATCACATTGTTTACTATGTATTACTTGGCAGAGGTAATTTCTGCTTTCAAGTTAAAGTATGGTTCTGTTCTGGAAAGTCACTCTGAGAGTGGCACTGGGAAATGGTACATTTATTTGTCATGTTAGTCTTCCCAGGTGAATTTGCTCATTTCATAAGCAAAAAAACAAAAAAAACCCAAAAAACCCAAAAAAACCCCAAAAAAACAACAACAACAACAAAAAAACACACCACAAAAAAACCCAACAACAACAACAACAAAAAAAACCCACAAAAAAAAAAAAAAAAAAAAACAACCCACGCCAAAAAACCCACCAAAAAACATTTCTTCTGCCTTATTGCTTGCCCTATAAATGACATTTTGAAAGGGAATTTCAGCCATGTCCTTCACTGCTTATGATTCATCATCACTGAGCATGATAAAGCCCAGAGAGATCAGAGCTGATATAAAAAATGCAAATGAAGGATACCTGTTGTAACCCTGAATTAAAGATACATCAGTGATTTGGAATACAGATTTCTACATTGACTCCAATTACTTTTCCATCTGGTGTTTGGAAGCTAATTCTGAAAGTGTTTATACAGCTACTTAATCCTCATGCTGAAAAAAAAATTCACTGTCAGCAAGTGGAAGCCCCGTCTAGTCTGATTATGCCAACTTTTCCATTTTCCACTGACTGTAAACTTTAGCTGTAGAACTGATGTTGGTGGGGGCGGGGGGGAAATAAGAAAGAAAAATAAAAGAAAAACAGAGGCACCTCACTGTTATCCCTGCCCTTAGAGGGGCAACACATTGTGACGTGGGTGGAGCCTCACAGAGGACAGCAGGCAGCAGCACGGTGAAACATGGAAGGCTCTTTTATTATCTGACTCTAAAAGCTTATATGCATTTTGTACAGAGGGCCAAGATTGGCCCAAGGAGGTTACAACCTCCTGACTCCATTGGTCACTATGACCATCAGTCAAATTCTCTCTCAGAGAACAAGAATGCAAAACATACTGATAAATTTTGAGAATACAATATTGTTTATGTGAAGCAGCATGAGAAAGCTGCTGCAAAGACTCAAACACTTGAAAGTAAGAAATGCAGGGGTGACACCGCACAGCTTCCCTGCACTGCTGGAAGTGCTGTTGTGCCTCAGTGTCCTGCAAGGCAAAGGGGAAGAAGGAAGGAGCTGGAAATGAAGAAATAAACACCTGGCTTGTGAGAAATTCTTGAGTCTGGTTACAACAACCTGTGTATCTATTTTGTGAATGATTACTCTGCAGCACAAGTCTGTCTGTTGGATGTGGGCATGTTACAGTGATGGCTCTGGGGAAAGTACCTATTTTTGGACATAAATCAGATTTTTGTTTGAGTTCTGTCCCAACCAGATTTTATTTGTGTGGTGGAATGCTGCACTCCATTTTGCAGGGAGCAGGTGTACCTCTTTAAAACTCCCATTTCCCTTCTCTGAGACAAGAAAGCAAAGCAACCCCTTGGAATGGCAGCAGAGTGCTTGGGGAAGGGCTGGAGATATCTGCGAGGCATCATCTGTTCACTGGCAATGGAAATAGGAAAAGAGCATGAGAAAAAGCAACTCTTCAGTCATATTTCCTAATCTGGAGGGACAAGTGGGTGTGGGAAGTAATGACAGCCTGCAATAGCCTTGGCTGGCCATCTGGTAGGGGCTTTATTTGCTCTGTAAAATAGAGTGAATTTAATACTCAGTTTAGGAAAAAAAATTGCTGTCTGAAAATTCAGTCAGCAAAACAGACTTCCAGGAAGAGGGAGAATTTCTCTCACCCTAAAAACATTTGTAGGCATGGGGCTTCTGTAAATACATACATACATACATACATATATATATATATATATATATATATATAATATGGATACACACATATATATGTAAATTCTTCAGAAAACTATCAAAGACCTCTAGAGTATGCTTGGTTAGGTTGTTTGGCTCTAGTGGGTTAAAGAACTAGTCACAGCAAAATAGGAAAACTTTGAATTTTACACACTAAATAAATTGAAAGACATCAGCAGGAGCCTAAACACAGACTTCAGTCAACAGCTTTAAAATAACACTTGAAGAGCTGTGAAATCAAACATTCAAAGTTTCAGAGATGGCGAAGCAGCAAAATTGGCATTTCTAACACAGTCCAAGTTGGTTCATCTGCACCTTTGGATGTGTTTCCTTGAAGGCTGAGCTGCAGGAGGTTCATTCCTTCAGCAATACTTATTTGTTGAGCAACAAGTAAGTTACTAACCTGCACTAACCTGCAGTCCTTTTATCTCAAAGCTAGAATTAACTTCTTTAGGGAATCTTCATGGAGCTGCTTTCACTGGGAAGTGAAATATCCAGCCTGTTGTGACCCTGTGATTTGTTGAGCAAAGCAACAACCCAAGGCCTGCCAGCTCTCTCATCATATTTCATGATGTAATCTTCGAGCGAGGACTGAAAAACAGATCCTGGTGTGTCAGAGTGAGGGTAGATTAGTGAGACAGTTAATTCATAATTGTAGAATGATTTGGGTTGGAAAGGGCCCTAAAGATCATCTCATTCCAAGCCTCTGCTGTGGATACAGGTCAGTTTTATCCTCGAAGCTTGAGCAAAACCTCTGGTAGCAGTCACATTTATAAAGGTGAAACATTAAAAAAAAAAAAAAAACAAAACAAAAAACCCCATCCGAGAGATTAAGGTAGTGCTCAGGTTTCAGAGCAATTCAGTATTTACTGTCCTGATTGCAAAGCTAACCTCTGACTGTAGGAAATTTATTATTTGAAAGAAAAAATCCTCATATGAAGAGCAGGCATAGCACAATTTCCACATGCACTGCAAATCATCTTGGCATGGTGACTGAACTAAAATATTAACTTGAGCTCAGTGAGAATCTTGGGTGTTGACTTAGCTTGAGGTACTGAATGCCTCCAGAAACACAAAATACTCAAGGATATAGAAACAGGATTCTCATTTAGCCTGCAGGAAGCACCCACATTCCTTAATTCAGGGTTCTCATATCTCAGTGTAAATACTTTGCCAAAATATTTTCTCATTGTATTTGGGGTTTTAAACCCATTTTTGTCAGTAATTTCTAGAAACTCAAAACAACTTTTTATTTATCACTGTACTGCCTAAATAGTTTTCTTTATCCAAATTGAAAAGGACTAGAAAAAAACATTTCTGTTTGATCTCCTTTGAATAAAAGCCAGCAGGTGACCATTCCAAATGCAGAAAAATTACTTACAAATTTCATTTTTATATCAAATGAGTTCTCAGTGTGTGCACAAGGAGCATCCAAGTTGCTTAATAGGAGATACAATTTTCAAGACATTTTTTAATCATTTAAAACATCAATGCTAATGTTGGTCCTTATTTTTTGTTCTGGTAACATGGGTATTATACTAGAATCCATCTTTCTGCTCATTAACACTCCAACAGAGTAAATAAAAACATGCATCAAGCAACAAATGTGCCTTCTAAGTTTTGATGTTTATGGCACAGAACCTCATAATCTCAGCCTTAAAGTGTTTTGTCAGTGTTAGACACTATAAAGATTTGGCTTTTATACTTTATTTCACAGCCTATCATTTGCCCACTACAGGCTTGTTTTTACTGAATTCCCACTGCATTTCGTTTCTTTTTGAAAACATTTTCTTATATACTCATCTGAAATGTCTTTATGTCTGCATGCTGGGAACATCCCTATCTCAGCTCTCTTTGATGATGTTCTCTCTGTTTAATTCGGGTGCTTTTCATATTTGGTGCACTAATTGGCTTTTCACAATCTGGCTTTTCATCTCTGCATGGCAGATCTTAGTGCATTAAACCCATTTTTACCTTTGTTTCCTCTCCCATTCTCTAGCTTTTCCCCCCTACTTTTATTAGTTCTGCACCATTGTCTTTCCTGTCAGCAATGCGTAATCACATAGATCAAAATTGCTTCAAATTAACTTTTTGCCCAACTCTTTCCTTACTCTGGGAAAGGTTATTTAAGGCAGACTGACTGAAGCAATGGGATAAAATCTAGAGTCTGGACAGGACGTGTGGAGTCAACCTATATATATATATATATATATATATATATATAACTATTTGTCCCAAACAAAAACAGCCTTCCTGCATGACATTTGCTTGCAAAGGGAGAATTCCCTTTCCTCTGTATTGCTCTTCACATCAAATGTCTTATTTAAAATAAAAGCTTTATAACCGCCCCCCCCAAACACTAAAACACACCCTAAAATGTTTAATCCCTCACCCAAAAAGGGCTAAATTCCCCCCGCCCCCCCCCCCCCCCCCCAAAAAAAAAAAAATCATATTTACATTAACCTTTTATCAGCATTAAGGTTGAAATCTGCTATGGAAAAATGTCATATATATCATATATAAGTTCAGGGAAGTGAAATGGAATGATGGAAAACTGAAATAAATCGTTCCACTCACCCCCAAAGGAGTGTCAGGAGAGTATCACTCCTTCCCTAAGGGGTGCCAAACCCAAAAAACTTCAATATTTTTCCTCACTTTTAAAAATTGTTCCAACTTATGATGGTGGCTGAGAGCAAAGCAGGGACTCATTAGGGATTGTGGATGGGACAGGAAAGAGGGAAAGGAAATCCCCTTGTCCAGAGCTCACTGTTCCTTACCTGGGAATTTAGATAGTTCTGAGGCAATGCAGCAATGACATCAATTCATGGCAAAATTACCTATATGCTCATAAAATGAGGCACTGGTGGAAATGAAATGTTCACAATCCTATGGCTAAACTGGAATATATTTAATGTGTCAATATGAATGCTTATTTCTGTCCAGTGCCTTACTCTGTTTTTTTCAGCCTGCTAAAATTATTTCCAATACAAGCAGCAGAGCCTGGATTTTACAGAGGAGGAAGAACACTTGGCAGCCTGTATCTGTTTCCTTACAAAACACTTTGTGAAGTTCATAGAGTGAATTAATTAAGAAATAGAACAGAGAAATACAAAGCTTTGCTCTTCATTAGACTTACTAGACAAACTAATTAGTATTGCTAGGTACCATATCAGGTTTGGTGACTAAGTGGCCAAATCCAGCTGGGATTGGGAAAAAAGCAAAGCAACAAAGCCTAAATCACCCTAGTAGGGTGAGGAGCCTGCTGCACTGAAATGGAAAAACTGAAGAGTATTGGGTCATGGCATTGAATTTAATGTGTGAATATCCCTATCAGCTCTGGAAGGGTTCCTCATGCCCTGGGCAGAGGAAGAGCCAAATGCAGGCTCTGGATTTGGCACCAGCCCTTCCTCCACAGTCCTGTTTTTTTTCAACACCATCTTGGAAGCTTCATTTTTAGATTAGAAGACAAAAATAGGCAGCAGAAAGAAAAATTATTTGCAAAGTGGAGAGGATTGGTTTTATACCTCATTTAAAAACCTGGGAAGCCTGTGGAGAAAGAACAAAGAGCTTGTTGCTGCCCTGTGAATCATCTGGAGAAAGGATGAATAATGATGAGAAATGATGCTCAGAGGGCTGAGGCACCTCTCCTGTGGGCAGAGGCTGGGGGTGTTCACCTGGAGAGGCTCCAGGCAGACCTTAGAGACCCTCCCAGGGACTAAAGGAGCTCCAGGAGATCTGAAGAGGGACTTGGGACAAGGGCATGGAGTGATGGGACAAAGGGGGAATGGGTTCAAGCTGAAGGAGGGCAGATTTAGATTGGGTATTAGGAAGGAATTGTTCCCTGGGAGGGTGGGCAGGCCCTGGCACAGGGTGCCCAGAGCAGCTGTGGCTGTCCCTGGATCCCTGGAAGTGCCCAAGGCCAGGCTGGACAGGGCTTGGAGCACTCTGGAGTAGTGGGAGTTGTCCCTGCCCATGGCAGGGGGTGGAAGGAGGTCTTAAGGCCCCTTCCAACCCATTCCCTGTTTCTGTGATCTTTCTCAGGTACCCTCACAGCTTCTCCACACCAAGCACTGCCCTCAGCTCCCTGCCTGGACCCACCTCTCCCAAACCTGCATCCTCCTGGTCCCAAATCCTTCCTGACCCCCTGCCCAGGGCACTCTTCAGAGCACTCCTGCTGCTTTCAGGTGCTGGTGGCCAGCACATTCTGGGGAAAGACTTTTATTTTTAGCTGCTGTTCCTGACAACAGAGTTTGCAGATGAGGGAGAGGCCTTGGGAAGCTCTGGTGCTTTGTGTGTCAGTAATTAAACCCCAGCAATCCTCAGGCTGAGTGCCATCACCAGTGGAGCTGCTCACTTAGCTCTGGCTGGTTCCACAGGGTGCAGACTCCAGGCTGCTCTTTCAGCAGGGATGAAATGGGATTAGAGACAACTTTCCCCATTGGAGTAAACAGAAATGACAGACTGAATAATTCGTAGCTTTCAAAGTTACATAGGTGGTTCAGCAGACAGAAATTTTGCCCTGTCTGTGTCTCAAGTCAGAATATTTTCCACTTCAATTAAAATAACTGCTGATTTATGCAATCAAGGCAAAAGTTGGAACAAGTTACATGGTCTTTTAAGGTAATCACTTAAAAATGCCTAACATAAGTGGAACTGCTTGCTTAAAATAGACAAAAAACATTTATTCAGAAAAATAACTCCTTCAGATATAACCATCAGTATTCAAGCTGTGCTTTCCATCCTCATCCATTTGTTCAAAATGCAATATGAGATATGAAACACTTTTAGGAATTTTTTTTTCCACAACCTTTATTTGGTTTTCTGTTATTTATTTATATAGTACAATTGTTGGAGATTCTTGGACACATTTACCCTTTGCATTATTTGATATTTTATTCCAATACTGGAAGCAAAGGGATCTGAATGACAAATATAAGCATTCAGAATGAGTTGGGAAACTTGTCTTTAAGACTTGGATTCTGCCAGGCACTGTGCCCAGCCAAGAAAACACTCAACACATCCCTGTCTGAAAGTGTCATAATTTTACACAGGGAAACATCTGTGTGCCAAATGTATCACCAAATAATTGAAACACAAAACTGCCAGAATTTTCTTTTCAGTGATGACAAGAAATTAAGTAATTGATAAATATGAATTCTAGAAAAAGCCCTTGAGTCTCTTTCTCACATTGTATGAACAGGGTCACAATGTTACAGGGTTGCAGTAATGATTTTGTAAGTTTGAATTTCAAACTAAAATAAGTAAAAAAAAAAAAATCATACAAACTTTCTGGAGTCAAGGCTGGTGGTTTTGTGGGTTTTGGGTTTTTGGGTTTTTTTTATTTTTAATGTGTTATTCTAATGAATTTTGTACAGAAAAATTATTTTCACAGGTCATCTCACATGAAGTAGTTTTAATTATTTTTCTTCTGCTTTTCAACAAAATTGCTAAAGGTTATTTCTAAACAAGACAAAAATTATAAAGCTGTTTAATGCCAAAAAGTCCAGTTCAAAAAGTAATTTTCTGTAGCAAGAAGCAGGAAATGGGATCCACTTTGATTCACTGAATAAAAACGCAGAGCCTACTGGAAGACTTCAGCTTTTTTATTGTGGTTTTTTTTTTTTTTTTTTTTTTTTTTTTTTTTTTTTTTTTTGTTTTGGTTTGGTTTGGTTTGGTTTGGTTTGGTTTGGTTTTTTGTTTTTCTTTTTTTTTTTTTTTTCCATTACTTTTGAAGCAGAAGTGCCTCAAAAGCCATAATGAACCTTTTAACTCCAAATAATTTCACCCAAGAGTCTGTTTGTTTCAGAACAGACTCTGCCCTCTCCTGCACCTTGGCGAGGGTGCTCTGGGCTTGCAGTGAAATTGTTCCCACTGATTCCAGTTCCCAGTGATTGACTCTTGGAGAGGCTCACAGCTGATAGTGTGACATATGAAATTGAAACCTAAATACCAGCTTTGTTAGAAGTTTTGATTCAAGAGGGCACCATCCATTTTATGCCTGCTTCATTCTTTAACAGACTTGTTTGTGTGGTTGTCAAAACCAAATTAAAGGCACAGTGTGGCTGCCATGCCAAATACAGAAATTCATTTGAAACTTGCTTTTCCATTAATGATGCTATTCTTTGTCTTTTTTTTTTCTTTTTTTTTTTTTTTTTTTTAGGAAATGGCTGTTTTAGAAGGCAATGATGTGTGTTAGCAACAACTTTGTGAATAGTTATTATTTTAAGCAACAGTCCTCTATTTATTGGTCAAAATAGAGAAAAAACATTAGAATTTCATGAAGTGAAAAAGTGGTGCTGCTGCCTCAGAGCAGTGCAGAGATCCTTCAGTTCATGGCATCAGAGTTTAGGAGTTTCTTTCCTACTGTAAAGGCCAGTATTTCTGAGAGGAAACGGCAGAGTAAATTTAATAAACTTGATTCAAACATATAGAACAATTACAGGCTGGGTGGCTGTGCTTGGGCTTGTGACTCTGCACAATTAAATTGTATATGAATATTTTACACTTAAATTTGCTGCTTGCTCAGGAAAGTGGGAATAACTCTGCAGGTTACAAACCCTGGGCTGCTGCTGGGCTCTTTCTTCATAGCCAGGCAGGGTTGTGTTTGCAGTGGAAATGCAGGTGTGGTTTAGATCTCCATGGATTTTGCTGTGCCATTTTCCCCACAGTTTCTTTGCTTTCTTCTCACTCTGAGGGACTGAGCTGATTTAGAGAATGCAGTCTCACCATTTGTGAGGGTTTTGAGACACAATAAACAAATTAAAAACTGAAACAAAAGGATTTTTCTCTATTTGTGGCCGGGGCAATAAACCAAGGCAGAGTGGCTGGGGTGGCACCGTGTGCCTCAGCTGCCTCAGTGTGTCACAGGTGAAGGGAGGGAGGGAGTAGCTCTGCAAGAGATGCCTGATGCCTTTGTAGAAGCCTGTAATCATCTCAGAGCCGCTGGTTTTTCTGCCCTTTGTTCTGTTCCTTACACTGTGCTGTCCTTAGGGGCAGCTGGGCTCCCCCTCTGTGGAAGGTGTTTGTGCAGCAGGGCACAGCCTGCTCCGGGTGGATCCCAAACTGGAGGATTCCAGCTGCTCCAGCTTCTGCTCCCAGCACAGGCATCTCCCACCTTGCTGCTGCTCTGCCTTTGCACCTGGGCTACACCCTGGCAGTAAAATGTTGGATGTTTGGTGAATTGCATAGTCTATGAGAAATGTTACCTGCTTCCCAGGCTGGCAGGGCTTGGAGGGAAACCTTTGTCAGAGCAATTCCTTGTTCAATTCCTTGTTTGCTCTGCTTTCCTTGCTCTTCCTTATGCATTGCATTAAGGTAAAAAGGTGGCATGAGGTGGGAGGGTGATGAATTTCTTTAATTGTGGGGCTCTCTGATGACTTCCCCAGGGGCTGTCTCACACACCAGGGCTGCTTTTGAACACATCTCCTCCAGGATTCCATCACCAGCACTTTTCCTAGCAATGAAACCTCTCATGTGAAGCTCTGCTGATGCTTTGTGAGCATCCTTTACGTGTCTCAATGCTCAAGAGAACAGAATGACTGTGTCTTACCTGGTTATAACTTGTGCAAATGGAGCTAAGGCACAGATGTGTAAGGGCAAGGTGACACTGCCACACGTGTGGGTGGCACTGGGGCTGTGCAGCCACTGCTGTCACAAAACCAGCTCAGATACCATCTCTTTCCTCCCACTGCTGCCCATTCCTCCCCTGTTACAGAATCACAGAATGGTTTGTGTTGGAAGGGACCTTAAAGGTCACATAGTCCTCGCTCAGTGCCATGAGGTTGATAAGAAAAATCTCATTCTAGGCCCTTTTCTTTGGATGTAGTAAACACTGGTCTTTTAATGAGCTGTTCATCCTTAGACTGCACTCTTTAATTTGGTGTGCTCATAGTTTGAAGCATATTGCTCATCCCAGTGCAGCTTCCTAGTACTCAGCACCAGCAAGCCAAGAGAAAATTGAGATGTTATTTTCACATTGTGGACAGAAATAAGTTAATTGTATAACACCTCATGGTAGTGGGTGAAAAGAGGAACCTGGTACATCTGGCTTGCCCTTTTCCTGGAGCTTTTGAGAAGCTGTTGGCTGTTTTTTTATTTTTTTTTTTTTTTTTCTGTGTTTTCTGTGTGGCTGCTGCACCACAGAGCAGTGGCATCAATATCAATCTCTGCAGCCCCGTGTGGTTCCAAGGACTCTCAAGTGCAGCTGGTTCAGCCCTGCCTGTGCTCACAGCAGAGGTTAGTGAGCTCAGTGCTGCTGTAACTCCTGGGATGCTGCACTGGGGGTGTAGAGGATGACTGAGAGAGGCTTGGAAATGAGTGAATGGGGTCTGACATTTTGCCACAATGAATAAATATGATCAAGGATTAAAAAAAAATGATGGAAGAGGATGTCTAATGCTGATGGAATCAGTCTAACGTAATGCAAACAATGTTGGGATGTGCTTTGGCTGTGGCTCAATGATATATTCCATGTTTGTGGTGGAAATGGGGTGGCTCTAAGGGAACTGGGAAGAATTCTGTGCTCTGCAGCAGCAGATTTGACATAAACTGGCAGCTCCCCTGCACCATGGAGCACTGCAAGACAAATCTGCCTGGTCTGGTACAGCTGCAACAACACTTATGGCACCTCTGAACTAGTATTTTTTCTATTTCTGAAGAACTGCTTCCATCTCTACTCACCTTTCCTTAGTTTGGCCTAAAAATACCCCAACCAACCCCAAACAAAACTACAGTTGTGATTTCTGGAGCCTAAACTACTTATAAGTTGATGATGAAGAGTGATTGTGCTGTAATCACCGTGTTTTAGTGTCTGTGACTGTAATGTTGTGTGATTATATCTGTAGGAAGTGAAAGATAAAAGTAACTTATCAGAATTCCTGCAAGTTTAATCCTGTTCTTCTGGAATTCTTGGAAATATTGCCTCTGATTCAGCCTTCCACAAGACTGTGGCTTTCAGGAGTGTTCTTTTGGGTGTTCTGGTTTTCCACAAAAGTCTGGATGGTGAGCCATGTATTCATTTTTTCTTTTCCAACCACCTGTGTGTATTTAGGCATATTTCATAGTGTTAAGATGAAATAAAACTAGCCTTGCTAGTATTTAGGTCTTAGTGTATTTCCTCAAAAAGGCCCATAAAACCCCATGAATAAGTCCAAACTCTGAATTAGATTTGAGGGCAGAAATATGTAGATTAGAAGTGTCTTTTTTAGACAGCCTCACAAAGGGTTGGGAGAGTTTTCTTCATTTAATTCAATGAGGAAAAACAAACAATAGCCTGAAAACATCCTTTTTCCTACCCAAATAGCTCTTCTATCTTTGCAAGGTAATGTGCTTGTGGTTTTAGGGACAATTAAGCCTGGAATTCTGCTAGGATCTAAACATTTCACTGCGGTCTCCTATATTAAAAAAACAGATCTTATTATTTTTACTTACAGATGTTCTTCCTCCCTACAGGAGGCACTGCAAGGTAAATTGTGTAATTAGTTGATTCTTCTAATTCTCACACCTATCCACTATGAAAAGACTTTTTATTAGATGCTTTTGAAACATGTTTAGTAATGTTATCTCAATTCTTGTAGCTTACCAGCAAAGAATATAAGGCAGTTCCCAATAAAATTCTATTTTTCCTCAAGCTCTATCAATATGAAAAGAATTTAATAAGGGACTGGTCTTGGGATGTTTGCTGTAATGAGCAAGTTTAGTTTCATTAAGAGGAAATTAAAATTTAATGGCAGAATACATGACCTAAATTCTTTAGAGGATGGGTAGTGATACACTTCTGTGCAGGCAGCTTGACTGGATCTAGTCCTAAATTTTATGGCAACCAATTGCTAATTAATTGTCCACAATTAATTGTATTTTAGGATTGAATAGCTATTGGTAAACACATTTCTGGAGGTTTGAAACTAAATTTTTCAGAGGAATATCAGCTTCCATGAGAGTGCCAACTGGCCAAGTAAGAAAGAAACAGGCCAGTTTGGACACTGCTTCAGGCAGGGTTTGGTGGTAGAAGCTGGGGTGCAGTTTGAAATGATCAAATGTTCACACACAGATTCCTCAATTCCCCTGCAGAGTCTGGTGAATTTGCTGAACTTGGTTTAGTCCCTGGAAAACAGCAGTGAGAGGAGCTGCTTATGTAAGTCAGATTAGCATCTGTGCTTATGTTACTTAGAAAAAATTAGGAAGGTTATCAATGCTTCAAATCACTGACTGAAATTAAAAGGAAAAAAAAATAGCCCATAATGGCACATCCATGCTGTGGTGTAATTATGTGCATCACTCTTTCTCTGATTAAATGCAATTTGAGCTTCTGATAAAAAGAACTAAAGAAAAAAAAAAATTATACAACAATTACAAACCTCCCTAAACCCCCTACACCTGCTTCTGGTTTATCAACTGCTCCAACCACAATCCTACAGACCTTTGGGGCAAACTGCAGCCCCAAATACGCAATATCTCCATGCTTTATTTGGGGTACTGGTAATTGCAGCATTAAATCCACAGGTATTAGATGGGTTTCAAGGCCTCTGCAGCTCTGTGATTTCATTGTGCTTCTGGAAATGGGAGCAGCAGGTTCAGGGGTTCTGTATCCTCTCTATCTACAGAGCTTGTGTGACTTATCAATGATGGGGTGGCAGTTTTGCTCTTCTCTGGACCTTACTTTGTGCCCAGATTTTCTGCATTCCAATCCTTCCTCGTGTGGACAAATCTGTATCACCTCCTTTCTCTAGAGCAAACACAGCAACCAGAAATTTTACGCTCTTGTTCAGTGGGTGGTGTGTTTTTGGTGTTTAAGTTAATAGCCTTGCATTTTTATATCAATATACTTGATATAATTATTACTTTGTAGTCTCTCAAGTTGCCACTAAATTGAGGAATGACAATTTTCTGAATAGGGGACAAATCTACTTTATCTCTTAAATTAATTATCAGGAGACTGTATAAACACTAGAAATAATTTAATAAAGGAGAGGCTCCAGATGGCTGAAGGTAGACTCAGGCATTCAGGGCATTCCACATCCTAATTGCAATACCATGCACAGCCATACGTCCTGATGCTTTGGGGAATTTACAGATGAGCTGCACTGCAATCTGCTGGGAGGCAGAATAGTCACAGGGCTTTATTGTCACAGAAAAAAACATAATGTCTATTGAAGAAAACTAATTGCTGACAGTTTCTGAGCTGGCTTCGGTGCACGATACATTTGTTCTGCCCCGTAGATTCTTGTTTCAAAAATAAAGTACACACGTGCAAATAGAAACATACTGCTCCAATCTCCATGGCATTTCTGTACAATTTCCCTCCAATGACTCCAAGCTCCCTTTGTCTGTACAGGTGTTTAGTTGGCAGAGGGATTTTTCCAAGGGTTCTCTTTCAGTGCAGCTCTGGTGAGAGACCCTGCATTGCACAGCCCAGGTCCTGAATAACAAACTAAAGCGGGAGGCTTTAAATTACGTGCTTCAGCACATCCTTCTCTCTTTTTCAGGAGGCAGCAAGAGAACAGAGTGGTCCAGTTTCTCCTTGGGGGTGTTCTGGGATGCTGCTCTCATCTGAGAGCAAAGGAAGAGCTGTAATTCAGGACTGTGACCCAGAAACACCTGCAGAAGAGAAGGGAATCCCCCAAACATCTGTGTTTCTTATCTCCACTGGTCGCTGCAACATGCTTTTGTTCACAGTGCTTTTCTCCTTCTTTTGTCCTTCTGCTGAGGAAAATCCAGCAGGCAGCGTCAATGTCACCTTCAAGACTTCAAATACCCACTCCTATCTGACTTAAAACAAAGCCAAATTACAGCCTGGCTGCAGAGGGCTCAGCTGTGTATTTAAAATGAGTGGGGTTTATGCCACAAACTGGTTTTCAGAATTAATTGAGGCACCCTCATGCAGGGATATGCAGAGTTGCTGATAACTCAATATTAGCAGTGATAAGTCACAGGTGCAGAAAATTTGTACTGAAGTTCAGTGGATTCTCCAGGAAGTCTGGAGCTTCCTGTAGCTTCTGTGAGGTGCTTTTGGGGCTGTGCTTTAATTTCCTTTTCCCCTGTGAACCCTCATTATTCATTCTCTGCCCAGTAGAAAACTATTTATCAGTTTTTCAATGCCAATCTTGGAGCAATGGAGAATTCCTGCTGAAGGAAGGGCACCTCGTGTGTCCCAAGGTCATCAGTCTTGGAAGGGTTGTGCATGGACATTGAGGTTGTATGAGGGAATTCAGCAGCCAAAGAGGAAATGTGTTTGTAGTGATTAATTAGCTGTGCCTGTTGTTGGGTTTTGCTGATGAAATGTGCTCCTCTGATTTGATTGCCTTGGCTTGGGTCCTCAAGGAAACTGAGGTTACCACTGGGATACCTTTGTCAGTGTGGACAAAGACTGAACACGCAATTTATATCTGAAATAGAAGCAGTTGTGCATGGACTGATGGAAATGGAGCACAGGGAGTGCCTCCTGGGATCTGCAGTCATGTCTGGGCTCAGGAGAATAAATTTGGGCCCAACAGGGTTGTGAAAAGGTGAGGGCATTCCAAGCTGGGAGACCACAGGTGGGAGATGACCAGAGGTATCAGGAGTGTCTCCAGCTCAGTCAGTTAGAATCATAAAATCATAAAAAATTATGAAATCATAAAACCCCTTTGGCTAAAAGGGACCTTTAGAGGTCACCTCATCCAGCCCCCTTGCAATGAGCATCCTCAACTAGACCAGGTTCCTCAGGGTCCTGTCTGACCTGACCTGGGACACTTCAGGGCATCCACCACCTCTCTGGGCATCCTGTGCCAGAGGTTCATGAAGTAATCCTGACAGAGCAACAGTTTATACCTTCTCCTCTAAGTAAAATAAAGCAAAAATTGCAACAACAAGAAGTTTGGACTTTGGAGAAATGATTTCTTTGCAATATTAATGTAGAGGCCTGATAATGTACCAGGGGAGCACTGCCAACACAAATTTGGACAAAAGAATGAGTGTGGATTATAGGAATAAAACTATTCAACCTCCTCTTGGCACCTGCTATAATCCATCAGACCTCTGGGAAATTCAAATGTATAAGCAACTCCTGGAACAAAACAATCCCTATTGCTTTCCTATTTTAAAATTTCATGTGCCTAGTCATGAGGGGAAAAAAACAAAAGATCTGAAAATGGTTACAGATTTATCCACTGCCTTATTTAGGCAGCTCACATCTGGGATGCAAGCGTTTTAGTGCTGAAAATTGATTTCTGGACAAAACGGGGATCAAAGAGGTAAAAATTGGAACTCAAAGCATGTTTTCATCATCAGCCAGACTTCAGACAGCTGCATGGTGGGAAGGCTTAGCAGCAGGCTGAGCTGTGGCTTGATGATATGATAAACCTGGCTTTGCAATCCGTGATGGAGGATCAGAAATGCTGGGACTGCCTGACACAAAGCCCTGATCAGAGAAAACTTGCTTGGGAGGTTGAACTTTTGTTTAAAGGAATGTTTATGGATTAACTTTGGAATAGGAAGGTTTTGGGCCATGCCTGGAGCTGTCAGTGGGCATAAATTTGACAGAAAGGAGCATGAAATTCAGGCTGTGCTCTCTGACTAACTAGAAATGCATAGTTTGTACAGTTGGTGATTCAGGAGTATTTTCATTTTTTATTTCTTATTTCTAAAAATACAGATATTTGCTATTTTTTAAAAGGAGGATGCTTAGTTTTAGGGGGATGTTTTTCCAAACACTTATCTGAAAGCTGGAGCTGTCCAGAGAAGGGTGAGGAAGCTGGGGAAGGGTCTAGAAAACACATCTTATGAGGAGAAGCTGAGAGTGTTTAGTCTCTATTAAATGATACAGGAATTTCAGTGAGATTACACATGAACCTCGTGAAAATTTCCCAATTTATTCCATAGAATCTATGACATGATTTTCAAACAAGTTAATTTTATAACAGAAATCAGTGCAAGCAATATATATATATATTTATGGACATATATTTATGGACATTGACTGTACTCCTACATCTACAAGTTTTCAAGATCTAGGGACATGGTCCAGTAATAGGAGCAGTATTATCCAATGATAATAGTATTCAAAGTTCCCAAAGCAACAAGCTACATTTTTTTTCTGTAGAAAAACACACTGGTTAGAGAAGAAAATGAAATACTGATAGACTGAAGATTCCTAATCTCAGTTATTTAATAAATACCTTATTCACCTGATCAGAATACTTACTGTAAGAATAGTGAGATGCATTTTTTTTATTGATTCCAGGATATGTAGTTATTTAAGTAGATGAATGAAATCTGTGGGTGGTGAAATATAACCCCATACAGAAGGAGTAGCAGGTGTGGTGTCATTTATTTCTCTCTGTCTCCTGTAAATCAAGAAGTCTATGTCAAATGAATCAAGTTCTGGCAAAAACACTCCCAAAATGACAGAACTTTTCCTCTCTAGTTCTTCCAGCGGAGGGAATGTTTCTCCCATATTCTTTGTTAAAACAGCCCTTATTGATCCTCAACATCATGAATTCCTTTGCTCACTTTTATTTTGTCTGCATCCAGTTCCTGTTTTCTCAAATGACAGCATTAAAACAAAATGTTAATTGCAAGGAGGCTGACCTCAGATAAATTTGCATGCCTTTAATTTCCTCTATCCTGTTTATGAGCTCTTCCTTACAAAATGTCTGGAAAAATAAAAAAAATCTGGAGTCTGGGCAAATGCTCCAGAGATGGCAGGATGCCTTCTCAGAGGGAGTGGTGTCCTCCAGAGCCTCTGGGTTCCCAAGAGCTCTGCTCTGGCTGTGATTGCACAGCTCCAGAGGCTGCCCCTTGGAGAAGTTGGAAGCATTTAGAGCTCAGCTCATTGCCAACTGCAGTTTTGGGGAATTTCCCACAGCCTGAAGTGTTTGAGGATCTGTCTCTTAAGCCAAGCCCTAAAAATCACTGTCAAATAAACACAGCAGAGCATCAGGCTGTGGCCGCCTATCCCCAGACCTTGGATGCATGGAGACACCAGTGCCACCACAAAATTAACTCTGCTGGCACCAGAATTCCTGATTTTCCTCTGACCCTTTCTGCTTTTATCCCCCTCAGGTTCTGCTTGTGCCTCTGGGCCTTGCCCCATACACAGGGGTGATGCCTGGGAGAGAAAATTGACACCTTTTAAGAACTGAATGAGCAAACAAGGAGCTGGAGCAAAGTTTAATGCTGTCAAGATGGAACCCCTGAGGCCACCAAGTAACCTCTATTGCTCAGTATTCTTGCCCTCACTTTTTATACACTTAAAAGAATATCACCTTTGGGAAGTGGGGGGGAAAGAGATGTGCTTCTGAGTTACTCACTGGAGCTATGGGAGAACAAGAAAAATACCAGCAGCCACAGCTGGGCTTGCTGAGCCCTTCTGGTGCTTTTTTTGAGAATCTTGCAATTTATTTGAAAAAATTTGCAATTTATTCCTTGCCCTGTGACCTTGAAAGAATTTTAACATTGTGTGTGTGTGTGAAATTTATCTGTTGGTGAATTGTCTTGTTCAAAGCATGGAGGATTGTTGTACGAGGCACCGATTGTTTGTTGAGTGAAGCTGACAGATCATAGCGTGTCTGGTTACAGCTTAAAATGGGAATATGTTGTTAGAAACTGAAGATAAATTTCAGTGGGGTAAAAGAAATATTTCTGCCTTTATGGAGAGGTTAATTTCTCTGCTATCCCCTTGATTAAATTAGAGCTGGCAAAGATGTGATGAGGCTCTTGGGGGCAGAAAAACAGTTCCTGTAAGAAATACTTTTAAAGAAAAGTTATTAAAAGGATTTTGAGCTTAAAAGTAATTTAACTATGGTAAAAGTGGTACGAACTAAAGGCTCAACTAGTTGTCTTCTGAAACAACATGAACCACAAGTTGTGTCTCAGTTTTTTTGCTGTGGTTTTGCACAAATAGATGTAAATAACCAAATAACTGGGTGAGAAGGTATTTGCCACACTTTGGTGCTGAGGTATCAAGGGGGTATTTCAGCTCCCACTGTGGGACTTGAGGAGCCCAAAGAGATGAGAAGACTAGTTACATGTTTTCTTGGGGAATTTACAGCAAAACAGTTGGTTACTCTATCCCTGACTAGTTTATCAATATCTTTTTACATTGTTGATCCAGCCAGATGATTCCCAGGCTCAGCACTTGTCTCTTCTCACTGCTGCACCCAGCATCTTATGGAGAAACGGTAGAAATACTTTCCTTATCTAGGGAATCCTTATAAATAAAGCACATTTAGGAAATAATTTTTGCCTTCAAACAGTCTGCTGTGCCCAACCACCACTTGTGCCTTGTTCTGATAAATGTGATGATCAATTTACCTGCTGTTCCTGCTTGGTGTTGGAAAGGCACTGCCTTTTACATCCACTGTGGAAAGCCCATGTCACCTGGTGATAAATACCCAAAAAAATTCCAGGGGACTGGGATTTACATCACATGCAATTTACCAGTACCACTCTGGGCCAAGAAGTTACAAATGCAATTTAAAAAAATGAAATTTAGTTATCATGAAGCACTACTTGCAGTGCTATTTTTTTCACTTGTCAGCCTAGTCTTGTTGTTGTTCCTGGATTTATAGCAATGGCAATTTTACTCTGTATTTTGATTTGCAAAGGTGAGCAGAAATATTGTTCCTTGTTATTGCAAACTTTGTAGTAGAGAAACTAGAGGTGGATCACCTGATTTCACCTAAAGATATCTCCAAGCAGTTAAGAGAAAATGATCTATTTCTGCCAAGCTATTAAGGGAATACTTTGTTAAAAAGTTGCCCTTGCCTAAGTCTTGTTTTTATGGAGCCATTATAATTAGTTAGGGCTGCTGTGAGTGTCAGCCAGGAGTCAGGGTGCTTCAGGGAAATAAGTCCAACAAGTTTATTGCTTCCCAGTTTGGAGTGATGGCCTGCCTCAGCAATGTGCAGCATGCCAAATAGTTTCTGATGGGATGAAAACTCAAATTTTATTACTTCTGAAGGTCACAGCATATTAAATGTATCACAAATATACATAAACAGCTGTAAAATGCAGATCCTCTTCCTCTGTCAAGCAAAATTTCCTGTAATATATTCCTAGTTGGTTTCTTTTACTTGGCTTCTGCTGAAATCAGGTCTGTAAGACTTATTTATGGAGTGGCTGAGTTAGTGTCCATTGTTTTTTTATATTTTTTTAATTTATTTTTTTTAAGAGCTCAGTTTACACTACTGAGCTTCCCAGTCCCATATTTATTTATATCAGTTGTAGTAGTTTCATGTTCACTAATTCTTTTCCTACTGTGAGGTAGGATTAGGAGAAAAGCAAAGCAGGCTCAGACTGAGAGGGTATAAAGATAGATTTATTAACACACACTAAAAGAAGAATGAGAATAAAATAAAACATTGTGGGTTTTTTTTTTCCTTTTAGTGAGGAATAATATCTTTTTAACACAGCCTTTGTTTTTTTTTTGATTGAAATCTACTTTGTCATGAGGGGTGGTTAAATATTAAATTATTGCAGCAGCATAATAGGAGGTGCTGTTTTCATTCCTAGATTAGAGGTTCAGATGTGCCTGTGACAAAGAGAAAAGATGCTCCAATGTATTGGCGGTGCCTCTATTAGTAAGGACTGATGGCCCTTAATGCACCAGAAGGACCCAGTCCAGGATACCTTTTTTCCACAAGAGTATTTTGTCTTTCACATTTGTTGACTTAAAGCTTCAGGAGTGCTCCCTCAAGAGATTACCTATGACCTTAGTGGTGTTTTCTTACTGACAATAAAATCTATTTTTCTCTTCCAAAAAACTTGGTGCTTTCTCGACATATTTTTCTCTCTTTCACTGAAAGAAAGAAGTCTGAAAATAAGAGTTGCAGAGATCCTTGGAGAGAAAAAATTGTGCAGTCATAACTTCTGGCTGACTTTTTTTTTGTCTGAAGATGTGTGATGTGTTTTATGAGTATTTTATCTTTCAATAAAATGATTTTCAGCTGCCTGAATTCACAAGAAAAGGCAGTAAAATAATTTTTTTTGTTTGATACTTAAATTTTTGAATACTTCTGGTTGACAGGATAATTCATGAAGGCCCTTGGAAGCTTTTCTGAGGCTGTCTTTTGGTTGGTTTTGCCATTTTCTCTAGGGTAAATTAGAATTAAAAACATCAGAGTTTGAGTTTGCCTTCAAACAATTTGTGTTCAATTTTATTTTATGCTGGAGTTTGCTTTGGCTTGTTATAAAAATATCAATTTGTCTTTATCCTTTGTTTTTGAAATAACCCCCACAACCTGCAAACAGAACTGGAAACTCCAACAAGAATCTTATTGTCTGTCTAAACCATGATTTATGACTATTTCTTCATTTTTTATAAGTCCTGAACTTGGTGCTGAAATTTATAATCTTTTCTTTCTCTTCCATGAATGAAAGAAGGCTGTGAAGTTTTGGGTTTGTGTTTGAAGACGAGCAGAGAAATTTGGGCATTTAGAGCAGTTTGCTACATTGCACATCTCCCAGTCTCTAAAAAAATTGTGCAGGCAATCTTGTGCAATAGTTAATGATTGTGAATTTATAAAAAGCCAAGGTTTCTGTTCAGACCCAAGATTTCTGTTGGAGAAAGAGATGTTTCAGCTCAGTGGAGCAGAGGAGAGGAGGGCACGTCAGCTCTATTGCTTTATAAATGCTGAGGAGGTGAATGGTTGTGTTTAAGTACTGTAGTGTGCATTCCATAAAGGTATTTTATCCATTTAAGACTTAAATAAAGTTTGGATGATGCTTTTCTGTCTGAAACATCAATTCTAAAATCAGGTTTTAATGTAAGGCATCTCTACAGTCAGTGGAGAAGGACTGACCCTTGCAAGTCAGCTGACCAGGAGTAAGGAGGGGGAAACTCCATCTGGTTGTGTCTCTCCCTCTGGATTATTTTTTGGGGGGATATGGAAGGAAGGAGGTGACAGAAAAGCACTGGGGTTTACTGTCTTCAGGCAGTGAAACTAAGAACAAGAACAATTCAGCCCTGAATAAGCAGTTGCAGCTCGACGACTTCAGTGCAGTTTCTGCTGTGCCCATCGCTCATGAGCCTGAAGTGCAGGTCAGATCTGATGCGAAATATGTAGTGACTGGCATGATAATGTTTGTTCCCGGTTTTCTACTGCAGCTGTTATCAAATTACTGAATTTCCTACCTCTGTGTCTGACTGCAGTGATTGATGGTGGCTTTTCCCATCACTGCTGCCTTCTGATTTCATTTTCCAGGCATATCTACATCAAATTTTATTATGAAAGATTCCTGCTTTGTAATCTTATTATACAGAGAGAAGGAAGAATTAAAAGCATGAACACTTCTGTAAAAAAGCAATATGTAGATCCCCAGATTCATGTTCTGAAACGCTCAGTGACTTAAAGAAAAACATGGTGCTTGAGGCAGAAAAAGACAGCCCTGGAATTATGAGTTTAGGCTCTGGAGAATCCAGCTGAGGCCTCTGCCAGTGCAAACAGGCAATCTGAAAAATATCTGCCCCAAAGGGCTTCAGATTTATAGACAACACAGACAAACTGTGCATTAGGAAAAAGCACAGGAAAAAGTCTGAGGGGGTGTGACATGGAAGTGACAGAGCCAGAAAATGGCACTTGAATCTTCCTACACATTTTGGTGGCCTGGCCCCAGGTCCAGGTGTCCCAAAGGCTCTGCTTCTCCCAGGTAAAGTGCTTTTGTTGTGGGAAATAAATGAACAGCCTGGAGCAACAGGACAGGGGCTGTGACATCCTTGTCCCCTGTGAACTCACCCACGGCACCCACCCGAGCACGGAGGGAGCACTGATGAACCGTGTGCTGTGTTGTGCTCTTATCAGGTATGACCACAATCACATATTTAGTTCTCCAAACTGCCTCCCTTGGTGTAGGAACCCTCCAGACCCTGCCCAGCCCCTGGGGTTCACCAGCTTTGCCCACTCACCCCCCTGAGCTTCACTCCATGGAGCTTTGCCTTAAGCCCCCTGCAGCTGGATCAGAAATTTCAGGAAAAGATGGACTCGAGCAACAGAAAATGGGGCAGAGTTGTGGGAACAAAGTCAAATGACATATAGCCTGGGATTTCTAAGGAGATTTGAAGTATAAACTTGGCCAGCTTCCCATGAAATGTGAGATTTAGAGCTTCAGCTCCTTAAAGTTGTTTTTTTGATAGTTGTAAGTTAAGAGAAAAGAACAAAAAACTTTTGAAACCAAGTGGTAAGAGTCATGTGGCCCAATGCAGAACTGGAAAATCTGACCCTGCTCAGGATCTCTGGCCTCTTCTAGGGAGTGTAGAAGAGCTGGGGCTCATTATATTCACTCTGCCTTGTGATAAACAGTGAACCCAGAGCAGGGCCAGGGGTGTGTCAATGCCATGCTGCACCCAACACTTTGGATTCTGACTTCTATCATGTACCCAGTTCTGAACTGAGAATTATAACAGTCCAGGAATTAATTTTGGTGGGGGATTTTTTTCTTCTACCTTTTTTTTTTCCCTCTACCAATACAAAACAGTATTGATGAGTTGGACATCTGCACTACAAACGTGTTAGTCGCAGTTCATTTGCTGTCAGTAAATTGCCTCCTCGTTAAAGAAGAATGATCATGACTCAAATTATAGTTGATGTTGCATTGCAAATAACCAATAAATATCATAGAGGAGCTCTGGCTATGATGGTGAACGTTCTTTCTCTGAAGTTTTAAGTGTAATCACTAAATGATGGTGAGGTGTCAATGAGGCAAGGGGAATTTTTTTGATGGTACAAAGAAATAAGCTACGAGCACAGATCAGTTATAATATAGGAGGGATGAGTTATTTTACCTATGAAACTGCCTCAGACTTTCTGAGTACCTCAGCTAAGCTGCCTTTTTGTATGGTGTGGGATAACAATTTTGCTAACCTGAGCCAAACTACTTATTTATGCAGTTCAATATATATTTCTTGTGTTTATTACTTTTTATTATTTTTTGCTGTGTTAAAACCCCCAATCTTTTCCTACCTAGCCAAATCTTTTACTTTATTTTCTCTTTACACTTTTATGAGTATAATAACTTGACTTTACCCAGTTCTTTATGATGGTTGACCATCAGGAACAGCTGGGATAGGATCACTGCACTTATACTTTAAGAAGTCTCTTGTACCAAACTGCATGGAACAGCCTTATGCCAATAGGTAAAAACCCCCAAACTTTAAAGCCAAATAAGTGAGTATTATGTCTATAAATCCCATGCTTCTTAGTGATGCTGAGAGGTGCCAGAGGGCTCACAGGAGGGTAAGAAGAGTGTTTATCTATGATCCTGGAAGATGATTTAATCTTGTAAAGGAGCACAGCCTCTCAAAAAAAAAGCTGTTCTTGAGAGTTCCCAAGACTAAAATATTCATTCCTTGAACAAAATGAAGATTCTAACAGAGCAATCTGGTTTGAGTAGCTGAGGATTTTAATAAATAAATAAATTTGTTCCTTAGTCTTGTGATGCAGCTGTCATGGCATTTGGAAATGGGCCTTTAATGACACATTGTGTCTCAACACTCCTAAATATTGAGTGAGAAGGGCATCAATCCACTGATCTGACTGTCAGACACCTCTGACTAAATGCATCCTCAAATTAGGTGACCTCATACATTAGCAAGGTTTATTTCTGCAGCTGAATTCACAGCTCATTTGCTTACCACTCAAAGAAAAAGGAGGAAAAATACAAAAATCTAGCTTTTCTTCTTTTTTTCTTTTAAAGGAATCCTGGCTTGTTGACCAAGTTGTGTGTGTGTGTTTTGCCAGATACCAGTATTTAGTAACTGAGGTGGGACTGACAGAATAATAGAATAAATCCAAGTGGTTTATTCAGATGAACACTATTTTATGGTGATAAAATACCCATATTCATTTCCTTGTTTTCAATTTGTATGAAATAATGTCTCTTTTCCAATGCCAATCAGCAAAGCATGCAAATAAATAATGATATCAGTGCATGGAATTAGCCCTGACCAAGAGAAACAGTGTGTAGTCTGTTGTACAAATAGTCAGACTGATTCCTTCCTTCCTATTTTTTTCCCAGCCCCCTTTAAGATGAAATTCTGTGGAGTATTAAACACACAGGGCTTATTCACTTGTTTGTGTTGGGTGAGTGAATTCAGGGCTTGTGGGAGATGCCAGATGGGCTCTGGCAGAGACAGAAGGTCTCTGTGTCTCCACCAAGCAGCAGCAGTGTGTGTTTCCCAAATTGTGCTGCCAAGTGCCTCAAACCTGACCCACAGGTAAGAGGCTAATTTTGATACCCCTTCCATCCATATTTAATGGATGAATATTAATGTCCTGAGTACTTCTGGCATGCTACTGCTTAGCATGGAAATTTAGATGCTGCTCTTCTTCAACCATCCTTTGAGGCAAACATACCCTGCTCTCCAAGAGAGATACAGCAATGATCACACTGCTAAAAAATATCCCCAAACAAAAACATAACCAGAAGGAAAAAGCCCCATAATTAATTTCCTTTTCAATCTTGAGTGGTTGAAAACAACATGCATAAAACTTAGAGTTTCTGATGGCTTTTCCTGTTTCATATTGCTGTTGTTGGTAAGTAAAGAGATTAAATTCATAAATTTATTTTGTTGTAGTCTGGTGCAGTGGGAAAACAAAAGTCTGTGTTAATCAAAGACTGAAATTTCTTCTTGGATTATTAAAAGCTTTCCAAATTTCTTCCTGGGTAAAAAAAAACTTTCCACAATATTCTTAACTAGAAAGTTCTTTGAGGACTATACAGGGATTTCTGTTTAAGCCATATTTTAGTTTAATTTGTTCTCCAGTTGTCATCAGTTGAAAACGTTTAATGAATGTAGGTGAAATTGAGAGCTAGACTGCATTTTCCTGAAGAATACATGTATAAATATTTGCAGTGATTCTGGTTTGTTGCTGCATATTTTGTGCAGCCCATTTCACAAAGCTTAGGAGAGTGGATTTGGTTTTCACATTGTGACTTGCTAAATTTATCTTGAGAATGAAATGCTAGCAGGAAAATTTCTCGGGTTCCGCTTTTTGCTGATTTTCATAATGTTTTTAAGTTTGAAGGAAGATGATTAATTTGGATATTTGGGCAGAAAACAAAAGCTGCAAGGGAAACAAATTGGATTATATCAGGGGGGTTGGAGGGGAGCTTTATTTCAGACAGAAGAAAAACTGTAATTATATATTTTATCTATTTTATGGCATAGGACTTCCTGAATAATCACAGCAGGTCATCAGTCAGGGCAGGTATTACAATCCAAACCAAACTTAGCAGTTTTCTTTCTGGAACACACCTTCTTAGTCAGATAATCCTTATAAAAACCAACTGTAGGATGCCTATTAGAATTCCAAAAGGATTGGTACGTGAGTGTGTGTAGGAAATCAGCTGAGTTTGCAGCAAATTCTTCAGTTAAAACAGATTTATTTTTTTTTAATATAGTTGGTCATAAAATGTCAGTGTTCTTCATGGGAACACTTGAGGTAAATCAGACTCAGAAAATGGTTTGGGTTTGAAGGAGCTTTAAAGATCCTTAAAGTTCTAACCCTCTTGTCCTGAATTTGGAAGGGGTTAATCCTTTACAGCCCACTGTGAGTGTTTCAGGCTTTTTTTTTTTTTTTGTTATTTTTTGTCTTCAGTGCACAAGCTCATATGAAATTATAGAAGCAAAGCAATATATTGACTTCCCTCTGAGTACAGAGCTTTGAAATAAGCTGTTACACCCAGGTGGCTCAGCCAGCAGAATTCAAACAATAGAGACATCTTGGGCTGTTAGATCAATGTCTCATACTAATGAAGTCTCTGTTTGAAAAACTGTGAGGGTGAATCCTAAAAATCAATCTGTTTGTCTTCAGGCTAGAAAAAGGTAGTGTTAAACATCCATCTTTCCTGCCTCTTACCTTGGTGTTTAGTCCTTTGTTAATTAGAGTTTATCAGTCTTGTTAATTATTATTTCAGTCTTACAAGGTCTTGAAGCTGCTGTTGGTTTGGTTGCACAGTGTAAAAGAAGAGAGGGAAAGAATCAGTCCTGAGATGTTCTTTCCCTGTTGTCCCCAGAGCAGAAAAAAAATTGAAGAATTAAAGGGTGTGGAGGGATGAAAATGAATCAGGAGGAAAGGAGAAATGAGGGAGCACTGTCTGTGTCGTGAGGGAACCTGCTCAGAATTCTGACAAAGCCAAATTTCAGCCCCAAATGCCTGTTTGAATTTGAAATGCTTTTGTTTTGAGGCATTGTGATCTCAAACAAAGCTTCAAATCCAGGGCAGGACTCTGCTTTCCGGACAAAAGTCTTGACAGACCTTGGGGAGAGGCTTGGTGCTTATCTCATTATCTCATCCTGGGGATCCGGAGGGGGTTTTGGCTAACAGAATACATTGAGTCTGCCTGAGAGAGAATTAATTTTCCCCTCTGCAGCCCTCACAGTGCTGTGCTAGGAGCTGGGAAGGAGCTGAGAACATTCCAGTGTTTGGAGCACAGTGTCAAGGCTCTCTCCAACATTCCTCACTTGAGGGTGGACAAAATCCTGGGAGGGGTCACAGGCAGGACAGCTGACCCCAAGTGACCAAAGGGATCTGCCTTATCACAGGATATCTGCTCAGTAGTGGAAACTAAGAGAAGGGGAGTGTGTGTGTGTGTGTTCATTATTACAACATTTGTCTTCTGGAGCGATTGCTACAGGTACTGCAGCCCTCCTTCCCGGGAATTGGCCAGACATTGCCTGCTGCTGGGGAGCAGGGAATAAATCTTTTGTTTTCCTTTCCTCCTCTGCACTAGTTTTTGCTTTATTAAACTGTCTTTTTCTTGACTCATGAGGGGTTTTTTGGGATTTTTTTTCCCATCTTATTTTCTGTCTTGCTGAGAAGGGGAGTGATAGAGCAGCTTGATGGGCAACCAGCAGCCAGCCAAGGTCAACCCACCACACAGAGAAGCTGAAAAGAAGGGAAGAAAATAACCATTCAAACTTGTGTTGTAATGAGACTTTAAACCCCTTGAAACCTCAAATTAGAGGCAAGCCTGCTCCTCCTGCCTGACCTTGTCACCTTAAAGCCTACATCATTAGTGCTGTGCTCTCAAAGTGCAAATCCAATGCCCTGGAAAAGAAGGTTTAAGGAATGTGCTTCTGACAGAGCTGGTGTGACACGTTGTACTCACAGTGTTGAGTGTGCACCTCACCTGACCTGTCTCCATCAGCTGGAGAGAGCAGCTGAAGCTGTGCCAGGGCGTGGGCACTCAGTTTTGGAGCCACACATTTCCCTGAGGAACTTGCCAAACCTTTGTTTCACAGCTTGCCCAAGGACACACACATAAATGATCCTGGTAAAAACAGGAGCAGGGGTCAAGGACTTGCTGCTTCAAAAGGAGCAGAGGCAATACCCTACAGCCTGTTATGGGTACAGAGCTGTGGAGGTTGATGTGGTATGAACTCTGATCCCAAATTGGGGACTAGTATTCCTGCTGGCACTGACTGTGCCTGAAGAGAAAACCATTAAAAAACCCCAGATCCACTGTTAAGGTTCTGACTTCTTTCTTTTCCTTGCTAAGGTTGGGATTAATACACGGGAAATGAAGGTTTTGAGTTTGGACTTGGATGTTTATTATTTCTTATCCATTTACTGACTCATGAGCCATGAACTCTAACTAGCAAGTTGGAGAAACAAGGTAAAATAGAGACATTCTCTATCTCTACCAGGTCTTTTTAAAGACAATCTTCTTAATTATGAAATGCCACATGAATTATTTTTATTTTAAACCCAGTAACTAACAATTTGAAGTCTGTGGACTTCATCAACCAATTACAGAAAACCACCCAAACCCATGAAGAAGGAAGAAGGTGAAGAAGGGCCCAGACAATGCCCAAAGCCCTCCATCTTGACTTACATGTATTACTATACAGTAAAACCCCAAAATCTAAGTCTCCAGAATTCCAACAACCCACCTCCTTATGTTTTCCAGGCAGCCCATGCCCATACAGACCACATGTAATCCACCTGCAGGTCAATTCCCATGGATTCTGATGGTTGTGGTGGGAAGCTGCAGCTCAGCTGCACCTCGGGGCTGCTCATGGCAGGCTCTGTGTGCCTGTGGCTCACAGCTCTGCTTGGTGCATTTGGTTCAGAGACAAATGTTCCATCTTCTCCCTCTCTGCCAGCCTGAGCCTGGAGCAATGACAATAAAACACTGGCTCAGGGGCTCTCTCAGAGGTGGAGACGTAACTCTTCCCTCATCTGGCTTGTACAGCATCCTTGCTCCTGTTGGTGCAGATTTATGGGCTGTGTGAGGCAGTTTTCCCTGGCAATAGGACATGAGAACAGCAGAATCAGCACCTGGGGAGGAAATGTTTCCTCTGGTGCAGCCTGTGGAGTGTGCTGGGAAGGGGCTGTGCCATAGGGTGGGACAAGAGGGGGATTATGACTGTGGGATGGCATTGTAGCCTGACACCTCAGGTGAAAATGGAGCCAGCATTGAGTCAACCAGCAGGTTGTGGAAAAAAATCCCTGCATTTCTTTGGGATGGAGTGATGGCTGGAATGAAGTTTGCTCACAGGAGCTCTGCAAGCATTGACTGCTTTAATGTGCATGGAGGGCTTTGGAGATGGAAATGTCTGCGTAAATCCTGGGGTTGTTGATGGTGACAATACTGATTTAGAACCTGGGTGGAATTAGGGACCTTTTTCTTGGCATAATGGACTAATTTTGCTTTATTGCTGTGTCAAGCTTTACCCCTGAGCGTTGCTGTGTTGTATCTCGTAACTAGAATTACAACATCCACAGCAATAATTATTATTTCCTCAGTTCCCACTGGATAAAGTCTGTGTAATGGCCTCTGAGGATAATGTTTCTCCCAAAACCTGTGTGTTACCAGTTTACACAAAATTTGGTCTGAACACTGTGGGGTTTTCAGATCGTTGAAACACAAATCCTTTTGAACACAATGAGATGGGAATTGAATGGCAGAAAACGTCAACATTTCAGCTTTTTATGCAGTATTAGTTGTCTTAGCTGGGGCAATGCCAAACCTATCTATATGTATTTAAAACAGCCTGTTACCATTTAATTGCTCTTGCCACACCTTAAACACATCCTAGTTTGAAATCCTGCCATGTCTCCAAAATCTGTAAGTCAGGTATAGGGAAGATGAAACAGGATGTCAAAAATCTCTTTTCACTGCAAAAAATGAGTTGAAAGGAAAGGAGCAGGGTGAGAAGAAAATGTTAACTGTTGTTAATTAGTGATGACAAGGCAAAGCCACGGGCTGTGTGTGTGGGAGCTGAGTGCTGTGTTCCTGGGTGCTCTGAAGTGCTGCTGGCAGGGGAGCAGAGCTTGAGGGCAGCACCTGGAGCAAACAAATGTGTGAGCAAGTTGTGTATCTCTTACTGCATTCCTAGGGGAGAAAAGGATTTTGCTTCCTTTTGGAGTTTACTTCCCTTGAAAGGCAACACAAAACTTTGAGCTATTCTTTTGAATAAGCTGCTAAACCTCACAGGGGCCCTTTTGACTTCCACAAATGCTGTGGACAGCATGAAACCAGTTGGGGTTTGGGTTATTTTTTTAGTCATGTTGGTGTTGTTTGTTTGTTAAACATCCCTGTGACTTTAGACAATATATACCACCATATGTATTTCCCCTCCTTGATCTTTCTCATTAGGACACAGAAACTTTAGTGAGTACTTGATGCTGTGCCAATGAAATCATATCTCCTCATGTTACTTTAACTGGACTTTTTTTGCTCCAAAAGTTAATGCAAAACCAATTAAAGGATGCTATTGCTATTTAGAAATCCTACTAAATACCCCATCATTATGTAAAGTAGATACAAAAATTTCTTTCTACTTCACCAGAATTCTTCATGTTTTAATTTACTGGAAGATTGCAACAAATATAGTTGTTCTTAGATTCTGAGGAATCAGATAAATACTCAGACCTCCACACTTCAACACACATCACTCAATTCAACTTCCAGTGACAGCTGCCCGTTTCTGTATTGGAAAATATATTTTGAGCATTTGAGGAATAGCTTGCAGAATTTTTTTTAAAGCCATGCATGCATGTTATATATCTTTTTCTTTGTCTCAACAAAATTCCAGGTTTTCTAGCAGGGCATATTGGTTTGACAGTGACTAACAGTGTACCTAAATTTATTTCTGTCTCTATTTCACACAGATTTGCCAGGGGGATCTGTCACCTGCCTTACTTTCTAGGATTCAATTTTGCCTTCTCTTTTCCCTCTCTTGGGTCTCCAGTTGTCTCTGCTGATCAAGAGGGGTTGTGTCTGGGTCTGAACACTCTCCAGGCTTAGGGAAATATGAACTTTGATCTTGGTATTTCACAGACCCTGGTGAAACCCAAACCCTTTCCAGAGTCTATGTTCTGGCCAGGATCTTCTTTCCTCTGTTTGCTCCCCTTTAGACATTGATATTCTCAGATAGACCATCCCTGACCCACTGCTATTAACAGATTTCCATTTTCTTGTGCCTCCTCTGGGCTTTTGACATTCTCAAACTATGCAACAGAAAAGAAGGTGAGAGTTGTAGCACTCAGGATACTTGTTCCAGGCAATTGCCATGCAACGGTGTTTATGGAGCTTGAATGTCAAGCATTTTAATAATCTCAGCTTGGCTGAACAAGATTTAATTATTAATAAGAAGAACAATGTTCCACAACTGTAAGCCCACCATGTGCATTAAAATATTGCTGTTTTTATTCATTATTAGCTCTGTTTAGCATTCCAGGGTTTAAAGGCCAATGTAGAGTGTGATCCCATTATTTCTATAATAAAATTTTGAGGAAATAAATATTCCCTGTCATGTAGTCAAAGGGAAGGTGCCATGTTCTCAGTTGTTGTTACACATAACCAAAATAGTGATGTCTGTGTTACTGCAATGCCAAATGTGATATATTTGTTAATATATCTCAGAGGTGTTTGTCTGGTATATAATAATGCTAAGTTGGTTGGATAGGGGTTTTTAACAGCTCTGGGGTTGTTCATGTAAACCAGCAGACCACCAGGCTGAGGACACCTCTACCCAGGACATGCAGAGATGGTGATCAGGATCCATGATCCAGCCTAAATCCATTTATTTACAGATTCTCTTGTAACTGTGACCATGCCAGAACAGCAACATTCACCAAAGCAAGGACATCCTCGAAGAGAAGTTTTGCTGAGATCAGTGGGAGGAAAGGTATTCCATGGATTACATCAAGCAACAAGACTTGCTTTGGATTATGCAGAAGTGTCTCAGTTGTTCCCAGTACCAGCTCCACGTGAATAGTTTTCCACACAAGACCAGGGTAATGCAGCTCCTAAGAAGAAACCTCTTCCAACTTCTTTTCGCATTTAATAAATGTGGAAATACAGGAACGAGATGGTTGATACAGAAAGAACAGAGTGTGCCACAATATTATAAATGTATAAAATTTCTACAGAGTACTTCATGGTGACACATTTATTAGTGTTGTTTTCCAGAGGCTGCCCATAGTTAAAATCGTATATCTTGGGGACAAAGCTTTGCACATTGCCAACAACATATGGCTCACTGTGGAAACAAACAGCAACCGAGTTCAAAAAGGCATTTTTTCCTGCAGCCACTGATGCCTCAAACCATGGAAGTATAATATATTTTCAGTAATTACTCTCTGCAGTTCATAATTAGCCAACATATGCAGAGTGGTGGGAGTTTCTTTGCAGAGCTCTGGAGAGTTTCCAGCAGAAGCAACTCCACTGTTAAGCACCAACAGGAGAGATGAAAACCAGACATGACCCCTTCCTCATGATATTGGCCTGCTCTGTGCTAGACTCTCACTTGAACTCAAAATTTTGGGACTCCAGGAATCATAAATCCACAGGAACTACATAATGCATCTAAGGGAAAAAAAGTTTTAAAATCATTATCACCCTGTGCCCCCCACCAGAACAGAGAATACAACTTTAAAATTAGTTTGTGTAATAGAACACAGTCAGAGTACCTGCTCAAGAGCCACTGATCATCTCAATTACTCATCTCCTGCTACCCTTGGGCTTAAAAGAGACAGAATTGTTTTTCCCTGTGGTTTATGACACACAGGTTTTACCAAATCTCTTGTGCCCAATGCTCAAATCTAAAGAAAACCTAATATTTGAGTGGAGGGAAGAGTGAAAGAGGGATAACGCTGCTTAAAACTACCTTAACAATACATTTGCTACTCATGGGCTCTTCAGCCACCCTGAGATATTTGCATCTGCTTCTTCACCCATATCTTACTTTGGTATCTAAATATTTTGTATAAAAAGTGAAATATTGTGTCAAATCAATGGGAGATCATTGCCCCTAGTGGGATTCTCAGCACATGTTCAGGGCTGGGTACCACCAGGGACCCTTTTGCTTTGCCCAAGAGCATTTCCCCTCTTCTACTGCCCCTCCATGTGAGGAATTGGTTCCTCTTTTCTCTATTTTCACCTCCTGGTAAATACAACACCCTTGGCTTGGCTCTTCCAAGATGTCATGGAGTCAGGGAATCATTTAGCTCGGAGAAGACCTGCAGGATGTGTCTCCTCCTCTTGCCAACATTGTTTTTCCATGGGGACAATGCTGGTCTGAGAAGTTCCCCACCTTAGAGGCAGCTCAAAAAACAGAAGGTGGGGTTTTGTACCATGGTATTGCACTGTGTTTTGAAGTCACTACATAAAATCCAGGTAATGCCTGAAGAGATAGGTGATGAGATAATAAAATAAATTTTCATACACACCCAAGGTAGTACTAAACAGGATGTGAATTCCCCTACAGAAAGAAGAACAGGAAAGACAAAAAAAAATCACTTTTTTAACCAGTTAAAGTGGCTGAAGGCATGCATGTCTGGGTAAAACCTATTTAAAGTGTTTTTCCTTCAGTAGCACGTTAGGTTCTCTCTCCAGGCTCAATCAGTTTCAGCCTCAATCATCTGCATTTTACAAGCTCAGACAAATATCTTTATGCATTTTTCCCAAGGTTTCATAATTTTCAGTGACCTTGGAAATGTCTTCACTTACTTTATTGTGGTTTTTAGAACCTCTCTCTAAATCTCTTCTTTGTTGTATTATCCTTTTTTTTTTTTTTTTTTTTTTTTTTAAATAAACTCATGGAGTTTAGCTTTGAGGCTGATAGGCAGTGAAATAGAAATGGCACCAAATGGCACAGCTGCTGACTGCTTTCCTAGGACTTGCCCTACTTTTGCTTGTAAAAATTCTAAAGTTTCTCTCCCAGTGACAATTTTTATTAGAGAAGTGACTAGATTCAGAATGTATCTATTGAAAACAGAATTATAACACAATTTATTTGGGATTTTTTCATATGTCTTTAGATTTTTTTTTCTTTTCACTTTTCAATTGATCTTCAGGTTAACTATTTTATTTTAATCAAAATGATCTAATGGTTGATGGTTCTTAGTGGAGTTACTTTTTTAGTAAAAAAACTTTTTGAGGCCCTCAAATGCTGTGAACCAGGGAAGCTGTGATAGTGAGAAACTTAAATGTGAGATGTCATTCACTTTCCCTCTAAAGATAGAAGTTCAACAACAAACATAACCCAGAATTATTCCCGTTTTAGTTGACTACTTATTTTCTGTTTACATAAAGAATTTTTCAATACGTTCATTAATTTTGTCATTGTGAAACAAAGTGTACAGCACATACAATAAATCCCCTGTAGCAGGTGGGGAGATCAGTGAATAAACAAAAGGACAAAATCACCTTGCAGAAAGAGGCAAAATCTCCAAAATAGTATTTTTTCCCTATTCTTTCTTTATTTTTTATTTAATATTTTATTATCTGCAAAACAAGTTCAGGGTTGACCATACCAATCCTTTAAATGTTCCATAGTATCATAGTATAGATATTAGTATAGAATATATTTAAGCTCAATGTAGTTAATTAGCATTAAGCATTTTCTGGGATGTCTAGGAGAAGAATATTTTCTGCCCAAACTGGGGAAAGCTCTGAGCTCAGAAGTCCTGTGCTCCTGCAGAATGGAAGGTGGTGCCAGTGTAGATGGTTTTGTATTATATATATATATATATAATATTTATATATATTATTATTTATATTGCTTGAAACTTGAGGGGTTTTTTTTGTTGTTGTTGTTCCAGCTGTGGCTCTTTGTATCTCTTTTCATGGCTGTGCATATCTAGTCTGCCTTAGGGCAGCAATTTTCTGGGCTTCAGAGAACTCTTGTGTAAGTGGAAAGGGAGGATAAATAAACATACTGGTTAGCCAGCCAAAAAAAAGTGTAGGTCTGCTCTTGCATAACATCTAGCTCTCTGTATTTATAAAAATAAAGAAGAACCATTTCAAGTTGCTTTAGGTTCCCCAGAGGAAGAAGAGAGGAATTTCTTTGGGGGAGAGGTAAATGCTTCAAGAGAAAAATATCCTTTTCTTACCATTATCTAGATCATAGTTTCCAGTGGGAGCTCTAAGTAAAAAATTGCAAGTGTTTACTCTAAGGAGTTCTGTACACAGAATACTTTGATAAAGACATGACAAGAGTCATTGGGATTGTTGTTCTTGTCAGAATTTGGGATGAAGTCTTCAAAAGTAGTCAGCCTCCTTGTTCTGCTCTATTTCAGTGCAAATTAGGATAAAAGCTGAATATCCAGATACATCTGAGTGCTTTAAAAGCCTGTCTGCCAAACAGCAGGGAAATAGGCTGGCCACACAGTGCTGTTCATCATCTCCCCAGTGTGCAGGGCAGAGAACAGAGATATTCAAGTGGGGCCTCAGGCAGGATGGCTCTGCCTCTGCCAGGAGGGTATTCCTTGGAGGACAGGCTCGCTCCCCCTGTGGGAAATGGATTTGTTGAGGATTCTCAAAGCCTGACAGAAGGCTCACATAGTATGTGTATCTGTATGCAAACATCGAGATAGCAAAGGTTGAGTTAGAAAGGCCATGGAATAGGACAGACGTTGTTGAGAGTGAAATGGAACCAGAAACAAGTTTCAAATGATGGTCTTGCAAATAAGACAAGATACTTTGGAGAAATAGAACTGTGAAAGGTGCATTGTAGTGGGACCCACAAGGGGTGATTTTAGATGATTTGCTTTAAGACATTAACAGTATTGTGTGGTAAAAGCTGATAGGCCAAAAAACAGTTACAATGTATTGTAATTAATAAATAGTTTAGCTTCTAATTGTGATAGCATGAATTATAACATCTGTATTGTCTCACCCTTCACATGAGACTAACAATGGAATAGAAGTTTTTAAAATGCCTCTCAGTTGCCCCATATCTGGGTCAGAAAAAGGGAAAATCCAGCATCCCCCCAGTCCAAGTGGCTTCAGGCTCTGAGGCAGCCCCCAAAACCCCCCAGCAGATATTTGTGTGTGTTTAGTAATCCTCAGCCAGTCCTCATCTGTTTCTTGATGTGCAATTTGTAGTATGAACAATGGGTTTAATGACCAGCTGCTTCTTTTTACTTCTTGTGAACCTTAATTTGGTGTCCCCAGTTCTTATACTGAAGAGACTGAGCACAAACAGCCCTGTTCTCTTTGGAATTCCAGGTTTTGCCTCCTTTTTTCCATTCCTTTGCTGTATCTCCCCTGAGCATCTCTACCCCAGGGTGAAAATTCCAAGCCTGCTTAGACTGGCTACATCTAAGCCAAGGCATTCCAGACCTCAGCTGATAATTTTCCCTCTCCTTTTTGACCTTTTACATTTCCCTTTATTAATAGGGAGGTGTAGAAAGATGGAGACATTTTTCTGAGATTAACAAATAAGGCAATTTCTTTTTCTGGAGGATCTTCCTCCTTTTGCTCATTCTTAAAGGCTCCTGCTACATTTTATGCTGTCAGATACTTGTCAGGCTTATGTTTGCACCTCCCTGCTAATTACTGGGTATGATTTATCCAAATATTAACTACCACAGCCTTCTTGTCTGATTTCAATGGCTTTATAGACACTTGTCAGTAATCTGTTTTATGGATGACTCTTCATTAGGATGTGGCTAGAGATACCACTGTAGGGCACTCTGTAGTGCTGGATTTCCAAAAATAAAACGGAACCATTTCAAGCAGTGTCAGGACTTGGGGGTGTGTGTGAAAATCTTTGGAAAAGCAGAAAGCCATTTTAAAAACGGAAAGTATTTTTAGTACTTTAGCAAAGTATTTATCACATTTCAGGTGTGGGTAGGAGGTAAATGTATAGGGTGTAGTCTTCTCAGCTAAAAACTACTAGTTACAGATCAATGGAACCCTTTAAATTGTATTTTCATTAACAGAAGTGAAAAGCTGCTAGTATTTTTTCATAGAATTTGTGAAAGAGCTGTTTACTTGTAAATTTTTGAATTTTTGGAACAGATATATTAATTTTGCTTTGAGTGTATTTTTTTTTAAATTGCATTCTTCTTCCCTTTTTAGTTTTGCTACTGGGGAAAAAAAAAGCTCCCTGAAATGAGAAGAGAGCAGGGGAAATGTGACATCACATAATTTTTTTTACCTCTTTTTTTTTTTTCTTTGGAAGAAGAAATTATTGTGATTTTTTTTAAAGCAAACTGCTTTTCAGTGAGGTGTTATTTTGTTTATCTTTAATAGAGAACTTAAAATTATTGCAATCAGCCTTTAAATGTCCAGGTTGACCAGGCACGGTGATTTTGGGGGTCTCAGGGGGGCTGAAGGATGTGCCTGAGAGGGAACACTTGAGCTGTGTCTAATTCCAGCCCTTCTGGAGGACTCTCCAAGGAGCTGCAGTGCATTTTCTGGCACTCTTTTCATGTGGTTCTCAGCAATTGTTCCTGATAATGCTCACAGGGAGCCTAAGGAATGATTTGAGCAGTGGGGTGTCCTGGGGACCTGCTGTGGGGCAGATGCTGGATTTTAGCCCCTGGCTCTGCCAACAATCAGTCCCTTTCACTGTCCCTTACTTTGAAATGTCAGGCAGGGCACTGGAGGTTGAATTGTACACTTTGTGCTTCTGAAATGCATAAATGTGCTTTTTCACCTTTCCATTTTTTTATGTCCTTTAGGATTTAGTTGTAAAAGAGTGGACAGGTTAAGGCCAGTTTCTAGCACTGAAACCACTCCTTTTAGGGTGTTCAGTTCAAAATTAACTAATTAGGACCACTGGTTCTTCTCAGTGAAAAGGTTTTACAGAAATGGCTAATGGCTAAACTCTGGATAAAGGTATCCCATGTCTAGAACAATCAGATTTTGGATATGTCCACAGCAATAAATGTATTTACATTTACCAGGAAAGCAAAGGGAGGATCTCCTTAGTTTCTTGCATCTTCTACTGAACTTGAATAGGTTAATTCTGAAGGGAATTGGAGCTGTGAGAAGTAGAAATTTGATAAGATCGTAGAACCATGGGATAGTTTGGGGTGGGAGGAACCTTTAAGATCATTTCCCTCCAAGCTCCTGCCATGGGCAGGGACACCTTCCACTATCCCCAGTTCCTCCAAGGCCAGTCCAACCTGGCATATTTAATCATAAAGTAGAGGAAGAAGCGGATTTTCATGGAGCAGGCTTGCTGCCAGGCAGTTTCTAGCTCAGGATAAATTTAACCCTTTCTTTGCTGAACACTTTAGTGGATTGTGCAGTGAGTAGGCAGGTGCTGGGCTTTTGGAACACTTCTTTTACACAGAACTCTTCTTTTTCTGTTGTGGTCTGGGTAAGAGCCCAGCTCCCACATTTAATAAATGAGTGACCAGTTACCAGACACAAGAAAAGGACTGATGCCCTTTTCTTGAGACACATTACCTGATGTTATGTGGGTTGACTGCTGCTCCCACTTCCTGTCCTGGAAGATTTAAACCCTGTTTGCCAGACTGTAAACCCCAAGGGTAAGCAAACATGAGGGATGAATTGAGAGAGCTAAAATCACCTTGAATAATGGTGCTCCATTGCAATCACAGCTGGCTTTGCTCTTATGGTAATAGAGTTGCTTGCAGGGGTTGGACTGCAGTGACGTTTTGTGCTGCAGACCAGGGAAGCTGATGTAATCAGATTGATGGAACAAAATCAGATAGTCAAGGGAGAGGCAATTAATCCTTCATTTAAAGACACTCAGATCAGCAAGACTTCTCCTGTTAAGGACATAAATAAGTCTTTAATGTGGACTTCATGATAGGTAACTCCTGCAGAGGCATCTATCAGCTGAGTATAATGGTTATTTGCAACTCCCTGAGGTGTTTGAGACAACAGCTGACAATTTCTCAAGGTTTTTTTTGCTGCTAGCATTCACAGCAGGGTTAGCCTCTTTCTCAAGAAGTGGGCCTGGCCCTTTAGAAGATTGGTATCACTCTAATTTTCTACTATTCTGAAGAAGATAAAAAGTTGGCTTGAAGAAAGTAGAAAGTTGGCTCTAAGAAATGATACATCAGAAAACTCCAAGATTACGAAAAATTCTACATCAAGCTCATGGTTCAACTGTGCAAATAAAAAATAGGGCCGGTCTGTCATTAGAGTTGCTTAATCAGAATAAGAGCACTGCTCATTAGGACCTCATTCAGAATATTCATACTTTGAGACAGATCTTAAAAAATAATTGCTTGACAAACACCGTTTCTTGTAATATGTTTCCCTGTTGAAAGCTGTGTGAGTAGTTTTATTCTTTTGTGGATGTTCTCTACTATTTTTTTCTTAGTTTTACTGAAGTTGGAATCTGTCATGTCCTTACCAATTTAACCATTCATTACAAAGCTTTTTTAGCTAAAGAAATAAAAATCAGTATTTTTGAAGACCAAACTGCCACCAGCTGGCTCAGTCTGGTGTTTGCAAAGTCCATCTTGATGCCTCCAAGGCTGTGCCCAGGGAAAAGTGAATTTGGCACAGTCCACACAATTATACAGTTCTCATTGTCTCTTAGGCAGCCTGTGTGAATCAAAGATTTCTTAATTTACTTTTTCTTGAGATTTCTTTATTTTCTTCCTTGCTCTTTCTGTGCCATCACAGTGGTTTGGCTAGTTACTAGCCAAGAAGTAGTAGATTCCCTTACAAGCAGCCTCACTGGTAAAATATGAAAAGATAAAAAGCAAAAGTGAGTTTTAGTTGACATGTTGCAAGTGTGTAAGAACAGGCATTCTGAAGAACCTGTGCCAGGAATTTCCAAGGAGCCCTGGAGGGGTCAGGGCACAGTGTTACCCTCAGAGGGGAGAAGCTGAGCTGGAGCAGCTCCACAGAGCAGCCTCATGCTGGGGTTTTATAGTCACTGGAGCAGCTCCATCACTGAATGCAGAAGGTTTTTCTGCTCTCCCAGAGGTGAATGAATGTGTTGGGTTTGGCTCCTTTTCTTCTCTTCCAAGGTCAGGATGAAAGACATGGGAAATGAAGATGTCGAGTTTGGGCTTGGAATGTTTATTATATCTCATCTATTTACAGTATTTACAGGCTCATGAGCTGGGAGCTTAACTAGCAAGCTGGGGAAATGAGGTGAAATAGAGAGCTACTAACTCTTTCTGAGGTCTTTTAAGTGATAATTACCCAATACCAATGTGACACCCATATTATTTATGGTTTTGACCCAATAATGGCCACCCAAGGCCCTCAATGTGGACCTTCTTCACCCAAACCCATGAAGAAGAAGGCAAAGGACAAAGACAACACTCAAAATCCTCCATCTTGACTCATATGTATTACTATACACTAACCCCCCCGATTCTAAGTTTCTAGGAATGAAATGAATAAAGCCTGAAAATAGACATGCTCATCCCAGCCCTTTCTTCATATAAATTAAAAGTATAAGTGAGGTCAGAAGGGGAACTTTGCCAACAGTGTGTTACTAAATCAAGCCTTTGTAATGAGTAAAATTAAACATTTGACATAACTGTTTTATTTATCATTACATAGACCATTATAACTACTGATGTTGGTTAATTTTTATAGATGTGCAGTCTCTCCCTGACTTTATTATCCAATCAGATCAAAGCCATGCATCTAACTTCCTTACAAAAATCAGTTCATGTATTCTACAGAAAAACAAAACTTCTGGGTGGGAGTAAAAGTGATACCTCATGCAAGAGGGGAAAAAAGGGGAAAAAATCTTACTGTAGAACAATATTTTTCTCTTTCCAGTTTTCCTATGCAGTGAGAGCTCCTGCTTTTGTTGGTAGCTCTCCATATTCATGAAAGATGGAGACAATCAATGAAGAGAAGTGTTTACCTCTTTGATGGACTAGGCATGCTCTGTGCTAATGTTATTCTTTTAAAAAAACTAACAGAAAAAAAGTTGCCTGTGCTTTCAACAGAAATGCTTGTTCATTATAAATATGGGGAGTAAATTGCCCTGGTTTTCTTTACAGTGTGATTTAAAACAGTCAAGAACTTTATGATGTCTCTCTTTGCCTTTTCATCTCAAGAATAAACAGCCACACTTCCTGAATTATTTGTTTTCACTGCAAAGGGATTTGCAATAAGTATATTGTATAATGATAGTCACAGAATGGTATCCTAGAAATATATCCTTATATTTGAGAGACTCTCAGATATGACAGAGCATATGAATAAGAAAATAAGCATTAAATGGAACAGGAGAAGTACTAAAAATTATAGAGAAGGGTATGAAATAGAATATTTACCAATACTGATTAGAAAAAACAGTACAAAACCACAAAAAAGAGGGAGCTGCTCACAGCTGTGTCCCACCAGCTGCAAAAGAATGGACTTGTGATGTTCAGGAAGGTTGAGATGTTTCCACACACATCCCAATTGCCAAAGGATGACCCACAGGTTTATAGGATGTCTGTCAGAGAGACAATTGCCTTGAAGATAAAGACAATTCAGTGTTGAAGAAACTGAGAATATAAAGAATATAAACACTAAATTGCTGGAATTAGGGAAAATCCTGACTCCTTGGAGAGCAGAAGTTGATTAACAGCAACTCTGCCAAAAAAAAAAAAAAAAAAAAAAAAAAAAAAAAAAAAAAAAAAAAGAAAAAAAAAAAAAAAAGTTAAATGGAAAGTAACAGTGATCTAATGACAGGAGCTGGCATGGAATTTGGAAATAAACCCAGACTCTAGGAGGAAAAAATTCTGGAGGAGGAAAGATGGATTAGAGTTCCTCCCTGGAAGGAACTCCTGAATGTTCTTTTCTGCTAAATGAACATTTTCAGTTGAAGAACCATGGAGTGCTTTGCTCTGATTTGCTCCTGTGGCAGTTTTTGGAGTCCTGCAGATGTATAGATAGGAAGGTGTTCATTCTGTATGGGTGAAAAAGTGTGAGACTGCTCTGGTAGCTGATTAAAAGCAGGGATGTAATGATGATTCTGTAGTTTTGTCTTAACCCAGTGAAGAGGGAAAATGGGCTGAGTGAATGTGGGCCCAAAAGGAACCCAAACAATCAAGTGATAATGTAAGTTAAACCCAGTGTAGTCCCCTAAAAAAATAATTAATTTCCTACTAATTTTGATAATTTCCCTATAAACCCCAGTTCTTTTTCAACAAATTATAAGCTGATGAAAAACCAAGAAACTACAATTGCTTCTGCTTGTTATTAAGAAAAGATTTTGATTTCCTAGGGAACAGATAAGCCAAGCATCAAAGTATAGCAGCATGACATTTCTTTTTATTTTTAATTTTTCATGTGACATTTTCATTGGACACATCAGAGAAAGCAGCAGGCAGGCTGTTTTGCCTTTAAAGTTTGAGAAATAGAAGAAATAGATAATTCAGATTGAAGCAGATGTAAGATCAATATAAAAGATGCTGTTTTGGGGAAGCCAGTGACATTAGGTAATCAAGAAACCCCACATTTCTGTCTTAATGCTTTTCTTTGCTGGATCTCTTGAGGCTGCCAGCAGCAATCCCTTTGTTAACCAGAAAACAAAATGGTAATTGGAAATTCGCTTAAAAATGCAACCTTCTGAATAAATCCAGGTCCAGAGCAAGAAATTATGCAAACCTAATGGATTATGTTAAAATGAAAGAGCTGGAGGGTGAGATTAATCACAGTGAAAAGTGCTGAAGGAGTTTCATTGAATGTTTAGGGATGAAGAATGTGAATTATTAGCAATGAAATCCACAAACCAAAAGCAAAATAAACCTGAAACTGGAGCAGAAACCTGAGAGCTTTAAAATGGAAAGAAATGGAGCAAAGTCCTGTCTTGATGCTGAGACCCATAAATCTGGAATTGCTCATCTCTGATGCTGGGCAGAGGCAGAAGAGGCGAAGGAGAAAAGCTAAACCCATAACACCCTCCCCATACCTGTCTCTATTGTATTTCTGCCCTTGAGAAATCAGTGTAAATGATTAAGCACACAGGTATTTAACCCAGACCAAAATGAAAGCCTGAGCTTCCAGCAGCACTGCTGCCATCAGAAGTGTTCCATCAATGCTTCTTTCGCTTGGAGTTGTCTTTGAAGCCGAATCTTTTCATGTGGAGTCTCAAAGCCTTGTTTTTCCTCATGTTTAGCCTTTGGAAAAGAGAAGTCACACCTGATCTGTGAGGACTCCAGGCTTTAGAGCCTTTCCCAGCAACTGAGTGAGGCAATGTGCAGGGCAGAGGGAGGCGGGAGTGCTGTGGTTACACTCATGTGTAACTGTGAGCACACGACAGCCAGGCTGGGCTCTTGAAAGAAAATTTGTTTCAGAAAATATGGAAAAAACCTGTATTTCTAGTTTTCTAACAAGGAAGGAGAATCTTACAGATATAATCAAGTGTGGAGACAGGATATGCTGGCTTTGTGCTGTCCTAAAAGTGGCTAGTGTTTCAAATTATTGTCAAGGTGGAAAAATTCTCCAAATCTTTACATAACCTAATTCTTTGTTTTATTTTTAAGAGTTAATTCTGAATTTAGGTCCCTAGTTGAGTTCTCTAGGACACATACAAGACTCCCTATATCTGTTGTGTTAAGGAAGATGAAAACCTCTTGCTTTGCACACTGAATTAGAGCAGGATATTGTGGATGTTGTCCATCTCCCCAAGACTTAGTCCTAAAGTGGATTTAGCTCCATTTTCCACCTGAAATTTTAATGTGATGTACTCTAAATTGATTCTCCTTATCCTTTGGGCTCATCTGTGTGTTGGCTTGAGGGGCAAAGGGCTGAAGGGTCAATATTGCAGGGCTGGAGCAGGTGATTCACACAGCAGGATCATTTTGCTTTCCTTCCTTCAGATGTCTGGTTTGATCCAGACATATTCTGCCACAGAGAGCCCCTGGTTCCTGAGAACCTCTCCTAACAGATTTATAGTCCAAAATATGAAAGGATAATCCATCCATTTAGCTGTGATGTTGGCAGAGTCCCCAAGAAGTAAATCCCCCTGCCACACTCTCAAAGTCTGAATGCTGAGTAACTCATCCAGTCTTCAGAGTAGATTTTAATTCTGTTCATTAATTTGTAAAGCAATTACATACCCATGTAAAGTCAGCATGCTTCAAAGAAACAGCTGAAAAGCCAAAAGGATTGAGAAATAGCTACAAGGCATGAGTGTGTTAAGTTTCCAGTTTTTAAAACTAACCTTACAAATGCACAAATGTTCTGTTAAATCACACAAATCATAAAATAAAATACATACGTTAAACTGATCATCCTTGTTTCTTTGCAGAGTTTACATGAAGTAAATTAATTTACTATTTCTATGAAAGGAAAGTGGCTTTTTTAATATAGATTAGTGGACTTGATTCTTTGTTCACACTGCATTTACTGTTCTAAATCTGTCAATGGCAGCCTTATTACCCCTGATTTATCTGTGACATTGTGCTCTGCCGTGTAGGAGCTGAGCTGGGTTTGGAATGGGTCAATAGTGAATCAATCCTGATTAACTCTGAACATTCTTCTCATGGATCTGCTGCTACTCGAGGTGTCCCTCTTGCTGTGCAGCAGGACAGGGTGGTGTCACTGGCACAAAATCAGCCTCTTCACTCTCCTCTCTTATTCCTGTATGGGATCAGAATATATGGGAACACTTGCAGCACAAGGTTGAGACATTTTAGTTCCTTTAAGGATTAACTGCATTTGCTGCTTGTAAATCAGGATATGGCTTCCATTTAATTGTAATACATATATACATACATACATATATATGTATACACATATATATATATATATATACACCTTTTTATGTTATTAAAGAGTAAAAATTACAAAATCACAAAATCACAAAATCATTTAGGTTGGAGAAAATCTCTAAGAACACTGAGTCCAACCTTTAACTGATCACCACCTTGTCAACTCAGATTAAGATTTGCTCTGTGGTGTGTTCATGGGAGCAGTTTCATGGCCTTTGATAGAATTATCCATATGAAGAAAGAAACAGAATATAATGTGTGGGAATTGAGGTCTGCCTGCACATTCTCAAAGGGAATGCTTGTTTGTTTAAATCTAGTCTTCACTGGGATTGAAAATGGAGAAAGTAAGTTCCACAAACATTATGAAGCCATTTCTTCAGTCTTACCAGTATAAAAGCTTATTTCTGAAATTGTATCATCTACTTTAGACATAATTAGAATAAAGCACTGCTGTTTTCTGGATGTGGCAGGCTTGGCCTTTGCAAGCCCTTGTGCAGAAGGCATTTTGTGCTTCAGTAATTTAAATTCATTTTTCCATTTAGGAAAATTACCAGATAATTATGTTTAGTGCATTGCAGATGTAGAAAATCAACTTGTTGCAGGGGCAACCAGGCTGTGTTACAGGCAGCTCTGGCTGCCTGAGCTGTGCAATTTGCAGTTATCCCTGCATTGGGGCGTGAGGGAGCAGCTCTGATGGGCCTCCTTAATTTCAGTGTATATGTGATGTATGGGTAGGATGTTAATATGGTTGAAGCAGATTTTCCTGCGCAGCTTTTGCCTTTCCAGCTTGGAAAGAATATCTGCCTCTGATCTGGAAGCCATAGGGCACCAAACATGCACTTGCTTACATGTGTCCATATAGACTTTACTTCAGTTTGCCCCTCTCTCACCAGTGTCTGGTTTCCTGCAGGTGAATTAATTGTTGGCATGTTCTGCATATTCATCTCCTTTGGGGATCTGCATGTTGAGGATGTGAAGGTCAATTTGCCACTCAGTTGTTAGGCCCTGGAGACTTGGGAGTGATGCCTTAAGTTTTAGCTTTCATATTTTCAGATTCTGTGCTGCCCAGGGGTGCAGTTCTGAGCTCACATTAAGTGTCAGTCAGCTCTTCACAGAGCAGGGAGACAAAACAAATCCTTTTCCTGCTGGACACCAAGGACAATTTTCAGGCCCAAAAGCACAAACAAGGGTGGCTGAAGGGAGGAACAAGAAGGATGGGACCTCACAACCTGCAGCTGTAATGGGACAATTCAACCCCAATATGCAAATGGACCAAAAATTATAAAAGTGTGAGATCTTGTGACCAGCTGAACATTTTGTGACCATTTTGGGTCCACCTTGGGTGTAGCCCTGGTCAGGCCCTGTCCTGCCCAAGGTGGATCCTGGAGGCTTTTGAATAAATCCCTACTTTATTCTCTGGCTCTGTCCAGTCTCTGTTTCAGGTCAGCCTTCCCCAGACATCAGGAGAATTCTTTGGCAATGCCCCTGAGCCCAGCTGCTTCTCTCTCAGGAAGGTCAAAATTTAATGCTTGAATGAGTGACGTTTTCTGTCTTTTTCTACAAACCTTGTGGCAGATGTTAAAGGCACTGCTCAAGGAGGTGAACACCCTTGGGAATTCAAACTGAAGCTTTTCTCTTCGGTCTTCCTGAAAGCTCAGAGAAATTCTTGCCTTCTTTTCCTGCCAATAATTCTGATTCTGGCAGCGTGCTCCAAAGGTGGTGTAGAAAACACAGCAGCTTTGTCTGTTACCTGAAGAGAAATAGAAATATGTCAAAAAAATACATATCTGTAGATGGAAGTGAGTGATTTGTGGTAATTTTTAAGTGATTCAGAGCCTTTTGCATATTTACTTTCTACTCAAGGAGGACATGCAGGTGGAGCAAGCACAGCTCAGCTCAAGCTCTTCCAGTACACTTGTCATGGACTTCCTCAGTTTCTCATCCCAGCTGATTCATGGACCCAGGACAGCTTTTTTTGGTGTATTATTTATCTTAGTCATTTCTATTACTTTAAGGTGTGAGGGAAATACATAGTTTTAAGCCCCACTACAGAGTGGGGAATTAATTGTTTTTCCATTTCCCCCTCCTTTTAGTATAATGGTCATCATAAAAAAAAAGCATGAAGTTAATAATTCAAAAGTTTGACAATGGGGATTGCTCTTGCTGTTAAGGACTGTTTCAAAGTAGAAACTGAACTCTTGATCCTCAGATGACAGGAAAAGAAAACTCCATGAAAAGCTGCACTCCTGATATGTGGATATGAAGATTGGTGCAATACTTCCTCAATGCCAAATCAGTGCAAAGATTTGAAAGGACTGGAATTTTAATTATTTACAGAAAATTACTTAATGTGCCATTGATTCAAATTCTTTTTCTGGTTATGGCTCTGACGTGGTATTTTAAATTTTACAGCATTCAAAGCAATTATTTTTGTGTTGGATATTTCTTGAAAGGTAATTTTCATCCAGTTTGCTTTTTATAAGAAGAGGTTATCTTAAAATATAAACATTGACAAATGGCTCTGACAACACAACAGACTGCCCAATATTTTTCTCCTGAAATTCCAGTTTCAATGGATTTAGGATTTATCTGTTCTCAAGAACATCTTTGATTAAATGAAATTAAATATTTGACTTCTTAAAGGTCAGCAGGTTATATACAGCTAAGATTGTAAAATATTCAGAATGCTAAAGAATTGAACTAAGAAACAGTTTCACCTTATTGATGCAAAAAGTGTAGTCATGGGAACTGAATCTGTAAATGAGCAAAATACTCAAATGAATCAAGCTGAGAATGTGAACTTAGACACAAATTAATTTGTATCTGTGTCATGCAGCACCATTAAAATTCTTTCCACAAATAAAAGTGAATGGGGTTTGAATTCACTTTAAATATAGTGTTAGACATCAGTAAATAGTTTAAATTTGAGAAATCTCTCCTATTCAAAAGTGCTACATTTGGTGTGTAAGGCTGTACATAGAAGGAATAGGTTATTATGATCTCTGAGAAAAAGTGTTTAATGAACTACAATTAGATTTTCCAGCCAGGTGAGATGTGAGAAGTTCCATGCTTACAATTAATCTGAATTTCTTTGTTAGAAAAGGAATGAGGAGGAGGAGGAGTGCCCAAGTTGTCTTCAATTTGTTCTCTAATTTGGGCTGTAACTTTTCTTTGCAGAAATATCTGGAGCATGATGGGCAGGATGAGTGTGGAGTGAATGAGGTTGGTTTATGTCCTTCAAAACTGTGGAAAACTTCAGAGATTTCCATTTTCCTGTTTCCAAAAGGAAAAGGTTTAGACCTCAGTGCAATATTGCACGAGAATGATTTTATGTTCAGCATTATGATGATGCAAGCCACAGCAATGTGGAATGCTGCAATAGACAGATGTAGATGATTATTTAAAATGTTTTTGTAATTAAGTTGCCCAATTCCATTAGCTTATAAGTGTCTACTACTCAGCATAACTAATAGGAATTTTATGGGGAATCAATTAGGGTGGGAAAGCAGATTCTCTGGCTCTTATGATCTGGAAAGATAAGAATTCAGGAACAGAAATAAAGTTTCTCATTTCTCTCAGAATTCAAACAAATTATACATCTGGCTCAGGGAGCAGTTACAAATCGTGGCTATTATAGAAAAAGCTGTTTGGAAAAAAAACCCTCATACTAAAGCCAAAAACTTAAATCAGTGAAAGTACCTATTAAATAGAATGGAACAGCTTGGGTAACATGACCAAAAGAAATGAAATTCATAATTAGAATATTGGAGGGCTTGTAGCAATGGCTGGGAACAAGCAAATTGTTCATGGAAAGCTTCTCAGAGCTGGGATTAGAGTAATGGATGCCTTGAATTAGACTGATTTAGGTACTTAGGGTAGAGATGCAAGCTCCTAAATACACTTAGAAGAACAGGGTGTAGTTATGTGGAATGACATAATTGCTCTTTCATTGCTAAGCTGGTTTTTTTAAGTGTGAGAGAGAAATGTAAGAGGATTTATAACTGTGAATTGGGAGCTGGGATCCTGTCACAGCCAAGGCTCTGTATGCAAATTGGTGGTGATGTCAGGGAAAATCTGGCCAAAAGCAGGAAAACCATTCTGTGTGATTTGGGTTATCTCCCCTTGTCCCTCCAAGTGAATTCTGTGGGAGGTTACCAAGGTGGAAAATTCAAGCACAGGCTGTTAGATTAATGATTTCTGAGGATCTGAACTGAGTTTGAGCTCAGACTCTGGACAAAAGACATTATTCTGAAATTAATTAATTTTACATCCACTGGGACTGGCCTTTCTCAGCATAAGGGAATATTGTACAGACAGGATCTCCATATCACAATTTTTCTAGTTATATTTGTTGTGGTTATTTTCTTTCATTTAAGATGTGCTGCTGCAAAAGGTTTTCTTTCTTTCTTTCTTTCTTTGATTTTGCACTGTAGATACCCATAATGTTGATTGGCCAAGTTCTGACTTCCTGCTGCGAGGCAGAATGAACAAAAATTAGAAAATATTTCATTGGTACGGTTAATCTACTGGTGCCACAAGTTAAACTTTAAATGATCTGACATTGAATATGGCTGGTGGTATTGACTGATGGGTTAGCAGTACTAAATGCTATTTCTACTACAAAAAAAGCCATGTGGAAAAAATTATATTTTGTTTCAACTATGTTTGAGCTTTGTAATGGCAGCAATAATAAAAAGAACACTAATAATAGCAATAATAAAAAAGCCCAAATATTTCTTGGTGAATATCTTATTTTATTTTCTGCAGTAGCTTTAGTTTCCCCACAGTCCAGAAACTTTTGCTTGCTTCCTTTTTATTTCCTTATATATTATTATCTGAAAAATGCTGAAAAGAAGTAAAGTAACAATGACCTTTTAACACCTTATAATTGAGTAACTCAAAATAAATGAACATCTCTCTTACCTGTTCTTCATACACAATATATGTGCAGTCCTGAAGGAAAAAAAAAAAAAACCAAACATTTCTGGGTTGCTGATAAAGCCAGCAAGAAATCTCCTAAAAAGTTTGGAATTTTTTTAAAGATTCTTCAGAATGCCACTAGCAGCAACCCAGGGATGTATAGTTGAAGTTTTGTGTTTGCTTTTAATTCCTGGAGGACTTTAAGAGAAAGGATCACCATTGCTTCTATTAAAAAAAAAAAAAAATTGAGTGAGTGAAGAAGTTTAGATACAAAATTGTTCTCCCTGAAGTTTGTTATGGGTAGAAATAAAGCCCTTTTCATTTATTTCAATATAAAACTCTTGTTACTGCTCATTTTATACAGCAGTGGATGAGTTTCCTATTCATGTGGTTGTTCCAAAGATGACTTTTTCACACCTCCACAGATGCTCTGACCTGGAAAGCAGCCAGAGCCAGTCCCAGGATGTCTCGAATTTCACCTGATCCTGATGTGCCTCTGAGTCCTGTCAAACCTCAAAGTCTGCCCAAGAGCACTGTCAGTGCCCCCTCCTCCAGTGCTGCCCACTCTGAATTCACAGGGATGACCTTGAGCTTTTCTGGAATCCAGAGAACACGTTCAATTCTCACAGACCATGTAACAAATTCACCAGGAGAGACTTTAGCTCTGCTCTTCATTTTTGCACTACAACCCCAAAAACAGGTTTAGATCCCATAGCCACTGAAATTCCTATATAAATATGTACTGCAAATTGTACTATTTGTCTCCTTCTGCCCTAAGGAGTACTTTGTCCACTGAAGGGGTCATGGTACTGTGCTGGGGCAGAATTAAACTTCCTGGATCTGCTTTGTTTCCACTAGTTTTAGTATTTTCTATTCATTCTCTTAAATGAGAACTGTAAATGGGGACCAGATCCTCTAAGCTAATTCCCTGTGAAGCATTCTTGAAGTTTTGGGAGTAGAATTAAAGTTTTTTTGTCATTTAATATCAATGTTAATCACTCAATCTAGATATGCAGATCATTAAATTTAAAGTCTTGGAAAACATGAATATATCTGTAAGCTGCTGTGGTACAGTTTGTGATGTTCATTATCACTTTGCCATTCTGTTAAATCACTTGAAACTTTCTTCTAGAGATTTTAAGGCTTTCTTAATTATGATTAAGGAATAATTAAGCCATTTTCTACAGGGCTTTGTTTGATCAGCTGTAATTTGATGCACATGTTGGTAAGAATTGAGGATGCTCATTGATAGTGACAGACATGCAAGTTTAACATGCAAGGTGTGCAGTGGCTCATTGCTCTGCAAGAGTTGTTCACTATTTATTCCTTACAAAGCTAAAAGAAATAATTCAATTTTCTAGGCTTCGTTTTAGTCTCCTGAAGCAGCAGGTGTCAACTACTATTACCATTCTTCTTCTTCTTCTTCTTCTTATTATTATTATTATTATTATTATTATTTTATGTTTGTTCAACTGCTTTTCTGGCTGGTGGCTCCATCAGGGCTGCCCAGGCCATTCCCTGCAGAGCTCCTTTCCAGCCAGGGTGTCCCAGTCTGGACTGTGATTCCTTCCCAACTGTAATAGGGACAGTGGGACAACAACACATACAAATGCAGAACTCAGAGTTTAAAAACATTTTACCTATAAAACCTCTGTTTCAGCCCCTCTGTTCTATTCCATGCCAATGCTTAGCCCAAACATGTCTGAGTTTTCACATTTTCCCCAGCAAAGGCCATTTTTTGTGTGTTTTTCTGTTTTCCATTTCACACAGGAGCACCTGGCACTGTCCGCTCCCCAGACCCCCCAGAATGAAATGTGATTGCTTGTTGTTCTCTGCCAGGCAAAAATATCAAAGATATTATTGCTTTTCCCCCCTTTACTTCTCTGCCCTTTAAAGTTTCCAGGTTGCTATCAATTTCTGTATTCCCTGTTCCATGTTTTCTGGCAACTCCTACAATTAATTTGGGGTTTGTGCTAAGGAGAACCCCCACATTCCTTAGTCCCAAACATCCCCTTTTCCAAAAGATTTACTTCTCTACCTTGCCTGAATTATTTTTTGATGCTGCACATAAGGATTTTGTTCTGGAGCTGGGAGGGAAGCTGAGGTGGTTTCAATGCAGCATGAAGGAGCCAAGCTTTGGATGGGGTTTGATTTGAGAAAGCAGAGAGAGGACTGACAAGAAGGTTGATAGAATTTGTATTCCATTAAATCCACACTGAATTTCTGCACTTAGAATCGGACATTTAAAAAAAAAATGAGTTGTGAAGTAGCAGATCTTCAGAGCTTTCTCTTTCCAAACCTTGGATAGGAACAGCTGTTCCCTAAAGCCTGTGGGACTGTGAATGTCCAGCCAGGCAGCTGCTCTGGGACAGAACCACTTCCCCAGCCTCTGAATCTTTTGACCTCCCTTAAGCAGAGAAATACAAGTCAGCAGCTTGAGATGAAAATTTTAATTAATTACTGCAAGGTAATTAACGAGCAAAAAATTTCTACCTGTGCCATGGGTCTGTTTTGCAAGTGTGTGCACCTGCAGGTCACAGGCACAAGCTGAAGTCAGCAGGACATTTTCAGTGCAGATATTTGGATTAATTATTTGGATTAATGCTCTTGCTTTTTTTTTTTTTTTTTTTTTTTTTTTTTTTTTTTTTTTTTTTTTTGTGATTGCTTGTGAGTTTGCTTGTTTGATTTTTGGTCTTTCCGATTTTAGAATAAAAAGATAGAAGAGTATTTCAAAACACATGAAACATTTAGTGGGAACTCGCAAGCTGATTCTTTCTATTTCCATTTCCTTGGGAGCAGTATAGGGACAGTGCAGCAGACCTGGCTGTGTAGGGAAAACCCTAAAAATGCAGGAAATAACCTGCTTTTTGAGATTTCTGGAAGTGCCCAAGGCTGGACAAGGCTTTGAGCAACCTGGTCTGGATGAAGATGTCCTTGCCCATGTCAGGGGCTGGACTAGAAGACTTTACTGGTCTCTTCAAACCCAAACTATTCTCTGATTCTATGGAGAGCTAATCACTCATTTCCTTAAGTGTTGTTAAAACTGAGAGGGAAAAACCACCCAAATTTTGAAAAATTAGAGCAGATCCATTTGCCTGGAATGCTTAATGTGGGAATGAAGAGACACAGGCCCCAGCAAGAGGAGGGTTGAGGGAGGAGGTGCAGGATGTGCTGAGGATGGTGAGCAGGAATTGTCCTGTGCAGGCTCTCCCTGGCAGAGAGACATTAAATTGGTTAATATCAACATATTAATATTGTGTTTTCCCCCCGATTTTAACAACACTTAAGGAAATGAGTGATTAGCTGTCCACAGAATCAAAGAATAGTTTGGGTTTGAAGAGACCTGTGAAGTCTTCTAGTCCAATCCCTGACATGGGCAGGGACATCTTCAACCAGAACAGGTTGTTTCAAGCCCTGCCCAACCTTGGACACTCCCAGGAATCTCTGAGCTGTAAACACAGGATAATCCATATTCCTCCTTTAGCTCAATGTACTTGTGTTTGGTGCATGTTTACGAGGCTCTGTGGAGGTGACAGCTCTTATGGAGGTGATGAGTTTCCTAATCAAGAAACAATTAATCAATTGCCATGATTAATTGCAGAGCTCAGTGGTGTTCCTGGCTCCTTTTAGGAACACAGGGTGGCTGCTGCTGTAACAATGAGGGTGATGAACCTTGTCAGAGCCAATTACTGCCTGTCCAGTGCTGGGAAAAGGCAAGTGGGAATTGCTGATCCATCACACAATTGCTATTGGTCCAGTTTATTTATCAAGGAAGAGATCCTAGAATTCACCCAGCAGATAGTTCAGTCTTCTAACAGGTTTAATTAATATGATTTTACTTGTGTTAGGCTGAGTTATACCAACTGATCTCCATGTGTTATTATCACAGAAAATTCTTGCCTGTCCCTCTATTTACCCTTTATCGAAAAAAAAAATTTAATAATTGTTTCTCTCATCTCACTTATCTATTTCATTGGAAGGAATATTCAGCATAAAATCTGTGGGGTTGATTTGGCAAGAGCCTAAGAGCAGTTGCAGTAGTGGGGTTAATGCACGGCATTTGCTGCTCCATTTTGTGTTTCCAAACTCATGCACAGCACTCACAGATGAATCAACTTATTTTGCAGAGTGAAGCTCTATAAGAGCAGATATGGAAACGACTTCATGCAATTAATTTTGAGGTGAATTAATGAATGGCACGATTGAGTGATGTTTGAGCTGCAGGGTTCTCATTAACATAAAGGCAGGCTGAGTTAATTAGAGTCCATTTTAAATGTTAAAACTGTGTTTTCCTTTTTCTCTTGAAATGCAAAGAGTGTCCCAGTTCAGTAGGTGATCCTCAGCTCGGTGTGTAGAAAGGACAAGTCAGGGTGCACCATTAAAAAACCTTGTTTTTAATTAGGTTGGCACTGAAGGAGCGTGTACTTACCTGAGAGAAGGTCTGCACCAAGTGACATTGCTCTTTATTTCCCCTGCAAAATCAGCATTCAGTGATTTTTTTTTAAAATCAGCATTTATTACAGTCAGATAAGAAGTGAAAAGAACACCACTTTACAACTTAAGAATTTCTAAGTCATTTTAGAGCTACCTTTTACTGTGAAGAACATTCTTTAAAAAATGTAATTAGATTGAGTGATTGTTCTCCATCTTGAATGTGGGAGAAGATGAGCTGAAGAAGATTTGACTTCCTGATTATTTAATGTTTTACAAGCTGAGTACATCCAGAAACAAAATAAAAAACCACAAAAAGTGTGTTACTGAACTTCACTTCTTGAGTGAATTTCACAGTGTAACTTCAAATAGAAAGTTACTGAAATTTTATTCAATAAAGCCCCCCTTTAAGCATGTAAAAAAAAAAATATTTAGAAGAGTTTTGCTGAAGTTGTGCCCATTCCTGGATTGGGTCCCTTGTCAGTGAAATACTGCTGAGAATATAAATATGTCACTGGGATATTTTAATCATTTCCTTCAAAATTAACGATTGTTGCTAGCACAGATTTCATGATTTGTTTGGGTTTTTGTGGTAATCATCTCCTTCTCCATTGGTCAGAAGCAGTTTATTCAGCTGAGGAGTTCATGGCAGTGACACTAATGAACTGTCCTGTAAAAAAAAAAGTGGAAATATTTAACATTCCTTATTTTTTGCAGTAGAGGTTTCTCTTGGTTTTGACATTCATTTTGTTTGAGATATTGAGTGAGCTCAGTGCTAAACCAGAGCAGAGACTGAGGGAGGTGGGACCTGGATACAGAGAAAAAGGATGGACAGGACATGGGTACAGAGAAATAGGGTGGCTGGACCAAAACTGGAAAAAGGAGTGAAAGGGGTTTTATAACGTTGTGCAATTAATGATATCTGGCAATTTCAACCAGAAGGGTGCTTTATTTTAACTTGGGATTGACTGAACCTGGTTTTGGCACTTGAAAATTTGATTGTTACTATTTTTCAAAATCTGTTAATTGTAATAAATACGAGTCCAGTTTCCTTAAAGACTTTCAGAAGCAGATTGTAGATTTTTCTTCAGCTAACACAGCATTGAGCATGACTGAGTATTTTTGCTTGTTTCTTAATTCCTCATACCACCTTCCAATTCTTGCATTTCCTACTACTTTGTTATGTTTAATGCACACTATTTATTTTTAGAAGTGGATTGAAGCTACTTGTATGGCTGGTTATGATGTTATATTTATTTTCTAGGTTAGCTCATGATTTCTCCTGTGATGAAAGGTACAGGTAGGCTTCTTTCAAGATTTGAAAGGAACCTTGTCAGCTGGTCCTTATCAGCAGCTTCTTGCTGTCCCTGCAGCACTGCCCTTGGGATGCTGCTGGGAGACAGAAAAATCCCTTTTCTTGCAGTTATATCCTGATATAATTGTGCATTTTGTAAAGGCGCTTCCCAGCTGGAAGATTTTGACATTCATTTCAGTCTTCCTGCTTTCACTTCAAATATGCACTCCTCAGAAGGAGTCAGAATGCCCCCAAAGATTAATAGCACATTATTCAGCTGAAGGAATGTGATCAATAGGGATACAGGAAGCCACAGTGTGAACGTGTGGGTGAAAAAACCCACATTGATCTGACATAATGAGATTTTGGGACCTTCGGTGCTTGTGTCGTGCCACTTGTTTTCAGCAGAGAATGCAGTCCTTGCCCAGACCAGTAAATTTAAGCCTGGTTTAAAAGTGAGTAGGTTTTGTTGCACTTTGGGCCCTGTGTGAAATGAGGGAATGGTTCTCAGTAGAAATCTTCAGTCTAGAGGAGCAGCAGTGCTAAAATGAGATTAATTTCCTTGCTTTATTTTAGGTTTCATGGCATTATTTTCTGACTTGATGGCTCAGATTCTATTTGTTATCTACCTGCATGTGAGAAATGTGCTTAATCTCTTTTGAATTCCTGCATTAAACCTTACTGGCTTTATCACTTAAATTCATGTTTGTTTGCTAGGGCAAGAGAATTGGTATTAACTATATAAATAGTTTATAGGGTTTCTAGATTAGTTTTTTTGTTCTTTCCTAGTAAAAAGTGTGAAATGGTATTTTTAGAGATCATTTGCCCTTCAGGGTTTTCTCTTTTTTCTTAGTGATCTTTATTACTTCAGCAGAACTGCTGCAAAGCCTCAATTCTGTTTTGAGTCTCATAGTCCTATTCACTGAACACCTATTTTGCATGAAATTGCATTAGCATTATTTCTTTGAGAGCTAAAAAAGTAATAATTGCCCTTTAAGTTTTAATCAGACTTTTCAATATGGCACAAATTGCTAAATTAATTGACTTCTTTTTTTAAGATGCTGGACAAACCAATGAAGGTGACAATTGCCAAGTGTGATTGTTTTACAAAGCCTTCCCACAAAGTTTCTTTGATTGAATTTTTTTTTTTTTTTTTTTTTTTTTTTTTTTTTTTTTTTTATGAGCACACTGCATTATTTGTGTGCTCTCTTGCAGTCCTCATGGAGCAGAAAGGCAGTTTTCAGTCATGGCAGTTGTGTGGTGATGGAGATCCCTTCTGGGTAGCACAGAGAGCAGGAGGGATGAAGATGTAGCAGCAATTAATAGTTGTTTTATCTTGGCAGAGTACTTGGACAACCAGTGAAGTCTCTCTGATTTCCTGCAGTTAAAACAGGGCTAGAGAGCTCAGCTCAAGGAGGGTGAAGCACAGTTGGCTTAGGGACAAGCTGGGTCTTCTTTTCCACTTCACCCTTTATCTCCAAGTCACCTCATCTAAAATATTGCAATGTTGCTTCCTGCAAGTCTAGATCCTGACAGAAGAAAAGGCAGACTGGGAATAGTGGGAAATATATATATATATAAATATATTTCTTTAAACTGAAATGCTTTAAAATTAATTAATGTAAACCTTCTTAAATCTACTTTCTGTGTATCTTCTGCAGCCCTACCTGCATGCCTAATTGATGAAGAAAAATCAGTGTTGTCTTATCGTGCCTTTAGAAGGAGTAGGTCATCCAGGAAGTTTTCCTTGTTTCTGTGAGTCAGGGAAATTAGACCTTCAAAGATGATCAAGGAAAATACTATTGTAACACAGAACTGGCTTTATTTCTGATGTAAAAAGCACTGGCAAATGATTTTTATTAGGGAAGGAGGCAGTGATTTCAGTTCACATTCCCTTCTACTCCTTATTAATCAGCTGCGTGTCAAAGGATAATTATTAAGAGAACATACAGAGAATATTGATTTCTGTCAGGTTGTTTTAAGTTGCACAAAAAAGGGAGATTTGACAGATGTTAAATACCTCTTGATTTTTTTTTCTTTGAGAAATCACTCTGGGCACATTTGGAAATTCCACTGCTTCTCATTACTGCAGAAAGGCCAAGAGGCGATTATTCAGTCCATTAGAAAACGCTACAATTCTTCCCTAACAGCATCACCAAAGTGAGTGAAAATGCACATAATAATTTTGTTTCAGCAAGTGGCCACCTGCACGTATGACAAGAAAATGTCACAATTGCAGAGAGGCACTGCAGGCCCGTGGAAGCTCTCCTGACAACCATCAGGAAAGAAAAAGACGCTGAAAAACAGAGATTTAGGGAGGCCTGGAGGTCTGTAAAATAGAGCAATTATTGATAGTGGTCTGCCACAGACAAATAAAAGCTGATGTTTACAGCCATTCCTGAATAACACCCATTTTATATAATTGCTGTTTTGTTCCTTACAGATGTGCTGTACAGTGGGGTTCTTGTTGGGATTGTGATTGAACTGCAGATTGCAGCTCCTGTATTTTCCTACCTTACACTTGTATGGCAATTTTAGGATATTGCAGCACCACTCTGCCAAATAAAAATCCTGCGGACCACAACATATAATCAAATTTTATCTTTTTATCTTATTTTATTAAAATTAAATTTATTTTATTTAAATAAATAATTTTATTTAATTTAAATCAAATTTATTTTTTATTCACATTTGATATTACACATTACACCCTGCACTTGTAGAATATCTGGAAGAATCTGGTCAGAAAGTTTTGAATTCTGGCAGCTTGGAAGAACTACAGCTCCAGTCTTAATAGCTTATATGCAAAGTCTTGGGCTCTATGATTTTAAGAGTCTTTTCCAATCAAAATGATTCTATGAGTTCCATGTTACCTGTTAAGATGGGCACATTTTTTAATGCTCTGTTCCTAAGTTAAATTTACTTCTCCTTGCTACTTTAACAGTTAATAAATCCCAGCCAAAAAAGCACATGCGTCAGTGAAGTTGTATTGTGCATTTGAATTCCATAAAGACTGGCATAGTTTTAAATATATATAGACATGTAGAAATATATTTTATAGACATGTATATTATTGGCATGTTGCATATCTGAAAATTTATCTATTAACAGTTGCACTGGTAATAAATTATTGGCTAATGCCTTATTTGGGCCCCAGTACAAAATTCAAGGGAATGAAAAGGTTTTGTAAAATGTTACCCACCTAGAGAGACCTTTTAGTAGAACTTGATCCAGCACTGTGGAAAAATATCACCTCCTTTTATACGAGGTCTGGATAAATGTTCTGGTGCTCACACAGAAACAAACTGCCTGGATTTGTTCTTGCCTGGAGGACAAGAAGTTAATTAGATTGGGACAACTGGGAGTTCCTGCAGCCCTCTCCCTGTGTGCCTCTAGATGTGACAAAAATGTCGAGGGCTTTTAGCTTTGCATCAGGAGCACTTTGTTAGAAGATCTTTTGTCCAGAGATACAAAAATGACAACTGCACAGAGCAGGTATTTTGCTTCCAAGCCTGTGATCCCAGTGATGTTCTGTGCCTGCATCTCTGCATGTTGGTCAAGCCCTGATAATTTGGCAGAGCAGTGTGATGAAATCCTGCTCAGTCTGTGAAGCTGGAGCTGGCACTGGGAGCTGACTCCTTTGTGGTGCTTGGAGAAGTTGTTTATAAACAAAGAGACTGATTAAAACTGATCTGACATTTTAAATTATTGTTGTTAAATCCTCATGGATCTGCATGCTTGTGGTTTTTGTTGAAAGACAAGAGCAGAATAACCTTTCTGATGTTAACAGTGTTTCTAAGTCATCCCTAGAAATTCTGAGATGTGATTTTGCTATTTTACTAATTTTCATTGTCACGACCACGTTGTTAAACACAACACAGCACAGGGGATTTGAATAAGGTAATAATTTTTCCTTAAAACTCAGTGACATAATGTAAAAGATGGGAAATATTTTCAAACCATATTTTTCAGAAAAAAAAAATAAATGTTGGAACGAGCTGGTTGATTCTCCCTATAAAGAAGGAGAACTATAACAACATGCTGATTGCACGTTGTGCCTGGCAAGTTTGGCAACAAAAAGGTGGTGATGTTGTTCTGGCCAGACCACAGGGATCTTTGCAAAAAAAGCTGAAAAGCCATATGGACCTAATAGGAGATTTCAGGTCCTTGTGTTGTAGTTTTTGGTCATGTGTTAGAATCGTTAATGAATGTCATTATTAAAAGCAGCTACAGTAGAAATTCCATGTGCCTCCCAGCCATCAAATCCTGCTTTGGATTTGTTTTTTACTCACAGGAATTGCCAGCTGAGATTTCACCGTGAAGGTACTTAGACACCATGGCAAAATTATTCTTGATTTCTGCTGGTGCAAGTGACCCAAATGTTCCACCCTGCAGTAGAGCCATTAGTTTTTATAGCTGTCAGTAGAGAGCACAACCAGAAATCAAGCTTTGAACATATTTGATGGAATCACACATGCTAAAAAGAGAAATGTGTGGGTTCAGCTCCGTTATGTTCCAAAACATAACCATGTGTTGCAGCTATTGACTAACTCGAGGGCACAATATTGTTTATGCACTGGATTTGGCATTTTTACACTTCCACCATGTTGGACTGAATTGATTACATAAGAAACATAAAAAGAAATTCTAAATACTTTGAGGGCAGTGATATTAATAGCAAATATTTACTTCATTCCATGTGATTTTGAAATTGTAATTCTGCTGTGTGCATGGTGTTGACATGAAAACAAGGTAATATAGATAATTGTGTATTCGTTGCCATATATCCCCAATCTGCTGCTCATAAGGGAACATTTGACTTAAATATAATACTTTTAACTGAATACAAATATCCATTTTGAAAATAAAAATTGGCTACCAAAATTGTATTGTATTTTAAATCTGTTACAACTCTTGTCACATAATAAAAATGAGTCAATTAGAGCATTTGTTTTATTTTGGTGGAAAACCCAGAAAGGCTGGTGGAAATTGAGTCAATTATGCAGGCTATTGCTCATTCCCTTGTGATTTTTTAAAAAATATATTCAACAGTTGGTGTACCTGTTTTGTCTTTTCTCTGTCATTGCAGGCCAATATAAAACCCTGGCTTGTGACATTTTTTCTGGAATGTAGCTGAATTTCAGATTGTTAGCTATTGTATTCAGATTGTCAGATGCTGTAGTCATCTGAATGCAGATAAACAGGTTGTGAATTTTGACCATGTAGAGTCTGTCTAATTTTCATATATGTGAACTTTCAAATGAGTGAATGTGAGGTTTTTGGCACGAATACACTTGTGACACTGCATTCTGTGATACCTAGAGTGGACAAACCCCAAATTCTGTATTCAGCCTCAGCAGGTATTTCAAAACTCAGCCCTTTTAAAGCCAGAACTCCTGACCTTGGAGCTGTCTGAACTCTGCCAGGTTTGTTTTGAACACCAGAGCACCACAGCACGCAGACATGACTCAGTCTCATCTCTTGGAGAGTTGCTCCCAGGTCTGTGCACGCAGCAAGGAACAAAAGCCCCCAGCTGCCAAGGAGCCCTGCAGGACAGGAGCTGGCTCTGCCTCTGCTCTCAAGGACAGGGTCTGGCTGCACACTGTGCTGAGCTGCTCTCCACTCTTTGAAGCAACTTGAGCACAAGGTTGCCATAAAAGTGATAATTTATTTGGAAGAGGGGCGACCTTTGCCTCCTTGGGCAGATGAAAGAAAGCAGAATGAGGGCTCTCAGCTGGCTTCCCTCTGGAAAGCGTTTGTAGAAGGGCGAGTGTGACACACAGGCAGGGAGGCTTTGACTTTCTGGGACTGACACTGAGGCACTGTAGCTCTTTTATTTTGTAAAATGTCGATTCCCAAGTGCTTGGGAACATCTGCATGAGAGTTGTGGTGAAGTGATCTTGTTCTGAGGAGCAAAAACTCATCTTGGCTCAAGGGAGGAATCCCAGCGAAATGGAGTTTCCCTGTCCTTAGCCATCAACAGGAGTGATCCAAGGTAGAAACATCACTAACGTGAGAATGTTGCCAAAAAAATAAAGATTTGTGGTGGTTTTCTGTGGCTGGTTCAGTAACAGGGCATTTCTGCCCTTCTCTCCTTGCTTTGCCTGCTATTTTTCTGAAGAATGTGCCAGTCTGTGATTGCATGCTGCCCATACAAACAACTCCATATTTCACACAAGTTCAAACTCACTTTCCCAGACCACCCCAATGATAATGAACATTTTATGGTCCATGGACAATCTCAGCAGCTGCAATTTCCAGTTCCCTATGCATCCCTGCAGTCCTAACAACTAAATTCAGCCTCAGCTGATCTTCACAACTCTATAAGCAATTAATTGGTCTTTTAAATACCTTTTCAACCTCTTTCAACACTCTGTAAAGCTCTTTCTCCACATTACACTGCTTAGCAGCACCTAAGCATTTTCAGTGGTTAAAATAAAGGAACCACAATAATTAACTCTTCCTTTTCCTTGCTACTTCCAAGAGTGGCACAAAAGCGGTGGGTTTTACGTGCCTGTGAGCAAAATTATAAGGAAACGGTTTTGCTACAAATAAACAAAGGATTGATTTTGTTACTGAAACCCCTTTGTGGAAGGGAGGTTTCAGGAGAGGGGACCTGGAGGATGCTCTCTGCATAAGGCCAGACAGCCCTCTCCACTTCTCTCAGTAATTAGTCACTTTAGAAGCTTTTTGTTTTTGACCATATGGCACAGGAAAACAACTTGAATGATGAACAACTCGGGGCAACCTCATTCCACCAGGAGGTTCTGTTGTTTTCCTGATGGCTTTGGGTTTTTGTGCAAAACTTCTCCTCAGTGCCTAATGAGGGTCTTGCTGCTTCTGATGTCACTGCTCTTTTTGTGGGTGTCAAAGCACCTCCTGCAAATGAAGTGCTTTTCTAATCATTGTTGCCATGTTATTTCTGTCTTCTCTGATTTTTTTCTTTATTTTCATGGCTTGGCATTAAGATAATTGGACTGTTGATAAGTGTCTGCTATAAAAAAAAGGGGCTGAAATGAATACTGTCAGATACCCGCATACTACAGGGAAATAGCTCCTGCATTTATTACCAAGGTGTGCCTCCCGTTATTAGTTGGAGACTTGAGTCAACAAGAGGTGGCAGGAGACACACTTCTTGAATCTTGGGGGTTTTGGCCTGGGATCTGCTCTAGCTGAAACTTTTCAAATCCATCCTTCCTTCAGCTGTGAGTGAGGATAGAACACACATCACGTTCAAGGTTCTGAAAATGCTTCTTGGTCTGAAGAGGCTGTTGCAGAAACTGTTAATTTTGGGGGTATCCAGGGATTATGATGTAAATTTGTGTCCTAGGACTCAAGGGTTTATTGCCTTATCCTTTGAGGTTGGGGCAGAGCTCATAATTCATTGCTTTTGCTTTTAATTGTTCTTTTAAGTGTTTTTACACGTCCTAAATGCTTTGGGGGTTCCCAAGCTGAGAAAACCTCTCTGTTACTAGAAAATTTGACTTTAATGCAATGAGCAGCAATTCATTAGAAGCTAAAAGACCAGAGAGGAGGAGACCAGGAGCTGATCCTTTGTGCCTTAGATGGAGCCCGGGGGAGCTGGGCTGGTTTCAAAGTGAGGATGGGGAAGATCCGGTGCTGGCAGCAAAGCTGAGGAGTTTGGAAGGTGCAGTCATGTAACACACTGTGGGTGGAAGAGAAGCTTGTTTCAGCTAAAGGAGTGGTTTACTTGTCATCACAACCTGGGCCAGGAATCACACACCTTCAAACGTGATTGCTTTTGTAAGATTTTTGTATTTTTAGAGTGCTAAAATATTTTTGTATAAATACAAAGCCATCATCGAAGCCACTGAATAATGAAGTCCTCAGAATGTTAGTTGTGAGGGAAAAGAACACTAAATCTGAGGCAAATAAAATTCCTCTCTAAACCAAAGAGTGATTCAAAAAAAATCTAAACCATTTCAATTAGTAGACTACAAGAAATGCACCAGCTGAACAGAAAAAATATATTGAAATGTAGCCTTGCCTTTATTTTGGCAGGTAGACAGGATGTGTTGATAGATATGTAAATATTTCATGAGTTTGCAGATAAATGAGAGATAAAATATCAGTTCATTTGTTTTAAACTGAAAAGAAAGTGGACACTGAGGAGTTTAATGTATTATGAATGTACATTCATCAGAAGGTGAATGCTTCAGAAAAACTATAAAGACTTTTTTAAAAAAAATAAATGGAAAGCTTTTCCACAGAATTTGCCACAAACTGACACTGCTCTTCTCACAGTGTGATTTTTGTAATTATCTCTGTGCAGAATAATCATCAATTGCTCAAGGAAAGAACATCCAAAAGAATTAAACCTGCAAAAATCTTTGCAGAGTGACTTTGTTTCGCCATACTTAAGATTTCCTTGATGTGCTGTGCTGAGCTTTTATTGCAATATGGGTAATTACTGTCATTCTGCCCAGAGATGTTGCTCTTAATACATCACTTCAGTGGCTAAATTAACAAGTAACATTGCAATTGGCATTTCTTTTTGAAAAATAATTAGAACTCAGCCCAAGATTTAATGAGCCACGTGCTAGAACTGCCCATTATTCCTTTTTCCACCCTGCACATGCTAAGGAAATTGTATTTTAAAAAAAGTAATTGTGTAACATTTAGCATTATTTAGTGTTGTGAAATAGTCTTGTAATCCTCTGTGTTTCTTGGAGCCTAATTGGTCTTTCAAACCAGGTTATTGAAATACCTGGTGTAAACTCCTCACATCTTTATCCGTGTCTGTTCTTTGCTTTTTATTGGGGGAGCCTGTGCTGGTACAGTCCTGGAGCTCCTGCAAAGGATGTGTTTAAAGAAAAGAGAGTTAGGAGGAGCTCTGGGTATCAGTGCACAGAGATCTGTGTGATACCAGGCAGTGCACTGAACTCCCAGTGCCTCCCAGGGCATCATTAAAGCGAAAACACATCCCTTTATTTCCTCCTTTCTGCTGTCTCTACATCTGATTTTAAGCCCTTTGGAGCAAAGGCACACTGTGGGTTGCCTAGAAAAGCTGGAAAACACTGGCTATGATCTCCTGTGCAGTTTGAAGGTTTTACCATCATTCTAACAGATAAATAATATTATTAAAACACTTTATGGTATTTCCTGAGTTATTTTTTCCCAAGTATTGCCTTGAAGCGTGGCTTTTCAGGATGGTTGATGCCTCTTGTTTTCGTGGGCTTTGGGTTTTCAAGATATCAAAGTCCTTATCTTTGAGTTACTGCTTATGGATAGAGCCTGCAGTACAGCTACAACCTCAGGAAGAATTTGGAGTCAGCTCACAGATGAGGATTTTTTTTTGGTTTTGTTGTTTAGTATATTTTTTTTTTTTTTTTTTTTTATTTCTGATGAAATATTTTAGTAGTGTTCTGCTGAAAGAACACAAAGTACAACAACAGCCCAAAACCCCATTGGGTTCTCTAAAAACCCCTCCCAAATACAGGTTTTTATTGCCTTTATAGAGAACAGACCCATAACCTCAAACCATGCTAAAGCCTTCAGATGTCCTGCTAAAATAACTTGACTTAATTATACTACATCTGACTAGTCTATCGTCATATAAAGCATATTTTATATATATCTTGAGATTTATAACTGAGGGATTTTTTGTTTTATTTAACAATGTATGTGCAACACTTATTTAAGCTGCCTTGGATTCTGAGATGCAATTACAACCTCAAAAAATGGCACATAACAATTTTAAATTTAGAAGGGGTTAATTGTGCATTTACTGGTATTCTAATCAACATATTAATGAAAGGGTGTTTTTTATATACATCTTTTTCTGACATCATGCTGCTCCCACTTTAGTGAGAAAATATGACTCTTTGGCAAATATAACTCCTTGAAAAAAACCCCCAAACTCTTTGGGAAAAAATCCAAACAAACCCAAACTGACCCCAAATCACTTCTGCTCTATAATTGCAGTGAGCGATTTTGTCCCAAGCACTTTGAGAGCTGGGAAGGTGCATTTTGGCTCCTGAGCCTTTGTGCTGATGCTCAGAATGTTGGTTATATTCTAAACCTCCCTTGTGTATCAGAAGCTTTGATATCTCGAGCTCCTTTGATCTCTAGAAAGCCTCTAACTTGAGGATAACTCGTGGAGTTGTTTACAAACGTTACAAGATAGATTCTCATGTTCTATTATCTTCTTAATGAGCCCAACCTTCTTCCCCAGGCAGTGATCAGGACTGGGATGTGCTTGGTACTGTAGAATGCATCTTAAAGCTTCTGCTATGACATTTTTAGCTTCGTAAATTGCTAAAATCTACAGAGAGGAACATTATAGGTATAATTTATGGTTTGCAGTGGCTCACAAAGTTTTCAGTCTATTCAATTTCATCAAGTATAAATGTGTTTTCCTAAAGAAGTTGCTCACAGTGCTGAAATTGTTACTGCTCTAGTCTTAGACTGGGCTGGCCTGGCCCCATCTGTTTAAACAGAGTTAATGGAAAAGGTGAATTTTTTACTTTGTTTTTCGGGTTGTATAGTAATTCTACCTGTAATTTAGTTCTACTAAGCTGTGCAGGTATCTTTGTGAGACATTTCCCTCACGAATTTTCAAGGGTATATTCAACAAGTGTCTGTACTTTGATAGTTTATTTGGCCTAAACCCCAAATCTAATCCTCACCTAATTGTTATTCAGCCAATGGAAAGCACAAGAACAATTTGTGGTGAGAAACAACCAATGTTCTGCATAAATCTGAATTATCCACATGACCCATGTAGAATCCACCCAACTGGCACAAGCTGCCATCAGATTCCAAAAGCTGGGAGCTGTTTTGCTTCCAAGTCAAACCTAGAGGGAAAAAAAAAGAAAAAAAAGAAAGAAATTAAAAAGCTTTGTGCTATTCTCTCCTGGTTTTATGGATTTTATGGTGGATTTTATACTTTTGGCCTTCTCAACGAGCCATAGTGTGAAAGTACTGAGAAATGCAGACCTTCAGGAGAGGCTGAAGTGTAGCTTTTAACTGCTGTAAGAGTCAGCCTTCTAAATGTGGAGAGTGATTTGGTGGCCTCAAAGCACAACACCTCTCAAAATGGAATTAAATTTAAATGTACTCAAGAATGACTCCTGCAATGTACTTCTCAGCCCCCTCCTCTCCATCTGTAGCTGGTGGGAGTTGAGCTTACTCAGAAATTTGCTGAGGATACTTAACACCTTGCAGATGTTTAAATTTGAATGCCATTTGTAATAGGATATAAATAAAATAATACTGGCTGGCTGTAAAACGTAATATCTTGGAAAGCAAAGTTGAAAAGTCGTATGAGACAAAATGGGGAATTTTTTTTTAAATTTCAGCTACTTTTAACCTTCTTTTTTAGATGGAATTTCAAAATTTGCACAGTTTCCCGCAAGTTGGTTCTTTTTAAAATAGATTGGGTGCAAAGTAACCCTTTGTTTTTAATTGAGTAAAGAATTGTTAACTGTTTTAGGTGAGCAGATCCTGAGGCAGGACGAAGTTGGATGGAGCTGCCAAGAGATGGATGTGTCTGCACAGGTGAGAATCTGCTGTATCATTCTCTGTATCCCCACCCAAATAACAGAGAATTTCCAGGCTCCCCATCTTTGTGTAGCCCACCACTGGACCCACTCCAGGGGTGAGTATCCCAGGAGAATCCTTTTATTTTGCTATTTTCACAGTGACAGCAGCAACAGCTTGAGGGATGCTGAATACAAACACTTGATTTGCAAGGGAAGGTTTATATAAATGGTGATTTGATTGCGTGCGGTGGCAACAGTAAATACATCACTAATGGGAATGAATCCTCCTAGGAAAATAATTTTACAGCTCTTTTCCACAGTGCAACCAAAATGCTGTAAAGCTTTGCCCTAAGTTAATAATTGGGAATATTGCTGAAGAATAGTGAGAGCATTTTTAAGGAAGATGGATGTTTGCTGTAAACCTGACATCATTTTATAGCCTGTAGACATGGGTAGTCCCTGAAGTATCTGCCTTGCAAATATGAACATGGGTCAAGAGGAAAGAAATGAGAGAGACTGCAGCAAGTGCTGTGTATAAGACTATTGCCCCTGGCATGAAATATTTATTGTTATTATGAGCTATAGTCAAACCAAATGAGAATGCAAGACCTTTTACTTGTCTGAAGTTGGGAATAAATTTGTTTTGTGGTTTGGGTTTTTTCCCCTTCTATTTTTTTCTTTACTTCTTTTCTTTTGTCTGCTGCTGTAGGTTTGTAAATGCTTTGATGTATGCACTGCACTAAGATTTTAAGTTCATGGTGTGGTAAGGTTGTGTCACATCTGCCAAGATGAACCAGTGATTAACGTTCCCCACCCATAATCTGTCAAAGCAAATGAAAATGATGCTGTTGCCTCCATTGGGCTCTGTTTATTTAAACCCTCTAAAGGGGAGAATGGATACCCAGCTCCTGTGCTTTATTTCTAAAGTTTTAAACCAATCTCTTTCTAATATCCCTAAAAGTCACCTTGTTCCATTAAGGAGGGTGAGTTACTGGCAAATAGAACCACGACTAAGAAAAAAGAGGATTTACAAATGGCCTAGAGGAGAATGATAAAAAGCTGATGTTCACAGATCACTCACAGGACCAGCCAGAGCAGGCAGCTCAGAGCAGCTCATTATGTCACTGGAAATGTCCCTAACAGCGCTTGCAGCCTATAATGAACCTGATTGAACCTATTTCCACACCTTCAGTTTTCTAAACAGACCTTGAAACAACTGCATTGGATCAAAAGTGAATTGAAACTGGGAAAATTATGTGAATTTCACAGTCCCTGGAAGTCCCAAGCTCTCAATTCAAGCTCCAGGGACCTGGATCTGCTGCATCCCCCAAGCCCTGATGATGTGATAAGAAACAGAGCAGCAAAGGTGCTGCAGGACTAATTAAAAACAAGAGTTAATGAGCTCTTGTTACAGAGAAAGGAAAGGGCAAGAGCTCTGCTTGACCCACGGAGGGATTGTTTTCAGCTTGCCTTTTCCAAAGTCAGTGTAATTCCCTGGGCTCTCCCCCAGCATTTTGACCATAAAATCCACATTTGTTTTATGATAACTCCCTTTTTTCTTATTTTGAGAAAAAGATGTAAAGTACTGCAGAAGCAAAAGCTATAGAAAAGCATAATAAGGTCTTATGAAAAGTTTGTTGAAAAATTATTTTATTTGACCCAGGGTCTAAAATTATTAGGAGTGGTGAAAAGCAATTACCACTGTAGTGCTTTTAATTTGATTTACAAAATGTGGAGGCACGGCTTCATGGTAATAAAGAAATCAATGTATGGTTTCTGCAAACCATGACATTTTCAAAAGTAATTCTATTTTCTCAAAGTGAGATAATATTATTTCATTCTCTTCAAATCATCACCCAGCACTGTGTCAGGTATGTGGGAGTCGAGATCACTGTTCTCTATTGAGTGTGAGAGATGAAAATACATCTTGGAAATCTTTTTCCACTGTCATTTCTGAGAGTGGCAATGACCAGTGTCTGTGGGCTGTGTCTCATCATGCTGCCTCAATTCAATGTCATGCTATTGAATGTCACAATGTCACAGTGTTCTCCTCCTTAACACCTACTCCTGTTTCGGGACTATATTTAATAGAGGGAAGCTATTCTTCTCTTTATTCAAAGAGATTTGAGTCTCTTTTCTCTGCTGAGAGACACCAGCTACAGAGGCCCTTTTGTTAATCATGAAGGACATTGAAGGAAAGGTTGTGCAAAAAACAGAATAGCTCTCAATCCCACGTGAGCTGAAGCTGGGACCTGCAACATTTCAAAATTTCCACCTTTTCCCCAGTTTCCCTATAGTTTCCCCCCATATCACTGCAATATTACCTTTTCCAAGTGCTATTTGATTAGACTGTGGAAATTATCAATTTTATGGCCCAAATTACAATTAACTATCAAAGGTCTGTTTAATGATGCTAATCTTAGGATGTGATGTTACTATATAATAATAAACAATTTGAATGTTTCTATGCCTAAAGGTGTAGAAATAAAAGCTAAAAAGGAAAGATTTGTGCACACCTTCCTGCTTGTATTGCCTCTAGTGGGACCAGCGGTGCTTTCATTTCCCACTTTAGAGAGTGACTACATTTGAAATGTGATTCCAACATTTGCTCTCTGTTATTCACCTTTAACATCATCCTTCTGTTCCCAGGTAGCAATTTCACTGACAGGGCTGCCACAATATTCCACACGTTTGTGAAGTCATTTTGTCTTAACACAGCTGAGATCTCTGAAACGAAAATGATGGTTTGTGACACTGAGTATGAGACTAAAATGCAAGAGAGAAAACACAGTGATGTGTAACTACTGCTGCAGGAGGAAACTTCCATGGAGCCAAATTTTGACTGCTGATCTTGACTGGTCTTGATTTGATGGTCAAAATGGCCTTGATTTCTTGTAAAACACTATTTTTAATGAACACAATGAAAAACCTAAAAATATTTTAGGAGATTTAATGCTTGATGCTTCAATAATTTTTTTCATCCAACCAACATGAAAATATAGTTTAAAATATCACTCAAAGTCCTTATTCTATGTTCTGAATTTTTGCCATTCTAATGCTATTTTTTTTCCAACAAGCTAAAGGTTAAAGCTCTTATCAAAACCAAATTCTGTAACAGGACTTTAATCTTAGTGCTGCTACTTTGATGCTGCAATATAAATAATCACCACTGTGACAAATTTCACATTGCTGCTCAGTGAGTGTTGCAGTTACTTATTCCTGCTAACTTGCTCTTATTACATCCTGCTGGCTTGTTATTGTCATAATCTGGTGTTATCCAGGCAAAGTCTCATCACTCTTGCTGTATTTCACAGGGATATCCTAAATGCCATATAAATCTTTCTTTTTAATATATTAAACCAGAGTTAGGTCGCCTCCAGCATGTATATTTTTTTGATCTATTGGAAACCACAAATCTCCTTAAAGGTGATGCACCTACTGGATGTCTGTCACTTACTTGAAAGTAATGAACAATTAAATGGGTCTTAGAGAGAGATGAAAAAGGCCAAGGGATTGTCATCATGTGAATGCTAGGATTGGAATTTATTCGTTTTGCAATCTTCTTTTGCCTTCCCACCCCTCACCTCCATCACTCTGTGGAAGAGGTGTCAGTGGTTAGAGGAGAAAAACCAGGGAAGCAAAAAGAGCAACCAGGGGAATAATAAGAAACTCAACTTATGTCATGGCCTTGGGAGAAAATCTACAGATGGAATTTAATTTTTAAGGAATTTTTGGATGAAAAGTGTGGTTGGAATCACAAACAAGAAAGCTCTCATGTTTCCTAAACTTCCTGAATTCAGCAAAGTAATGTCTCTATTCATAGATTTTCAGTCAACTGAAAGAGATCAGATAAATATAATTTGCTTTAAAAAAATATTTTCCAAATAGAACTAACTCACACACTATTTATGATTAGCTAAGCCCTTGAGATGAGATGTGGTCTCTCAGTGTGAAATCCCAGGTTCACTGAAACAAACCCATCTTTATCAACTTTTAAAAATCTTGGTTTATTTTTTCAGTTGAACTGTTGTCTCTCTGTGGACAGGCTTTACTGGGATTATTGTGTAAAATACAAATTTCAACTATTAATGATGTTAAAAAATGAAAAAAAAGTACTTTATTGCTTTGTACTTGTATTCCATAAATAGTTCATTTAGGGTTGGGAACCTTATTCTTATGACTAATATATTACTCTGTGATCTTTTTAATCTCTTAAAACAGGAGAAAACACTTTCTAAAATTTCTGTTTGCAAGAATTGTGCTCATTGCTTTGGGCTAGTTTATCTCTAGGTTCATTTATTATGATTATCCCCAGCCAGACTTTTCACAGGAAAAAAAGGAGTAAAATCTGATGCTCAAGGAGTTTGACTCCCATAGTCTTTGTATGTTTATATGGACAACCTGAGGGCCAAAGATTTTGTCTCTGCCCTCATTTCCATGTGCTTTAATTAGTGCCATGATATTACAGATTGTTTTATTTCTTAGAAACTGCAGCTGGATAATTTTGATAAAAAGACTCTCAGTTTTCAGAAAACTGATTGATGGGTACTAACTTTTACTTGGTTCTGTGAACAGCAAGCTGTCATGTTTGCCCTAAAGGGGACATAATTTTGGCTTTAGATTTACTACAGTATCAAAAAAAAAGACATGACTTTCAATATTAATAAGAGATAATGAAGGAAAAAAGCTGCACCTAATATTTCCTGATTTTGAAGGGAAAAGGATAGCAGAAATAATGAGGGAATTATAGCAATAATAATAGAGAAATTTAATGGGCAGTAGATTTATGTGTTTGAAATTGTGTTTCCTTCTTTCTGTTCGTGTTCACTCCACCTGGGGTCAGTTTTATATGTAGAGAGCAATAATATAATGATTATTGCTGTAAACAGAATCCAAAGAATATCAAAAAGGAGAAGACAACAGACATATTGAGGTCAACAGGTCAAAAGGAGATTTGGGTATTTTCTAAATTAAAAATTATTGTCAAGGGCTAAGCAGCACCTTCCAGTCCCAGCATTTACATAATAAAGTGCAGGGCAATGTTACTGAGTTTTATTTTTTTTTTGACCCTGGTTCCTTAACTTAAATTGGAAAGATTGGTTTCAGCCAAACTGAGTTATGCCATGTTACCTTTCCAAACACAAAGGAGGATGAGTCTGTTTTACATCACATTTGCCAGTGCTGATTATGGCTACTTGATCAGTTGAGTTTGGCTTCCTCAGGAAAAGGGATTTCACTTTTTTTTTGTGTCCTTTTAAGCAGTTAACAAGAGATCACCAGGTCAGGTACACTGAATTAACGGAGCAGTTAGAATGTGTGAATTCTGTAACCTACTTTTCCCTGAATAATCAGCTATCTTGGCATTACACATAATTCATCTTTCTGGCTGTTATTTCAGGTATTTTTACAATACAGTTTAGTGGTGCTCATTCTTTGCAATGATGAACAGATCAAAGCAAGGACAAGGCTTCTATTGGAGAAGAAAACAGACAAAAACTTGTCTCTTTTAAAGCAGATTTGCCCTTATTTCTATTGGAAAAGAGAAATTTAAGGCTTTTGTGCCTCAGAAACCTTTTTTCTGTTTGTTCCTAGGGGATGACTCTGGCTTTGCTCATGTTACTCAGCACAGCTCTGTGGTACTGACAATGATTTGATTAATTTATGTTGTTGTTTCCATGTCTTGCTCTTCCATATCATTGTTCTTTCAGTGATGGTTCAGGGTGCCAGAAAATGGACATTTGATTCCTGAGCCAGCTCAGTAGGAATGTGGCTGATAATTGGTATTACAGGGGTTTTCAGAGACATTATTTGGAACAAAATAAAAATACTGCCAGTCTGGGATAACTGGAGGAAAAAAAGTAATTCTGCTTATGTTTTGGTATAGTTTCACCATTGTCTTTTCCTTTCAAAGTGTGGAAATGAATGAATTGATTTGAACCCTTTTCCTCCTGGACATGGCAGTTTTAAGCACTCAGGTGCAGGTGGTGTCTGACATCAGCTGGGGCTCAGCCTGGAAAATAATCCTGGTACAAGGGGGAGTTCAAAGGCTCCTTTTGAAGGACATTTTCTCATGGAGGTTCTTTGAAATTCTGAGGAATTAAAATGATGAAAGGTGGCTCTAGTCTGTGAGAGGAGGCAGATGATTGCTTCAAGTGTGCTCCTCTTTGTGATCTGTGGATCTTTCAGCTGATGCATTGACTAGGTATTGCCATAAAATGCATTTATTAAAAATGCAATACAAAGAAAATCAGTTCTTTTAAGCTATAAAATGCTGCTAAAACCTATTAAAGATCAGAAGAATAACACCTTTCTGATCTAAGTGTATCTTGTGGGCGATGGGCTTGTGTTCCAGTCAGAACTTTGTTAGTGGAATGTGGTTGTTTCCTGCAGGAAGAAAAGTCTGAAGCAACAGATTCATTAAACCACCTTTTGACATTCCAGTGAAAATTTGACTATAGTGCAGACTATTTCTTATGAGTAGATAATGAGGGAGAGCAGGACTTATTCACTACTAATTATAATCAATATCTCCCATTTTTCATTCAAAGTGGTGTTTATCCAAAACACTCAGCAAGGTGTTTATTTTCTAAAATATGCTATGGAATTTTTTTTTTCTTTGCAACTTGTTCTGATAAGAAATTCTATCTTGGATCAGAAAAATCCTCCTGAGCAAAAAACCTGTGGTGGGCCCAGCATATGTATGACACTCATGCTGCAGAAGAAGAAAAGATATTTTGGTGAGAAAATCACTGACTGGAAAAGTTTCTGTCAGCTCTAGAAAAAATTATAAGTTCTAAAATGTTTGTGAGGTGAATGATGGCTGTTCTGCACAAAGGTCATAGCTGAAGACCCAGAAAAAAAATCCACCTTTCCTCTTTGACATGGGTCAAATCCAACATGTCTCCCTGACCCTGCTGAGCACTGTTCTTATGACCCATTAAAAATAACTTCAAATTTATTTCACTGTTTCTTTTGAAAATTCTGTTGATAATTTCTCCTTGGAGCTTTATTCCAATTTGTTTGGTTTTGATCAGCCCAAGTCCTTTAATGTGACTTCAAATTTTCTCAGGTTTCAGAGCAAGTTGTTTGTAAAAATTCTGTTGGATTCTTCATCCAGCACTGTCTGTACTGATGCATTGCAGATATTTATAAAAATCAGAAAGCCATCATATTTCATCTTCACTTGCTTGTTTTTTTGACTCCTCACGCCTCTTCAGTGTTTTTCTTTGAGCTGTACCTCCTGTAAACACATAAGTGTATGTGCTCTGTATTTTAAAATCTTCTGCTGTTTATTTGATTTTATGGATGTTTTTGTGGTGCCTATTTTTTCTCCATTGAAAATCTGTTGCTAATCTCCCATTTTTCTCAAAGATCCTTCACAGTGTTGTGCTGCATTGAATACGCAATATATATCTGGTGTCTTGCAAATCCATCTGAATTTAGGAAACCAAGCTGTGCTTAAATGACAAACATTTCTACATGATTTAAAATAACTTTTAACATCCTTTGAAGCAGCCATGATGGTTTCATTACTGAAAATTCCTTCCCTGTATGATGCAGCTGCTCTTTACAAAGACAACATCTTGCAGCGTGGCCAGTTCCATCCTATGAATTTTCATAATTCTTTAGCTCTGGGCTACTGTGAGTGTTGTTTTTTTTTAATCTCGAGCCAATCACTTATTTCTCAATATTTTATCCAAGTTGGCCTCTGATATTGCCAGTGTTCTGAAGGTTTCTGTCCTTAGCCCTGAGTTATTTTCTGTCTCGGTGCTTCCAGACTCATTATTAGTCTCATCTTGCTTTCTGTAGGTGGCAGCAAGTATATTGTTCTGCTGATGCTCTTTCATCTCTCAAAGTGTTTGTTCCAGACCTAACCCAAGGAATGTGCAAATAACTGTTTTACTGCAGAGTAAACACTCAGCAAACACACTGGGGTCTGGCCATGACAGGAACATGGGATTGTTCTGAAATCCATATTCAGAGAACAGAATTGCAATAGATCCTTTGCCTGAGAGGAATTGCTGCATTAGTTGAGTGGTTGGGATGAAGGAGAGCTCTTTGTGGCAAGAGAGATGCATCCTATTCCAAAATTCTCACCTGAAACTCCCAGCACATCAGGGCCCTGGGGCATCCTTTGCCTCTGTAGTGGCTCCTGCCAGACCCCTGCACAATCCCCAGGACAGCAAAGAGAAGAGGAGAGAGGATGAGGAATAGAAAGGGAGGAACGAAGTGCAGAACAGGTACCAGTGGATAAGGAATACCAGGCACTTGGGAGCTCTTTGCTGATAAAATAACTCTGCAGCAGCTGCTATAACTTAGCACATTTCATAGCAGCCCTAAAGCAGCTCTAAATTTCAAGTGACCCAAGTTATTCCCTAGGTTCAGCCATGTTCTGTATATTCAGAGAATTTAAGCAGCAAGAAATTCCCTTTTCTCCTCTCTGAAGGTACAAAGTTGTCTCCTGAGGAAGGAGATGAGAGGTTTGTGTGCTGAGCAGCTCTACCCCATTTCCCTTCCCACCACCAGCCAAACAGGCCCTGGTGTTTTTTACAACATATTTCTCCTCAAATGCCCTCCACTGGAAATTTTGTCCTACTCAGAGGATCTTCTTATTCCGTCACATTCCTTTGTGAAAAATATCAGGCTGGTCACCTTTCCTGAACAAATTTCCACCTGTTCCCTGGTTTTGCACTCAGGGTTGGGATATCCAGAGACAGAACCAAGACAGGTGGAATGCAGATCTGCTGGAGGGCAGGAAGGCTCTGCAGGGGGACTTGGACAGGCTGGATTGATGGGTTGAGGCCAATTTTTTAGTCTCAAGGATTAAATGCAAAACTGGATGGTGAAGTGTCTTCAAACTGGTAACATCACTTTGGGAACACTGCTCATGTAGGCTCACAAAAAGTTACCCAGACATCAGCTGAAACAGGAATTTTAACAGGTTTTCAAAGAGAAAGCAGGATTTCAGTTTCAGAAGTCATCAAACCTGAAATGTTTCAAATCTGAAATGTTTCAATTCTGACCTAAAAATCCCCCAAAACTGAGATGATCCTACTGAGTCCTGGTAACATTTCACAGCAAGTGTGGATGTGACTGGTGGATGCTGCTCAGGAGGGGCTGAGTCGTTGGCCTGAGAACAAATGACAGACAAGTCCCAGCTCAGTCTCACCCCAGGCTCTCCCTCAGGCACTACAGAACAGCACCAGTGCTGCTGACTGAAGCAGGGAGGTTTTCTTGCCTCTGTTCCCTCTCTTCTCCCAGCAGCAGCTCTGTGGTGTGCTGGGCAGGGAGGGCTCTGAGTCACAATTGTATCCATGTCCAAGGCAGGAAAGTCCACTGAGGGGGAAAGTGGAGTAAAATAAGATTATTTTTTTTTTTAAAGATTCTACCTCATGTCAAGAAAGATGAGATTTTGTTCTCAGCTGCAGGGAATGCCTTGGGGAAGCAGAGCACTCAAGCTTTTAATTTACTTTCCCCTTTGCAGTGGGGGCAGACTCCAGAGCCCAGCTGCTGGGCTGCCTCAGAATGGGGTGTGTGTGCAGGAATGGAGCTTTCCTGCTCCCTGCAGTGTGCTGTTGTCTGCTGTCTGCCATCCTCGGGAATAAATGAGCAGGAGCAAGTGGAACATCACCCTCATTTTCATCATGTGTGAAATCTACCTGAGCTCTTCATACATTAATTAACTGAAGCCTTACCTCACAGCCTGTGAGTAAGCAATTCCCTGGTTTATTTGGCCATGGAAAGAGAGGAAATGCAGCAACAGAGGACTAACAGTGTTGTGAAAAGTGGCAGAAAATGGCCAGCTTCTACCCACTGAAAAGACAAATGCTTCTCTCTATCCCCAGTGCCAAATACTCATCCCAGAGCACACTTGCAGTGAAGTGTGCCAACAGGAGCAGCTGTTTCTTCTGTCTACCATTGCTTTACTATCAGAATAATTTAAACACTTTCTGTCACTGAAAGAGATACTGAAAGAGAGAATTGCTGCAGAGGTACACTCCCAAACAGAGTTTTTAATCCTAGTTTGCTCCATAGTATCTAGACCCCTAGCCACAGATTTTTTTTTTTTTTTTTTCAGAGGTGGAAAAAACCCCAATAGCTTCTTTTCTTTCAGAGAAGCTCTAGGTTTACAGGGGAGGGAATAAAGCTGCCTCTGTCAAAAACCAGTTTGAACCCTCACACTGGCCTGTTGCATATTCTGGTGGTGCACATATCTGAGTTCCAAACCAGCCTGGATTTTGTAGCTTTTGGTTTCCAAGTTTAGGTTTGCACATTTTTTTTTCTTTATGATATACTTTTACTTCTTCAATTCTACACGCTGCTTTATAAGTATATGTGTGTCTAACTGTTCAGGGCTGATGGATAAGGGCTAGTCCAATTCTATGTGCTTCCTTTACTCCTTGAAGCTACTTCTGGGACTTGGATGCAGAATTCCAGAAGATTTTTGTGAAAGGTTGCACCTTCCCTGAGCAGAAAAGTCAGGGAGGTCACTGTGAAATAAATCCTAAATGGCAGTGGTATTCCTTTTTATACTGGGAGTGCAGGCAGGTTTCAAAGAAGAGCAAATGGGCCCGAGGAAAATTCATATGGCAAAAACAAAACAAAACAAAACAAAACAGTATGTGTGAAACTTTTCTTCCTTAAGGCAAAATTTTAGCAAAACTGATTGAAAAGACAAAATTTTCCTGGTAGGATTGTATGTTCCTGTGCAGGAACATACATAGGCCTAGGTATGTTTCAGTGTTGAAATTTGGCCATGTCAGCTTTATGTACCTCTGCATTCCCATATTATACAATATGCTATGTAATATTCACACATCTATCATGGAATTACTGTTGGAATGGACCTTAAATTCCTCTATTTCCAATCCTTCTGCCATGGGCAAAGAAAACTTCCTCTGGACCAGGCTGCTCAAATCCCACTCATATATAAGCCTTACACAACAAAATACAGACACATGGATGTATAAATTTGTTTTTAAACAGTTTAGAGGGAGAGATGAGAACTGAAGCAAATTAAACACAGAACAACTGTATATTCAAAGAGGAATCCCTTGTAAATAAACAGAAGGCTGGGAGGCAGCCCTGAGCATCCTGGCAAATGCTGTGGTTCTATCAGCCAGAAAATCTTGAGGGGACCTCTCAAGCTCTGCCTGTGAGAAGATTTGTGTTGCAATGAAACTTGGAGTTTTTGGAGCCAGGAAGATGAAACAAAAGCTGTGCTGGCAGAGCAGTAAACAGTGTTTCAATAGCAGATCACATCTGAATCTTTGGAGTCAGAGAAAAACAGTCATTAACAAAGACGATCATTGTATTTTTCCTGTTAAAATAATATTTGTTGGAGTCTCTGAGAATATTTTGTATTTGAGCCATTGCCAGTAATGTTAAGCCAGGAAATGAAAGAAAAACTGTTTATCATGAGATATAGAATTGTGTGCTGAATGTGATCCAGGGTTCTGCTGATAGTGTCAGGCTTGTGAGCACCTCCTGTTCTCTGCTGGGCTTGGAGCATTTGTCACACCTAAATGTAAAATGTACCTGGAGAGCCTGTTGTTTGTGAGCTTGTGTACAGCACAGGTCCTGGCTGTGCACTGACAGCAATCACACAGTCCGTCATATTTTGGGACACTCAGGCACTGAACAATCCCTGTCAGCTCTGCAATCAGGGAAAAAGCACAGTGAGCAACAACTAAACCGCAGAGATTATAATGTGCTGAAATCTTCTAGGGACAAATTCCTGGAGTGCAGGCATGTAAAGTACCTGGAAAATGACAAGGACCTTAAACTGGATGAGAGAAATAAAGAATTAGATGGGATATTGGGCAGGAATTCCTCCCTGTGAGGGCAGTGAGGCCCTGGCTCAGGGTGCCCAGAGAAGCTGTGGCTGCCCCTGGATCCCTGGGAGTGTCCAAGGCCAGGTTGGACACTGGGGCTTGGAGCAGCCTGGGATAGTGGAAGGTGTCCCTGCCCATGGCAGTGGAGGGAATGAGATGGGCTTTAACTTTTCTTACAACCTAAACCATTCTGTGATGATTCTGTTATTTATTGCCTGAAAAGGTGGTAATGAATTTGAACCTTTAGTGGGTAGCAACAATAGAGAATTGTGACCAAGATCCAGAGGAGGTTAGGCAGTGAGTCTTTTCAGTATTCATTTTAATGAGACAAGGACAAAGCAGAAATAGAATCATTACAGCACCTTTTGACAGCAGAAAGCCACTGAACTTGTGGCAGTATAGTCAAAATAATGTTCCTGCAGTTTGTGGGTTTGTTACTCTTCTGTAGTGCCAACATGCTCTTTAAAATCTTTTTTCGGTTCTATTTTGAACTGCTACAATTACTTTGTACTTTGAGAGAAATTTGGGTCCTATTTTTAAAGGCAGAGAGCCTTTGGAAGGAGCACATTTTAAGGTAAAGCACATTTTTGCTGTGCTCTTGTAGTTGTTCATCCAGGCACATCTACCAGCTCATTTCAGATCTGCCCTGCCATGGACATTCTCTAATGATCCAGCTAAAAGATGTACCCTTGTCCCATAAACAAGTTACTTCTTTTTTATTCCCTTTACCCCTAAAGAGTACTGAGTTTTATCCAATAGTGTTTCCAGGTTTTTATCCAACAGTGTATCCTGTTTCTGCAAGGGTTTTAAGCAGTTTTCTGATGTCTGTTATTTTACTTCTGACCTCTTGGCCAGATGTAGTTTGGTTTTATCATTACACCCATTGAGAATAAAAAGTACAGTAATCGTTTATATTCTCTTGGTTATTTATGTAGTTATTATTGCCATTCCCTAAAAACAAGCTCTTGAAACATCCTTAACTTTTCAGCTTGAAAATCATGACTTTTTCTAGTATGTGGACTATTAATCTTGGTAGCACATTTTCCATGTATTTTCTGCAAATTTCTTTTGCAAATTAATCTCCCAAGTCATTTTACACTGCTATTAATACTGCTGTGTGCCTAGGAGCTCAGAGGCTTTAATAAAACATACCTGTACTTGGCCTACTTCTTTCATAGTGACATTCATTAAAAACAACTCCACTGAACTCTGTAGCATTTCTCTGGTCTAAACCAAGAAATCAAATCAGGCCAATGCATTTGCTGCATCCCTTCATGTACTTTTCTTTTTCAAAGTAATGGGCAAAGCCCACCAGTTTGAATAAATATGGGAATGCTGAGAAAAAGATGGCTATGTGTGAGGTTATCTATTTTATTTTATTTTAATACAGAGATAGGATTTTGTATGGGATTTCTCGCCCAAGCAGATTTTATTTGGAGCCACACTGGAAGGGTGTTGTCTGCAACATGTAATTATATGTCGTTTGGGAAGATTGGGCTCTGGTGAGAAATCCAGGGGAGTGTTTTGAATAGAAATCAATAGCTAAAGCACCACTTCAGCTCTGCAGAGCTAAAATGCTGCTTTTTTGCATTTAGCACAGTGGAAAACACGTATGTCAGCAGCAAAGATTCCTGTCAATACCTGTTTTGTTGTTCTATGGAACTGTGAATAAAGAATTGAGAGAATTTCCAACACTATAGTAGAAAACTATTGAAGATGAGCAGGGAGAGGGCCTAAAATGGGTGTAAGTGCTCGATTTAGCAAATTCTCTGAAACTTGACTGCACCATGCCTGAAAACTCGAAGGAGAAGCAGCATCAAAAGCTGCCAAACACCTTGGCACGGAGATGAGTGACTTTTAGCAGCAGGTATTGGTGCCCAGTCTGTTCATGCTCAGAACAAAACCAGAACAAATCCTGATGGGGTGGGACGTGTGTGAGACACAGAAATGTGTCCGAGCATTGCTGAGTCCTTTGTGGAAGGGTTTAATCCCTTGTATGGAAGGGTTTAATCCCCCACCTGCAGGAGGAGAGAGGGCCAGGTAAGACAAAGATGTTTGGACAGGGCTCACGCACGTGGACAGACACAGCCTTTGCAGGTGTGAAAATCACAAGGAAATTTAGCTCTGAGAGGGAGTTTGGCTGGTGACTCACCTTCTAAATTGGTGCATGTGAAGGAAACTTTCCAAAGGGAATGAAGAATGGCTCAAGCTCTCCCAATATTTCATCAGGAGTTTAGGATTGGGCCTTGTGAGGCAGAAAATATTCCCAAATCCTGCATATTTCCTGCATGAAAAGACTTTTTTGAAGTTGAAGTGGATTTTTTTTTCCATTTAAATGAGATTAATGTCAGAAAGTATTTGACAGTGTGAGTTTCGAGTGGCTTTCAAGTAGCTATTTTGCAAACATCTTCAGAATGTCAGCTTTACAAAGCTGCAGATGAAAAATGAAAATTCTCAAGTAAAACTCCTTGGAATAAAAAAATGTACAATCCTTTGGGATAAAAATCATAGATATTGCCTTAAATGCACTTCTCTATCAGTTTAAGAAAGTGAAATATGGGTGTGGGGTAGTGGAGCATTTCTGAATTGCTCAACATCTGATGCCCAGCTGCAATGGGGGTTTATGGTGAAGATGCTGATCCTTAGATTGGAACATTGATGGATTTTGGGATTAAGAACCTCAGTTCATCTTTTCCTGGTGTTTCTTTGCACTTCCTTTATTGGCACAGTAAATTTGCTGCAGAATGTAGGATTTGGGCAATGGCTGTATCAGGGTCCTGGGTGCCACTAAGCCTGGGACACACCAGTGACCAAATAACTTTTGGAGTTTGAGTCCCTAAACCTGTCTATTGGCAGCCCACAAAGTACTGCCCATGCAGGCTGGAAATGCAGAACATCCTGGGGGTGTTCCAGGCCTGGAACACTGAAGGCATTCCCAAACATCCCCAGGGGAAATAAAACTCAGTGCTTAGGAAACACTGTGAATTCCTGCTTTGTCTGGTCACTGAATCTCTAAATAAATCTGGATAATGCCCTTTTGAGTGTGTGTGAGTGTGTGTTTTGGAAACATTTGTCATTTATTAATATTCTACCTTTCAGCAGAAACTACGACAGATGGAACGGCAGTTGTAACAGGACTCGCTCTGATATTTAAATATTCTGATATATGCTAAAATCTCTATGAGACAGCCTGCATTTGGGGACATACTGGAATTTGATTTAAGAATTTGAAATTAGAAAATAATTCATTTCAGCAACATTCAGTTTAGATGGTTTATTATGGTGAGCACCATTGCATTCATTATGCGTCACAGAGGAACATCATTTACTTAGGACAGGTGCTTTTTTAACCAACTGAAATACTCAAAATCTTTTACTAGGATCTAAAATGCCTTGAAAGAAGCCAGGTTTGTTTCTGAAGAAGAAATTAGGCAAGTTAAGTTCTAATTAGTTCGCTGTGCTGAGTAAACACATCAATCTGGTTAAGATCTGGGTACAGATTGTGCCTGGAAGCTGATCCCAGGTGCTTTATTAATCAGCTCATTGTAAGGATGGGGGAGTCAACATTAAAAAAGCCTCATTAAGTACCTTGATGGATTTGAGCCAACTATAAGACTTCATCTTTGTTCCTCCATTTTCTAGAACTTTTTCCTGTTGGAGAAATGGACTTTACTACTTATGCCCATAGGAAGTAAGGTCAGGACAGAAAGTGACTGTTGGATGGAGCTTAGCATTACTCATAATTACTGCTTCCATGTCTTTTGTCTGGCTGTTTTGGAAGTTTTAAATAATTTCTGGGAGGCAGAAATGTCAAAGCTCCATTTTTGCCTGTTCCATGTGCTCTGTGTGTTTTTCTGTGTTCAACTCTAAGGGACACAACTTCATTTGTTGTCTGCCTGGTGAGCTGCATGGAAGGAGGGATGCTCTGCCTCAGATTCTCATGGGACAGATGCAGAAGAAATCATCATAGTTCTGTCATCCTCCAAGTTTTTGAATATCAATGAGCTGGAAAGATCAAAGCAGATTATAACCACGCAGTCTGGCACAGCTGTGTCATGGACTGGGGGCATGTCCTCAGGGCTACACTGCCCCAAGGTGACACATCAGTGACAAAAAAATGGTGAATGATGCCTGATTCCCTTCATGTTCCATAAAAGTGCCAGGAAGGTATCTGATTCCCTTCAGGTTCCACAAAAATGCCAGAGAGGTGTCTGATTCCATTCTAATTCTGTGTCATGAGCCATCCACTGGTGTTTCCCTCAGCACTTCTCCCCTTGGCCTTGCTGACCCATTTGTAGGCTTGGAGCAAATTTCCTCCTTGCCTGTGAGAGGGTGGGTTGAATGTAGGAGGCTTAAAACCCCTCCCTGAACACTTTGGTTCTCCTGGTTCATCAGCATTATGGAAATAAAGATGATCTTCAACATTGTCATTCTGTATAAACACACAGCTGAGTTGCAGCCTCCTTATCTCTCGAGTAGAACAGGATATATAAAAGTGTCATGGAAAGGAACAGTCACTGTAACCATGAATATCTGAAAGATGGATGGCATTAATAATACAGGAGATGTTGTGCAAAAAGTGTTGGAGGCTTTTAAAAGCTGGAATGGCCTGCACAGCCAGGGCTGAGTTTCAAGGTTTTAATTTTTTTCTGGAAGGACTCAAACACAGATCCGGCAATGACAGAAAAAAATAAAGTGTTTTTTACCCAGGAAAGCACAAAGTGTTTCCCAGCAGCTCAGTGTGTTCTAGGTTCTCTCCAGATACAACAAATTTCCCATGATTTGAGTCTTTAAATGTCTGTGTCTCAGAGCCCAGGCATGGGGAAATGAGTGACACAGGCTCCATTAATAATTTTTGAAAACTGGAGCCAAATCACCATATTGAATTTACCCAGACTTGGTTATCTATTGTTTAAAACAAAACCAAAACAAATTGGGTTTCTTTTCCTCCCAAAATTGTTCTAGAAATCTAAATTCAGTCTAAAGGTTACAATTTTTCTTCAGATGGTTTCTGCTGACATTCACAAGATTAGATATTCATTATTCCTGACCCAATGGTCCTGTGTATCAGCTCCTTCCTGAGCAGAGCCCAAGTCCTTACAGAGGTAAGTGGGGAATCCACTGAAAAGTGGAAGTCCCTCTTTATTGAAAAAGAAGTTAACATCTGAAGCTGGTGAAGCAAGGAACAATTTGCATGAAATGCATTAGTCAAAATTCCTGAAGGAGAAGGTTTCAAGTTTAAAACCAATTAATGCTGGAGTTTAGTCCCCCAGAGCTGTGTAAATGCAGCCTGTAAATATAACTGAGCTCTGGAAATTGCTGAAAAACCCCAAAGCAGTGTGTGTTGGAGATTATTAAAGAACAGCAGCAAACATTCAATACCTAGAAATTGAGAAAATATAAGGGATCACTGTGAACTTTTTAAAAGGTGAAGCTGTAATCATCCTATTCCCTGCATCCAATTTATACTTTTGCCAGGAGCAACCTGAGTGCTGTTAGCTGGCAGTGATTTTATGTTCCTCTGGGAATTCTGCTGGTGGTGATTTTCTTACTAGATTATGATCATATAATGACCGTACCCATGTGGGGGAAAATTATTCAAAAGTTACAGTGTTACACAGTGTTACTGGCTTTGTAGTCATTGTTAATTACTTTAAAGTAGCTTTTTAACAGATTTCAGTTAACACACTAACATTTTCAACTGCTTTTCCTCCTCTTCATTGTACCTCACCCCTTTATGATCACTCAATTTCATGAACAGTGATTCATTTCACGTTTCCATGGGCCCATAAATGTATCATGCAGCCCACCCTTTTTCTCACCTTGCTCTCTATTCTCTCTCTGAAATAATTTTATTCTTCATCTCTTAGTGACTCAAAACATGAAGATTCAAAACATTTAAGAAAAAAATGTGTGGAGAAGAGGCAAGCCAGAGGAAAATGATACAACAACAGGCAGTTATGGAGTAAGGTTTGGGGAATCCTTCAAATTTGCTTTTTTGAAAGGTTAAAATTAAGGAAGCACAGGGAAAAGTTCTTAAGGCTTTGCTGTTTGTGGATGTGGTTTTGAGCCTGCTCTTTGTAACTCTGCCAGTTTGCTGCTTCCTAATGTCCAAGTGAATCCCAGCCCATCAGGCTGCAGAAATCATCATCACAACATTTGGCACCCAGGCATTCCAACCCAGACAGAAATTCGCCTTTTGCCAGCAGTTCTTACAATAAGCAGGAGCTTGGAAGCAAATTTTCCCCACCTCCCAGAAGTTCAAACACCAAGATCCTTCCCCCCACTTTCCTGCAGCAGTGTCCTGAATGGGAAATTTGGTATTTGAGGCACCACAGTCCTGGTGGTTCCTGAGGGAAAAGCTTTGTGTCTACCAGCACTTCCCCTCCAAATTCTCCAGGATGAATTACTTCTGTCAGCAGCTAGGGGCTCAGGAGTTTTTGATTCATGCTGGGATGGCAGAAAAGCTGTTACCTGTGTCTGATTCATTTCACAGCTCAGTGGGGCCAGAGGTGCCCATCCTGAGGGTTGTTATTCAAATCGCACCCCAGACCAGATTGGATGTCAGGGATGCTTATTAAGGAAGAGAAACCTTCCCAGAGAGGAGCTCAGATGAAGCTGTAGCAGAGGTGTGGGAAAGCACAAGGAAAACAGCATGAATTGCCAGTTACAGCCTTATGGATCTCTTTCCTCTAAACCTGAAAATACTAAATTAATTTCAAGTTGAAGCTTAAATTAATTTCTTTAGTCCTGATATAAGCTCAGTGAACAGAAATGATGGAAATTTCAGCAAATGTTTTTCTCTCTGTAAAGAAAAGAGCTTCACCTGCGAGGAAGGAGTGCCAGATATCCATTAGGATGGGCCAGGAGTTCATAACTAAGGCTGAAGTCTGGGGGCAAAAGTGCTTTATTTTCTCAGTGTCTCTGGGGAGATGAGGGGCGTGATTTGTTCCTTTCATTTCCACAGACCATCAGCTGTGGAGGCAATTACATGTCCTTGTCTACTTGTATTTGATATTGAGTAAAATTTGTGGAAGTTTTGCTGTTGTTTACAAAGAATTTCAAATAGACACTAAATGGCAGTGGAACCTTTAGGTTTTAAAGCACTTTTAGCTGTTTTCCTTGAAAACAGCTGGTGTAGTCTTTTTGATCTGTTTTCCTGAGTTAAACTTTTTCATCTGTTTTTTATTTTTTTATGTAATATTTTTGCCTGTTTTTCTCACAGTGTAGTAAATCATGGGTGTCCTTGAAGTTGCTTTTGTTCCAAAGAAGTAAACACCTTTTTGTAGAAATAATTCAAAACCAAATATATAGTTTTGTTGACTGACTCACTGAATTTTGAGCAGACATGCTGGATACAAGCTGGATTTGGCATATATATTAATATATATATATTTATCTCTCAAATGCTGATAACAGGCAATCACCACATGCAAAACTGCAGCTGATTTAGGAACAGAATAGAGACCCTACTAATTGAAACTAAACCAGATTCAGTTTTTAAAGTGGCTTGACATTTGAACAGTTCATCATCGTCATGGTGAGTATGAATTGCATCTGAATTAGGGCTGTACGTTATATTAAAACAATTCAAAGTGAAAGGAACAATAAATTTCCAATAGAATCAAATCAACCTCATGGATGCCTCTGGTCTTGGAGAAGCAGCAATTTTGAAAAATGTGATGCAAAGACGATTTATATTTCTGAGGTTCATCATCAGAACCTTCTCGGGTTCTCTGCACATTCAGTGCTTTTTTTTTTTGTTTCATTTGTTTGTTTAGGTTGCTTTTGATTTTTGCTTTCTTGGTTTTTAGTTCAAATAAGCTAGAAACAGTTTTACATAAAATCTAAACCCTTCATATGACTGCATTCCAAAGAATACTCTTCATAATGTTTATGCCCCACCCCATTTCTAAGAATATCTGAGCTAAGGAAATGTGGCACAGAGCTGTGCAGGCTCTTTGGTTTCAACTCCATGTTTGCCTTGGGATTCTTTTGTGGACTCAGATGTTCTACTGTTCAAAGGAAGTCTAAGGGATTAACTTCAAGAGCAAACTGTAGAATCAGGAGAGAGAAATTGAATTATTTTATTATATTGAATTGGAAAAACTTGAAGAAGAGACACCAATTCATATTTGAGGCAGGGTGAAGCATATGTTCGTGATTAAAAAAGTTTTCTTATGAACTTCATAAAGGCAGACAAGCCAGAATGCCCAGAGCTGGATACTGAAATAGTCCAGTCCATGCTATAAAATGTGTGTGTGGGGATATGATGATGTTTATAGACAGGTAGTGACCAATACAGAAAATATAAGAGCAGCACAAATGGGAAGTTAAAGAGCTTTTCAAATAAAATCTTATACTTCAGCTGGAAAAGCAGTGTTACACAATGCCTTGGTTTAGGTGTCCAAGAAAGTTAAAATCATATGAAATCCAAGTTAATAACAAGCCCATCTACTAATTAGGGCCACTGTGGCAACACCATTTGGGAGAGCAGAATGAGACAAACCTGGGCTTTGCTCACGAGGGAGCAGCAGAGCTGAAATGCAGGAGGGTGTCCCAGATGGAGCTTTGTTCTCTCCCCGTGAGCTGCATCTGCTGCAGCACAAAGTGTAGAGAATTCAACCCAAGCCAAGTTTGTCTGGCAGCCTGCAGGATCTGATTGCAAAGACTGATTAGGGATTAAATCCTTCTGACAACTGAACCACTTAATAACAGAGGTTTCACGAGGTGGAAGGCTCCAGGCAATTGGGCTGTGGAGCAATTAGTTTTTGTTGTGGTAAAAAAAAATAAACCAGCCCAAAATAAAAAAAAGCACTGAAAAGTCTCAATGTACTCATAGCAGCTAGTTTATTTTCCTTTTGCTTATTTGGAAGCTTACCTTGAAGAATTAAGCATTGACTTAAAGGCTATGGCGGGGGGGGGCGGGGGGGAAGAAGAAAGCAGGTGGGCAGCCAAGAGGGGCTTCATTGAGTTTTAACTGGCTTCAAAATGTGATGGAAATACTTTCACTGAGGAAAGTTTTGCCACTTCTTAGCCATTGTTGGAAGCAGCTCAGAGGTGGATTTTGCAATAGTTGATTCTTAGAAAAAGTTGACATCTGCTGAACTCTGATGTGCAGAGCAGAGAGGGAAGCTGGAATAGGTCTCTAGAACTGAAAAAGCAGCCTGGGTTCAGATTCATAGCCAGACCCTCTTTTCAGGTTTGAACTAAATGTGGCAGCTCACAACAATTTCTCATATTTTAAGGATTCCTTGAATTCCTTACTCTTCCTCTCAGAATGATGGGCACAGGAAGTCAGGAGAAATGGCAGAAAATTGCTTTTTCCATGTGAAAGCATCAGCGGTCGTGGAAGTCAATCTATAGAATTATTAGCAAATTCCTGCGACTCCTCAGTCTCAATCACGCTTGTTTGTCAGTGTGTTCTCAGTTTATTTTTCCCCAAGGTACGATTAAGTCTGAGCTAATGAATCCAGAATTACGCCTGCATTACCAAAATAAAGAGATTGTTTAGCATAACAAAGTGATAATTAGTATAACAGCAGAGATAATGTTGGTATCAGCAGCAGTGGGATGTATGGCCAAATTGGGACTACCTGGAGACACCTCCCTCCAACAGAGTTATTTTGATGGGTTCTGTTACCTTGGAGCTCTTCTGGCGTTGACTTAAAAAACCCCAAGTTATTCAGACTGAAATGTGGCTTGCCCTTGGTTAATTGTTTGCTGTTTGCCAAGACATGCAGTGTGATTTAATAACAAATTTAATAATGAAAATTGCCAGCAGGATCTCATGCAATTAATTATTTACTGGTATAAATATTTTCTGTGCAAATGAGAGATGTAAAAATATAGTTCCTCTGACCCACATATCTGGTTAGAGCACTTGAGGGACTGCTGTAAACAAACTCTGCCTTAGCAGCTTAAGGCTGGCATCATCTTCATCTCTTGCTCTAAGATTTCTCGGATCTCACATCCCACAGGGGAAGTGAAAACCCTTTTGTAGTTTCTCTGTCACATCTGAACACTGATAGAGATTAGGAAGGTTTTCCATGTCTAAGGCAAGGGAAATTCAGCAACAGATTGCCAAGAGAATTGTGACTTTCTGGTAGCTGAGGTGCATGGAAGTTAGAGAAACTTGTGAATTCTCTGTTCAGTTCAAATGATCTGGCATTATACACAATTTCAGCATCTGAAACACTGTGGTAACACCATCAGTTGGCATAAATCTGGGGGACTCCATTATGTCCTCAGAATTTCAGACAGGCTGTTCTTACAAGTAATTTAACTTTCTATTTGCTGCAGTTATTTTCACATCTCTTAGTCCATCCACAGCTCTTAAGTTTAACAGTGAACAGTTATGGATAAGGGAAACAGATTTTTGGTAATTCATGGCTGTGAAGTTAAACTGGTAAAGAAGCAGAGTGGTGTGGTAGAGATTGTGGGTTTGGGAAGAGCAGCATTTGGTTGCCAGAGGACAAAAATGAGAATCAGACAATCTCTTTCTTACTCAGTAGAGTTCCTTAACTTGCTGCATGATGCTGGACAAATAATTTTAATGCTTTTACACCGTTCCTACTCCCACTTTTTAGCTGTTTGTTTACAGTGCTTCCTGGGACTGTTTTTCCTTGTCCCTACAGAGCTTTGCACAGCACAAGCCTTAGCCTGTGGCTGGAATTCCTCAGTTTCACTGGGAATGATATTTATTGCAGTGAGGTTGATCTCCTGCCGTGCAAGGGCACAGAGCCAAGCAAAGGCACTCCATTAGGTTGAACACTGCTTAAATTTAATGCCAATAATTAACCATCCCACTTCAAAAAAAGAGAAGATATTCCCCAGGGAATACATCCAATCAATGTCCCTGCCATGGTTTTTGCATATGTGCAAAATAATATCACTTGCTGCAGCTGAACTTCCCAGCACGTGGTGTGTTCTTTTATACATTCCTTTAAATAAAAAGGGTGTTTTCTCTTTAACTTACATTTAGCTAAAGCTCACAAAAATCACTTGTTTCTACTTTATAAGTACTGCAGGAATAACGTGCTGGTTTTCCCTGCAGCTATTACATTATTGATATTTCTAGGGCAGGTTGTGCCACCCAGCAAAATTTACTTACAACACACTCAAACTCACCCAATAACATCAAACAAAACCTCAAAAATGAGCTGACAACATCAAACAGAAGCTCAGAAACAACCCAAAAAGAACCAGCTTTAAAGTTTCAGTCAATAGCAGAACTGGGTCGTTATCCAGTTCTTTCTAGATGGAGGCTTGTGGACATGGCTTTAAAATCAGTAACTTTGGTAGATATGGGAAGAAATGTACTTTATAAAAGACAGGATGGGTGCACAGACTTGAAAAGAGTTTCAAAATATGGCACAGTATTTAACATTCTGTCTTTCAGTTTGATTACAGAAATTTTTCATTGTAAATGAAAAGGTCTCTAAGAAATTGCAAATCTGGAGGATTTTTTTGTTCCTGAAACTTCAACGCCTTAAAAATGAGTTATTGGTCCATTTTTTTTGCCATCTCTCTTTCCATTAGCACTGAAATACTGTGCTCAGCTGTTCAAATTTAATTCTTCAATTGTAAAATTCAAGCATAAACTGATAAGCACTGTCAGATTCCAAGAAGTTGGGCATTTGGGGTATATTGGCCAGCAAACCAATTGAGAATAGCACAAGAGCCCCTTAAACTGTGCCATGGCTAAACAGACACCAAATGATGTAAAATAAACTACACAAGCAGATGGGGATACATTACTGTGAAAAAGCCCCATCCTTAGAGCTGCATAAATGTTCTTTTTGTCCTGGAAAAAATTTCCTTGCAACAAAGAAAACATCTGATTCCCCAGGAAAGAGAATTTAAAAAAATAATCTTTCATTAAATATTTCATGTTTATTGGTTTTCACACAGAAGGGAAAAAAAAATTAGGGAAAATTTTGTGAGTTCTGAGACAACTGTGAACACCCCAGGGAACAGAACCCCCAAGGCAAAGCAGCAGTGAACCAAATTCTTGTTGATGATACACTGAGAAATGATTAGCACCAGTGAGTGTAGTGCCAGTGTTCAGCACAGCAATCTGGAAGCTCTGGCACACATTTTAGCAGCCAAACTCTGCAGTGATCATGGTTTGTCTTCCTCAGACTCTGATTCACAGCTCTCACACTGCATTTCTGGAGCTGCTGCTTCCCAGTTGTCAGATCCTTTAGGATGTGACCCAGCCTGGCCTCAAAAACAACAGATAAATTATTATTTTAATTATTTAATTTATAAATATCTAATTATTAATATTTCCAGAAAAGTGCATTTAAATATCGAGCACGTTGTGTGCGTGCAGGAGCGAGGTGAGGACAATAACAATCACTCCAAGGTAATTAGTGAAGTGATCAGCAGATGGGTTTTTTTCTCTTAATTCCCTCAGACTGTGGTGCCAAGGTCAAAGCTTTGACCTTTTGTGGGGTCCCCCCTGACTGCACAGCCCAGGCTGAGTGACAACCACTGCCAAGCAAGCGCCGTGACAGGCAGGATGGTGAAGACCAGGGGATTGAGAAATGCACTTTTCCAGTTACACTGTGCTTGTTCTCAGAGCTAATCACCTTCCTGAGGGCCAGCAAATGAGACAAAAATATTCTGTGGTGGACTCCTACAGCTCCCCATGAATTGTAGGCAGCTCCTGTGATTTTAATGGTGTCTCTTGGCATGCATAAAATGGAAAGCTCCATCCTTGAAAGGTGATTTAAACTGAGTGCTGGATGTGGCAAATGGGATTGTTCAGACACACATTTTTCATTCCTAAATTAAATTAAAACAATTAAGGTATTTATTCTGGAAACAAAATAAAGCCAACAAAACCCACCCCATGATTCTTTCCTGAAGAAGTGGCATTATAGGACAAGTGGTACCAGGATATTTTCAGTCCAGTGAAACTCCCCACCCTTGTTAGTATCAGTGAGATTTTATGATGATTGCTCTGTGACTTTCTCTGGCTTAGCTGCCATAAAGCCTTTCTGCCAACAAAGCAGATGGAAACAAATACATTTAACCTTGCATTAAATGAGTTGGGTTCAGAATAATGCTTCCTCTGGTTAATCCCCTTCACAAGCATCCAAAAAAATGTCGTGTATATGAAACATTCCTATATATCATTAAATCCATAGTCAACACTGGAGGCTATGAGAGAAGAAGAGAATATTTTTTTCAAAAACCAGGATTTATTTGGGTATTGTATGGGATAATTTTCAGTTTAGATTTTTGGGCCATACATGGATGTGTCAGGGGGCAAAAAGCTTAGCAAGATTGGTGACTCTGTGAGGTTTTAATGGCATTGAGCACATGGGCAGAGAGATGACAAGTGATGGGGAGAAGGAAATAATCAGAAAATATCCTGGAAAAACAAAATATTAAGAACTCACTCCAATCAGATTTGAGTATAGTCCCCTAATCACAAATTAAGGAAGATCCTAGCTCATTCTGATTTTATACATATTGATATATTTTATAGATAGCAATATTTTTAATAGATATTGATATGTATAAGAGATAGATATTTATATAGAGGAGTGAAAACATATAAACTACAGATGGATTAATAGGTTTTAGTTCAACATCTCACTGACCTGTCCTCACACAAATAGAGGGAGATCCCTGCAACTTGCACTGTGGATTTTCAATATTCATCCTGCTAACAAGAACACACACTTTCTTTTAATTTTTAGACTTTTTTCTAAGTTATAATAATATTAACACAGTTAACTACAGTTGTTATGGTAGAGGGAATAAGGTAAAAATAGTTTCTTTTTACTAAAAAGTCATGAAATTCAGTCTGTGATGATTCATCTCATGCTGGCAGTATCAATCACATCTTCATTTGATGTCATGAAACTATTTACAGTATTCCATCAAAAATAATAAAGTGTTTGATCAAGTAGAAGATTCAAAAGGAAGAAGAAATAGGATGCAAGATGTTGATTTAAAGGCAATTGAGAGTATATAAACAAAATTGTATCACTTTGGCTACCCTCAGGCTCTAGAAATTTCTGTTTACTTGCAGAGAAGTGGGAGTTCTGGATATTTTCCATCCTAATATTCTGAAATCAGGAGCCTGGAGCAGGACTTTGCATTAAGAAGAGGAAATGTTTCATTACTCTCCTTTATTATGCTTAGGAATGCATATTGAAACAGAAAGCTTAAAAAACCAAACACAATCCATACATTATTAAAGAAATTGAGGGAGAATTGATTAGACCCAAACCAATCATTTAGTTTGAATTAGATGGAAGAAGAATATTTGGAAACAGATCTGTAGAAGCGAAATGGCTCAAGTATAGATGTAAAATGGGAGAGAGAGAAAGATGTTATATAAGGCTGCAAAAAGTCAGTGGTTGGAATACTCATTTTTTATTTGATATCAATGTTGAATATAAAAAAATAAGGAATTGTAGTGAATGGATATTTAATTTTTTTTTGCTGTAGTAGTTGATGCAGTTATCATTTGTGAAATTGTCCTGTAACTCGTGTACAATAGGATGTAGTACAAACTTTATAAAGTGTTAAGTGGCTGTGAGGAACCAGGAACAGGCAATGTTGGAAAGACAAGGACTGAACTAGATGACCAGTTTATTTCCTCAAGAAATGTTTTTAGCCTTCTTGCAAAAGAGATGGAAATAGGCTGATAAATTCCTCATTGGCCTCTGAAAAAAGATGAAACAGGTGAAGAAATACAAGTCCAGGTTACTGGAAAGGAACATCCCATTTAGATGGAAGAAATTTCAAATAATCCAACTAGTCCAGCATTGTGGGAGAAAGATGAAAGATGTTGGGACTTCACACAGAAATGTCTTCACAAGCCAGAGAATAAATGTCCTTTTCCAGCACTGAGAATGTGTTTGCCTGGCAGTGATTGCACACTCACAAAATCTTGTGATGGCACTGAAAGTCAAGGGTCAAGTTCTCTCAGCTGTGTAGTCTGCAAAGTTATTTCTTTGGATTGTTTTTCCATCAGTTGCCATAACCATCATTACAGTTTGTGTTGATCTGGCATTTTATAAACAGGAGTAACTCCAAGAATTACTCCTGTTATTCTTTTTTATTAATAACTCCTGTTATTATTTTTATAATAAATTCTTAATTTTAAGAACAGGAGTAACAACCAGAATTTTCTGATCTTGTCTCCAAGACAATCTAGATTTTTAAAAAAGGAATTTGAACTTTCTTGAGTGAATGTTTTGAGTGACCCAAACAAGAGGTGTTCAGTCCAACATCTCCAGTGACACATTTGCAGATATATAATCAATGGTTTATTAGAACCTCAGTGGGTCACGGGATTTCCAACACTTTTTGTGTTGATATACCATTGAAGTGGGGTTTGCTTGGCTTCACTTAATTGCAGTGAAGTTGACTAATAAAACAATATACAGTATGAAAAGGCAAGGCAGAATTCTGTGCTAGGACTGCAGTCTTTACCCAGCAGATCTATTAGCAGGTCAGGATAACAAGTACGTTGTGATTAATAACCTGAAAAGAAGCTTCTGGGGATTAGGCACTTCACAAATAATTCCAAATAGCTCCATGCAGCAGGTTTCACGTTAATACTGTTTTGATCTACAGCTGCAGGAGACATAACCAGCTTCAGTTCATTGCCTTCTGTGAAATAACCCTGATTTATACTAGCTGAGAATATTCCTTTGCATGGTCAGGACTGTTCCTACATTGTTTCATTGCACAATGACAAAAAAAAAAAGAAATAGGTAGCCATGTCTTATCTGGAATTAAAGATGTGTTAGAGATGTAGCAGTGCAGTAATGCAATTTGTTTTGAGATGAACTCAGCTGCTCACATCCAGTTTGCAGATGAGGCAGCATTTTGGGGTTGGTCATGTTTAGCAGAGACCCAGCTGCAGGAAATTAATCCCATGGTTTCTAGAAAAATTCTGTTTCTCATTCTGGCTGTTCATCAGGGCTTGATTTTCCTGAAGGGAAAAGGAAAACATATGTAGAATAATGAGGAAATGGGTCACTTTTTATTTCAGAGCTTTAGAGGCCTGCCAGAAGAAAGTGGCAACACTTTCTTGGCCTCTGTTAGTGTCACCACCCTTTCCAGGATGGACTTGATGCATTAAACTCCTCCAGTCTGAAATGATCCCGTGGTTATCCATAAAAATGGACATCTGTGTCCAGAATTCCTACTGGTTACCTCCCTGTAAAGCTGGGTCAGTCAGCCTCCTGCAAAGCCCCAAACTCAGCTGTGTGTGCAGTGTAATGTGTGTTTGAGAGAACACAATTGGCTAAAACTGGCTGTCATGGTTTGAAAGCAAAATGAGTGAGAGGCTCCAAGTCAGAAATACAATTTAATAAGAAGAAAGGTAAAAAGGTAAAAATAAAATAAATGCAATAACACAACGGACCACTGACAGAGTCAGAATACAACCTGAGCAGAATGGTGGAAGCAGTCCAGGTGAGGTGCTCTTCTTGAAGCAGTGATCCTGTAGAAAGGTCTGGTAGCTTTGGTCCTCTGGGAATCCAGTGGGTAAGGGTTCCTTGCATTGTCCCAAATCCCAGATTATATCCAGGTGAGAATGCTTGGCTCCTCCCCCTGGGCAGAGCACCTCACAATGGGATGATGAGTTGTGAAGTGGGTCCTTGATGGCCCATTAAACAGAGATAACCCCTGGAGGGAGTTACCTGTGAGTCATGGGTAAGGCGTTGATGGGCCATTAACAGAAGACACCCCAAAAGGCAGGGGCTTGGGAAAACACTGCCCCACCTGGTTTCAACAGTTCATGAAGATGGTGATAGAATAAATACTTTGTGCACATCCTACACTGCAACCCAGGACACTGGCACAGGTTACTGCCCCAAGCTGATGGAGTGACCATACAGATATAATCCTGCTACACCTCCTCACTTTGTTATAGAACTCCCCAAACCCACTAAAATGTTAATAAAATTAGCAAGAGTGACAAAGCACTCACAACATTTACAGATTTACACCCTTCCTTATTTTTTTCCCCTAATTTAGCATCTGGGTAGGTATTAAACTCACTGGTCTGGAGGACTGTTCCCAGGGTTTTGTCTCTCCCATCCTACTGTTGCTGCTTCTCACACAATCACAGTCTTCAGCCACAGCAAAACCTCTGGATGTCTCAGGGGCTGAACTTCCCTTGGTGTTCTCAGGCATTAAAAGAAGATCCATATGAGTGATACAGGACTAAAATACTCCAAAACTGCTCCCCTCAGTTGATTTGCCAGTATTTAGGCATTCTTTGGATATTTAACATTTTCTGACTCCTGCACTTGCTTCTCCTGCACTGGCCTCTCCTGCACTGGCCTCTGCTATTGTGTCTCCAGGAGACATTGAGGGATGGGTTCTACTTTAATTTTTTTTCCACTGGCACAGCAATGTCTTATTCATGGAAAAATGGTCTGTAAATGTCACATGGATGTGTTCTCAGTATAAAACATAGTCATATTTTAAGGTATTTGATTTAACACATTCCAAGACATGAACTTTAGCAGGCAAACTCAATGAATGCAATTATAGACAAAGTGAAAAACCAGGCAGCTTAAGGCATTTACCAAGTATTAGTAAAATCTTGTAAATGTAGTTAAATCAAAACTAATAGACTTTAAGAACTTCTTTAGAGACCTGATATATGTGAAATGGCACATCTCAGTTTTTCTTTTAACTCACAACTCATATTTGACACTGCAGTAGAAATTTGAAATTTCTTTTTTGGGTTGTATGATCTTTGTCTGGTCCTTGTGTATTACATTATGTGGCTCTTTCATAATTATAAAGATTTATCTACTCTCAGAATCCTTCCAAAACAGCTCTTCAGGCATAATTCCAGCATAGGTTATACTAAATAGGAAAAAGACATTTTAAATCTCAATTAGAGAGCGTAGCCTGGTAATTATTCTTGACTAGATATTTTGGTAAACTTCCAAATGCAGCCAGATCCTAAGAGTTCAATTAAATACAACCCCTGAATACGTTTATTGAAGTAGCTCCATTATAGGAAAGACTGAAGACTTTTTTCTTTTCTTTTTCTTTCTTTTTTTTTTTTTTTTTTTTAATGTTCCATTAAAGTAATCATGGCTGTTACTTTTCAGGATGGTATCTGTCTTGCTTTATTTCTTACCTGTCAGCCAGACTTCACTCTGAATTACCCTGGCCCTTCAGTGTGGAAGGCAAAGCTGCTGTAGGGCCTTCTGCAAGGGGGATGAGATTTACCCTGTTTCAAAACAGGCATTGTTGTGGCACAGCAATTACTGGCTGTGTGGAGAAATAAAACGGTTTTTTTGTGAAATCTGGGGTCTGGCAGCTCCATTGCCTCAGCTCCGTCACTGCTTTTCCTTTTTCACCCTGATGTCTGTTCCCTGAGGACTCTCGTTCATGTCCTCCCAAAGGTGAATTGCCCTGGAGTCCTTGTGCAGTGTGTGAGGTGGACACAAATGCACAAGTCTGTACAGGGTCAGTTAAACCTACAGGAAACCTATTAAAAACAGAGAGAGGTTATTACAACTGAGGGAAACAATCTGCCATCACACAGCTGGCTTTACAGACATACAGAAACCACACTCACAGAAAGAAGATGGAACAAGAGACAGTGGAGGATGGTTGCAAAAGACTTTTGTGGTGTCTTAGACATCTCCCAGAATCCTGAAGTGTACCCTGATAATTCTGGGTCAGGACTGCATTTATATCACTAGTGGAATCACCAGTCTGGGGATAGCAGTTCCCCTTTGAAACAGCAAGAAATAGATTTTAAACTAAATAGGCACATTTTGGCTCTTTTTTTTTTATCAGTTTCTAAACTATAACATAGGCCTTAAACTGAAAATGAAATTGATTCACCTAGAAAACACTGAAACAGAGATCTTATATTTTTTAGGTTTGATTACAATTTAAATTAATTATACGAAGAAAAGGAAAAGTATTCCCTGAAAATTTATCATCACTTTTAATTATGCAGTATCTATCTACCTTTTGTACTAAAAGAATTTTAACAAAATGTTCTGGAGCTGTCACTTCAGTGCTGTCACTGCCTGGGCTTTTGTTATGCCTACAGGCTGGGAACAGAGAGGGAACCTTGACTCAGCTGTGATCATGCTGGCAGATGTGACTCGGCTTCTGACTGCAAGACAATTCCCTCTGTAGCTGTGACGAGGGTAAAAGATGTGCAGAGGGCAGAACCTGTGTTGCTCTATGCTTAGGAAGTCACAGCTAGAAAAACACAGTGTTTTTCCAAAAAACATATGCAGAAAAACACTCTCTAGATTTATGGGTGAATCTAAAGCAGGAGGAATAATTGCCAAATGGCTGGGAGGCAACTCAGAGGGGTCTTGAGGACTGGGATGTAGCCCAGGTTCCATGCCTGAGGTGTTTTGGTTTTCTGAAATTCTTTTCCCAGGGAATTTTCTGTAAACAGGAGCGATGCTTTTGTAACTGTAACTTAGTTATCCATTCCTTTTGTTAGGAGGGATTTCTTCTTGATGTCCCTCTGGTCTTACCAATGTGATTGAACAGGTTTGTCTTTGTTTCACCAATCCAATTGGTCTGTGTAGAATAGTATAAAAGGGAGAAACATCCTAGAAACAGAGGAGTCATTTTCAGCCTTCTGAATCTCGGAGTCTGTGTTGTTGTGGTGTAAAAGAGCATCACTGGGACAATGATGACCTTGTGGAGATGAACCAAAACTGTTCTGCATGTAGGGTGAGGAAGGTTTTGCATTAATACAGCCCTGCTGGAAAACAGGGAGGATGCAACTGATGAGGGATAAGGGCTGGTCAGGGACCTCGACCAAGCACTGAGCCTGAAGAGGGCATTTTGTGAGCTGAGAAAAACCTTCAGATGTTTGACATGAAAGTGCCAAAGGCAGTGGAGCCAAACTCTTCTGTGGTGGTTGAACAGCACAGGGAACAGCCCTGAACTGCAGTTTGGAAGGCTCAGAATGGACATTTTGGGAAAATCTTTTCACTAGTGAGAGGTTGCCATACCAAATCAGAATTTTCTAAGAATGTTGTGGAATCTCCCATCCATGGAGACTTTTAAGATGTGGATTAACAAAGCCACGGTGGACACCACCTGTTCTTTGCAAGAAACCCATTCCTACTGGAAGATTGGAGAAGATTATCTTCAGGGATCCTTCCTAATCCATATTTTGCTTATCAGTGCATTTCATTCCACTGAAGCCTTCCCCAGAGAGCTGCTCTCTGCCAGGATTTTCGTTATACTGGCTGATCATGAGGTTTCTCCGCCACCTCCATTTATTCAGACACTGTTTAGTTTACTAATTTTATTTTAATGTCAGTATATTACTTAACTGGTAATGGACTAATTAGCATTAGTGTGTTAATATATAGCCAGCCTTCAGAATTCAAAATCTCAGTGCCAGCTCTATTGCTATCACAGCTGCATTTCAATTACAGCCATCTCTCTTTCCATTGATTTAAATTTTCAGGTTTTCACAGGTTTATTTAAAGACCCACAGATCTTAAAAGGTTCTGAGAAGATACAGCTCGTTTCAATAAAAGTTTTTCCAGTAAAAATGCCACTAAGAACATGAAAGGATCTGCCTTAGAAAGAAGACCAAGTTCTGCTTTCCAATAACAAAACAAAGTGATTTTGGAAATGTGGCTGTCAAAGTAGGGGTGTGCTCCCACTACTGCAGGATGCTGCAAAACTGTGGGAAACAGCTAAAATATCATGTGAGGAATGTACTGGCTTCTTTTAAAGATGAGGGAATCCCTTTGGGAGGCTTTCTTTATGAAACTCTTGATTGAAATAAGAGCTTGCTAAATTTCATCCCTCTTTGCACGGCAAAACAACAACAAAAGGTAGAAAGATCTATATATTGTTTTACTCTTGTGGGAACTATATGCTTGAAGCAACAGCACCTTTAAAACTTTTTAAGCCAGCTGCAATAAAAGCTCTCCAAAATGGCCAGAGAATGTGTTCCTTTAACTGGTGGCACAAATGAAACAGAGCAAATGCATCAAAATTTCTTCCACCTACTCCAGCTGAAGAAATAAACCACAGCAAACCTATTTTCCCAGGAAGAATTGAAGAGAATCCACTGACTTTCAAGGGCAGAAATTGCAGCTAAATCAAGTAGCAGAGTTCTGTAAATGTGAAATGACACAAATGGCAAAATGGCTTTTGGTTTGGAACGTGGCAGAGTAAGTTCCTTAAGGTGTACAATAAAACAGAGCACTGCTTAGGGGTGTTTAATGAGACCATTACTATGACAGAATATTAACCTCATTTGTGAATTTCAACACAATTTCCCAACATGACTTCATGTTGTTCCAATTTAATTGCTTTTGTCAACTTGAGGAGTTTATTTGAGGAATAGAGGATAAAAGTCTAGGATTTGCCCTGACTCTGATAACTCAGATCATTTTATATGCACAGAACAGAATTAATGATACTTTAGATGAGTCTGGAAAATTACATTTGCTAACGCCTCTGACCCTGTGATGGAAAACCCATCATTGCCATTAAGTTTTAAAGGTCTGGAGCTGGTACACTAGGAATTCAGAAGTTATACGACCTCTATTAAAATTAAGTTTTAATGTCTTTAAACAATTAAAGCTCAAATATTATACATCCCTTAATGAACTTCATAAATATTTATAAGGTGCAGCTAAAGTGTGCAGTCTAACATGAGTATGGTGAGACATTTTCCTTAATTTGAAAGGATTGTGTCCTGGTCTGGAGGCTTCCTATCTGTCTGTTCCACACAGTTCTGTGTCCGTTTACCAGAGGAAAACAGAGGTAATTACATGAATGCCAGCATTATTACACTGGTGTGGAAGCAGTAAAACCCAAATATTTCACTGTTCCACTGTGGCTTTGTTGGCTCCACTCAGGCACCAGCAGGGCTGGGAACGACACAAGAACACAGGAGAGACCAGGCTGTACTGTCAAGTTTCAATCACTCCTGGTTCATGGCCAGGAGGGTTCTAACATTTTCAGGTGTTCACAGATGCAGTGAAATATTTCAGAGTTGCACAGAGAGATGTTTCCAGGGCAGTGCGTTTTATATTCAAATGCCAAGAAACCATTCTCCCACCTAAATCTGTGCCAGTGAAGCTGATGGAATTGCAAATGTCAGTGTAAAACTGATATACCTGAGGGGAGGGATGTGGCACAGTGATTTTTGCTCTGCTTGCAGTTTAGATCCCTGCTAAAAAGGCGTTTTGTAATAACCCGTCCCTGGCTGCAATTGGATTGTCACAAGTATTTACATTGGATATCATATTTTCTCTCTCCTCTGTCAAACTAATGAACTCAGTTGTATTAGGCTACTCAGTATTTGTGTTTATGATCATTGAGACATTCCTGCTTTTAGGAAGTTGCTGATTAAGATGACTTGAAAGAAAATATTCTTTTAAACAAGTTATTTTAGCCACTGGCTCACTGCACAAGAAGAAAACCTTTTTACAAGTTGCCCGTGTTCTAATTATTTACCTACATCTTAGAATTTTTCTGCAGGTTTTCATGGATTCTTTCCTTACCAGCTAATTCCAGCTCTTGGATTACACTCCTCTATTGCCACCCTGATGGCCCATCTCAGTCCACTGCCTCAAAATATTTGTTCTCCTTTTAATGATACCTGTTTTGGGAAGTTCTTGGTTGGCATCAGAGCTGCATTCCACATTCATGAGGTTCCATTGCTTCTTTAAATAATATTGATTCTTTCTGAAAATCTAACTCTTTTTCCTTTAAAATCTCTCACTAGAAATAACATAACTTAGTTGCTTTGTCTTGGGTATTTGAGTTTTTCTCTCTTCAGTTGCCAGGTTGCAATGATTAGTTAATATAATAAATCCCTGTTTTTCTCTGTCACAGGCTTGCTGCATCACTGCTTTTAAAGGGCAGCCCAGGATACCTCAGTGATTGCCTCCCAGATTACAGTGAAATGCCTTCAGTCAGTGTTTGGAAACAGCTGAGTGTGAGCAGCCCCTTTCAGACAGCACTCCCATGTTTTTCACAAATTCCAAGTCCTCTTGTAGACTGATAATAGATGGAGCTTTCTAAGGAATATTTTTCATCCTTGATTCTTCAGGCCTCGTTAGAGCTGCCTGAGTTTAGCCTTTGGAACGGATGCAATTTCACAGAGGCAGAAAATATTCCCTCACTGGGGAAAGGAGAATAAATTTGCTGGTGTGACAGAGGTTCCATTTTATCTTAACTACATAACAGATAAGTAAAGAGACAATTTCATTTGTTTCATTTGTTCCTGGTTTAGTTTCCTGAAGTATTTGCATGTGGAGAGAGGTTCATTTCATGGGTTTTGGCACTTCTGGCCACTGAGCACTGCAGCATTAACAAAAGTTGCGTATGAGTTTCACTTACTGTACTCTAATTAAAACTCTACAGATGCTGAGGTTTAAATTAGAGCTGACTAATCATATTTAATTTAAATGTCTAAATGGCTGTATTTTTAATAGAACAAGGGTACATTAGCTATAATCCAGGCTTTCTTCCCACAGAGAGAGGTGTGTCAAAATTTTTAAGGCTTTGATCCAAAAAGAGCACATTAACTCATAGATTAATTCAGTCAGTTAATAACTCCCCTGAATTCAGTGATAAGATTACTTGCTTGAAGTTTTGTTTGTATTGAAAGGGTTGCTATGTCTCACCTCAATTGTACAATATATTTATTTTTGCAGCTGAATAACACCATTTTGGTGGAAATTGATTATTTCCTGAGCCTCTCATTTTTAGGGACACAACAACATGTCTGCTTTTTGCTTTTGCACCAGGTGTAGCACATTCAAAGAAGCCAAATCGCTTCCTAGGCTATGTGGAAATTAATTCCATCCAGAGCAAAGTAGGGCATTACTTACACCTCTGGAGATAATGAAATGTCTGAATGTATTTAAACCATACTAAATGAGGGCAAATTTTGGCATTAATTTTGGATTCCATCTAAGAGAATTATCTTCTTTTCCTTTTCCTCAGAATTAAAAATTATCTGAACTTTAACAAGGGCTCTTTTAAGGCATACAGTGATCACCAAGCAGTTTCAGGGATAATTATAAGAATAATTACAAAGTATTTTGAGTTGTGAAATTCTTTGTTTCCTCTCGGTTTTGCCAAATCAGCATCTTTGAGAAGTTAAAAAATCATGAAAACTCTGAAGTTTCTTGCCCAAGGCAGCCCTTTTCTTGTAATGGCACAGTGTCTGAGAAACTGGAATAAGGTCTGTGAAAATGTTAATGTGTAAAAATACATTTAAAGTTTGATACTGCATCTAGATTTCAAATCGTGCTTAGATTCAACAGTTTCTCTTTTGTGATATCAGTACAGAGCTGCTTTTGAAAGAAGTAATCATTGGGTAGATGTCTTTACAAGGTACATACAGATTTTTGGCACCTTATTAAGCTGATTTATGATGTATTGCTTCACTACCCTCTGAATTTTATGGCTAACTTTCAAATGCCTTACCAAAAAATATTTTTAAATGGAGCTCTGATATTTTTTTCCTTACAATCAGCATGAAACAGCAGCAGGAACAAGCCTAACCCACACAATGGTGAGGACTGTTAAACCCTAACTCAGGGCTCCTTTCTGACTGCACTCTACAGAAAGACTTCAATCATTTGGAATTGTAGCTCAGCTGAAGTTTAGACAGAAAAATAGGTGAAGAATCACTGTTAAATATACAGAAGGAAGGAAGTGTGAAAACCAGTTTGCTTTTATAAGCTCTGAGCTGTATCTTTGGCTCCAGACCTCTCAATATTAAGGTGATAAATCCATATGAAAAGTGAGTTTGTTACAGCTGTGCTGTCCTGCAGGTCTGCTCACCCTGTGTCATTCCAGGCAACTGCTGCTCTTATTTTCTTCTTCTTGAAGACATCTCAGAAATATCCAAACACAGGGAAATGTTGGTATTTTAAAATATCTGTTTCCCATGACTTCACAGCTGTCCCTAAACACAGAACAGGACATAACTGCCACTAATTTTTCTTATCTAACATAAAATGTTGACTATATTAATGAGATTAATTAGTCATTTAGAGGCTAAACAGATTAATTAGATGCTATCTTTTAATTTTCTTTGTGCTAATGAATATTTTATATGATGGTTTTGTTTAAAGTAATATTAACAGCTCTCACACTTTAGGCATTACTTCATTAATTCAGTTCTCTATCATGTTATAAAAGGCTTTTAATCATCTGGTTTCAAAGGGAGCCCTTTTCTCCCCCATCTGCTAAATCATATCCAGGCAGGCTTTTCCTCCATACACCAAGAATTATTCAGGGGCTCAATCTATAGTTTTGTTTTAATAAATTCAGTTTTATTTAGAGAGGCATCTACATTCATTCAATTCTGAATCCCTGACTGCAAGGCCCACAGGCTCCTGCCTTGTTTTCTCAAAAGAGCTTTGTTAGATGCTTATTTTGAAAATGTCTCTCCAAAATGCATGTAGCTCTGAATTAAAGTTGCATTCAGGCATATCAGATATTCAGCCATGTATCACTGAGAACATAGTCAAAGGTGTTCACCTCCCAATGAATCAACAGGAAGTACCTGGAGTTTATGGACTGTGAATAACCTCTGCAATATTTACATTACCTTCTAGGAAACACAGGAAAAAGGTGGGTGTGAAGGGAATATAAAGGGTCCTGTTCCATTTCTCATGAGAGATAATAAATTCCAGAGCTGCCGGTCCTTTTACACTGAGAGAATTCTAGAGACTTAATCTACAAATTACTGCATTTTACCAAGTCAGCCCTTTCCCAGCAAATCACAACACTCATTACCTGAGTCCTTCCACTGAGTATTTATTGTGATTACAGCACATTTACTAAACAGCTTCATTACTTGTTTGACAAATATATGAAACATTAAAGGGAATCATTGCTGTTCTTCAAATGTCAGCAGATTCTTCCCAGAGCCAGGGGTGCTGATGAAGGTGTTTCATCACTCAGGAGCACCTCCAGCACCTTGTCCTGGCATTGGCCACAAACTGATCTGTCATCCCTTTACTCCACATGTAAGGGGTAAAATTCTCACTTTTTTTGGGGGGGAAACCCTCCATTTTTAGTGGTTAGAGTCTGTTCTTAGCACAGCACGGTGCCTTCTGATACAGAATGAAAATTATTTAATTGGAAGAGCATAATTTCCTGTCAGCCTTTCAAAGGCAGATGGATGAGTTTTTAATTCTCTCTATTTCAAGATTCTTTTAAACTGCAAATGACTGCAACAGGTGAAGATCTAGCCAGGGTGGTGAACTGTTTCACCTTGAAGCTGTTCATGCAGACTCTTCATTGTTCTCTCAATTACATGGAAATATTGCAGCTACCAGGACTGGTAGATTCATAACTGAACCTTTCCAAAAGTACTTGAGTGATGTATCATACTATCACATTGTAGTGCTCTTGGCACTAAATTTAAATATATTTACATCAGGATAAAATCATGAGTATAGATTCTGCCAAGAGCAGGAGAGTAAGGACAGCCTCAGGGGAAAAAGAAATGATGAGTCCTAGCCACAGGCACAAAGTTTTGAGGGGCTGGACAGAATATTCACCTTATTTCTGTTGCTTTCATCCTAGTGTTTTACTCAGTGTCCTTTGTCATGCTTTGCTTTTACTGATCTATTTTTTCTGTGATGAGTATTAATTTTTTCAGCATTCATGATTGTGAACATTTAAGGATTTTTTTTTTTCTGTGTAGTTTACTCATTAAAGTGTGTTCAGGCGCCTTTGCTTTATGAGGAACATTTCTTAAAACACTTCTTTGAGGTATGAGAGAAGGTCTTCCTCTAATTCCTGTGAAAAAGGGTCTAAACCACATTCTTTGTATTCCAGGGAAGTGCTCTCAGAGGGTTATAGGTAATCATGGCAGAGAACTTCGAAATAGCTGCAGGGGTTTGTAAAATTAATTAAGTACTCACTGATTTGGAATGAAATGAAGATGTCCACAATTAAGTTTGCAGCCTACAGACTGGAGTGCTCTCAGGGCAAGACAGAGATTTGAGTCTGAGATACATCTCAAAGACAGAGGGAATATTGAATCAGGTATGCAGTGGAAGGGCCCCAGCAGGAAAAAAGAAAAATGGGATATGCCCAATTCACTCCACTCTTTAACCTACAATTTCTTGATGTCAGAGAGTTTGGGTCAGATGAGGTAGAGGAGAAAACATAAGTGAGATGACACCATTTATCCATTGCTGAGGCAGTTGCAAAGACAGTCTGCAAATCCTGGCAGATCCTCCCTGCACTGTGCATTTATTCTGCACCACAGACACCAAAACTCAGCTTTCCCTGTGGAGCTGCATTTTGTACAAAGCCTGCAGTCAGTAATTTAAGGAGCTACTATTTCTTTTATAGGTGGCCTTAATCTGACAAATTTACCTGGAGGCAGAATGTAACATTGTTTTCAGTCCAGTTTCTGATGGCTGGAGATTTGCCATCACAGAAAATAGCATAAAGGGAGACAAATAAATGCCAATTTTGATGACTGCTTCAAGACAAATGTGAGGACTGACCAACTCCTACCTCCTTCCTCATTTTTAGCATTGCACAAGTTGTGCAGGTCTAGGGAACAAAGACAATTCTTTTGTAAACAGAAAAACTGACAGTGATCACATCTGTGTCATGGCAAGGGGAGACTGGAGGGATGCCAGGCTGAAATATTTCTCTGGGCCCTCATGGCACTGACCAGGAAGATTCTCCATTTGCCCCAGAGAAGGAAGATCAGGAGGTCAGATTTTCTTTCTCTTGAGAGTTTTCTCATCCCTTTTCTGTAGTTTGAAGCCCTCTGGGCAGCAATGAACTCTTTCTTACAGCAAAGGGGTTTTATTTCTAAAGCTCATCATCTCCCTGTGCAGCTCTAGAGATTTCAGGAATTTGTGCCCTGTGTACTCTTCTAAGTTGGATTTGCTCCTCAGTGGGGAATAGAACCCTTTTCCAAGGGATTATGTTCAAAGGGAAGAGTGGAAATTTGTACCATTTTAAGAAAAATACCTCAGTATACCTCATATGCAACAAAATTAGCCAGGCAGTCATTAGCTCTTTCAAATGTTATTAGAAAATTCATACATTACCAATATAATTGAGGGTATACTGTCCTTGTGATGGATGCCGTGGAGTTAAGCAGTGTTATTAAAAGTAGATGAATCTGTATGGATTGTTCTGTGCTGGCAATAATATCACAAAGCTCAAAGAAACCAAATCCAGTCTGGAATTCATACATCATTGAATGCATTGCCTCACACCTTTTCCTACTTAAAATCACACAGTGAGCAGTCCCCAAGTTAGGTTAGTTTATCTGTTTCAGCAGTTTAAAACATGTCAGATAATGAGACACTGATCAGATTTAGAACAGCCCCAGAACCACAGGCATTCAGGAGCTATTTTAGAAAGCAGAGTTAGAAACATAATTACAAGACAGGATAATGAACAGCACCTCTTCAATTTCCCTGTGGCCCTTGCTGAGAAATTAAATCAAGTTCGTACTGTATAAGCATGACTGAACTGTTAGAAATGGGGGAAAGATTAAAGTGTTATCTTGTAAACAATACCTACATAATGAACAGAGAATAAAAAAAGAAAGCCATTGTAATGACAAGAAATGAGAAATTTAATGGGTTGTATAAGATCCAACAGTTAGAATTGGTACTAGAGAGATCCAGTCGAGAGTTTATTTGGAATGAATAACCCTGAAATTTTGGAACTTGTGTGGGAATAGATTTCTCTGATATTTAAGGAATAGTAATGTTGAAGCTGCTTCTTGAGCCAGCACCTGCCAGAAGAGGAAGACAAGATGTCTCTATGGATACCCAGGAGATGAAACACAAAACTTGTCAAAATCAACAGAAATCTTTCCATTGGTGTCATCAGGCTCTGCATGAGGCTTTAACAAAACAGGTTTGGGATCTGATTTTGGGATCAGTGTCATGTGAGATCTCACCCTGGTTTTCTGGAAGGCATAGAAGAACAGAAGTTAAACCCAGTGTAGCTGGTGGAACAGAAATAAAAGGTTTTGCCCAGCTGGGAGAGCAGCAGTGATTCCCAATGCCAAGCTCCACCAACCTCCATGTGCCTTGGTTTGGTGGGGAATTGATCCCTTATATTTCATGTTACTTCTGGTGTCTCACTGGGTAACTGAGACCTTTTAAGTTACATGAGTATGGAAAACAGTGAGTGAATTCTTCTGTCTGCTTTTGAAATTTAGATTCATGGAAAATATTGGTCTTTCTAGCAATGCTTATTCTCTGTTTTCTATTAAAAAAAAAAAAAAAAAAGACAAAGCAACATGCAGATATTTGAGCAAAGAAATGGAATATAAGTCTTGTGGATATTTTGAAAGCATCATTTCAGGCCCCAATACCTTGTTTTTCTGGAATCTCAGTGTGTCTCTGTGTTCTGTTTTGTTTAACTAAACCAGTTTATTTTCTGAATACAATCACTGTTAGCACTCAGGATCCCTTTGTTCTGGAGTAAAAGGGTAAACCAGCAATCAGAGTGTGGAACTTTCCCAAACATGCCTAGAGGGGCCTCTTTAAAAGAGAGTGAATCTTCAGCAAACAACCTCTTGTTGTATTAAGTGATGCTACAGATACTTGCTGCACAAAATCAGAGGGAAGAAATGTCATGCTTGTAGCAGATATCTTTTTTTAGCAGACCATATTTATATTATGGGCTGTAGGAAATCCACAGATGTCGATACTAAAGACATTTTCCTCTTACATCCTTTGCTTAATTTAGTAATCTTAAAATAAAGTACCTTTTTCCTCCAGGGCATTTACAACCTTCTTATGACATTGTAGCAATGACATTACTACAACTAACTCTCTTTTCTTCTTCCTTGTGGGCAATTTTGTAATTTTATTTTTTTTTTCTGAAAACTTGAAGTTTTCTCTCTCTAGCTACTGCTCAATTCCCATTTTGGAATATGTTCTCTGTCTTCAGTAACAAGCTTATGAAAATCAATATTCCAGCATTTATCACAAGTTACAGAAGAAAAGCTCTTAATCAAAGACATTTAGGGATGCTTGTGAAGGTTACCCAGCACACTGTGACAGATGACCCTTCACAGAGCCCACAGCTCACCTATTTCACCCATCCCACACGGTGATGAGCCTGCCCATCTTATAAAGAAATGAATGACTGAGCCTGTCCCATTACAGTTAATATCTCTCTGAGAGATGGGTCTGCTGGGGAAAAATTGTACACTTATGAACTTTCTGAAACAATAAAATTGATCTATTTTTGGGCCAGCTTTTCCTTGCAGAGCTAATTCCTGAGCAATTCAGTTTTGCTGATTGTATCTGTTGTCTGCAAGGGGGAGCTGGCAGATCTGTGCAGGACAACACAATCAGCTGCATTTGCAGGTGGAGCACAAACCCTCTGTAGAATCTAGTGGAATTTGCATTCCTGAGTTAATGGTTGGATGTGTTTGTGTTCACTTTTGGGATGCAGCCTTTCCTAATCACAGGAACATGGCAATCAGTGAAAGTGTGATTGTGTTGGTGTTACTGGCTCAGCTGGGGAAGGGGGGACATCACTCCTTCTGGGATGAAAAGAGAAAGTTTCTACTGTGAAAAGCAATTGTAAAGGCATCAGCTCAGAGTCACTCTGAAACCAACACTTGCCCAGTGCTCTGTACTCAGCTCAGTCAGTTTATAAATTAAGAACAAACTCCTTCAACCTCACTGAAAAAAGGAGCTGCAGCAATATCCATGTGTGCAAATGCTGTGCCTGTAGTTGGAACCCCACCTCTGGAATGATTCCTGAATCTGACCAAAAAAGGGTGAAGAGATCCTGTTGGACAAGAAGAAAAGGCACAGCCACAGAAATGGGAATCCTGGATAAATACTGGGCAGTTGAGAAAGGTTGAGGGAGTGCAAGCCCCTCAACACACTGTCTGCACTTGCAGTGATTCCCTGGACACACAGCCTGTGTGACCCATCCTCAATGGATCCCAGCTCTGACCCAGCTCAGTGCCCTTGCTGCAGTGCATTTATAGGTGTAATGTGTATTTAAGGAGCTGCTGCAAAGCCACAATCTCATCCTTGCAGGGTAGGAAACACCAAATGTTACAATATTTATTTGCTATTTAAGAAGCCTCATTTGCTTCTAGACTCTCTTTTCTTTCTGGAGCAAGTGTATTTCTGTAGGGAAGCAAAATCAGGGTTTTCTCGTTAAGGATGGATACAGGAATCCCAGAAAGTTGCTGGGAGATGGGAGCTGAGGTCTCTCACACCCTGCTGTGACAATTGAGACCTTGCTGTGACACTTCAGACCCAGGCTCTCCACAGCACAACAACAGACAAAGAGATTTCGCCAAACCTGCACCCAGATTTTTGTAAAATTAAGGAAAAAACACGAGGTATTTCTGTCCCAGATTTCTCAGCCTCGATTTGGACTCAGGATGACGCCCCCTGAATTTACAAGCTGTTCCTCAGTTTCTTCTTGCTAGGCTAACAAAATGCTATAGAACAAAAACTGAAAGCTAAAATATGCCTAATTTTTACACTGAAGATTTATGTGTGAGCTTAACTTCATAATTATCCTGTTTAAGGGCATTGCTGGGTTTCTAAATTAAGACTGATGGCATAGATAAACAAGTAAAGGTCATTCCTTGATGCATTAGCTCTTTGTTGATGAACAATCTAACACAAAACCACTTTGTGTTTAGCATGAAACCTTTTTCACAAAAATCACATCCCACTGCCTGTCTTCATAAATATTAATTCACAAAATACACGTGCTTTGTGTGGGTCCTGACAGCCTCTGGAGTGGGACTGACAAGGCAGTCAAAAAGAGAGAAGTACAAAATAAAAATAAAAAAGCTGGTAAAATTTACCCAAGATGTCAAAGGGCATTAAGACACATATTTAAATATAGGATTCTACTGAGTTGCAGAGCATAAGGATCAAGTTGAAGACAATGAGATGAAAATGGGACAGTCAGCAGTATAATCAGATCTTAAAATTCACATTGTGGGTGGGAATCCTTCTAAAAGGGTCTGGGACAAGACAAAACTGCAGACAAAAAAAATTAGGATCATCAAATCAGAACCACCAAAGAAAATCCCCTCAAACCTAAAATCAAATTATGGTTAGACGGTTTGTGAAGAAAAGCAGGGACTACATGGAGAGTCTTTGAAGTGAAAAAGTAAAAGAACTGGCAAGATGAAGTGGCAGATTAATGAAAATTGAGGCTGGAAGAAGGTACATGTTTGTCAGCAGGAAATCAAGAGAGGTTTTTGAATATTTGCTCTGTTCTGTGAGGAGCTAAGTCAAAACCTCCCAAGCAAATCAATAAGCACTGAGCCAGATGGGACCCAAAGGGGCAAAGGTACTTGGAAAGATGAACTGCAGAGCTGAAGGAATTGCCAGGGAAGTCTGAGGAAGTAACCGAGCTGATAAATAGAACCAGCCCAGCTTTCAGGTGCAGCACACAGTTCCTGGCCAAGCTGGGGATCCTGCAGACATGAAGTCACAGATCAACTGTGGACAGAAAGTCACAAACCCTGCTGGAGAAGGATCATCCTCAGGAGATTCTGAGCCTTGTCAAAACATTGTCTTGGAGGGAAACTCTTCCCCTAATTCCCATGAAATAAACCCCAAGAATTTACATTTATCCTGCTGACACCATGCTGAAAAGCTGATGTGCTTATCAGTATAGTGGCCCCTTCTTTCCTAGCTGCTTTGTTTATTTATTACCCTCTTTATATGTAAACCTGAAAGTGAATATGATGGGAAGGGGCAGAGGTTTGTCTTCCTCTTCACAGGAATATAATTTATCACTGTCCCCTAGAGTCCAGCACACTTGATCTTGAATTACAGCCACTCAGTCCAAACAGCAAATAATTCAAATGAGCCATCTTTATTGAGATTATCCTTGTCTGGAAAGGTAATTTACTGTACATCACAGGGATTGTAGCACCTCTTGACTTGCCTTTATACTGCAGAAACCAGACATACAAATCTGATTTCAGTGACTGGAGATTTTCCTGCCCTGCTTAGCTGCCATGAAGTCCCTGACTCTGTCAACTCTCAAAAGAATTTGCAGCTCGGAAACAGATTCTATCAAACATTTATCTTGATTCAGGGAGATCTGTAGCCACTGTACAAGAGTATGTTACAGAAAAATCTTTGTAGAGCTGGATCATTAATTTGAACCAAAGAAAAATTATATCAGAGGGTACAGAGGAGTTTTTCAAAATAGGAAGAGAGAAATTGGTAAAATTATCAGATGTCATGCATTTCAGGGACCTGGTTAACTCTAAACATAACACTGGAGTTCTTTATCTCTCTGTTAGAACAGTACAATGAGTTCCCAACTGAAGAAATCCAAAGGGTTTTATTCTAATGATCTTTAAAAATATATTTTCTGTGGGTGCTGCACACACTGTTGTGTGGCAATACAGAAAAGCTATGGCCAGATTTGTTGGATTATGCTTCCAATTTGATCTCAATAATAAATCTCATCCTTTCTGATTTTGGGTCTCATTTATTGCTTTGTGCACTTTGATTACAACAGATCAAATCTCTGTTCCATATTAATTTTTACATATAATAATAAGGCCTTGAATAAATCTTTATTAAACTGCAGTGTGTGAATAAAGAAAAAAAAATTCCAGTTACTTTATTGACCTTAAATTTTATCTGGTTCTGCTTGTGTGTGTAGTGAGCTCCATATGCAGAATATAGAATATTCTCCTGGAATTTGACCAGGGAACTTTGGCTATGTGATTAACTTTTAGCATTATTCTAAAGCACTGTTGGTATCTCACTGACAGAAATGATGGTGCTACTGAGGGCTAAGCTGGCTACATACATTTATATTCTTTCATTTGAACAACAGAAAGGTGGAGCAGCCTAGAACTTCACAGTGCTGAATTTATTAATTTAGTTTTTGAGGTTCACCATTACACCTCACAAAGCAATTTAATAATTTCATCAATTTATAGTTCAGCTGCGGAAAAAAACTCCAGCAGGTAAGCCCACAGCTAGCTTGTTATGACATACAGGGACCAAAGCATTTTGAGCTTACAATAACAAAGAAAGCTTTCTTTAAACATTTTGTTTGATAGCACAAAAGGGATATTTCAAAGCTGTTTTCAGGCTACAGAAACCTTGAGCATGCTGCAGAAACTATTGTGTTTTCCTCTGTCCAAGGCATAGTTACAAAGATTTTCTTTGAATTATCATTTGTATTTTTTCACTTCACTTTAAGAAATGATATTGGTTCTTATATTTGTTTATTTTTATTATTCTATAGGGAGTTCACACAGCTGTTGCACAAACAAAATCAGCTCCTATGTTCATCAAATACTACCCATTTCCATAACATTTTTTAACAGCAATCAAGCTACATAAAAATTTAAATACTTCCTGAATTTGAATACGCAGCTGTAAGTTTTATGCCACATCAGAGATGTGAGGTGATCCAGGTCAGAGTGTCTTACCACTTCTTCAGTGAAAGATGTCACGATTTAATCTCTGTGTTAAAATCTCTTGTTCTTTAGCAATTATTTAGCTGACATTTTCTGTGGATATGAGATTGCCATGCACAATATTTCAAAGCTCTGCTACTCAGAATAAAGGCATTTTTGAGACTCTCAGTGTGCAGTTTCACAACCGGATTCTCTCCTTCAAGGGTTTGGGTTTTTTTACTTGACCTCCTCCAACTGAGATTCCCTCCTGCTTCTTTGAGCAAGCATTGGTATTCTTGCAGTTCTGCATGAACCACCAAACCAGAGATGCACCCTCCAAAACCAAAATGGTTTGATTTCATAAAACAAGTGAAGATTCCCCAAAACAGCAGCAATAACTTCAAGGTGATGGTGTGGAAGCAGGATGAGGAGGAAGGATGGGATGGCCCTTTCTGGTGATAGTGCAGGCTTGGATTGGCTCCTTCTTGTTTCTGAGATGGTTTTTGAGCCTTTGCCAATGCTGGTTGCTTTAAAAATGTGGATTTGTGGCTCTCAGAGCTGTGGTGGTCACATCAGGGGCCTTCTTTGGACCTGAGTATGAGAGAGTGATTTAGAAGAATTCTAAATGTGTGGGAAATGTGTGGGAAATAGATGTGTAGAGAATTCTCAAAGCCTGACGGAAGACTCACATAGTATGGATTTTGAGATAAGGAATGCTGACATAGAAATGCCATGGAATAGGACAGACGTTGTTGAGAGAGAAATGGAACCAGAAACAAGTTTTAAATGATGGCCTTGCAAACAGAGCAGATACTTTGGGAAAATAGAACTGTGAAAGATGCATTGTAGTAGGACCCATGAGGGTGATTTTAGATGATTGGCTTTAAAGAATTTACACCATTGTGTGACCAAAAAATACTTACAATGTATTGTAATTAGGAAATAGTTGGCTTCTAATTGTGATGGTGTGAATTGTAACATCTGTATTGTCTCACCCTTCACATGAGAGTAAAAATGGAATAAAAGTCATTAAAACACATCTCAGTTGCCCCAACTCTGGGTCAGAAAAGGGAAAATCTGACACCTAGGCTGTGCATATTCTTGAAAACAGAGGTCATGGTGTCATTTGAAGGGAAAAGTCTGATCCAGATGTATTTACGTAAATTGCAATTTCTTCCCTGCTCTGCTGTACCAGCACATATGGTTCTAAATGTGTGTTTCTTCATCTGCTGACCCAAACTGTATCATTTAGTGCCTTAGCAAAATTCCTCTCCTGGGATCTGTGCCAAATATTTAAACTCATGGACCCAATGTGAAGTATCTGAAAAAAAAAAAGTGAGTTTAATGTTTGGATTTGTGGAAACAATATTTAGCTGATAATAGTGTAGCTTCTATGAGTGTAATTTTGCATGCAAAGAGTAATGAGTCAAGTCACAGAAAAGAGGTTTGAAAAATAATGAGACTTTGCCTCAACATATATAATTAATTCTGTAGATATTAATACTTGTTTTCAATAATTCATGACCTGCATTCATTTTTGTGGGATCCCAGTGTTTTCTGAGAGAATTTCTCTGCCTGGCAAGGGAGGGATGAGCAGAACAGAAGTTCACGTGTGAAAAATTATCAATTTTTGCAACATTGCAGATCTGAGCTGCTACTGGGGGAAGCCAATATGTGAAGAGCAGGATAAAAACCTATTTGGAGCCTTTAGATAGTTCAATATGTAATTCTGGCAATATTATAGAGTTTTTTAGCTGCAGTTTCTGTACTGATTTATCAGAGCTAAGAGACCGCAGTTAGTTATAGGTGTACCACATCTATTTTTCTTCAGTGCTATATCCTTAATTGCATTTCTACACAATATATTCTTGTCTTTTGTATGAGAAGCTGTTGTTTCTGTTGTTTTCTGCACGAAAAGCTTGTCAGGGTGGCAGTGGAGTAGCAGGTGCTGTAGATTAAGCCAGGCCTGAGCAGCAAGGAGCTCCCAAGGGCAGGGACTGGTTGCAGCAGGGTCTGGGAGCTCTCCCAGTGGGAAGGGACAGTCCTGGAGCTGAGAGGGGATGTGCTCAGGACCCTCTCACATTTCATCAGAAAATTCCTTCTTTTAGTTAAAAGCCAAATACTGAGAATTAAGCTCCAGGAATTTATATTCCAAGAGCCAAATAATTTTTTTTTTCTCTTGCCTCCCTGCCCCTCACTGTCCTGGATTCCACTCCAGGGAAGAGTCTACAACCCCTACTTGTGAGAAAAGGTGAAAATGTAATCAATCCAAATATACAAAAGAAAAGAATCCAAGCTTCTGCGTTTAAAAAAATCCATTATTTTTAAACCAATGGCATAATTTATGGGTAGCTGTGAGACAGGAGAGTGAATTTTAGCATTACTCTCATGAAAGATGGATATGCCTCATCCTACCCATTCATCTTTTTGAACATTGGCTCATTTTACCCTTTCACTTTGAGGCTGTCAGGACTAAGGGGAAAAATTCTATTCTGGAAAAGCAGAGTTAGGTAACTCTTAGGCATTGCCAGGTTGGAATGAAGGGCTTTTCAAGGACCATCAACATACGAATAGGATTACCTTGGATGCACTGGTGACCAGACATATTTTTAGCCTTTGGCAGAGAGAATGGAACCTCTGAAAACAGCAGGACTGCCACTCAGAATCACTTTACAAAACATTACAGAGAGGGAGTTGAAACTTTTGGAGAAGGTGACAAGGAGATGGGCAGTCTCATATTCATATATATATATTCCTTCTGATTTAAATATCATAAAATAACTCCTTCCAAATGAGTAACAAATAAAAGTCTGCTTGGTGCCACTGCCCATTTATGTTGCATTGGTTTTTGAAAGGAAGAGGCTTTATCCTCATTTGGGTCAGGCTGGGAGTCCTGGTGAGAAATCAGGGCTGTGAACTGAGCAATAAGTTATGAGGAGCAGTGATTGCCTGAAATTTAAACCTGAAACAGTGTCCCTGCCACGGGAGAGATTGGCTGATGTTAAAAATGGCAACCTTCAAAAGGAATTTTAGCTCTCTTTTGGAATTCTGCCTCCTTTTACAGCAACACTGAATCATTCCCACTGATTTGTGAACTAAGCTCTGTATGCTTAAAATATCTGGGGTCTGCTAAAATCTGTGACAAAGCAGAATTCTCTAGGCTTGACTGCATCTTCTACCAATATATTGTAAAACAGTTTAAGGTACCTCTTGCAAATGCAATGACACTCAGTGCCAAGTTCATGAGCCTAGGTAGTACAAAACAGGCATGTAAGTAGGTGATTGAATAAAATCCATGCATATTTTTATATCTGCTTCACAAAGGGATTATTCTTAAGCCTGACTAATGAATGTTGTCAGACTAGCTTAAAACAAGGCAAAAGTGAAATAGTAATAGAAGAAAAAAGACAAAAATAGAAAGCATTTTAATCCTCATGGGAACTAAAGTCTTAAAATATTTTAATTAACTTCTGTTCATCTGCCTTTATTTTTATATTCCTGAATAGCTTTATATACTCAGCCATTATATACTCCACATATGGACACCTCATAAAAAGATTGATCCCATCATAAAATCTGAATAGACCAAGAATAGACAGGATGGGCTCCTCTGCACTGACTGCAGAGGGAGTGTAAATGAACATCTTAAATCACACAACATACGAAATGCAAAATTAAGCTGAAATGAATACCATGTTGAATTCAGATTTTTGGATAAACGTTCAAAGCTGGGGTTCGTTCAAGAACCCAATTTCTAGGAAAGTCAACTGGGTTTAAATGAAAAATTCTTTTTAGAAAGACTCTTTTTATACCTGACACCAGACATTAGTTCTTCCCTATTTCTTCTCTGACCTGCCAATATAGACATAAAATTCCTGGACCAGCACTGTTCCTTTTTATATCAACATCCCATAAGACAAAACCACGGATTTAATTTTTAATTCTCTAAGAGCTCTTTATAATAGGATTCATAAATAATGATAAATAGAGTGTATGGCAAATTTTCATGTTGTATTTATTAGCTTATTAACTGCTGCACAGTCACCGATATGCTACAGTATGGAAATGCAAAAAAACCCAAAAAGAACAAAGGTTTAAGACTGGTTTTATTCTGGACTTCTGTAGGACAGAAATTGAGTCAGTTTGGCCAAATATCATTTATAAAGTAGCAGAAGTTGCTAGGGGAAGAGACTCCACAGAATTTCCTGTGAAATCCAACTTGTAAAAGAGCATAATTGGGACATCATTTGTTGTTACATGGAGGCTTTTCCACAAAGATCTCTAAAAGGTGTGTGGGTTAGTGCAGGGAGGGGACAAAAAACGTTTTAGCAACTGTTAAAGCACTTTAGGTAGGTTGTTTTGTTTACTGGTGCATTTTCAAACACTTAAAGGAGGAGAAACACTGAGGAGAAAACACCTACACAAGTTTTCTCCTCCCCTTTCCCTGAGTCCCATGAATGTGAACTGAAAGCACTCTTCAGTGTATTAAAAAAATAAATTATTTCTATCTGAAAAGTCAAAGGCCTTTTTTTAAAATTAAATTTAAATATTTTAAAAAGTATCAGCCTCTTAAAAACCCCGTTTATTGACACGGATCTGAGGGGTCTCAGAGAGGAATTAACTTATGAATAGATGCAAGAGGCTTTTCTCTGAAAGCGTCACCAGCCCTGAGCCAAGAGGCATCGAGTAAATATTGAGAATGTGCTCACTGTAATCTGCAGCTTCTAATAGGGCAAGGAAGAGGCATTTCCTCCATTCCCTCCTGCAGCCACGCAGGAAATCAATCAGCCAGGGAACATGGCTTGTTTGTGCCCTTTTTTGTTGCACTGACTGATGTTTTATACTGCACTGATCATTAAGCAGAAGGCACCAGAGGTGGAACACATAAAAAGAGGTAATAGGGATGTATTTTTTTTGCTCTGTGGGAGAAATCCAGATGATTTAAAAAGCCCACGTGTTGCTTGCAACTGCCACATGTAGTTTCATGACCAAGCAGAGAGGATGCCATTTATAATTGGCATTAGAGCTCATTAGAGCAGCATTTGCTCTCATCTTCTTTCAGGGATTTGGACCCTAAATCCCAGGGCTTTAGCTAAACCTCTCTGAAAGATTCCCTCTTGTCTCCTGAGCCACTCCTGACCTGTCACTTTAACCTCTCTCCGCAGTTGAGTGTGATTTTCCCTTTTTCAGAAGAGATAATGATGCTCGTTGTTTATGCCATTCTCAAATAGGTCTCTGGCCCAACATTCTTGGGTGTTTTTTGTTTGTTGTTTTGGGGTTTTTCCACCTTTTTTTTTTTAAATAACTAGATGATTAATAATATCTCTACAAATCCTTCAGAACTCCTTCCTCTTTTGTTATACAGCTCAGTTTTTGGTGCAGATACAATGCCAGACACTATCCAAGATGTTTGCATAAGGTTGGATGGAAAATAGGTATTAACCTGTATATAACACTGAAATATCCCATCTCCTGTTTCTACTGTCTGCCTTGCATGGAAAATAAAAGTAGATTTTCCAGAAATTGGATCTTTTCAGTAAAGTAATTAATTGAATCTACACCCTTCATTTTCCAGTTTTCATAGAGCCACTTCATCTTGTTATTTCAACTGTTTTTTGAACCAGAGAGGATTTTTAAAACAAAGCAATGAAAACTACTGAAATGATATATTGACCACATATGAATGACAACTTCTCCTTCACATTGTTACATATCTATTAAATAGACATGTAAATTTATTAAAAAATACATCCACTTGTGACATAAGCTCTAGAATTGCTTAGCAGGTGTAAATACTTTCAAAATATGGGAATGTTCATGTTTCACAGGTCAAACTTCTGGCTGGGATAGGTCACCCAGAACTCAAAATCACCTTAGGAGGTTCTTGGCTCCCACTAAAGGTGTTTGATTGACTTTGAAGACACAGAAGTTATTGGGGAGAGAACCCAGATCTTTCAGAATTATTACAGAATTTTAATTCTGAAGGATTTTAATTATGGTTTGAAATAGCACTGAATGTCATTGTTCTAGCAGTGGCAATATGAAATGAGAGTTTTTGAGAGCACATATTACAATGTTTGCTCTGGACGTTATTTTAATATAGATATATTGTAGGAAATAAATGAAATAATTGGTGGTTTTCCCATATGGCATGACAAGGTTTGATTCATTCAACAATTTGAGCTAATACTTTCATAATAAATACATATGCAAAGGAGTGTATGTGATGCATTCTGTAATATTCAAGTTCTTTAATATTTATGCAATTCTTTTAATGATTCCTAAGAACTCCTGTTCTTAGGCTGTGCTGCTTTGGTTAGGAACTGTTATCTTCATCTTAATAATTTAGACTGTGATATCTTTGTGTGCCTTTGAAATCGATATTTTTCTTCAAAGGAAAAAGAGCTTTTTACTATTTTATCCCTTTCATCTTGTAGCTGTTTTGAAAAAAAAAAAAAACAAACAACCACCCTATTTTGAGTAAAGAAAGCATTCTAAGTATTAAAATATTGATGTAAATACTGCGAGGTGTTGGTGCAACACGGGTGCCCACTGTGCACAGGACTGCTTTTGTCTGGGTCTAATCTCTTGAACATCAAATGTATCAGATTGCTGCAGAAGGGGCTTTATGAAAGAGCTGGATGACACAATTAAAGTTATAAAGCATAATGGCAACATCCAGTTTACAGCTCAGGAGCTGAACTTAAGCCTTTTTCACTCTCTCCTTCTCATTTTTATCTGCTTATATCATTATCATCTATACAGAGCTATGATTTTTGAAGAAATACCCAATTTTGATTCCTTTGTATTTTTCTGTTGGCATTTCTTTATTCAAGGCACTTTACACTTCAGAGGCTGAATCAGACACTTTAAACAACCAGCCTGGCTGCTCATACATTTCCTGAGCCTTATTTGCCATCTCCAGATACAAAATAAGTTGCTGTAATAGGCTTATTGTCAAAAAGGAAAACTCCTGAAGATTTAGCCTTACTTTTCCATTCTCCTGACAGGAGTTTAATATTGCTCTGATTCTTTAGGTGGCTTGAAAGGCACAGAAAATTCAAAAGGAGATACAGCTCTGTGCCAGAATTAGGAAATATGGATTTCTCCCTTGCAGGGACTTGTGCTTGGACTCCTTTCCATCCTGAGTCTGAGACAGGGGTCAGTGGTGGGCCTGGCAGGGCTGGGTTAATTTTTGGGCTCAGTGGTCTTTTCCAGCCTAAATGATTCTATGATTGCATGGTTTGGATCACTATTACTACAACAGGTAGCACACACCATTTTTTTTTTTTTTTTTAAGATTTAAGTCCTCCAGCACAGAACTTGCCCTTCAAATGATCCCTGGTAAACAAAAGTTATAAATTTCTCTTTCTGCCAGGTCTGTGGCTATCATACAGTTGCAGAAAACTATTGTGTCCTCATTTATTGAAAGGAAAATTCTGAGCAAATATCCAGTGCTCCTGACCTATAAGTACTTGCAAACTTAAAAAATGTACTTTTTATACCTATACAATGATGTATTTGTTCTACAATATTTGCTAAATCTTTCCATTGTTATATTTAAAGCTCCATAACAGCATTTTCACAGTTTGAAGTCAGATGAGATCATGCTTCTTTTATCTCTCCACCTATGTATATCTAAACTTAAACCTTGTAAACTCAGAGCTTAGTGCCCTTCTCAAAAAGTCACTAATTAAAATTTACAATTGTTGTGTCATGAAACTGCACTAATAGGTGGAAACATTCCAATATTTCAGAGTCCACTGATGATTCAATGGTGTGCCCATGAACAGCTTGTCAGTTAAAAACTGCAGCTTTTCATTAAAAATAAATATCTGTACCCTCACATCATAACAAATGTACCATGTGATATCTTCTTCCTGATACATCCAGATGCTTCCTTCAAAAGGAATGAAATAATAAACCCAAACAAGTTTTCTGGGCCAGGATCTAAAGGACCTGGTCTTGAAAGCAAGGATGGGAATTTTCAGCCCAAATCCCATGGATTGAAAGCAGCATTAAAACAAATCACAAGATTATTCCCTTATTCAAAAGTGGCCTTCTCCACTCCACGGTTAAAACCTTTGTTTGCAACTCTAAATCTAAAGAATTCCTTTTTTCCCCTGTGTCTACTAGGAATTAGAGACAGAGCCTTTCAACTGCTCTTTACAGTTGCAGAAAATTACAATTGAGGGCAAGTCATAGTCCCTTCAGAAGTAATGAGAAATTGAGGTTATTTTGGGATTATATTGATGGGAGAAAGCTTTGATATTTTTGTAGCACTGTAAATCTAAACTTGTCTCAATTCCAGTGCTTGAGCATGAAGAGGATCACTCCTATTAACTGTGTTAATACCAGCATTGAAACATCAGCTGGAAAATTATCCTCTTTCTCCACCTATACCTAAACTACAGTCTGGTAAATATGATTTGATTGTCCACAGCAAGAAAATGGGGCTGGGGGAAGGTATTTACTCTTTGAAGGAGTTAAAAAAGCAAAGTAGATAGAGGAAGAGGAAGAGGAGAAAGAAGAAAAATAAACATGAAAAAAAGGTATTTAAAAATGACATAGAATGAAAACTAAGCATAAATGAACTTTTTATTTGGCTCTAAGGCTGCATTAATTGAATTCATTCCATCTGAGTGTAGGAAACTTGGATGGAATGACAGTTCCCATTCACATTTCATGATTTTTGGGCAGAATGGGAATCCACAGATTTAGAACCACCTAAAAAAATACAAAGGGTTTTTTTTCATTATTTTACTAAAGTTAACTTTCCATTTTGGTATATACCAATAATGAAAATATTTAGAAAATTCTCACTATTTTTTACTAGCAAGAAAGCAAGATGTGAGAATATGAATCCTAAGAGTCAAAATTACAAGACTGGAAGATAAAATGAGAAGACTTAGGATCCTAAAAAAGGAAAATATTTTTAAAATTTTAATACTTAGAAAGTAGTCAGATGTGTTCATGTGGGTTTTTTTGCTTTTTTTTTTTTTCATATCCAACACAAATCTAGCAAAACTGATTACACACCACATTTAAAAATTACCATTAACTACACTGGGGGCCAAAGAAGGATGAATTATTCAGGAAAAAATGTATAAATAGACGCTTGAAGATATTGGGATTTCTCATATCTTCCTCTAAAAGTAGTGACTCTCTTTTATTTGTGCTATTCTTTTAAATAAAAAAATCAGTAGGAAATGGAAAAAATATACCTCAGAATAATCAGGGAAGTCAATCTGATGGAAAAAATAAATACCTTTATTCCTTATTTTTTCAGTGTGCTTAATTAAATGCCTTCCTGAAGATTTTAAAGTATTTTAGCTCATGTATATCTTTGCAATTTCGATGGCAACTCAGTTAAAGAGCCTCTAACTTAAGTCTGGTAGAACCTGCTGCTATCTTGTAGCCCACTGCCACTGAGGTTGAGTTAAATATTCCCTCTAGAACAAATTAGAGCACAGAACATGTCAAACCTTCCACTAAAACCCTTGGAAACTTCAACAGAAAGTCTGCTTTATTTGAGGGCTGAATTGCCAACAGAGCTACCCCGCTCTTTTCTGTCTGCAGAAATGAAGCATTCAGGGAAATATTAGGTTTTTCCCTAAACCCCAACAAGCTCTTGTGACTCTACATTGGTCATGATAAATGCACAGAACTAATGTTGGTCGGTCAGGAATTCTATAGGAATTGCACAATTTCATTTAGTTTGAGTCAATATCCTTTTCAAACCCAGGTAATTTGTGGCTGAATCCACAGCAGGATCCTTTTGTGGGTACCTGCCCAGCAGAAAGGCATCACTTTGCCAAAAGTGGTTCTGCAGTTCAGTATTTACACACAGCAGTCTTGGTGATGTTAAACAGCTTCCTTTCTACCCCCAAACAGTATAAAAGCTCATTATTTAAAACCACTTGATTAAAATCTGTCTGCAGTTTTAAAAAGTAAAATATGCATGGACCGATTTTGCTCAATTATTTGAACATGTCTATTTATAAATCAATGCATAAAATTGCATAATGTGTTTAAAAAGTCAAATAAATATTTAATATTTGCCTTTGGCTTTCTGAGGGGAAGTTGCCCACTAACAGAAATTCCTTATTTCTACTTCTGAGAGGAGACAAATTTGCCTCATAAAATGAAACCTAAATATTGGTGACATGAGCAGTGACCAGCATCCACACTGATGGCACCAAGCTCAGGGGAGATAATCTAAATCAGATTATCAGCCTGTGGCTGGATTTCATAATTATCAACAGCTGTTATAATTTTCCACTTGGGTATGGTGGGCAATCTCTGGCTCCCCTAGAGAAATGCATCTGGATTTGCCAGCTCAGGGTGTCCAAAATTGTAGAATTATTACAGGAATGATGCACACCTTCCCTGCTGGGCAACATTAATGACAAAATTGGTTTGGAACATGGACTGCTTGGTGGTGTAAGATGGGATTCAATCACCTTTTAATTAATTAGTAGTCTTTACTTTGAGGAACTGCAGCAAAATGTGCAAAATTAGCAGTGACACACACACAAACACAGAGACTGAATCAGCTCCTTAGCCTACTCAGCTTGCAGAGCTGCTGTTTTTTTAATATCTATAATATAGAAGGCAAAGAAAATGAGGCTGTTACAGTGCAAAAACAAGCACCAAGCCTATCTTTCAGCAAATAATAAAATTGTGAATGTATTTTCCAGGCATCCAGAAGTTAATACTCCTCAATGATTTCTCTGTCCTTCATCTTCTTGAGCACTGGTAAAATATATCCTCTATGACATATTGAAAATTATACAAATTAAACCAAGTATCTTAATTTGTCAGTAGCCTACATTGTGCTAGATGGGCCAGACAGAAATTACTTCGGTATTTAAATAAGCACATAAATTATGACTTAATAAGTGCTGAGAAGAATGAATTCCAGGGTTCATGTTGGGAAACAAAGTTTTGCCACCTCAGTTGCAAACAGCACGAAGGGTTCATGAGTAATTTTAATTTGCCTTCAGGGGCACTCATGGAAACTGGTTTTAAATCAGGATGTTTCAACTCTCCTCTGACCTTTGCTATAGGTCTGCCAAAACATCATGGATGCATCCCAATTAGCCATGGAAATCAGGGTGCTTCCACTGTTGAAGTTATTGACCAGGTACTTCAGCCTGCAATTGATGTGAGGAAAAAGTAAAAGGCTCTTTATGCCACACTGCACCCAATCTCACAGCATCACAGAATTCAAAGAGGGTCCCTGGTGTTGTTTCCTGGGTCAGGAAATCACTTTTGCACTCGCTCAGAGCTACAACTTAGAAACTGGTCTCGTTCTCATTGAGCAGAAAATCCTGTTTTTCTCCTCCTACAAATCTCTGAATGATCAGTGGCTGAGGAAGGCCCCAGAACAGCAGCAAGATGTGATTCCTGAAATGTGCTGCCAGGGAAACCCCTGGCATGCTGTTCCTGAAGTCCTCAGGTGGCATTGCAGTGAGCACAGCCCCCAGAATTCAGTGTTTGCTCTTCCAGGGCTGGGGATGCAGATCCTGTGCAGTCACAGTGGGAGATTCCTGGGGCAGAGCAAAACAAATGGCATGCTAAAAGAGGAAATGCAGCCTGAAACTGTATTAAAACACTGCCTCACCCCACTTACCCTTCTGGGGCTATTTCCAGTAAAGTTGGGTTAGAACAAATTCCTGCTGTGAGCAGCTTCAAAATTCTTTGGCTTCTTTATTACAGAATCCAGGAGAAATGGCTAGTGGTTTTCAAGAATCCAAGAGAAACACAAACAAACAGTCCTTTATTGTTACCAGTACCAAACCATAAATAAGGCCATGTTAAAACTCTGGAGTGTTTGTTTTCCAGCTCACTCCTGCCCAAGAAAATTGGCCATTTTACTTTGTTTTCCTCTACTCACGTAGAGCTTGTTCTTCCATTTCTCTCTTCTATTTAATTATCCTGCATCATTGTGCTCCCTTGCAAGTCAAGAGCAACTTGAAATGGCTGCAGCAACGCTTGGCAAGTTTCTACTACATTTAGAAGACCTTAAAAAAAAAAAAGTAATTACACAACAATTTCATTGAAGTCAATAAGGCCATTCTTGGCATGAAGTGTTACTCAAGATTAAAGATAGCAGATGTCTGCTTTAAGTCACAGTCTTCTGTTAAACACTGCACAAGAGCACTAAATATTGTAAAGGTTAAAGACTTGAATTTATCACAAGTTTATTATGGGAGAATGAATACTTTTACAACTGTAGCCCTATAACAATATACAGAGTATATTGAGTACTAACAGCATCAGTGCTGCAAATGTCAATTGGCTCATAAATAATTTATCTCAGTTTCATGTATACATGAGTTTAATTGTTTAGATTAATCAGATTTCCCCAAGATGCTGATTGTTAGGGGCAGTGCTGTGCTGGCTGAAAAGATGTCAATTCTTGGTCTGGAAAAGTTATAAAGGACATAGATTGAAACAAGTCAGGATTCAGTAGAGAAATTCCCTGGAGAGCAGATAGAGGAGGGCCCACAGGGCTGCCTGTTGTGTGGGGATGGGATGTTTGGGATGTCTGGGATGCCCAGGTGCTGCTTTTTATCTTCTTTTCTGCCAGGGTTGGGATTAAATGCTCGAGACAGTGTTTTGTGTTCGGACTCAGATGTTTATTAATTTTTATCTATGTTACAGTCTCACAAGCTGTGAGTTCTACAGAACTTCTAGCTAAAAAAGTGAAAAATGGAGCTGTATCTCTTTCGCTACAAGGCCTTTTAAGGGTAAGCTGTCTAATTAAGAAATGACACCTAAATTATTTTTACTTTTAACCCACTAACCAACCACCTGTGGCCCACAATGTGGACTTTTCTGTCCAATTATAAAATCCCACCCAGATCCATGAAGGAGAAGGTGAAAAAGAAGGACTGGCCTATGCCCTAAACCTCCATCTTCCTTTATATATATATTACTATAGTCTATAACCTTAAACTCTAAGTTTTCCACCCTGTGATATCACACACTTCTATTCAAGCTACACACCCCTAATCCCAGTTCTATCATTCAATTTTGGAAGTCTTCTCCATTGCCTCAGGTGAAATGTGGTGTTTGCTTGGGGATCAGTGCCTGTCAGCACAGAAAGTCTAAAATTCTCAGTGACCAAGGGAGTGCCCAGGTGAGTGTGCCCCGGGATGGGCAGCAGCACGTTCAGTGCATTGTAGCTCTGCTCCACCAGATGGCCCCAAGCACATACATTCACCCCAAAAAAACCTCCCCGATGAAATATTTGACACAACTTCATTTAATGGCAACTGCTGAAAGTCGTCGATGCATTAATGTTTAGAACTGTTTAATTAGGCACAATCAGGAGCCAGCTGTAGGCACCTGCACAGTAACCAAACAGAAGCATTAACGATTTGCTTTTATAAATGTTTCAAATATGATACCCAGGGCAATTAAGATGTGCATGGCTGCATCATGCTGATGGAGGTTTTAAAAATTCTTTGGAGTTTTATTGCCTGAAGTTTCGTTTGTCCATCAGAGTACCAATAACCACTTAGGAAACAGACCAGGAGCAATTTACGTGGAATAGCAGCCAAATGCAATGATAATGGGAAATTCCCATTGCCATATGCATCTGTGTAGACACATACAGAATAAATAAAATTATTTCAGTCTTGACTCTGTTTTTTTTTTTTTTAAACAAAACTTTCCATGACTTTGGAGTTCCTCTAGAGCTGAATCTACAGCCAAGGGCTGTGCACTGCATTTGGTTGTGCAGCATAGATCAGACCATGCACAGGGAAGGTGTATGCAGGAAAGGAAGAGAAAAAAGGGCTTTTCCCCATTGTGACCTAGATTTGAATACTCAAAAAGGCAGGAAAAGAAGTGGTAAAAGTTAAAAAGATAAAAATACTGACAGAAGTAAAGACAATGTAAGAAAGAGCTAAAATAGCCCTTCATTTATATCTTTGAAAGAATAAGTAGGTTGTTTAGTGGACTGTAATTGCTAAAGAATAAAAAGCTACCCTGGTGTCATGTCAGGCTGGATTTTAGTGTTTTTTGGCCAGCAGTTTTTGCTTAAGCATCTGGTTGTCTACAGACTCAGGCAATGGAAAACTGGAAATGCTGTTCATCCAGTAATGTCTTAATATTTGTTCTCAGTGGATCTGAACCGACATCAGTTTTATGTCCTGTGACAAATCTGAGTGTAAATCGCTCCAAAATGAAAGTTGTCTGCCAAGCTGCTCTTGATTTTGTGTCAGAACTATGAAAGGTACGAAAACTTTATTCAACATCCCTTGAATCCTTCTTAAAACATACAAAATTATTTCACTTTGATGTGTTGAGACTCTTGCCTGGTTTCACAGTTTCAGGTGTTACAACCACCTTTTTTTTTTTTTTTGTCATGTCCCTTCTGCTGCAAGCTTGCTATTTTCCACAGCCTTTTGGCAGGACGAAGTTTACCTGCTTTGATAGAAAATCAAGGTTTTTAAGCTCAGCTTACCATGAGCTACAAGATGTTGCCCCAAGGCAAGTAAGAAGCATCCACACATCCTGGCAAAAGGCTGTAATCTCCAGAAAAGCCAGGTCAACTGTGCTGCTCTTTCTGGCTGTGAACATCTCTTTGAGGACTGAAAGTTGGCTGCAGGTGGCTCAAAGAGAATCTAATCTTTGTGAGAGAAAAGCACTGGGAACCCCAGTCAGGCACATAAAAGGACTGATAGCTGCCTCCATCAGGGTGGGATCAGTCCTTTCTCCTCTGCAGTCACTCTGAAAAACATAAATAGCATTGAGGGCACCTGCTGTGCCTGATGTAGGGATGGGATGAAGAAAAACCTGGGATGTTCACAGGGTCGCTGTGGTTTGCACTAAGAATGTTCTGTAGTGCAGGGGCTGTAGCTTAATTCCGCACTGTAGCCTAAAAATCTTTTTCTTGCTATTTACCACTCATATTCAGTTTAAAAGTCAAAGCAAGATTTTGTTCAGCAGCCAGCTGCAAGCTGAGTCTAGTTAAAAAAAAATAAAAATCAGTCTGAAGTATTTATGCTCCATAAATCACCATCAGCTGATAACATGTTGGAGAGCCAGAGCACTGCCAGCAGATCGCTGCAGCAGGACAAATCTTGTTCCATTTGTAACTAGAACTCCTTGTTTCACTACTGGCTTGATTCACACAAATGATGAGGCTATTTCTGTCTATCAATAAAAACAAAGATTATTCCCATGCACACCTATCAAGAGTGTAGGTACACATTCATTGGGGGCAGAAACCAGAGGAAGCACAAGTATTTGACAGCAGAAGACTAACTGAGTGTCCTCAAAGGAAGGTGATATATCCTTTACCACCAGTTTAATATGGAGGTTTCACAATTTAGCTTTGCTTCCTGAGAGCAAATCACATTTTTTTAAAATCCAGACTCTGTAAGTAGTTGACTGAGCTTTGTCTGAAAATTAATAAAATTAGTTGTGCAAGGGAGAAAGATCTCTTTTAAGTAACCTTTTCAGTGTTCACTCCAATGCTTGTCACACATCTGGGTTTCCTGGGTTTCAGTCATACTCCTTGCAACAAATCTAGCACTGGAGTACTTCTCTGTAGATGAGTTTAGCACAGAATCTCATGTCTCTGTTCTTCCACAAACATGGTCAATAAAAGATTTACTACTTAGTAGTTAATTCAGAGTTCAAGGCTTCCTTTTAATGCTCAGTGCATATATTAGGCAGATAGGTTTAACAAAGCCTCTCTGGCATTAATTCTCCAGCAATAATCATGTAATAAAGTGGATTGCATTCCTCCTGCAGTCCTGATGGCTGTTCTGTAGCTATGTGCAGTGTTAATAGCTATGAACAGTTTCCTGAAGGACATACCCCTTCAAATGCCCCAAGAAAGCAGATAATTAAATACATTTAAATGGGAATTAGTTTGCTGAATTTCATGACTTAAGGCTGAAACTCTCTAACATTAAAGACATTAAGGAGTTCTCTCCATGCTTAGGAAGTAAAGGAAGAGGAAGTTAAATGAACTCAGTGCAAAAGTAGACTAAGGCAACAGAAGGATTTGGGCAGCTCAGAGAACACCATTGGGATGAATGGTGGATGGATTGGAGGGATCACAGGAGGAAACCAAGTCGTTGGTTGTTTTGCTGCCTTTCCCAGCAATTTGGGGTCCATATAACCACAATCCCTGCATGTTTAGCTAAACCCACCTCTGGGAATGAACAGGCACTGAACTAATGACATCTTTAGGCTATAATATCACATATTCTGCAGCATCTGACCAAGGAGTGACACACTGGGCTATCTGCATCAACAGTGAGGAGCAGGGTTTGAAATGGCACGGATGTGTGAGCAGGTGGGATGCCTGTTACATAAACACATCCAGCAGAACGCGTTCAAACGCTGTTAATCCTCTATGCAAAGATAAAGCGAGCGGGCCAAGCTCAGCGCCAGCACGGCTGTTGTGGTGCGGGATTGCCCTGTATGAGCCCCCGATGTTATTTATCCGTGTGCGGCGGTGCCCTCCCGCCGGCCCCATCCATTATCCTTTCCCTCCATCCTTTCGGAGCGCGGGGTTCATTAGGAGCCAGAGACGAGCACGGGAACGCCAGCCCGCGGTGGGAGCTGCAATCCAGCAGTCCTGGGCTGTCAGCCCCTCGCACCCATGGGCTCACGGCTCTCCGGGGAAGGATGGGGAGCGCTCAATGGGGCAGGAAAAGCCCGCTCATGGCGCCCCTTCCCCGCGCTAGGCGGGGACAGACGGCAGACCCCGGTGCGCAGGGCGGCCCCGAGGGGCGGGCGGGACGGCCCCGGCTCGGCCCCGGCTCCGCTCGGCAGCGCCGCGGGGGCGGGCGGGGAGGCGGGGAGGGGAAATCCCCAGGATCCCCGGCCCCCTCCCCCCGAGCGGGGACACCGCCTTAGTCACCGGGACCCTCCCCCCGAGCGGGGACACCGCCTTAGTCACCGGGACCCTCCCCCCGAGCGGGGACACCGCGTTAAGTCACCGGGACCCTCCCCCGGCGCTGGGCTCCGCCGCGCCCCGCACAGCGCCCGCAGAGCGCGGCGGCCGAGGGAGGGATGGCGGGGCCGGGGCCGCGGCCGGACGGGCCCCCGAGCTCCGGGCCGGGCGGGCTGAGGCGGCCCCGGGCGGGCTGAGGCGGCCCCGCGGCCCCCGGGCGTGAGAGGACCCACCATGCGGGAGCTGGCGATCGAGATCGGCATACGGGTCCTGCTCTTCGGGGTCTTCGTGTGAGTAGCGCCGGGGAACGGCACCGCCGGCACCCCGCTCCGGGGCTGCCCTGACAGCACAGCGCCGCTCCACCCGCCGGGGAGGGCGGGATGGGGAGTGCGGGATGAGGAAGTGAGGGATGGAGCTGTGGGATGGAGCTCCAGGATGGAGCTAAGGGATGGAGGTGTGGGATGGAGCTGAGGGATGGGGAAGTGCGGGATGGAGCTGTGGGATGGAGCTCCAGGATGGAGCTGCGGGATGGAGGTGTGGAATGAAGGTCCGGGGCTCTCCCGCTGGGCTCCGGCGCTCAGGGATCCCCCTCGGGATGCCCGGGCGAGCGGCAGCTGCCGCCGGTGCCCTCTCCGGGATGCTCGCGGGTGGAATATTTTTCCCCGAGGTGAGTCTTTGAGGGAACTCTCCCAGCGCCGGGGTTTTGCCGGGGAGCTGAGTGGAATTTTTCTCGGAGAAGCTGCTGTCTGGGGGAGAAGCGTGCAAAAAGCGAGCAGCCGAAGCGATGCAGCCTCAGTGGTGCTGGGGTTTCCTGGGGCCGGCTGTAGTTTGTGCGGTGGTGTCTCACCTGGCGGGGCTGGGGATGCGCCTCGGCAGCTGGTCCTGGCGGCAGCGGGAGCCCCGGGGCCGCGGAGCTGCAGCGCCGGGGATGGAGCTGAGCGAGGACCGCGGGATGGAACGGGGGAGAGCGGCTTTGGGAACCTCCGCACGCTGCCGGCCAGGGAGGAAAGTCATGGATGTTGAAAGATGTGCAGCTCTAGCTGCAGGATCACTCAGTGTCTCAGCCTTTCTTTAGGAGAAAACAGTTATGCGTTGTTTTGCTGTGTGTATCTCAGCCCTTTCTCTCATGCAGTTTGTGTTCTGCAGGCGTTTCAGCAATGAAAAGTTCCACTCGATATAAGTTTGCATTTCCATTGCCTAATGTTTAAAAATGAGTGTCCTCAGTGTTTGTGGTGTCTCAGGAGTAGCACAGAGCCGGGAGCAGTTTTTGCTGTTTGCTGGTTTGTTTTCCCAGGATGGATGCTGCTGATCACAGGTGCAGGCAGCACAGGACATCTGTTTAAGCTGTGATACTGACTTAGACCTGGTGAAACTGAACACTTTGATGAGTCCCTTTCATGGTTAATTAATAACTTGTCCAATTTACTGGTGTTTGATTATTTTTCCCTCGGTGCTCATTTATCTTGAATATTGATGCAAGTCTTTTGATTTGCAACAAAACCCTGTAAGGTGCCTTTGATATCTGTCAGTTCAGTTGCATCTCACTTTGAGAGTAGACCCTGTTCCTGTCAAGAGAGCTCCTTTATGGAATACGTGGAGTTACAGGGTGAGCAAAGACCTCAGGAGCTGATGCTACATCAGAATTTTTCTCTTCATGGTTGTGTGTGTAATTCATCACCTCCACCACCCCTGCAGGAGATGTCTTCATGTAGCTTATTACTATGATATGTAAATCATGAGCCATCATAATTAGTAATTTCGTGGTTGTGCTTCTCTTCTGTCTTTATTTCCTCTCTAAAAGATTCCATTATTTTCACTGCTCTTTATGCTGTGGTTCCAAAATCCTCTGAGGAGGAGTAGCCAACAGAAAAGCTCTTGGTAGAGTCACCATAATGGCAAATGCCTGTGGAAGAATTTCTCATGTTTTCACACAGCTCAGCTCCTGCCTCATTGGGATTCTGGGGAACAATTCTGATATTTCAATGGGTCATTCAGAGCATTCATTGACATCTGAAAGTACTGGGCAGGGTAGTGTTCCAAATTTGGGTCAGTGTTCAGTTTCATGAAGAACTGAACTTTATTTGCTGGTAATGGTTGCAAGAATACAGTCTCTAGGTAGACCAAAAGAAGAGCTTTTCTGCTCAGATAATATCAGCACAGGAATAATCTTTTTGCTCTTGCAATAGCATTCAATAGTTTTCTAAAGTGGCAGTTACTCACATTTTGAAACTTTTATGTTGCAGAGGTTTAAACACTGTGTTTCCTGTGGTTTTATAGACAGGCAGTGCAAAGATTTTTATGGAGCATTGAGTCAGTGGAATATCCTTTCAGGAGTGAACATTCACTGGTGAATTTGGGACCCCTGGGACTGGAATCCAGGCAGCAGCAACTTGAGCTCTGCTGGAGAAGGGATTTCTAGGAATGAAAAGGCTGCAGAGGTTCCACCTCCCTTGGAAAGGAATGCCATTAACAGAAATGAGCTGTGGCTGGGTCTGAGCTCATCTCTGTGCTGAGTGCCAGGAAATGAGGAACTGGACAGGAGAGAAGGAGCTCTCTGTGAAAAGGTCTTGATGGCTTTGTGTCATTACCAGCCCTTGGAGTGTCAGAAGCCTGACCTTGAAGGTAATGGTTCCGCAGCTATTTGAGAGCCCTGAACCATCTGTGCCTCCCAGATGTCTTTGAGCTCCAACCTCACAGTTCATATCACTCACAGCAATACACTGGCATATTTTGTACCCAGAATGCAAAAGAAAAAGGTGCATATTCCACGCTGGAGCTTTGCTTGGTAATAAATGTCATTTCATAAAAATGGAGGTGTGAAAACTTCTGTTGATGATTGCTGAAATTGAATGTATTGCCAATTTGAATGTATTTTAGATCAAGAACAACCATGTTTTCTATGTTTAAGACTGGCAATTTTTTTTTTCCTCCAGTTGCCATAATTATCAACGTCAGTCATTCCATCAAAGGCAGAAACCTATACTTGTTATATAAGATCTCTTCTATCCTGCAGATGGGCACCCTTAGAAGCAATGCACATTTTTGGTAGTTGAGTATTGATTTGGTTGAATTCAGCAGCCATTTAGGGAGGATAATGATAACAACTGACTCAGTTCTAGGTGTTGTGTTCATGGCAATTGCTGAGAGCTCACTTAGCACTTAAAGACAGGATTAGGTATTGAAATTTAGCAACTCAAGCTTCTCTGCCTTTACAGAGATCTGTGCTAAAGGGCATTTTAGCCCTCAGGATTAAGTGGTATTGAAGGAGGGATTAGTTAGAAGAGATTTATTAGAAGGACTGTGTCTGCCTGAAATTGAGAAGCAGGAGTTAAAAAAAAAAGACAACAAACCCAAACTCCAACTAACAAAGAGTCAAAACCTAAAAACAAGTGGTTGCAGTAAAAACTATACTTAAATACGCACTTTGCTGCAAAGTTAAATAGGTATTCTTTGAGTACCTTCAGCAAAATAGCTCTCAAGCAGCAAGTTACAAACTGCAAGGATAGTGATATTTCTGTTCTGCTCCACAGTTTCTCCCAGTTCCTTAACTGTCAAATTAATCTTTCAAAATATGTATCCTTGCACCTTTTGATTGGGCTGAGCTGATCTGATGGAACACAGGTGGTTCGTTAATTCCAAGGTGAAGAAAATTCTTATGCTATAATTTGACTATTACATTGTGAAGTTTCAAATATTTTCCAATCAAATCTTGATTTTGATTCATTCCACTGTATATTTTTGTTTAGGTTTTTCCTTGTCAAGAAATATCTGTGAGTACTGAACTGAGTTTTATTTTTAAAGTGAGGTTTTTCATGTAAGCTCTCAGAAATAAGAAGTGGTCTATTGTTTATTATAAAAGCCATGAAGATGAACTCTGTTTACCAGAAAAATCCAATGCTAATTTGAAGAATGATTGAATTAGGGTATTGCAGCTCGGTTTTTCTTCATTTTTGTACTTATTTCTATGACTTGGACCATCTTAAAATGCCTGATTGATGCTGAAATATGTTAAAAATACCAAACTTCCTTCTCCATGTGTGCAGTGGCATTTGTCACAGGTTGCTTGAGGAAGGCAAATTGTTTTGACTGACTTGGTTTTATTCAGATAAACCAATTATAAAAGGATTTGTGAGCAAGTCTGATAGTTTTACACAGGAGTGATGCCCTTAAAACAAAGTTTTTCATCTGTCCTGAAATGAATTCACTGAGTGGTAGCTTGGAATGAACCTGAGGGGTGTCTTTATTTCTTAGTGTTCTGTTTTAGGTGCCTTCTGTGAGGAAAAACTTTTTGTACCTGTTTCAGAAGTTTTAGAAGACCACACTGTTGCCTCTTGGCAGGGAGAGAGGATTTGTGTGTATTGCTGTATATTTAACCCAAAGACTTGTCAACATCACGTCACTGATGTTTAGAGAGCTAATTGATTAAAAAGGCAAAGTCTTTCAAGGATTGCTCCATCAAACCTCGAGCTCTTCAGTGCATGTGATGTGATTAAAATATAAATGTCGTTTGGAGTAATTGGATATCTTCCCCACAGCACAGTCTCATTAGCAGCCTCCCTTGGGAATAAATGTTTATCTGCAGGCTAATATACAGATATATATTGCACACGTGTGAGTTTACAGCACTGACTAATGCTGACGTCCTTTGTGTGTGTGCCATGTTCAGTTCCTGGTGTAAGTCAATAAAAGCTGTTTCTATGCGTGTTGTGTTTCTTACAAGTTTACAGTATTAATAATTTAATCAAGTTATGAATATGCATGAAATAATTTGGTGTGCAAAGCTCTTTCAAGTAGCTTTCTTTGTCAGGGAATGTTGTCTTCTGGATATCCTGCATATGTTGCCTTTATAAATGAAACTGTTTATTGTCTTGTTAACACAGACAGAAAATCAATTACCCGAGGAAGTTCTACAATGCTGAACGTTTGCATTGCTTTTCTCCCAGATTGTGTTTTCTCCCAGATTTGTGTTTCTCTCTCATATGGATGGGATTTTTGGGGGGTAGACTGAGCTGAAAATTGTGACTGTAGGTAGCAAAAGCAAGATGGTATTGAAAAGAAATCACCAGACCGAGACATTAAGATTTATTTTCTCCTTCTGACTCAAATGCTGAGAATTTACACAAATGAGTTGGACCAAGAACTCAAAGCACCTTTTAAGCCTTGGCTCTCTAGGTGAATGTTTCAAAGTAGGTATTTGGCCACTTCTTAGTGGTTTTGTGTCCTCTGTTCTTGATTTGAATATAACTTTGGAACCTGATTTTTGGCTTCTGATCCTTACAGTCTTGGACTTCATTTCTGTGTACCCTAATTTCTCATCATGAAAACAATCCTACTTTTTCTCACCCTAATCCTTCAGTTCATTGATAAATTCTTTGTCATGAGGTAGCCAAACACATTGAACATTCTTGGAGCTTTTTCAGTGTTAGTTTCACAAATAGTGATGATAATAGGAAACGAGGACATCAATGTGTTTGCTAACCTGCTTAAAAATAGGTGCATGGTTCTAAACCATAATTTCCATGTTAGTAAAGTGAGGGAAAGATTTGTTTCATGGTGCAGATCGAAGTCTAATCACTGAGCAGGGTCAATGAAGAGTTAAGGGAAAGACTTGCTGAAGAAAAGAGCTTTTCTGGGGCTTAGGATCTGAGAACACCTATCAGAGGTTGCATATTGAACAACAGGCTTGTTCCAGTGCTCAGCAGAGTCGGCCACACCTCTGAAGTGATGGGAGACCTGGAAGGACTTGGAGCTCCTCTAACTCCCTGATACAGCACAAAGTAACCTGAATTTTAACTTTTCTCTGCGCTGTGTCCTTGACAGGTTACTGTGAAAACAAAAGGCTCTAAATACCAATTATACCTGGTGCCATATGAGACACAGAACAAAATGACTGTGTGCCTGTCCTAATGTGTATGAATTACCTGGGAGCTCACAGGGAAACTTGGTTGTCTAATAGTTTTGGTGGCAGAGAGGCTGCAGGGGTGGCTGTGATGATCTGGTCTCAGTTTGCATTTCCCAGCCCCCTGTACCACTGCAGGGAGGAGGGAGAAAAAATTCAACATTGAGCCTGGGGAGAAGGGTGGGAAAGCTGTTTTTAAGGCTTAGATTTTATTTTCTCATTTTCCTACCGTGATTAGATTAGATTTCCCTCAGTCAACTCTCTTTTGCCTGTGACAGTAACTGCTGAGTGATCTCTGCCTGTTCTTACCTCAACCCAGGTGCCTTTCACTGTATTTTCTCTCCCCCATCCAGCTGAGGAGGGGAGTGATGAAGCAGCATCCAACTCAGTGTCATCCTGCTGTTCAGCCTACTTGGTGTTTCAGTTAGCTGAGACTTCTGATTCCATTATTTTGTATTTTATTTATTGGAATGGGGTAGGGTTTTACTGATTTTGATAACAGTTATTCAGGAGAAATTGTACCTGCCTGTCTTTTTTTGTGCAGACTCTGGTCTGTGCAAAAGACAGGCTGTTTTTACAGCTTGTTGTAGCAATACTTCTAGACTGCGGAGCTGAGTTATTTCATTTGTCTTCACTGAGTCTTGGGGAAAGAGGGAGTGAAAGGATGGGGAAGAGGGAAGGGGATTTAATGTCAGGAATTCTAATTGTCCTGCTAATAGGATAGGATTTACAATTGATCTCCATGGCTAAACTCACAGCTGAATACATGCTAAAAGAGGATGTTATTGTAAATGCCAAAGCATCTGCTCCCGATTTTTTGAGGAGTAAATGGTGACTTTGTGTTTCTTGTTGAATCTTGTTGTTGAATCCCATTTACTCACAGGCTTTGGCACTTTGTGTTTATTTGCTTCTAGCCTGATTGAGGATGTTTTATAGTGAGAATGCTACTGATAGGGTTCCTTGGGGGGAAATCTTTTCTTTAATAGATTGATTCTTGTACTTGGATCTATGCACAGTCAAGGTAGGGCACAACTGTGATTCTTATGGGAAAGAATTTAATAAAAATTACAGTCTTACTGCTGAGAATGTACTCATATCTGGCACAGTAAATCAAGATCTTTATGGTCTTCCAATCTGTCAGTGACTTTCAAAAGCCAATACGTGGAAATAGCTGGCAGAATTATTGATGTTAGAAATGAATTAAGGATAATATTTAATGTGTGTTGTAACTTTTTTGTGTAGGAAGGACTGTGCTGGTACTGAACAGGGGATGCCTGAGTGCTGCATCTGTATTGGCAAGGATTAGTGGAGAAGGACAGAAAGCTAAAGGCAGCACTCATGTCCCTAATTAAATACTAATTAAAGTATTGGTTGTGATCCACTAATGAGCAGCAGGGACTTAGGCTTGGATGGTTAAGGAAAGCTTCCCTTATTTCTGGGTCAGAACAGCTGCTTTACAGTAGATCCAACTGCATGGAAGAGAGAAAGTTGTCAGCAGTTCTAGCACTTGAACTAAGATTTTCATGACTATATGGATTTTAAAGTACCTTCCATTCACATTTTCACCTTGCCTTTAAATGTTAAATTTGCCATAATTGAACCACAAGTCATTGATATGTCAAAAACTCTGTGATTGATTGATATGATTCTGTAGAAAACTAGATGGAGATTTTTTCCTTAATTTTAAACCAGATTGCTACAGACACTGTGTATTGTATTTGTTTCTCTGCATTACAAAACACATCTAGTTTTACTATCTAAATATTTTCCTTGTTAAGATACCACTGGGTTTGAATTAAAATTGCATAGCAATGTAGTAAGTGGAAATTGTTTTACTGTAGGGTAGGTAACAGGGTAACAACTGGTGTTTTCATAGTAAGTAGCTGATTGAGATTAATTATTCAGGTGAATTTCAGACAGTTGGGGGGAGGAGTGAGGAAGATTGTAAGAGAGGTATAGAAAACATTTTTTTTTCTGGAAAAGGTAGAAATAATTGAGTTGTTTTATCTGAAGATCTGAGGAGGCATGGCAGTGATCTGCACAGGTAAGCAGCTCCATAAAGGCGTAGGAAGACAACAAGCTGCTCTTCACATCCTCTGGGAATTAGACAGAAAGGAAAGATTTTTAAGTTTGTAGCAAAGGAACCTTAGGTTGAGTGTGGGGAAATACATTCTAATGTTAAGGACTTGGAGCGCTGTGATAGACTGCCTGAGGATAGGTAGAGTCTCCACCTATTGAAGTTCTACAGTGCAAGTTACACAGAAGTGTTTTAGGAGTATTTTACTTGATGTAAAATACTCCTAAATACTAATACTAAAATACTCCTCACTTTGCTGTGAGGAGACAGACTGGCTGAGGTTTATATTGACTGAGAGTGCCCCAGTGTGTGGGTAAAAGTTTGAAATGAAATTTCTTGCAAGAGATTTTTGACTGATCTTGGAGGGTGGGAAAGGAAACAGAGATACCAACTTGAAAGTGGAGAATATTTCAGCAAACACTGAACGGAAGCTGATGGTCTCTTCTGCAGGTCAGTGCCCTGCCAAAGTTCGTGTGCTAAATATTCCACATTAACCACACTGGGGGAAAAATGAAATCCTAGATTAGGTGCAGTGTTTTACTCTCTAGTCTGACATTTTAGCCTTTATTGGGTGAGAAGTTTTACTACTTCTTTGGCATGTATAATGGAGGTGCAAATGCTAGCTCAGAAGTGTTTCAGCTCGGAAGGGTCTGTGGCTCCCTGCCAAGTGTTGTGGAGCCTTGCAAAGGGAGAACAGCAGAGAGGAGTGACACCTGATGTAAAGCGTTCTATTTCCATTAGCTGCCAATTCTCACTGATGGGAGAACAGACCTTACAGCCTGTCTGTGCTCTCACAGCCTGCAGAGAGGCCATTAATAATTGTTCATCGGTGTCCAAGGTGCTTTCCAGGAGTGGAACTATTGCTACTGCACCTCAGCGAGTGCTACGAAATGCAAAAAGTGATGTTCCTAGTCCCCATTACTCTCTTAATGTTATTTTTTTTTAATCATTACTAATAGTCTGGAACATGCAGTTTGCACTCAAGTGTTTTTAGACTGAGTGATTTTAATACAGTTGGATTTTATTGGGAATATCGTTTGGAGGAGGAGTGAGGAGGGGGGAGAGATAACTGAGAGGGGGAGCTTTTGTCAGAGAAAAACTCAGCGTGGGTGTGAGTTTACCCAACTTTCATTTTGGGTCCAAACATAACCAGTAGTGTGTGACATGCAGGTATGGGGAAAAAAAAGTAAAGAAACTTTACCAGACTCAGCTCCATCAATTTGCTGTGAAGCTGTGTAGTTGTGCAGGGAATTGTGGAGTTTGACTGAAAATAGTTGGAGATGTGATCAAAATAAGCGTTAAAAACATCAAGAGGAAAATTTTGACTGTCTGCAGTGTGTTTGGGTTCATTATTCAGACATGTGCTTAGTTAATTTAAGCCTGTAATATGAATTCTCTTTTTCACTTTAGGATAATGTACAGCTGCCAGCTTTGACACTTCTGATGGCTGTAGAACTCATTATTTCCTTTCCCTCTACTTTCTCCTCCCCAAACACACATTAAAATGACCTTTGTGAAATATCTTGTATCATAGGTATATTTAATAAAAATAGAGAGTAGAGGCAACAACTAATACCATAAATTTATTTTTTCATAGATGAGATGAGAGATAATGCAATGAAAGCAGTAGCCAGTCATTTTCACTTGGCTAATATTGGTTATTTCTGTAAAACTACCACTGCTGATTATTTCTGGTGCATTTCTGGATGGCCTGAAGAGTTGCACCTTGACACAACAAGCAGCAGCTCTGACCTCCTTGCCTTGTTTTCCAGAGGCAGCACTGCTCCATGTGAGCAGGGATCACAAGGACTGAGAGGCTCTTTCACCCCAGGAGCAGCTAAATGCCAAAATAAAGTTGTTTTTGTTTCACAAGGGTATATTTTATACTCTGCTGACCAGAAAGCAAAGCCACAAAGATCACTTTCATTATTCGGTCAAGGAAAGTTGTAAAAATTAAAAACAAGTCAAAAGATATGAGTTTGACTCATTTTGCAGTAGGTTTTTTTTTCATGGTTCATTATAGTCACTTGTGTCTCCTGCTCTTCTGATCAAAGCTGCAATGCAGCGTGACCAACTGTTCCCTCTTTCTTCCTTTCACTCTGCTCGTTTCCAAATATCCCACTTCTGTGAGGAAGATACGATGGTGAAAATACTTTATTAAAGCTAATTAACTACTTTAAGGCCTGGAAACCCCTTTTATTCCCATGGAGTGGGAGTTTTCTAGATTCACAGTGGCAATAATGATGCTCAGTGATATTTAGCTCTACTCGGTGGCAAAGGCTCAGCTGCTGCCGAAGAGAATGCATGGGATGGAAGATTTTGGAATCTTTCAGGTGCACAAGAACAACTTCCTAGCTGTGTTAACCTTTTGTTCTTCTTGTGCTGTTCATGCTCATGATAATTCTTTCCCTTTCCTCTGTGTCACAGGAAGGAACTTTTTTACTTAGAGAAAGTTCAAATGCCACGGGCTGCAAAAACAGGGACAATGTAATTTAAGTGCAAAGAAAACTATCATCAGGTTCTAAACCTCCACTCCAGGCTGCTCTTTCTTTTTCAGCATTGTGAAGAGATTGTTGGTTTGCTCTTTCATATTAAGTATTCAAAGTATATATCTCATTTTTATGTGATTTCATAAGCTGCAGGAGTCCTGTTGTGTCTGCATTGTTTTTAGTTTGAGATCTGAGTTTAAAGTGAGCCCAGGCTCCACAGCTGTTGCCTCCTTGCTGAGTGCAGTGTTGGCTGCAAGGAGGAGAGTACAGAGGGTGGCCATTCATCTTTGGAAGAAGTTATACTCTGATATAAATCTGTTAAATCAGTGGATATGTGAGGTAAATCTGGGAAACCTATTGGTAAGGCTGAAGGAAAATACTGAAAACTCTCCTTTTTTAGCACTTCAGGGAAATATGACAGCTGTGGTAATATGTGGGTATTTTAAAACTGCATCAGAATTTATTTTCAATCTCTTCTTAATCAAAATGATTTCTTATATATCTGAAGGGCTAATAGAGGCATATGTGCTAATTAAATGTCACACTGCAATTGGTAGCTAATTTAAAGTATTCAGAAATATTTTCCATCAAGTCATACTGACTCATCTGAAGCCAAGGCTGCCCTCCAGAACCAGTCCTCTACTTGCCAGTGACATTAAATAAAAACCAAAAAAACGTTGCCCATGCCCTTTGTCTTTATCAGTTCCAATAAAGCTCTACATGGAGATTTCAAATTGTTAATCAGAAATAGTAGGTGTATGCACTGTACATGGCACTGATATGGGAAATAAAAAGTTTTTAGCTGTTAAAAAGGGATAATTTATTGATACTGGTGTTTCTATGTCAGAGTGTATAGTACTTAGTTGATTTTAGTGCAGTTAAAAATGATATTTACAGTAACACGATTCCATAAAAGTCTGTGAAGAACCTGTAAAACATTTGTAAAACGTCTGTAAACACCTGTAAAACGTCTATTCTGATGGGAACACTTCTTTTGCATTCAGTACCTATTGCAATATAAATTCAGATTTATATTTTAAATTAACTCTTTCTTTTTGATTTCTATGCAGAAGTTAAAGCTGTAGCTGGGTGTTTGTCAGCAGTGCATACTTGGCATGTGTAGGTCCAGTTAATAAATAAACTGCAGAATTAAGAGTTACTTTGATACTGGTACTGGAATGGTTTGCCCTACCTTGCTCTGTAACACTAAATCTCTTGACACCTCATGGTGTGCCTTAACTACAGAGAACGTTCCTTTTTCTATCTAAGTAGCGTTTATATTATTGAAGTTATATTTTTAATTCATGCCAGCTTGTTCCTTGCTCATCATTCATAATTGAGTCTTGGCCATATATATTGTAACCCTTCTTGATGGCTGAGGTGCTGTGGATTTCCCAAATTACTTTAGATATTAAATGGCTCAGATCTCTTTGCTTGTGCCAACCTCTGAGCTGACACAAAGCTATCTCATCATGCTGATACACACAGATAGCAGCATTTCAGAGCCTGAATTGCTGCAGCTCCATGGAGAGCAGAATCATGGTGATAAACCACATCCATTGCTGCTTATCTCCCCTCATCACTATCCCCTCTCCTTCAGTTTTGTTAATCTTACATGCCAGCCACAGAACATTTCAAGCTTTTCATATTTTGTCTTTTTTTGCAGGAAGTTATGGGTTTGGGATTTTTTCCATAGTATTATCTGTAGGCAGTAAACAAACTTAAGTTTTCTCATGGCTTGAGAATCAGTTATTCTCTCCAGGTACATCAAATAACATGACATGAATGCTTTCCCCACTATCACTGTGTTTCAGAAAGGATAAATTGAAGTCTTGAATTCAAATGTGAGCCAAGGTGATGTGAATAAACAGTGTCCAATTCACTCAGCTGATGCAAACTCTGGGCTTTTTCCCTTCTTGCCTGGATCACTTGTGGGAAGCCCCTAAAGCAAATCCTGAGTTATGAATTGTGCACATACTCTGTAATTAGGCCAATTATTACCAACTTCAGCACCACTGACACTGCTCACAACCTTGCAGAACAACTGATTGCAGAATTTAACATGGCAGGTACACTAGACAAGCATTTACTCCTAGCTTTGAGACTCAGACTGGTGAATACTAGAGGAAATATCCATGTAAAAACATGCCAAATGGAGTTTCAACAGCCCAGCCACAGTTAACCTAAGCCATTTTTTTTTCTTTTATATTTTAGGTGATTTATAAAAGGAGTTAATGAACATTTGCTATCTTTTTGTTGTTTGCCCCAATGGGGACATGCAGACAGAGCCATTCGAGGATAAAATCTGCTTATCAACAGATGAAGCTTAGAAGAGAGGAGAGTCATTCATTAGGTGTCTGGAATGGAAGTCTGGGTGTCACAATCACAAGTTCCTGTTCATCCTCTCCTGGTGCTTTGCCATCCCATGTGTACTGCCCTGTCCTCTCAGTTACTGTCACTTGGTGTTTGGGACAAGATTTGTCTGTGAGGGAAAAAGTAAATGGCAAAACCCCCCAATTTCCCCCTTTCCTGCCAACAAACCAACCAACCACCCTTCAGCTGATGCTCAGGTCCAGGCAGAAATTCAAACCTTGCTGTGTGATGCAGCTGAGGGCCAGGCAGTGGTGGAAACAATAAGGTGAGTGAGGTGCCAGATGACATCCTGCTGCTGTTATGGGAGATGAAAACCACAGTGGAAGCTCAGGTCAAAACCTCTGTGAAGATATTTATGCTCTGTCTGATTCCTTCACTATCAGTGAATTGTTTCATAAAAAGATAACCCCAAGTTATTAGGCCATATCATCACAAAACTGCTTTTAGAGTGCTGTTACCTGGCCCTGGCTGTGATGTGGTGCTGGCACGAAATGATCCTGAAGGGCTGCACGCTGTGAAATGGAAATGAAGTTAATGTACCTCGAAGGCCTCGGAAAAGAACAGCGTTTTTACTCAGTGTGGAGCTGTAAGCAGCACTGTTGGCATGGCCAAAGCAACCCCAGGGACTGGGGCACCTGTTGCTCACTGATGTTTTTAATGGAATTTGGGCTCCTCTTTCCCTTGGGCTGCTTTGAAAGTCACAGTTAAAGGCTCTTGAAGTTAATGGAAATCCTTTTATGCCTTAAAGACACGCCATCGGGCTGAAGTGTTTGAAATCTTGCTTGCTAAGCTGTTAAAAATATTGGGTGAATATGTAAAAACGAAGAAAAAGGGCAAAAAGCTAAGACTAAATTTTTCTGTACTAAAACAAAGGAATCCTGCTGCCAGGGGACACTTCCATGACTGAGGTTATACTTTGGGCCATGACACAAAAGGATCAAAACCCATGTTCTTTGTCCAAGACCTGCATTCATTTCTCATAACATCTAGTCCTTTAAACATAAGCTTGTGCTGACTTATGAATAGTGATAGACTGTATTTTTGGTTGGGACAAAGGAACATCAATCACCAAATGTCAGGCAGCTTAGAAACCAGTATGTCCTCATGATTGTTTAATAGAGTACAAAGGGAATTGCCTTCAAGCTAGTGAAATCTCATATCCACTCACCCATTGGTGATGCTTCAGAAAAAAAGAGAATTGTTCTCTTATGAGTCTTGGCATAAAAATTTAATTAGCAGTTGAGCTCTTTGGGAAGATTAAAAAAAAAAGTTATTTCTTTTTTTACAGTTTCTTTCTTTAACTGTTTACTTTCTATCTCTGTATTGCTCACAGAGACATCTGCTGCCTTCTGCAGCTAATTTTTTTTCTCCTTCAGCAGTGATTTTGAAATTATTTTGCCCAGTTTCAGAAAATGTCCTTGTTTGTTTGTTTGTTTGTTTGGTGTTGGGTTTTTTTGCATTATGTTGCACTAAATTTGAACACAGTTTTGGGAAGCTATTCAGAAACACAAGTCAAAGAAATAAATGAAAACCTAATCAGATTTAATATATAGTGGATACAAAACTCCTGCTGTTGCATAAAATAATAGTAACTACAGTACTTGATGGATTTGTTGAAATTATTCATTCTTTATATGAGTAGAGATCAGTATATATTAATCAAAAAATCAGTCCTCGCCTGAAATCAGATACTATTTATGTTATTTATTACATTTTCATCTCTTTAGCACGTGCTATTTTTCTCTTAAAGGCATTAAATCTTATGACAGTATGTATCTGCAGTGTCTTAGACTGTCTCCTGTGAGAACTGAGTTTGATTTTTTCTTTTTTAATTCCTCAGATTTAAACAACAATGATTTTAGCTTTCTTACATCACAAGGGGCAGGAAACAAAAGATCAAGAAGAGCCCCAAACCTTTAACTCCGTTGGCATTTGTTCATAATGTCAAATGTCTTAACATCAAATTAATTGCATTTCTGATCCAATGTGACAAATTTTCCAAAAGTGCACTGGTGCACGGATGTGTTCTGATCACCTTGAAGCACAGATGTTTGTGTGTGTTTTGCTCTCTGCAGTTACCAGAAGTAATAATACTTCAAATAATATACCTTAGGACTCTCTCTTAGTTGAAGTTTGGAACCAAACCTGCTTGTATTGTCTGGAAATCAACCTTTATTTTTCTAGTTGAAGACTAGAAAATGAATTTTTCATGTGGGTGATATATTACCTGGAACTTCTCTTCTTTAGAAATGTTTCCTATTTTCATGTCTTGCAAAAGCCATTGTCTTTTAAACTTTAAAAAAGGTTTGTTTTCATTTTGAAAACACTGAAACAAATTGTTTTGACACTTCTGAAGTTCACCTTCTTGGGAGAGCAGGCTCAGACTCTGGGTTTGAAGAAGCTGAGTATAACAGTAAATATTCTCCTTGCAAAACGAGACTCCTTAAACTTCCAGAATAATCTTGCTGTCCATGTGGACCAGTATAGGAAACATAAATACTCCTGCAAGTGACGAGGCTGTGTTTGACCTTCTTTGGTCCTTAAATGTGGTTGTTTTCCTTTAGGAAAGGAGAGGAAGAAGAGGTCAGTTGGCCTCTTTTGAGTGTTGTGTAGAGGGAGCTGAGCTGGGTGTGCTCAGCTAAAGGGGTCAGAATGGTTTGGGCTGGGAGAGACCTTTTGATGCCTTAAGTTTGAGCTTTCATGTATTTCAGGTTCTGTGCTGCCCAGGGGTGCAGTTCTGAGCCTCATATTTAGTCAGCTCCTCAGAGAGTAGGGAGACAAAACAAATCCTTTTCCTGCTGAGGACCAAGGACAACTTTCAGGCCCAAAAGCACAAACAAGGGTGGCTGAAGGGAGGAACAAGAAGGATGGGACCTCACAACCTGAGCTGTATCAGGACAATTAAAGCCCAATATGCAAATGGGCCAAAACTTATAAAAATGTGAGACTCCATGACTGGTCATCCATTTTGTGACCATTTTGGGTCCACCTTGGGTGTAGCCCTGGTCAGGCCCTGTCCTGCCCAAGGTGGATCCTGGAGGCCTTTCAATAAACCCCTGCTTTATTCTCTGGCTCTGTCCAGTCTCTGTTCCAGGTCAGCCTTCCCCAGGCATCACTTTAAAGGTCCTCTGGTGTTGCAGGACACCACTAGACCCGAGCAGATGCCTCCATTAGGAAAAGACTTTCAGTTTCACCCCTGAACTTATGAGGAAGATGAACCAGACTCTTCTATGCTCTTCTCATGGTAATTGGCCCAGTGCCGAGACAAAAGCCCCCTTTCCCTGTTCCTCAGGTAATGTAGCTATTTGCTGTTGGGCAGCTTGCCAAAAAATCCTTCCTACATCCTTGACTGCTTCAGAGCGAGTGCGGAGATTCTTGGGGCCTTTTGGGGTGTCTTAGCAGGTGCAGGGGATGTTTCTGCACTGCGCGTGGCTTTTATTCTTTTGTTCTGCAGAGTTTGTTTTCTTCTCTTTAATTAAACCTTTTGCTTTTTCAAAACACCTCTGATCAAGCCATCTCCTTTGATGTCTTAATTATTCTTAAGTCGTTTCTGGGAGGTTGCTGGCAGCCCTCAGAGCTTGATACACCTTTGTGGGGCTAAGAACACTCAGGCTCCAGGCAAAATTGTGTCCCCCTGGTTCCAGCCCCCTGCCATGGGCACAGGCAGTGCCCTACTCCTGTTGAGGAAATTCCTGACCCAGCTCGGTTTGAGGGCTTGTTTCCTCTGGGGAGAGTTGCATGTGTGTGTATGGTTTAATTTTACTCCACTCTACAAACTGCTCTGGGCTTTTTCTCTTTGCAAAGCCACTTGCTGTGCCTGCTACTGGTGTAAAAACCTGGGTTTGGAGAGGTTTAAAGCCCCTGGCTTTGGAAAATTTGCAGTAAAAAAACTTTGGGTGGCTGCACCTCTGAGTTTTGGCTCTGTGGGTTTATCAGGTGAGAGCAGTCTGCAGAGAACTGGTCCCTGTGTGTCTTCCTCAGCACCCATTCCTCGAGTCCAAAAATCCAGACCTGAAATGAACAGTGGATAGCAAAGGCCAAACTTCCCAGGCTGTCTGATATTCCCAGGTTGTCTTAATTCAAAGGCAAGAAAATTTGAAGAGCACTGAAGGACTCTGTGGAAAAAGGAGTATGGTTTAAACGAAGTGAGACAATTTAGGAAGTCATGAAAAGCTTCTGAAACTTCCTGCTGCAGCCAGAGATCACAATTTCTGCTTATTCTTTCAGTGCATGACAGAAGATACCCACACAAATGACTTTCTACAGAACAGTGGGGCCTCAACGTTTTGTTTTGATGTTCTTAATTGCAAAATAATGTAATTACAGAATGATGAGGTTTTAGTGTGTTTGAGTGGATTTTTTGGGAGGTGGTGTTTTGGTGGTTTGGGGTTTTTTCAAGGTTTTGTTTGTTTGTTTTGGGTTTTTTTTCCCCTTTGTAAGAGGGCTAATAGACATACTAATGAAATTAAAACTCTTTTGGTAGAATGAGACATTTCTGGTAGACTTAGATTCTTCTTAAGCTTGACAGCCATCCTGTTTTAGGATTAAGTCTCTTTTGGAGATATTCTCTAAAGTTATCTTCTTTTTCTATCAGTAGAAGAAATTTTCTGGGCTGCTTCTTTCTTTTGCTTTGTGATCCTGCAAATGCGACTGTCATGCTTCTAAGTCTGAATCCTGACATTTGAAAGACATTTTATAGTTTACATTTGTTATATAATTTCTTCAGGGTAAAAGACTGGATTACATGATTGTAAATTGGTAATAAATGACTAGATGATTTATTTAATCTCACAGAGTTATTTGCACACTTTTTCCACAAAAAAAATATTCTCCACAGTAGTGTTTATAGAGCTTTTATAAAGTTGTAGAACAACTTCAAAGATGTAGACTTTTAAAACCCATTTTCTGAAGGGTGTCTTTATAAAGTTTGTATGACTAAAATGCTGTGAGGTGGGATGGCAGTGTAGCAATTTAATATGGTTAATTCATGCATGCTATGTCATACTCAAATTGGGGGGAAGAGAGCAGAACTCTTCTGGGGGTTTTTGGTCATCGCTTCAAATTGTGAAAAAATTTGTACCTTTGATTGTTTTTTTCAGTTTTACAGAATTTTTGGATCCATTCCAGCGAGTGATCCAGCCAGAGGAGATCTGGCTGTACAAAAATCCTTTGGTGCAATCAGACAACATCCCTACACGGCTCATGTTTGTAAGTACTGACCCACTGGCCTGTGGGTCATTTGATGGCTGTAAACTGAGTAAATTTTCATTTGATAAGCAATAGGAAATATTTCACAAGTAGAGGATGTTCCTTTAATCCTAAAGGCAATTTTTTTCCAGTGTTGTCCAAAATGTAGCAAACGATGGGAAGTCTTTAAAAAGCAGCATTATCAGATGACTGAATTTATGAATGTTGATTTTTCAGTTTAGGAGTGAAAGCTGTGTTAGCTGAGAGGGACGTGAGAGAAATGAGTAGAGAAGATTTTTCAATCAGCTGGTTGGGTGACCTGACAAAACCTTGCCATGCTCTTAAAAGGTTAAGTGCTTAAATTTTGAAATCAAATTTGTTTTATGCGTGTTAGGCACTGAGATACTGGACTCTGAATAATTTTTTTTTTTCCCTAAAGGCAAAACCTTTGTTTTAGCTTCTGCCAACACTAAATATATCAAAGGGCTGCCCTGCTGTCACTGCTCTTCTGGCTCTTCCCCACTCAGCACGTGCAGAATGCATGGCTGAATTTGGTTATCAAAGTTCAGAATTTTGATAACCTTCACTAGCAATGATTAACAATCATAATAATCTCTATGTATAAGAGCTGAGTAAGACAGACCACCTCAGAAATGCTGAAATTATGGGTGTAGTTCAGGCTGCAAAAGTTCAGTGTTTTCCAACAGCTGCCTCAAAGTCATCTTTTCCTGAGTCTTCAGTGAGGCCAGGGTTTTACTTTCCAAACTTGAATTCAGATTAAATGCAAATCAGCCACATCATTTCTTTTCAGCTTTTTTTAATAAACACTTAATCCGTCAGTTATAAACAATTTTTAATTAAGTAACAACGTAAAGGTGCCTCCTGCATTTGAGGACACCATATATATTCCAGCCTTCTAAGACAGAGGCTGAAGGCCTAATTTTTAAATTTGCCTTTATAAACAAGAATCATTTTGTTTATATTGCATTAAGAGGCAGCTCTATTTAGGACTTTTTCATCCTGGATGGATGAAAATACGTGTTTTTCCAAAAATGGAAGACAGCTGTGTAAAAAAACCCAAAACCAAAAATCAAACAACAAAATAACCCCCAAGCCAAACATTAAATTGTTATGCTGGGAAAGACTGAATTTAATTGTGTGATTTTTCCCTTATGCTCAGCATTACTTTGCTACATGGTTCCTCTGATCTGTTTATAACTGAGGAGTTCAAGAACCAAGAGTGAATCATTGTACAGGGTTTTGCTGCAGTGGTGGAACTATTTTTGAAACCAGTTGGGATAACCATTAGTCCATCCTCTTGTTCCCTAGGCAGTAGGCACTGGGAAGCACAATTCTGGGATATAATTATTATATATTCCCCTGTTCCCATAGCCCCAGGTTTTGGCAAAGTTTGTGGTGGGTAGAACTTTGAGGCTGCTCTGTGTCAGTAACATTTGTATGGCCTGTGTTCTCATTCTGGCTCAGATTTTAAACAGTGAACAGCTCCTTAAATTAAGAAACATAGCTAATATCTATATTCTTTTCTTATTTTTTAAATTTAAAAGAAGAAAAATCTGACTCTAGCGTTGACCACAAGCTTTCATTATGGAAAGAATTTGTTGCCACTTCTGTACTCTGATACTGAAACACCTGGCTATGGCTTATCAGAAGGCAATCTGTAAAACTTTATGAATTGCTGGATTATTTTATTTGCTATGAGAGACCTGAATTCGAGAGAAATGTTGTGAATGCACACATCCAAATTAGACAAAGCTGACTTCTGCATGGGTAGCAAAAGCTGGAAAGAGCTGAGCCTGGTTCTATCTCTCTATCAGTGGATATTCCTTGTCTTGGAAAGTGCAGGTAACTGCCAGCTTTCTCTTGGATGAATGGGAGTGTGTGGCAGTCCCTATAGCTTCAGCACAGCTCTGGCTTGCCAGGATGAATAATAAATAGCAGAGATTTTGCCCATGTTTCACAAAAGCCTGGCAATGCTGGAATATTTCACTGCTGGAAAAGGAAATGTATCTGTGATGTATCTGAGGAGAGTATTGCTCATTAGAATGTTGCCAAATCTGTTTTAGATATGAGCCACAGAGAAACTTCTTTTTGCAAAATAAATAAAAAGGAGTCTGTCACAAGCCAGAATTTCTTTGTGTGTGCATTTTGCTGCAGAATAGAAAACACCTTTCAGCTAATGCTTTTGTGTAAGGAGTAGCAATAACACCACAAACAAGAATAGTTCATCTCCCTCAAAAATTCACATGCTTGTAAAATATGAGGAAATCTGCAGTTTTACCAGATTTCTGAAGATGGATGAGGGAGGTGGTTTGGAACAAGCTGCCACTTGAATGCTATTCTTTGTTGATAATTTCTGCTGCTCCTGCTTGTTCAAAAGATTTCTGACTCCATTAAACCACCACTATAAGCCTGTCAGCCTTGGCTGTATTTCTACATGTTCTTCAGTACTAGAATGCAGATATTTTTTTGTCTTTTTTTTTTTTTTTTTCCTGGTGGCGATCCTTATTTTAAGAATGAAGCTAGAAATCCTAGGATTTGCTTTAACCTTTTTTTTTTAAATTTCACGATCTGCCTCTGAAAACAGAAATTAAATTGTTCATGAGGATAGAAAAAGTGAACATTTCTGGAGCAGTAAGGTGGCATTGGTATCCAAACTTGAATCTCACACGTACTTAGGGGGAAATTTTAAGTGGAAGTGACTCCTTTTTTTGCACAAGTTCTGGTGCCTGCCTTCCTAAATATAGAAAAGGGGAACAGACTCCAGACTGTGCGTTAATCTGCCTGGTTCACTGAGTTAGATAGTATTTTGCAGATGCAGGCAGGGACAATCTGGTTCAAGATGCAGAGCCAAAATAACAAATGTAGAGCACTCTCACTAGTGTCGCTGACTACTCAGATTGTCTAAAATTGTAAAGTGAGGACTGGCATTAATCTGTGGTGTAAAAAGAAGATTGAATCAAGTGTCTTTTGCCATAATATATCTGTCTGGTCAGGTTTTTATGTCAGTGAGGCTATTTAAGAAGCAAGGCCCAGTTCAGCTTCAGTAAAGAAATAATCTTATAATAATATTATTTAAGACCTGGCACCCCTTGTGCCATTTACAACTTCATTTTTGCCTTGTTAAAAAAAACCCCAAACAACAAAACAAATACAAACATCAGCCAGTAATTTTCACTTTTTTTTAAAGAGAATAAAGTGTGTGCATTGAGGCACAGATGCCATTTCAGGTTCCTTGTAGGAGAATTCCTGTCCTCCAGCACTGACAATTGCAGGATAAGGCTCTGTTTAACCAGTGACTAAACCTGTAGATGCTCAGGTGCTTTTTTTCTGGGTTTGAGCAAAATAAAGCAGCTCACTCCACATCTGAACATTTGTAAACAAAAGAATCATAAAGACACAGTCTTCCCAATGCATTCAAGCATAACAATTGAAAAGAAAACAAAAAGTAAGAGAAAAAGCATTTTAAAATGCTGCAGTCTGTTGTGTTGAGTAGAGTCTTACTGAGCACTCAGCCTGGTTGGGTGGGCTGCCTTCCTCAGAAATGCACACTGAGGAAGCAATGTCCAAAATCTGTATGGATTTTGTATGAATTTCAGTGTATTAATTTTGTGGACTTTCTGGACTGTTACTTTTTCACTGGAGAAGCTGACATTTTAAATGCAGCTCTGGGCAATTACAAATCAATTATAGCTGAGGGCTATATTGGAATATTAATGTGCTCGTCACCCTGGAGTTGCAAAGACAAATCGTCCCACTTTGCTTAAGGTCAGGAGTTTGATAAAAATTGTTCAGCCTTTCAGTTTAAATGGAGCTGGCTGCAGCTAATTATTAATCAGTTGGACTGAGGAGGAATTGATGCTCTCACACATGGTGTTTGTTATCTCTCACAGGCAATTTCGTTCCTGACGCCACTGGCAGTCATTTTTGTGGTGAAAATAATCCGTCGGACAGACAAGACCGAAATTAAAGAGGCTTTCTTAGGTAATGTATGTCATGCTTCAAGGTGGAAAAAATGTGTGGCAGCTCTCAGAGATTGATTCCAAGTGTAGCCCAAGCCTTGAAGAAAACCTGTCTCCATTACAGTCCATTATAGGAGTTTTCAGTGCAGTTTCAAGGCATCTCACACAGGCCTTGGGGTTCATTTGTGTTTCTAGATGTATAAATTCTGTGCCTTAATTCCACATCCTAGCCAGCAAGGACTGGAATTTGATCAGCAAAGACAAGTCTATCTGAGAGACTGTTCAGATGTATGTTTTTCTGTCACACCCAATCTATTACATACCTCTTATTTATACTTTCAGCTTTTCTAAATTAAGGCTTTGACTGGAAAGTCCTGTGCAATTCAGCTGTTTAGTGTAGGAAATTACTCCTCTCATTGTTTTCTCTGATCTTCTCCTGGAATTTATTGTTACCCATTGTAAAATCCGTGCTCTTGGCTCAGTTTTTCTAATTAGAAGCTATTGTTTCATCTTAAACTGGCAATGGAATTAGCTGTGCACTTAATCCTGGACTGTGAGCACTAGTGGCTGTGCTATAAGTGAGGTCTATTTACATTTGTAGGCAGAAAATTTGAGCAGAGGACAATGGAAAGGGTGAGTTTTAAGCTGTTCCAGCTAATTCTAATTCTGGCTATGTGTATCTCTTGAAATCTTACAGTGATACATGCTCAGATCCTTTTTACACTGATATTGCCAGAAACCAATATTGATTCAAACACTTTCACTGGAAAGGGGTACCTTGAAGCACTAAGAACTGCAAATATTTTTGTTTGCCTTATATTTGAAATATGCATGATTCTGAAGTTCTGCTTTACTGGCTAATTTGCACTTTATTTGTTGTCCCCTATATAGTAAAATCAAAGCCTTGCCTTAACCAGATAGGATGTAAATGGCACTGTGTATCTGCTTTGGAAAAAATTTTTAGACAAGGCTTAATTCCCATAGATTATTCTTTCTCCAGTTGCTCTCACACAAGTGTGAAATGATCCTAGGTTTGTTTTTGGCTGCTGTCAGTCATTTGTAGTAAGTTCTGAAATGTCTTAAGGTGATACTTTACTGACACATCCATTCAGTGGAAATGAATTCACAGTCAGTCCTGAGCCTCACTTTCTGTTGTGTAAGAAGGAAAGGGGCTTAGGCTCAGTTTCTCCATCACTGACTTTCACCTTTTTGTTCTAAAAAGATTTTTTTTCCTGCTGTTTTGCCTTCTCTTGTTATTGCCTCTATAACATCTAGGAGAAAAGTTGCCAGCTTCCCCAGTATTCCTCTTGGTACCCAGGCTAAGGAGACACCAACCTTGATGTTCTCTTCAGTTTCTGCCATGAGTGTGGAACTTCTTACGGGTTATTTTTGTTCCAGTGCACTGTACACTAATGAGGTTCAGTGTCTGGTGATGTTCATGAGTGTGGTGGGCCTCTGATTTGCTGAGATCTGGCACAGAATGTATTTTCATAGAGAATAGAGAATGTTCAGGGAGTACCCCAAATGGTGGATTTCTTTAAGCATGATGCAGAGAGGAGAGAAAAGGTTAAAAAGATATGAAAATTCTTTGCCCCCCCCATAACCATTAATACAAAGAAGGGAATTCAATGCACCTGGAGTAAGGAGGAGTTAATTTAGGTGCCCTTAAGCCTTCCCCTTGGAGTGCCTAAATCTCTCACTGTCTGGGTTACATGACTTTAGATGTGCAATATGAGTCTTTCTTAAAGGAAATACCAGCAGAGCAAATAGAATTTTTTTTACCATCCTGCATTCACACTGTCAGTTGATGCTTGGATTGCCACTGTAAGGCAATCGGTGCAACAGTGAAGGCACAGCTCTGTCAGGTGTACAAGGAACAATCAAGGCAAAACTCAACAAAAAGACTCAATTCTGCTGCCTGTCTTCAAAAGCAGATACGTTTTATAGATGCCGTGGCATCTGCATTTGACTTTATGGAAAATTTCCCCATGCAGTTTCCATAAAAAACTGAGACAAAGCATGGGATTAAGTGGTCACTGTGAACACAGGTGTTGAAAGAGGAAGAGTTTTTTTAACAGTATGGGTGTCTCTAGGATTGACTTGTTCTTTTATTTTTGCTGGCTGCTATTGTTATATTCTGAGAAAACCCTTGTTTTTGCTTTGATGAAGCAAAAATAAAAAACTTTTTTATTTTAGCTTTAAAAAAATCACATCCTATAACACATTTTTATGATCTGTAATATCCTCAGGCAAAGGTTTTATGGAGACAGGATGAGTGCTGCTGAAGTGCAGCATCTAGGACAGCAGCCCAAGGAGAAAATAGCTCATGTGGCTGTCATAATCGAAGTTATATTACTGTAAATGTTCCTCTGGAAATCAGACTTTTTTTTTTTTTTTCTGATGGGAAATAAAATTCATTGGCTCCTGGTTTGCAACAGGGAGCTACGGTGTGGACTGCAAAATTAAATCAGTTTTAATCTCAAATGTGTGTATGTGCAGGATCCAAGTGCCTGTGAAATCAAGGCAAAGATCTCCACAGGCTTGAGATGAAGATCTTTGGAAAGTCTAGGGACTTGGCATGCAAGCACAAATAGAAAAGATGATTAACTCTTATCTATGACAGTTCCTTCTTGTTCTCCAATTTTATTAGAAAAAATTGTTGATCATGGGATCAAACGTAAGGGGAAAACACTGAAATATTTAATCAAAACATCAGGTCCTTTTGAAAGAGAAATAAAGTCATCCAATTGTAGTTTTAGCCAGAAGGCAATTCTTTAGCCTGAAAGTGAAGTTTATAACTGCATTACACACATATATATACACATATATATGTGTGTCTAGATATATCTATGTATCTTGTGTATTGGTCTAAACAGGAATTCTGCTTAACACAAAGCATGAGAGTTTAACCTGGTAAATTACAAAACTCAGAAATTGCAAACCCACAGTTCTTCATTCTCTACTTCTTTCCCATTTGTTGACTTATGCCTGTGCAAATGGCATGGTAGGAAAACAGGGCTTTGTGTAGGGAAATAAGAACAAAGTAAGTCATGATTATTACAATGCTCTGAGATCTGTTCTTAGTCTGGCTAACAAGAAAAACAGTATGGTGAAAAAAAAATTATCCCGTTTTTAGTCCAGTAAAGGTTTAAATCTGTAAATCAAATGCTGTAATTCTGCAATTTATTGCTTGGTACTTAGGTTATTATTGTTCTGTTTGTTCATTCTGTTTTGTAGCTGTTTCCTTGGCTCTAGCTCTGAATGGTGTCTGCACAAATACTATTAAATTAATAGTGGGAAGGTAAGTGCTGTCATGTTATAAATGATGGGTTTAACTATTGAGAGAAATGGAGACAGATTGAGAGCTACAACAAATCCCAATAAATAGAGAGCTGCTGTTCCAGAGCACGTGGAGTCAGAGAGGGCCCCTGTGGAGTTGTCCTTGGCCTGGTGCAGGTGTTGTACAGCTCCATTATGTGACATCCTGCTGTGGCAGGAATCCATGCCCCTGTGCTCTGCTGCTTGTTTGACTCGCTGGCAGACCAAGACAAGTGAGGGGTTGGAGAGGAATGTGAGAGGAATGGTGGGAGCTGAAATCAGTTCATTAAACTGGCAACACGGGAGGGGAGAGCCACAGCATGTGGGGGTTTGGATGCCAGTGCCCCTTGTCTGATTTAACAGGAATCAGTTGAGCGTCTGTAACCCAGCACCTGCATTTTGTGAAGCATATTCTGTGTCCAGGTGACACCAACATCCACAGCAAAACAAACCTGGGAGATAAGCAGTGAATGGATTCCTAGGTAGAACATTTCTTTAGGGAAGCATTATTATGAATGAAGGGCTCAGAAAAATCTAGCAAACAAAACTCCTTGGAAAATATGTTTTTAGGTGCTTTTGGTCTCTTTATCAAAATTTTGAATAATTTCAGCTGAAAGAGACACAGTTGACTTAAATTCATACGCTATTTGACAGGGTCCAGTGCTGCTTTTGTAGTTGGGATGTTTTGCAGCATTGAGGAAGCAATATTTGTGTTTGGTTTCTGATGAACCCTCTCTGCTGCAGAACTGATGCCCTGACAGTAATGGCACTTGGCACTTTAATTTGATGAGGGCTTTTAAAACAATTAAGAATACACTCTCTCCTTTAGACAGGAATAAACTCATTTTTCTTGCACTCCCAGCCAAGTATTTTGCTGTCAGCTTGTGTCCGAACCTGATCATTCACTTTTCTTCTCCATGTAATTTTTTTTTTAGCTCAGGATCAGTGTGACACCAGTCAGAACCTACAGGCCCAGCTCACAGCAGAGTCAGGAGAAACTCAGAGGTTTGCTCAATGCACTGAGACAGCATCAAGGCTGGTTTACATTTTGGGGGCTGTTTTTAGGGTATTCTGAGCTGAGTGTTCTGGGAAGACCTGTGAAAATTTGGGAGTCATTGCACTTTACTCTGTGCAAAACTGATCACTCTAGGCAAGAGTAACCTGCATGTGTATAATAAGCAGTAAATGTAATAATCACTTGGAGGTCTATTTGTTACTACAGCTTTTGTATTTTTTTTATCCATGGTGTTTTTTGTAGACCGCGTCCCGATTTCTTTTACCGCTGCTTTCCAGATGGAGTAATGAACTCTGAAATGCACTGCACAGGTGATCCAGACCTGGTTTCTGAAGGCAGAAAAAGCTTTCCAAGCATCCACTCTTCCTGTAAGTTCACTTAAACACGGTGCCTCTTTTGTAAAAAGCTGTCCTTTCTGTGGTTTGGGGTTGCTCTTTTTCTTCTGGATCATGAAGCTGATTTTTGCTGGAGGAGTCTGAATTTCTGACTTCCAAAAAGTCAGAAATTTCTTTCTGAAAATAAAATTGTGAGCCTATGACTTTCCTTACCTTGGGAACCACCTGAGGTCTTTCAGAGTCATAGCAGGACTGTCAAGAGAATGAAGCATATTCAAGGTTACAAAACACTGTGATTCTGAGGGGAATCTGTTCCCCAGTGCAGACTTTTGTCTAGATAGTAAATATTTATTTTGTTATATTCCAGTGGATACGAAGGGGGACAGTACAGTCACTCTTCTTTTGGCTTTGAGCTGGTCTTCAATCTAGGTCTCAGGGTTTGGTCAGATATCCCCAGTTTGGGCTGAATCTTGACGGAAGTTTAGGTGGCTTTTTGAGAATTCATCTCTCTGATTTAATTAGTTTTACTAACTTAGATGTTTGTAAAGGTCCTTACTCTGTCTTGAGAAGATGATTTTTCTAGTGTGTTTTGTGTCTGATAAAACTTCTTTTCATATGTAAAATAACTGGATTACTATAAGCTTCTTTGGGGTTTTTTGGCCAGTAATATTTGTTGCTTTCAGCTGTTCTAAGAACTGCCAATTGAGAACCAGTAAATCATATCTATGGATTTTTTTTTGAAAGTGGTAATTTCAAATTGCCTAATTGTGCCAAAGTATATATGGCAAACAAGTTGGGTGATGAGATGAATGATATTGTGAACTGTTTTTGCTCTTCCTTTCTTGTTTGTGTCACAGAAATAAATAAGAGAGCAGTAGATGTTTGTGGATATGTTATAAGCTTTAGTTCCAAGCCAGTGGGGCAGCCACGGAAGGAGTCCTGGGGTTTTCCTTTTACCTGGCACTGGTTGTATGAGCACTGAGTTATGGTGCTGCAGCTCACACCAAATTTATTAGAGCAGAATGATGTCCCAGAGTATTTAGATCAAAATTATGAGAGCAGCTTTCTCCATTGCTGACATAAGATTAGCATGTGGCTGAGTTGACTCTATTTCCCACCACAAAGCCTTTCATTAAAATGTGATAAGAATGAAGAGATATTATATATTCAGTAATTTTTATCACTTGGTAAGTGTGTGTTAGAGTGAGGCAATTCTGCAGCTGCTTGAACTGCTTAGCTGTTTGAAGTCTGCTATTATAATAGCCAAGTCTCTGACAAGCCTTAAAAATCCATACATATTTTAGTCTCATTATGGAGAAGGAAACCATTTAATTTGACAATCATACAATGCCAACCCTTCTTCTCTGCAGCAAAATTATTTTGATAACCAAAATTGCCAGTTTTATCAAGAATAGTTTATAGTTCTGATCACTAATTTAGTTTCTTGCTGTTACTTCATTACCAGTATTATAAAGAGTGGAAACCAAAATAGTATTATGGGAAGCACATCATTATACTGCTTTCCTACACCTATAAAATGATGAGGATTTTTGGGATATAATGATTTATGTTTGCACGTGGTATAATTTTCCATTTTCTTAGCTCAGTTTTAAAAACTGACATTCCTGTCTTCTTAACTTGTGGGTATTTATGAACTCTCCTTCTATAATCTCAGTCCAAAATTTTTTCTTGGCACCTTTCTCCCTTCCTTCAGCACAAGATTGTTACAAGGTAAAGTGCAGGAGTTCCAGTCTTCAGATTTCTGTCATCCCTTCACTGTGTGTTGTGAAATTCATGAAACAGCACCAAAGAGGGTTGGTTTTTTGTTTGTTTCTGTTAGTGTTTGGGGGATTATTTTTTCTATTTTCGTGGCTACAGAAATGTAAGGGGTGAGGATGAGAGTTGACATAAACTGTAGTGCCTCTCTGAGTATGATGGTTGCAAGTAGCCCACAACAGTTTGGTATTTCCTACTGCACTTGAACCCGTGAGGAAAATAAATCACAAGTAAAAGCTGCCAGGCAGCTCATAAAGAGGGGTTAGAAGCTTCAGTCAAGAGCTGTTCTCATCTTCAAAACAGTTTTTTTTGAGGTATTTCTAGGATAGGCTGTCAATCACAAGCTTTGTTATACCAGAATCTAAAACCTCACCCATGCAAGACGAGGCCTTTAACAAGAAAATCTCTGGTGCTGTAAATGGGGAGCTGTAACAGCATAAAATGCAGGGATGTGTATCAAGAGTGACAGCACTGGCACTCCCAGATGGCCTGGCCTGACCTTGCTTACTCCATAAAAATGTTGTGAACAACCTGTTACCACTCTCAGAGCCAACTTGTGCCCTGAAGGAGAGTTCTCCTCTCTTGGAGCAGAGATGATTTTTTTGGCTTCACCTCCCTGGTCCAAGGAGTGCATGTCATACAAAGAAGAAAAATGTGTGGAGCACAGACTGTTTCGTAAAACCAAAGAGTGACTTGCATGTTCCACTGGATCAAAGAAATCTAGGGGTCTTTTGGATTGTTTGGAACTCATTTTGCTGCTTTTCCAGTGTACTTCCAGTCTTGTGTGAGGGAATGGACCTTTGGCTGTAGGGAGCCCAGAGTCCTGCCTGTGTCTAGTAACTCAGAAGTGTTCCTGAGTGGCACAAATGTTGCTATTCTGACACCCAAAACAAGTCCAAAATACACATTTGTTTATTCCGTATTTAGTATTTCCACTGTTTTATAATCCATTGACAGTTTTCTTCTGATTTAAAGTTAGCACCTGTGATGGCACCATGCAGCCTCTTTGTGCCCATCCTTCATCAAAACAGAGATGTTTATGAAGGACATAAATGCAACATTTTTTCCTGCCTGTGTCCTTCCTGTGAGCCTTCTGAAGAGTTTTCTTGCAGAGAACCTTTGGGCAGCCTGCTTTGGAGAGGCCTCATGGCATCCCCACCTCTCCAGGTGTATTTTTCTCTCCTTGCAATGAGATGGAAACAGCAGCAGCAAGCCCAAAAATGAACAACCAAGTGGCTGGACATGCAGACAGAATGGTTGGGTGCATTCAATGAAACAATCAGGACAAATTGTGCAGAAATCACCAATAAATAATAAAAAAAGGTTTCTATTGGTGATGATTACCCAACATACCAGCTGATGAAAGATATGATGTGTGGATAAAGAGAATTTAACTGAGTGCAACACATGCAAGAGGAAAATTAAGGTGAATGAACAGAGAACATTTAATTGGACAAGCCACATGCACAACTGGGACCTGAAAAGATCACTGAATTTGCAGGCATATATTACACTAATGGGATGGATAGGCAGCTTTTCATAATTGATTTCTTCCTTTTCATCTCATGTCTGATGTCATTTTGACATTTGTATCAGGCTGACAAAATCTCTCCACAAACGAAATAGGAATTCGCGAGTCCTGGAGTGTTATTTATCTAAAAATCAATGTGAATGGGAAAGAAATGCTTGTAATTCCAGGTTTTTATCCAGTGGAGCAATCCCAGGTAGGCCAGATATGCAGTAATTAAAAATGGAAAAGAGATCAGTAGGGCTCATTTAATTAACAGTTCTTTGTTACTTTGAGTAGCTTTATGCATTTGCCAGCTCAAGGAAGATTTCACAATGTGCCACTCTTTATACAGGCTACAAGAGGTGAGCATTTGACTGTATTGTCTGGTATTTGTGTGGACAGGGAGGTCGGAGTTTATTTTGGCGACAGAATTTGGAATTTGTGTTATTACCATGGGGTCATGAGGGAGAAGGTCAGCTTTCTGGATCCTGTGTTAGTCTTAAATTAGCTATAATTGGTTTTAATTGCTATAATATTGGGTCTATATCTTTGTTTGGAGAATATATCTAATTTTTTTCAGGGAACACGTTCAGCCTAGAAGCCACCAGGGTTCTTTCATGCACGAGGAAAGCTGATTCTCCTTGCAAGCAGAGGACCATATGTCAAGAACATGTTTAATTAAGGTGACAGGAATCCTGAGCGTGTTTTCCATATGAGAGCTCACATTCCTGAAAGCAAGTAGGGTTCGTGAGTTGCAGCTTAAAATTGTTGCAATGCCCTGGGACCTCTAAAGAGTTCTCAGAGGAGAGCAGAAGAACCTGAGCAGTAAATTACCTGTGATGTTGCCACATCACCAGTCAGGTGGTTGGAAGGAGGGGAGGAAATAACAGGGCAAATTCTGTTTTCACTTTATATCCTGGCAGTGGCACAAATATGAACTAGTTCTGACAAATTTTGTGAGTTGGGTTTTGTCTACATCTTTTTCCAGTTGCTGTCTGAAATGAATTCCAGCTTAAAATATGAATCCAGGTCATCTTTCCGAATTGGTGATACCAAGTTTTGGATACTGAGCTCAAAGGAATAAAGGATAAATAATCAAAGGCATAAAGACCTGATCCATTGCATTCTAATTGAGTTTTTGACCCAGATTTCACCTGTATAAATGAAGACAGGCCACCAACAGCAAACAAAAGTGCTGCAAAAGTAGTGTGTGTTTATGTTAAAATAGATAATAAATGAGTCTTGACTTATTGTCAAAACCAGGACAACTTCAGGGTTATATCTCCAATGTTTATGTTCATATGTTGCTTATCAGAACAGTTAGTAGCAAATCAACATCACTTCAAATATTGTTCAGTAAAATGGGCTGTTTAGCTTAAAAGAAAGAATTAAATCCTAGACAGGGAGATGTCCCATATGCTGCTGTGACTGTAGTACTGGAGTCCTTGTACAAGCAAATACGGGTAAATAATATTAACACAACACAATTTATTTAGAGACACCAAAAATCCTCTGTGAATTTAATGCCAGATTCTTGACCCTGTTTGCTTTCTTAGGGGAAGTGATTAATTCTTCATGCTATAACTCCCTTTAGGCTCTTATTCTGCTCAAAACATTTGCAAGCAGATTGCAGTTGCCAGTTTTGGCTTCAGCTTTATTTAGTGACTATTTTTAAATGTGTTATTTCTGAATTGGCCAGAACTATGGAAGCTGTGTTTTTCCAGCTAAGGAATCAGATTAGAGGAATTTGCATGAAATTGGTTTTGGTACCTTTTTACTGAAGCAAAGCCAGTGGCTTGGTGAGAGGTTAATTTAATCTCCTTGGAGCTTGTACTGCTGAGTGTTGGTGGTCAGGGGGAGACTGAGCCCACGTTGGCCATCAGTTCCCACACAGACATCTTGGAACTGGTGTGTCTGCTGTGAAAAAAATGAATAATCACTTGCTAGTCTGCTTTATATCAACTTACAATTGGATTCACAGAACTTTGAGGATAAAGGTGCCTCTGGAAATTGTGCAGCTCCAGTCACAACTGAAAGCAAGGTCAGGGCAAGAAGGTTCTAGAGGAAAACTTCCAGCTGAGTTTTGATTTAATGTGAAGACTCCACAACCTATCTCACAGGGAAACCTGGTCCAGTGCCTGACCACTCTTTCAGTGAAAACATTTTCTTAAATTTAAATGCAATTTCCTGTGCTTCAGTTGGTGCCAGTTGTCTCTTCACCTCGCACTGGCCACCACCCATCAGAGCTGGGATATTCCTCCTCCAGTCCAGGAATTTGCATTTCAGGAGATTCCTGCTGGCTGTTGATCCCTGAGAGAAAGATCCCATCAACTGACTGAAAGCCAAAGTCGCTAAAAATTAATAATTTTACCATAGTGGCTGCAGAGATAATTGAACTTACAATTTCACATTGGATTGGATGGATTTATGGGAATAAAATCAATTTAAAATTAACATATCCTGTATAAAATTACTGTATCAGCAGCGAAATAAAATACTCACGTGATTTTTTATTTTTGTACTTGCAATTTGGTTACTTAAATTAGTTTGAAAAGTTGACTTTTGGGTAAATTGTGACATTGATTTTTTTTTTAATAAAAGTCTTTATTGAGTCTAGAGATTCCTTTTTGCAAGGAAAAATGGAGTTTTGAAGAAATTATTTTGTGGTAGCATCTCAATTTTATATATACAGAATGGATGTTAACATAGAGCTGTGCAAGAGCTTTCATTTCTTGTGTGGGTGTTCTTGTTTTTCTTTTTATTATGTTGCTGAAGGAGGTTTGTAGAGATTACTGTTGATTATCACTGAAGAAATCGGAGAATTCAATCAGAAATCTGAGATGAAGAATGCAGTCAGAGGCTGTGGGGACAATAACAGTGACTTCTCATATGTTTTTTAATTACCTCCTTGATGAATGAAAGTGTCTTGATATGTTTGAGAAAGTAATGGCCCTTTAAAAGTCAAAAAGAAAATTATTTTCTTTGCCTTTCAAGCTATAGTTTACTCTTACAGACAAAATGGAAACGTGTAAAAAGCTGAAGTTAAAAAAGTGAGCTGCAAGTGTAAGCAAGTCTCTGATCTTAGCTCCAATAAACCAGTTTTCCCAGCAGCTGCTGCTCTTTCTTGCTTAATGTATCTGTTCAGTTTGCTTTCATCTGTGCAGGGAAGGAGCTTAATTACTTTTCAATCTAATTCTTCCTTTCTTTTTGCCTAACTTTAGTTTTTTAGGCAAAATTTAAGCTAAAGTCAAGGTAAATGCTTGGTTTCACAGGCTGCAGAAGGCTTTGTTGTGATGCTGTAGATTTCAGCTGTATCTAAAGTAAAGACCATTGTTCTTCTGCCTGACCTTTTTAGTTAAAAGGGCTCTGAGTCACACCAGAGATCTAAAGATCAATTTCCATCTGTGAACTGTAGTGACAGCTCTTCTCTGGAGTGAAATGGGTCAGAAAGCACAAGTTTGATCTGAAAATGGAAGGCTGTGAACTCAGAGGTGGCTGGCACATCACTTTCTGACCATCTTTAAGGAAGAAATCTCACTACAGTGCTGGCAAATATTGAGATTCCTTGAAACTGCCATTGCAGCACATGGTGTGGTCTTCCAGCCCATGGTAAGAATAAATCAGAATATGCAGGAGAGTGTTCTAGCTATGTCAGAGCTATTTGGAAGTAAACCCAAATATTCTGTGTCCATGAGGACTTTAAACTCCCTACAGAGCCCTCATCTTTATAGGTTGGGGTGGGTCTTTTCCACCCTAAAAGAATTAGTTGTGATCAGTCTCCAAATCCTCCTTACACACTCAAATCCCCTTTGAGCATCGAAAGGAGTAGACCTGACTCATATAAGATCATATTCTTCTAATGCAAATAATTCTGAGTCAATCCAGAAGTGTTTCATTAAAATCAGGAGTACCAACTACAATTCTGCTATAAGCAAAAGAAAAATAACTCAATAAAACCCTGGAAATTGAATGATAAACTTAAAATACCAGGCACCTTCCTTTAGAGGTGGCTGACTGATTTATCAAACAGCAGAAATCTCAGTCATAACATTTTCTGAAAACATTAATTTAGGTCTCTTGAAAGCAAGGGGATATTAAAAGGCTCTTGAGATAAAAGCTATGAGATACATGCAGGAAATCAAGTATATTATTTATGCCAGAAAGAAAAAAAAAGCACCTGCAAAAGCTTCATTTGGATTTTGCTAATGCTGTCACTTCTACATAGAAAACATGAGCTATTGCAGGTAATTTTCCCCCTTCCTTCCGCAGAAGACTGAACAAATAATGACATCAGTGTTTTCTCAAACAAAGCCTACATGACAAATACTTATGCAAAATATTTTTTAAACTAACACTGCTTTGTTGGAAACGACTGATTTATCTGGTGGTTTTCTCTTGAGACTTTCGTTTTTTCTTTTGTTTCAACCTGAACTAAGACAGTGGGTTTAGAAGTCTCTCAGTCTGGTCCCTACATTTTATATAAGCAACTAGGAACTTTTGGAAAATGATCATGTTGAGGGCTTCTAATCATGTTGGAAGGCAATGCAAGTTGGATTTGTGGATGAAATAGCATGGGAAATTTTTTTTTAAAAAAATTCCCTTTTAAGGAGAGGTGGGGGGAAAGGAAGATATCTCAGGATGATTTTGCTGAGGGAATTAAGCAGAAAATAGAAATCAGAATGATTGACCCAATGTTTATGGTATCATAGCATTTCCACAGACACTTGGGACTAAATATGATTTAGTATGACTGCTGAGTCTTATTTAAAAATATTTCAATATTACTAAAGATTTAAAACATCACTTGCTCAGTCATGCAAGAAGTCCTCTATCATATGAAAAGCTATTTTATTAGCCTGTCTTTGCTGGTCTCTTCACCCTGGGATCCAGTGACAGGACACGTGGGAATGGTTCAGAGCTGTGCCAGGGGAGGTTCAGATTGATATTAGGATAACTTCAGGTTGGTATTAGGATACTTCTTTACCACAAGAGTGGCCAAACACTGGAAGAGGCTTTGCAGAGAGCTGGGCAGTGTTTCCCAAGCCTGTCTCTGTTTAAGATGCATTTGGACACTGCTCTTAATAATTTTTTAGCTTTTGCTCAGCCCTGCAGTGGTCAGGCAGTAGGAATAGATAATTGTTGGTACCTTCCGACTGAAATATTCTGTTCTTTTCTGTCTGGTTCTCCATGTTCCCTGCTCTGTCTGCCTTCATCAGTTGCTTGAAACCAGTGAGTTTGTGTGGATGAACACTGGAAGGTCCTGTCTAAACAAATTGAACTACTAGTTGATGTAAATACCAAAAAAGTCAATAGGAAATGTTTAAAGGAGATTGATGCTGTCAAACCATAGGATATGATCTCAATTTCTGGTATTGTTTAGTATGGCAAGGAGGCTGGAATCTCAATGAAAAATATATCACTGTGTGCAGAGAATGCCTCTTGCAGCAGGGCAGGTGATGGGGAGATGAAGAAGAAGAGGAGAGAGCGGGAAAAAAAATTGGATATGGGTATCCATGGATCATGGCCTTGATTCTATGTATTGTTCTATGGTATTCCTTGGAAATGTGAATTTACCTCCAGCAGTTGTAGTCCTGATGAGTGGTTCACAGACCAGTTCTGCATTTATCTGGTCATGCTCCATTCCTCCCCAGCTGAACTCTGCTTATTTGGGCTCAAAGCATTCCAGGATTACTCCTAATTTAGATTTCTGTCTAGTCCCCTCCTCAGTTTTGGCAGGAGGGAGAAATCTCTTAGGTTTTTTGTTCCTCTGAACCAGTTATAAACTCTGGGACAGCAGCCTGGGTGTGAATTGTCTTCTTAGCCAGGTAAAGACTCTACAACAACTCTCAGAACATCCCAGCAACTTTGCTGGTTAATATTTTATCGTCTCTCTCTCTTCACAATTGACGGCTCCACTCAGTGTTTGTCACTGTATGGAGCATTACTGTTGTATTATCCCCAAGGAGTTGCCTTCTCTGATGGTATTAAAGCTGATTATATAATTTATGCTCGCACTAGGCTTGCCTGATGAAGCACTAATTAAATGAACGTAGCATTTGTGGTATTTCTTGCTGTGCCACCACAAAAAAGGTGACTCGGAAATGTGATGTCATTAGAATGAAAGCACAAGTAGCTCTTCCTCCTTTTTTCCACTAAATAATTAAAATTAGTCAGTCGTAAGAACAAAAATATTTTTACATGTTAAAAGACATCCATTTGTTTGAAAAATTAAAGTGACTTATGTGCTTCAGAGTGAAGAAATTATTGAATTTCAATAGAAATGTTTGGTATCCTGATATTTTTTATAAAATATTACCTCAGTACTTGTAATTATACTTGGGTATCTAAATTTGAACTGTTAATTATCTTTAGCTAGGAATTTCATGGAGGATAATCATATTTCCTTCACTTGAAAATGAACATTTTAAGTAACAAATGAGCTACAAGCCACAGGTTTTTGGCAGTAATTGCTGCTACTCCCCTATTTTCAAGATAAATCTCTTAATTAACAGCTGTATGACACCGTCTCACTGAAATATTTCATCCTTTTATAAAAGAACCCAGGGAAATATGAAACGGATTTCTTAGATTCGCAAGGAAGAACAGAAGTCCTGTGGGGTTTATTGGCTTCTTAATTCAAACTCTTAAGTATTCTCAGGAATGGTTATGTTTAATGCTTCTGCCTCTTCTCTGACATAATTACCTGTGAATACTCAACAACAAGGGCTGTTGGAATTCATGAGGGGCTTGTGAAATGAACTTCTTAATGTTTAGTTTTCTGCCTTAATAGTAAATCAACTCTTTCCAGCCTGTTTGAGGTTCAAATTACATGTATACCTCAGAAAGATTTTCTTTTTTTCCTGAATTTACAAAAAAAATAAAAATGGGTGAGTTTTTAAAACCAGAGGCCTGGCAGTGCAAAACAGAGGTTCCTCACTGGGATTTATCCTACCTGGCCATCATGTTCTATGAATTTATTTTACACCAAGGGTGTAGGGTCACTGCAGGGTTTGGGTTGGAAGGGACCCTAAAGATCATCCACTTCCACCCTATGCCATGGACAAGGGCACCTCCCACTATCCCAGGTTGCCCTAGAACCTTCTTTTCTCCATGCTGAACAACTCAGTTATTTAGCACTTTTAAAAATTATATTTTCTCCCTTTTCTTTGTATGTTTAAAGGTATTAATCCCAAATCTATTATGTACTCCAGAACGGAGAGCAACTCCAGTTTTACCCTCTTGAGATAACAAACTTCATTCTAGACTGAATTGGGAATGAAGATACCCAATTGTCCAGTTCCTGGTTTTCCCACAGGTTATTTAAAAGTCTCTCTCAAGAGAGTTTCTGGCAAGTTTGGAGCCCACTGGATTCAGTGACAGTACAATGCTGCTGTGCTGCCACTTTCTCCTTGATGTCATGGTTTCCCTTTGAAAGTGGGGGTGAAAAAGGCTCAAAGTCATTTGTCTCCCCCCTGTCCAAATTCTACATCTCTACATAAAACCCCAGTGAAAAGTTCCCCTTGCAGGTGGTGGGTAGATCAGGCTTCATTGCTTTGCATCTTGCAGTGTTGCAGAAATAAATAACATTTTCCTCTTCCTGCCGTGTGTCACACCATGAAAAAGAGAAGCAGTGATTTTCTGTATAACCCTTGCTGCTCAGGCTGAGCATAGTCCTGGGGTTTCCCTAGTTCCTTTTTGAAGGATTTAAGGACATTATTTGTAGTACTAAAACTGGTGTATTCCAGTAAACTCCTTTACCCTGCTGACCATGAGTTTGACGGAAACATTCTGATCCTCCATTGTGAAAAATTTCTATCCATGAAGATACTCTTCAGCCTGTCTTCTAATGGTATTTTACATGCTAACCTGTATGCTTGGGCCAATTTCCTTCAAACAAGTTTTAAATTACGTGCACATCCCTGACTGAGTGATGCAAATGCTTGGCATGGTGGATGGAATGCCAAGAGGTTGAGCAGGATGTGATCCTTATCCAGGATGCTGCTGATGGTATAATTACAGCAAAGCAAGGAAGCAGAAATTTACCCATATCCATTGGGTGAAATTTGATATCTCCCAGTGCTGACCTGGAAAAGAAAAAATTGGTTTTGGTAGGGATTATTTGTTGTTAAATATCTCATAAATGCCCACATGGCCATAATTTGTATTAGAGATGAAGAGGCAGTGATCTAAGGCTTGTGCCTAGATACTGTGCTTAAATAGAGAAATTATTAAAAGTAATTCCAGGATCTGAGCTGGTTTAATCTTCTCATTGCTATGTTCTCAGAGAAGGAGATTTTTTTCTGATTTTTCAACATTTCTACCCACAGAAATGGAAAAGTAGGCTGTGGAACAGGTTTGCTTTTAGGACTTTTTGTAAAAGGTGTCATGAACTGAACAAATCAAAACTTAGTTCTCATTTTTTGGCGGCAGTGAGATGCATCCTGAGGCCACCTTAGGAATTTCAGGTGAGATGAGGTGTCTGGAAACCAAAAAACCCAAAAAAGTTCATAAGAATTCACTGTGACAGTGTTGCAAAAACAATCTAATGACTAATGCTCTTGCTTTTCAGATAATATAAGTCTGTTTTTGTTCTAACATGTCTCTGTCTCCAACCTCTCTTTTTTATTTCCCAAGTCCCTGCATACATTTTTATTTTGTGATGTGCTTTTCATGTTGTTTCTGCTGAACTGTCTTTCTCTGTGAAAAGAAATTAATAAAGCTAAGCCAAAGGGAAGGTGATTGACTGTCCCACTTGGAAAAAAAAATTAAAAAATATTTTGTGATAATAAGCTCATAACATTCTCTGGGAATTGTACTTCTATAAAATGCTCTTTGAATTGAATTTCAGCATTAAAATGTATGCACTCATTTGGTATCATACTTTTTTCCTTCAAGAAAGATAAACATTTCAGTCTTTGAACAGTGTGAGACTGAAAACATTCAGCAGTAGCCCTAGCTGCTGGAATTCCTCAGGAGGCTGCTGAGCAATTCCAGTGATGAATAGCCTATGTTTGCACTTGGGAAATGTACAGTAATCACTGCAGAAATAAAACATTGCAGACAAAGAGATGGATCCTTTTGATCCAGTTTTATCTGGTCCTTACAAAGACCATTCAAATGGTTGGTTTGCAATTTGATGTCACTTAAGCAAGTTGAGGGGTTTTCTTTAGCTCAAAAACTGCTTAATGTAAAAAAGTCATTTGTTCTGTGCTTAGCAAAGCATCCATTAAAACTTGAGAGGCTGAAGATCCTCCTGGGGTAGTTTAAATTTCAGAGAAACATTCACCAAAGCAATTACATTTTTAAATGAATAATTTATTTGGGGTGCTTTAGATCAGATTCTTGTTTAAAGTTTTCTCACCTTATGCATTTCAAGTTGGTAATTGGTTTGGTCTGTACAGAGAGGTTTTTCAACTCATCTAAATCCCCTGTCTGGAGGGAATCAGGTGTCAGGATGGGATCTGTGGTGTCTCCAGGTGCTGCCATCCTCCTTATTCCTTCTGAACTCATTTTTTAAAAAAGAACATCATAGAAACAAACTGAACAATTGAGTCTAATGTACTTTTATTTATTCAAATAATGATAATGCATTTTCAAGCAATTTAACAAGCCATGACAGAACCTGTGGTTTGTCTCATGAGAGTTTTTCCTGAGTTCAGCAACTTGTGGCACCAGGACTTTGATTTGAGTTAGCTACACCAATTGTTAAAATATCTCATTTCCTCATTCCTTTCTCTCCTCTTACAACATTTAAAATCAATTAAATATTTATGTCTGGAATTTATATCAACATGTTTATTGTGTTGACTTTGTTTTAAACTAAATCAGACTGATTTTCTCCTATTCATTTACATCAATGTCTCCAAAAAGGGCTGATTGGTATTTTATGTTGCTTTTCCCTTCTTTATATAAAGAGAGTTTGATTTATTTTCTGGAAGAAGGCAGCTTAGAAGTGTTTTTGTATTGCTTTGCTGAAGCTTTGGGATCTGTCTTCTTAATAATTTTTACTAGGACAGTAGGCAGGGTGTAACCCTTCAGGGCATGTGTGTATTTGCATTTCCTTCATGATGCAGTGATCTATTGACTCCAGCTGGTGCAGGAAAAAGTACTCAAATATATTCTACTGGACCAATTCTTCAGTGTAAATATCACCTTTAGGCCCAGGATTCTTTAAGTGTGAATTGTTATTCTTAATATTCTTGACTGACACCTTCAAAATAGAGCCATCAGGCAAAGATGCCCACATGGGGTGCACAGCAATTGAGTTGTCTTGAATTCCGCAGTTATTTTATAATGGATATGCCACATCCCAGAGCATTTTGCCGTTAATTTTGTGGTTTTTGCTGCTGACTCTGCATGCACTGGGCTGTTGGGTCAAGCAGTTCTTTCTGGATTTGCACACTGCAGGGTGAGGGAAGTCAATCTGAAATTCTGCAGTGTAAGGCTTCTCTGCTCAATGTTAGCTCTACAGCCACAACATTAGTATTACATATTAATATATTATTGGAGTATTATATATTTCTTTTCCCTCTTATATGAGGCGTGGGTTCCCCTGGAGGAGTGTTTGTGACTCTCTTCTTTCTGCCTTTTTTATTTTAGAGGAACACATCAGCCACCTAAGGCAAGATCTGCCTCTGTGCTTATTACAAATATAGATCCTGCTGAACTTCCATGTTCTTCCATAAACACCTCCTTCTGGAAATGTGGCAGACCCTGAAAAGAACCCCACAAATCTGGGGGGAATAGTCTTTTTAAAATATCACCAGATTCTCTCTAAAGCCCTTCTAGCTAAATCTGCTGCTGCTGTGCACCATGCTGACAATCGCTGGTAAAATTGCCTGGTAAATGGTAGTAATCCTAAATATGAGTTGGTGTGAACTGAACACCTACTTTAGAGTTTGGGCAATATTCCTTTAAGCCCTCTTGAATTACTGGGCAGTGTAGATTGCCTGAAAGTGAAACCACAAAGCAATTGATTGTTCTACTTGGGAATACTGCCTCCAGATTTCAGTTCACCTAAAAAATAATAACCTAAGGTGAAAAACAGAAATATAAGAGAAAGGTATCTTTGGAGTGGGAAAGTTTTTTGCTTCAGGATTGCATTTGATATTGCAAATCCAAGACAGATTTCTTTTTGATCACTCCATTTACTCATGTGGAAGATAAAATGATACAAACAGGTCCTTTCCTTGTCCAGGGTCTCTCTGGAATGTGTAAGAGCTGCAACAGGAGAGAAGTTCAGTGCAGAAATTTGGTGCCTGAGTTCTCTCATCACTGCCACTTGTGCACGTTCTATAGAATCTGGGTAATGGAACCTAAAAATCTCATTTAAATGTAATTCAATTACAGTGCAAACTGTCTGAATCCTTTTCTGCTTTGAACCTTAATGTTTTAGAAAAGGTCTAAAATCAGGAAAGATGTGCTGAAGGTTGAAGCATGAGAAAGCTTTTTGACTCATGTTAAAAATTTGCTTAAATGTTTAATTTAGTGTCTTATCTCACCCCTAGAGAAAAAAGGTAAATTGCTGATGGAAGAAAAAAACCTAAATTTCTGTGGGATAGGTGAATGTCTAGAGACAACACAGTGTTTGCAGACATGTCAGATTATGTGAAAGCTGAGTATATATATTAGAAAAAAAAATCAAATTGCTTCTGATTGTTCCCTTGCCTGGTTGCTTGCATTGCTCCATAGGTAACACCGCTGCTGTAGAGAATATATATATGTCATGGACCTTGTTGGAGAATGTTTTTTCCCATTCACTTCCCCAAAAAAGTGACTTTCCTAAAGTTCGCAAGGTCATGACTGCTTTAATTAAAAAAACCCAACCAATCAACCGACCCAGTGCTGATTACAATTGACTGTAGTGATGTGTTTTGCTTTATCAGTTGCATTTTCAGGCCTTGGCTTCACCACCTTCTACCTGGCTGGGAAGCTGCACTGCTTCACGGAAAGCGGCCGGGGGAAGAGCTGGAGGCTCTGTGCAGCAATCCTGCCCCTCTACTGTGCCATGATGATCGCCCTGTCACGGATGTGTGACTACAAACATCACTGGCAAGGTGAGACAAGGGCACAACCTTTCTTCCTACTCTTCTTTTTTTTTTTTTTTCTTAATTAGCCATGTATTTCTTTGATTTTTGAAGTGGTTTTTTTCAGTACATCACATGAGTTCAAACATGATGGTGTGCTATGGATTTTCCTTGCTCCTGGATTGATGCTGGGGTTTCCCAGCAATTAGCTTGCACTGACCTTCAGAGCTTCAGGGCTCTGCCACAGCATCCTCTCCTCCCTCACAGCAGACACTTTTGGAGTGCAGCACCTTATCAGATGAGCTGCATCTGTCACTGTTGTCTCAGAGTCCTCCAAAATTCAGGTGTGAGATGTAACTGATGTAGAAGGCTGTGCTGTTTATCAATTACATGCTCATGTGTGACAATTCAGAAAACCCTGCCATCAATTATTTCTTCTACCATTTCTTGACCCTCTTTATGGTCACCTTTGTAGCTTCCTTGCTTTACCCATGTCTTCTGCTAAGTAAACCAGCCTGTAATTACTTTTTCCCTTTTTTTCCCTATATTCCTGTAAGAAATAGCATGCATTGTATTTCTGATGCTCTTATGTAGGTCATCTTGTCCTTCTGTGGTATTGCCAGTACTGTACTGCTGGCCTTGTAAATTGAACTCAAGGTCCTTGACTGCTCCATTCAATTACCTGAAATTTCAGTTTCACACTGGTTACATGCTGTTTCCTGTTTGCCACCACCGTGATGGGTTGACCCTGGCTGGACACCAGGTCTGTCACTCTCCTTCCCAGCTGGAAGGGTGAGAGAAAATGCAGTGAGGTGTTCATGAGTCGAGATAAGTTGAGGAAGAGATCACTCAGCAGCTGCTGTCACAGTGCCTGGAGCAACTCCTGCCCCTCCTTCCTCACTGACCTCGGTGGCAGCAGGGCTGTTTCTCCAACATGTTCTCACTCCTCTCTCCAGCTGCCAGTGCAGTTGTCCAGATTTTTTTCCAGTTTTTTAAATCTGTTATCCCAGAGATGCTCCCACATCCCTGCTGTGCTCAGCCAGTAATAGATCCATCCTGGAGCTGGCTGGTGTTGGCTCTGTTGCACGTGGAGAAGCTTCTGGCAGATTCTCACAGAAGCCACCCTTGCAGCTCCCTCTGCTACCAAAACCTGGCCCCAAATCCCAGTACAAAGGCACAGCAGTCTGTTGGTTCCTGCACATAATTTCACAGACTGACTAGGTTGGAAGAGACCTCCAAGATCATCGAGTCCAACCCAGTCCTAATGCCTCAACTAAACCCTGGCACTGAGTGCCACATCCAGGCTTTTCTCAAACACATCCAGGGATGGTGACTCCACCACCTCCCCGGGCAGACAATTCCAGTACTTTATCACCTTTTCTGTAAAAAACTTTTTCCTATATCCAACGTCTATTTCCCAGCTTGAGACTGTGTCCTCTCACTCTATCTGTTGCTGCCTGGAGAAAGAGACCAATGCCCACCTGAGCACAGCCACCTTTCAGGGAGTTGTAGAGCGTGATAAGGTCACCCCTGAGTCTCCTTTTCTCCAGGCTAAACAACCCCAGCTTCCTCAGTCGTTCCTCACAGGGTTTGTGTTCCAAGCCCCTCACCAGCCTCGTGGCCTCCTCTAGATGTGCTCAAGGGTCTCAATGTCCTTCCTAAACTGAGAGGCCAGAGCTGGACACAGCACTCAATGTCCTTCCTAAACTGAAGCCCGGAACTGGACACAGCACTCGAGATATGGCCTGACTGGTGCTGAGTTCAGGGGAAGAATTTCAATTGATTGCTGCATTGCTCTGTCCCCCTGAGCACCTTCTTGTCTCACCCAGCAGCCAGAGCACCAGAACCAACTCAGCCATGCTTTCTGTCATCCTGCTGTGCTCCTTTTCTCCTGCAGCTGCCCAATCACCTGCCATTGGCCTTGACATGTTTTCTGAGGGGCCTCCTGGTTTCCAGCAGAGCTTTGTCTTGTTTCAGGACTCATTACTCTCCTTTTCTCCATGACACTGGGGCTGGAGAGGGCCTGCAGCACAAAACTGCTGAGCATGAGGGGCTGCCTCACCAGGCTAGTAGGAGGCACTGAAAACACTCCACACTTGGCCTGAGCTCTCTGCTGAAGAGAAAAGGAGTGCGAAGAAATGCGGAAGGGTGCAGGTTTACTCTGGAGTTTGGAACACGTGTTTGCAGTGTGTACTTTCTCTTACCAGAATTATTTATGGACTGAAGCATGTGCTGTGAGGCAGGGTGTGATGGTGTGCTTTGTGCATGCTGGAGGAAAACTGCACCCAGGGGGTTGTGACTTGGTTCTTCACAGCTGCTCCTGTTCTGCCTTTGAATTTTAAGGAGATGGAGCTGCAAACTCATCTCTTCCCAAGAACAGTGCTGGCAGACCTTATCCTGCAGGTGACCTCTGCTTTCCCCTGAAGGAACTGTGCTCCCAAGGGAGAGACTTGTTCACTCTGGGCACAGCACAGAACCTCAGGCCTTGGCTTCTATGCTCAGCAAAGTCAGCTAATTGTGGTAAATTATTTATGGTGGCTTTGTGCTGGAGCCTTAACTATGCAGTGGGAAATGAAAAGGGACCATTAGTTTTGAGTCCAAGACTTAGCACAGTGCAGGTGAAAGATGGAGTGGAGTGTCCCTGTATTAAAAATCCATTGAGTGTGCTTACAACATTAATATTATGAGAGCTTTATGAGCTCCCTTCAATTTGGCTGGAGAGAGTGATATTCAAGGCTTCAGTATTGCTATTAGCGAGTATTAGGATATTTCACTGTGAATCCTGAATTCCTGAATATATCAATTCCCAATCTAGAAGCCCCTGTACAGACTCATAATTCCGAAAACGTTAATTTACTCATGGAATAAGAGAGAATTTTCTATGGACAAAAGTAAAGTTAAATACGGAGAAAGAAAGAATGTTCTTTTTCCTTTTTCCTTTACGGACAAAGGGGGGAAAAAAAAGGAAAAATATAAAGAGGAAAGTTATTTCTACCATGAAATTAAACAAAAGACAGAATGTTTTTTTTAAAAAACAGGAGTTAAAATAGCTGCCTGTGTTTTTGTTTATTACCCCCAGTCAAGCAAGGTCAGTAAGACAGAAACCGTTGGCATAAATCATGTAGTGAATTTGTATTACTGAGGCTCAGAGTTGCATAATTTGTGTAAATGTTTTGAAAGAAATTATCTGGGCAAGTTTTCAGCAAGCCTTAAAATCCCAGGGAACTTAAAGAGGACTTGAAAAGTCTGCTGTTTCTCCATGGTTAAAAATAGTAATCATAGGCTTGACCTGATTGTTAAGCAAAAGAAAAAAGCAGCTGGAACAATATTCAGTCAAAGTAGAATAATCTGAGAATTGCACCCAACAAAGGTTTACAGAAAATTAATCTTGTCACAATAACTAAGTTTTTTAGAAGTTGATTGATGCTATGTAGTGAAAATTCTTGCCTTCAGTACTTTTAATACCATTATAGTTTGGTAGGAACAGGCTGATGAAATCAGTCAGCTTCCAGCATGGGTAGGATAATTTACTGTCTGCACACAGTCACCTTTTAAATTCTTGTTTGAGCCTCTGTTACATTAATTTGTGATAGATTCATTATGTTCTTTTGTGTGGAGGAAGAGAACATAGGATTAGAAGGCATCTCCTGGGTCACTCCATGTAGTCCTGTTCCTCAAACGTGACTTACAGTCACATTTCTTAAATTTATCCACCCCAGTATTAAATTTTTCAGGTTTTCTTGCCCTAACCATTCTTGATAAAAGGCATCTCACTCCTCTGATGATTACAAACTATCTATTACGCATTGAAAATTGAACCACATGTTTGTGGTCATAAAACCACAAATAAAAATCACACTGAGAAACCAGAGTATTTAATCTGTATTTAAGGACTTTAGTCAAAAATAATTTGTATTGATTTCCCTTCTTTGCCAGTAAACTCAATGATTCACCATTTTCATTATACTTTGAGTTTTTTGAAATTGAGAGAGTGGGAACACAGGTATACAGAGATGATATGGTGCTGAATCAGTCTTGTTAAAATAAAATGTGTTATCAGGCCATATTTTAACCAGTGCCTTTTGCCTCACTTCATTATTCTTCATGTTAAATCTGAGGCTTTCATAGAGGGTGTATTTTCAGTGAAAATTTTCTCTTTTTGATTGTAAATGAAACACAAGATGAGGTGAGTATTTTAGTAAGAGGCAGAACCAGAAACAGAAGGAATCTTCTATAGAAAATATAAAATTGCCTGTGTGTGAGAACTGCAAATATCTCATCCAATAGCCTTATTTTATCTTTATTTTCTGATAGGAATATGGGATAGTAAAAAACATCAAAAAAAGATATTCAAAAGGTATTATATCAGTTAACAGGCATGCTTAGTCTTTCACCTTTCAGATGCTTTTGGTAAGAATTCATCCAGCTTGAAATTGTTCTTGGCAGTCTCCTTTTGTAAGTGGGAGAAGATCCATGGGTTGCCTACCCACAAATGGTCAGTTGTGATCTGGAACATCAGGAGTGCTTGATACCCCATGGAAGCTCTTCTATTCCCAGTGTCCATCTCCCAAAACTTAGCCAACCATCTACAATTTGGTTGTTCAAAATATTACACAAGCCCCCCAAGGACTGATATTATGTGTCTGGTGTGATTGTGGTATTTGGTTCCAAATTCTTGAGGAAAATTCAAAATCCACGTTTTCTGTGTTAAACACTTTCACATCAACCAAATGGCTTTTCTTTGCAATTGTCACTCCTGGCTGCCCTTTCTCTGGTAACCTGCTTCTGGTTTTGTTGCTTTTTTTCCCTCCAGATGCTTTCGTTGGAGGGATCATTGGCCTCATTTTTGCTTATATTTGCTACAGACAGCACTACCCTCCTTTGGGTAATACAGCCTGTCACAAATCTTACGTCAGCCTGCTGGATCAGAACTCAGTGAAGAAGGAAGAGAGACCTACAGCAGACAATGCTACTGGGCTGCCTCTGGAGGGAATAACTGAAGGTCCCGTATGACTTTGAGAAATGTGCAGAACGAACTTTTAGCCTTCTCACATTTCCTCCAAACTGGTCTCTTAACAGTGGTCTGTACTGTACATTTTTTTTCTTTGGTTTCTTTCCTTTTTATAAAGGGAATTTAAATATTTTTTTTTTAGTGTCATGATACCATCATGCTTTTAAAGTTAAACTTTCAGTTCATACTGATTTGCTGAATTATCTGTTTTCAGTCTACTGCAAACAGGTAGAACTACTTGAGGAAAGGGGAAAGAACATTATTAAACTCGTGTGGGAAATGGTTAAGAGAGCAACTTTGAGATGTGGTTGAGCATAATCTAGATCTGGAAACAGATTTTCTGAAATACTGAGTATCTTCTACGAAGTTCTGGTCATCTTCAGAACTCATTGATTTTGATGGGTGGCGAGTACGCAGAGCACTTTTCATCAGGTGTTCAACATCTGTAATTTGATCATTTAGGGCATCATCCTTATGTTTATCTTGCTGCCTTCTGACATTAACAAAAATCTCCACGTGCTGGTGGAACTTTGTATTAATTGTCAAGTTTTGCCAAGGTCATTCTGAGCTACTAATGACTAAGAAGGCGAAAGGTGTGGATGGTGTGAAGTGCTTTTAAGAGCCAAGCCTTGTGCATTAGTAGTTGCACAGGATGATTCTCACGTTCAAGAAATTCCTGTAAAATTATCAACTAAGAGCAACATTCAGGATGGATTAGAAACTTGGTATTGCATCATCTGCAATTTTTGAGAACTCTTGCAGTATTTACCGTCAAAACAAATCCAAAGGAAAGAACACCTATTGCATTTAACAAGCTGAAGTCTTTCAAGCAGATGTTTAAAACCCCCTAAAACTGGGAGGATAAAGAAACACAAAGTTTTCTGTGGATCTCGGTGTGCCATGTTCATTCTTGTGTAAGTGACTCACTGCAGCATTGGTGATCTGAGGAAATGCAAAGATTCTCATTTGTGACTTTGGGCACACAACCATGAATGCTTGTGGTGGTTTTCAGTAACACGTCCAGAGGAAGGCTGGAGACAGTTTTCCACTAATCCCATCCCTCATTTTCAGCTCACCATGCTCTTGGGCATGGTGCTTGCCAAGTTACCTGAATTGGAACTGAGCTGAACCAAACCACTGTTGGTGTGGAGAAGGTTGAGGAGTGTGTGACCCAAGTTAATTTATTACCAGTAGGATTCTGTTTGTTGCGTATGCACTATGCAGTATACATCACATTCCTGTGAGATGATGTACCTTTGGGATGGCAGAATGTCAGATTCCAGGTTTTTTCTCTCCTTAGGTATCCTGTGAAAAATGCAGGCAAAATATTCCAGCCCACACCCTGGCAGTTGAACATTTCTTGGAGCAATCAAGATAATGTTGATCAACGACCACAATTACGGTGCTTCAGACTGGAGGAGACTGCTGCCATGATTATGATTTATGTGTTCCTGTTGGAATATGCATTGGCCTTGTAGACATTTTGTGATTAAAACAGCTCAATGTCTTTATGTAAGGCTTGTCATTTACTTTCCTCAAAGCTAAGCTTTGTAGATTTTTTTTTTTATTTTTTTGGAGAAGAGCTGCTTCCTGATTGGCAACACTTGAATTTTTATAAAAAGCAAGTAAATTAAGGTCCCATTAAAAATAAGCCTAATAACTGTGTACAAGAGGATGCAACCTTACTGTGTATAAACTTAAATGGTATTTGGGAATGGCTATAAATATCCTCTAAATATAAGTGACATTAAGGAACAGAATGTAATAGGAGTGAACCCGGGAGGTTCTGCAGAAATCAGGCCTTGCAAAGCTGGTACAGTTTAACTGTGTCAGAGGGAGGATTTTTCACTTACAGAATTCTGAGCTCTACAGCAGAGACAGTTCAACCTAGCTGTGGTTTTCCTGGTGAGTATATAGTAATTCACAATGCCAGCATCAGCAAAGAAAAATTATTTGGCATTTGCACTGGATTTGACAGAACACTCCTCTGGCGTGGTTGAGATCTTATTCTAGAAATCCACAGAGTTCAATGGAGGTTTAATCTTCCTACAAAGTTTTTAAACCATCCTACAGAATTCTGTAGCAAATATAGTTTTCTATTACTCCATGTGGGAGGATTACTGAAAGCCCCAGAGTCAGGGTAAGGCTTAGCCATTAGCTCTTTCTTTCAGCAGGAACCCTAGTCTTCCAGGTTATATGCAAATGTTTAAAAAAAAAAATCTTCAGTCAAAATTAGAAGTTTAATACTGATGCATAGAGCATTTTGCATGTTTTTATATAGATCTGGCTTATTCTCAAAATGGAGTGAGGCCTTCTAAGTGTGCTGTACACATTCTCAGTATTTTAATGGCTTTTGGTACAGACAAGCTGTCTTTGGGATGAGGAGAAGCTCATACAGCCCTCAAGTGAGTAGTGGCTGTTAAAGAATTGGAACATGGAGTGCATAAAACCTGAAATTGCAAGAGTAATTGGTGACCTCAGAAAAGCAGTAAAGAATAACACATTTTAATGGGAATAATTAAATCAAGAGTCATGAAGTAGACAATGTAAAAGGTTTGATTAAAACGTAATTAAAATTATGAAAGACTTAATGGAATGAAACTTGTGGAGGGATCTGTAGGTGCCACAATCACCAGTGCAAGTTTGTGTAGGGAAGGCATTTTTGTGGATCAATGTATTTTAATCTCATGCTTTCTCAATGTGAAGGAGATGTAATGTTGTAATGCACCAATAAAACAACACATGAATGTGGGTTTGTACATCTGCGTGTTATCATTTTTTTGAGAAGAATATAATTTAGCAAGTGGTTTTCATTAATAAATCATGTTGAGCATCACACACACACACAAAAAAAAAAAAAAAAAAAAAAAAAAAAAAAAAAAAAAAAAGCCCTAAAGAAACAGTGGAACTGATAAACAGTCATTACTGATGCTATTAAAATGGGACAGCCTCCCTCCTTTAACCAAAATAATGTTCTTCAGCTTTCTCCAGGCAAGGGTACAGTGTAAGTCTGCAAGGCTGGAATTCTCTCATTGTTACCCAGCTAAACCCAACAGGTCCCTGGTCCCATTCCGTATCTCAAATAACACTGCAAGTGCCACGTTTAATAACGAATGTGTTTAGACTAGAACAGGAGAACAATATCAAATCAAACACAGCAGGGTTATCCTGAAGCCATGAGACTGGGAACCAGCAAAATGTCCCCACAGTGAATGCAAATCTCATTGGGTTAGGAATAGAGCATCTGTGCTGATTCAGTCAGATTTTGTTGCTTTTTCTAATTTAGCCCTCTATTTTTTCCCCTGTGCATAGAACAAATTATTTCTATTAATGTGACAAGAGAACCTCATTTTCCTTCCTTCTACCCATGGCAAAAAATACTTTGCTGTGGACTGGGGGGGAAAAAACCACCCAAACCTATGAAAAAGCCATATTTTTGTTTTGTGGTACTAAAATTCTAATAACTTTGGGAGAGCTGCTCTGGATCACTGAGTAATCACATCCTGTAGGTAGAATAAAGCCTTCACATGAGTTTTGCTCGCAGTCTTAATTTTTTTAATTCATCTTAAAATTGCTAAGCAGGACCAGGTTGTTGGACAGTTAGGAGGAGCACCCACAAGCATTATCTGAAATCAAATTTCTTACTATTCTTACCCATCTCTACAAGATATAGGGTCTCACCTGCTATCTCAGAGTACACTCCATACTTGTCTGATAAGTAGAATGCTTACATTGCTGTCCTAAGAGGCTAAAACTAAATTAGAAATTTCCACTAGGATGCATCCAGTTTAATTCAGTCAATTATATAGAGAACTCCTATTCTACAGGTGTGCAAATTACTCTGCTCAGGAACTTGCTCTGAACAGAGAAGAAACATTATCATTTTGCCATTAAATTAAAATCTGCTCAACATGTATAAAATTAAAATGACAAGACTGGGTGGGTAACTCCTGATGCACTGAATTAACTGAGATTCTTTTTGCAGATGCTACAAGATTTTTGCTTAAACTTGCAGAAATAACCAAAAAAAACACACTAGCATTCACACTGGTCCAGACTTTGGAACTTGTTTTAACCCAGATAACTGTAATAAAAACATCTGAGCTGCAATGGATGTAAGCTGAAATTACAGAAGTGAAGATCTAGTATTATTTTCTGGGGAAAAAATTATACATATATATATATCTTTCCAAAGGGAAAAGCAGGAGGCATTTGGGATAACACACATTAGGTAGTCTGAGTAACAAGGTAGGAATGGGGCATGAAATAGAAAATCCTCAGCCAGTACTTTGACTTGGTAAAAACAAGAGAGGGATGCATTCAGCCAGTTCAGGAGGACTGCAGAAAGTCAAGCATGAAACACGATTTAAGCAGCTCCATAAACCTTAAAACTTTGGACTGAGTCTCTTCGTTAGTTTGCCAAAAAACCTCCTAATTTCACTGGGCAGATTTGCAGCAGCCATGCATTATTCTGCCAAGCTGCTAGATTTTAACAAGGTTTAAAACAAGTTTATTTCTAGGAGTAGACATGCTGGGCACAAGGACACTCTGGGTTTTATTCCAGTAATTATCTATGGCTTGCTTTTATTTGACCTTTTGTTCACAGATGTAATTGTGCTTTTTAATTACAACCCACAGCTCTGTGCTGTCTGAGCTCCTTTGGATCCCTGGTTCTTTCCATTTGCAGAGCAGCCTCTCTCCTGGTGATGAGACGGGGAGGAGAATTGATTGTGACATGCACACACCTTCTGGATGGTGTCTCACTTCCTTTTCATCTTAGACTTTCCAAGTCTAATTAATGCACTTATATATAAGCAACATGCAGCTCTAGAAAGGAGCAGATGTCATTGCAGAACTGCCCAGCTGAATCCAGACAAGCTCCAGCAGGAGGGCTTGGGTTGCCATTGTCCAATATACAGAACTTCTCCCTTTTTAAGCCAAAGGGAATTTTAAAGAATTTTAAGTCTTTTACAATTCTTAGTGTTGCAATGATAAGGGGTGGTCAGTAAAGGGAAGTTTCCAAATGCACTTTCACTCTCGAATTCAGGTGAATTCTCCCCCTGATTCACAGCTGGAGCCAAAGCAGGTTTCTGTTTTTCCCACTTCTCAGGTTACAGGCTCAGCAAACTCACACCTGGTCTGGGAGATGTGTGAGAGCCTGGTGAGTGCCCTGTCACACCTCTGGTTTGGAGACAACAATTCAAAACATTCTGGTCAGCATCACTCTTAAAGCAACCACCTGACACCATTCAGATTAAGAGAGAAGAGCTGCTAATTGAGATCCAAGCCCATCACATAATTGCTGTAGGAAATCTAAACTAGGGGAAGTTTGATTTGTTAGTTCCAGCAGCCTTTCCCAGTGCCCCTTGCTGGACACACAGAGCAGGTGGCTCTGAAGTCTCCCAAGGGTCAGATTATTGTCAAAAATCTCCTTGAGCTTTTTATTAATTGTTTTTGTGTGTGTCAGGGTTATTAAGAGAAGGGTCCCCACTCTATTGAGGGTGATATTTACAAATCATTTATTACTACTTAGCAGACTGTTGAAAAAATATCTCCTTTACCAGTGGGGCTGAATGCACAATTCTCTTGTGTCAGTCTGTATTCTGTTCACATCACCCCTTATCAGCATTACAGAGCATTTGTGAATACAAAAACCCATTTCATCTTCATTCCCAGTCCAACAGATTGAAGCCACAATGAAAGTTTCAGATGTGGGCTCCTGCTGAAACCAATATAACACCGTACAAAAGGAAGGGGAAAAGAACATTACAGCAGTGTCACAATGTCACTCTAATCTAAGAGGTGTAAACTTGTCTAGGGAGTGAATGTGATGGAATTCATATCTGCAGCATTGTTCAACAAAGATAAGGCAACTTAAACATCCTGTGGATCACTGAGTGTGGAAAAGACTGGAGCTGGCTTCTTCAAACAAATCATTGCACAGAGTAAAGGGATAGAGATCATATTTCTGAGGGTTGTTTGGAAACAGGAATTCCCTTTCATAAAGGTCGGGAAATATTTTTAGTTTCATGTGTTAACAAAACTCATAATGACAAGAATGTGCTAATGGAAAAAACATAATCTCTTGTTACATCTCAGTATAAAAGACTGTGGGAGAATGATTTCCACCCTTGCTCTTTAGAGGCTTCCAACCTTATGTCAGGAAATGCTACTCCCCAGAGTAACAGGGTTATTCTTGAGTGGGTGAATTGTTCCTTCCTAATTTGCTCCTTTCCTAATTACACTCTGGTTTGAATCATCTCCCTTGGAATTTCAGTGCGACACCTCTGCTTCTGTGAATTCTCCTGATGGAAAATAGTTTCATTTTATTTTTGACCAGTTTATTTTCAGCATCAGCTGGAGTCTGAAGGAAAACGCCCGTGCTAGTGACCCCAAAAGGGGCAAGCACAGCTGATCTCAGTATTCAGTTCAGGCTAATGGGGAATGAGGATTGTCACAGAAAAACCCAGCTCCTGCAGCAGCATTTGGAGTAAGAGCTGGCAGGGGAGCCACAGAGGGCTGGTGGGTGGTGCAGAAAGAGATACCACAGGATTTCATTATCAGTAAGTGGATTTACATTTTCCATGAGGCAATGAAAGCAACTTCTTTGGTATTTGGGATTTCCCAAAGTAAATGGAAATAAACCAGTTGTGAGTGCATTCCAGCTGGGAATTTGTGAAGTTTAAGCACTGCATGATTTAATGTGGAGAAACTGTAGCACAGCTTATGTGCTGTGGATGGAGGGGGGAGCAGAAATACCGACCTTGATTCTGTGTGGCCCTTACTTTGTTGGAGGTTTCTGCAGCAGGGGAAAGCAGAATTATCACTTAAGTTTTTCAGCCTTTTTTTTTTTTTTTCTAACCAATGTTTGTGTTCTCTTATCTGCCATTAAAAAAGGCTAGCTTTAAACTCTAGGTGTACTGGCTTATAACCAATCAATATTATTAATCTCTTCCAGCCTTACTTTTATTGAATGATTATACTGAAGAAGCCAACTGGTTTTTTGAACATGTATTTATTTGATACTCACAGTATTTAATACTTGTATTTCCCAGGAGTTATAGAGAACTATTATGCAAGTACATATGTATTTTGCCCTAATGCTGTCCTTGCAAAAATAAAGAGGAAAAGCTACACTACTTCCTCTCCCATCTTTCTGTAAAACTACAGTGGTGAGAGCATGGTTAAATGAGTTTAATAGCACTGGTAATGGCTATGCAATAAGGAGCATTTATAAAGCAGTAAATGCAGCCAGGAAGAAAGGTGCTTACAAGGTAAATCATAGCAGGAGTCCCTCGTTAGGTTGTGATAATGCACTAAATAGCCAGAGTCAGTGCAATCATTAATATTACTGTTCAGAATTTTACATGAGCTGCAACCCCTCCAAAGCTGGGGGAATAAATCCTGCATGAGGGGCTGTGAGTTTGCTTTCCTCTGCTCTGCCTTTGCTGATACTCACCCAGGTACATCAGCATCGTGCAGAATTTGTTTAAACACCAGAACTAACAGGTGCAATACGCTCTAAAACCATCCTGTGACATGAATTTCAATGGCTTTGCTGAGAGAGAGTGGGACAAAAATACATCTTGTTGTCAGCTGAAGTAGACTAAAAGCTTTTCTGTCACTTCCCTGTCCTGGTGAGTTTTCACTTAGTTTCAAAGTGAGGCAAGAGATGTAATTGACTCTTTGGGTTTGTTAAAGGAATAAAGGTTGGGTTCAAAGGGGGCAGCTAATCACACAATGGTCAGGGAGGTAGAGAGATTCACAGACACTCTTCTATCCCTGCCCTCAGTGTAGCATCACAACTCATATTTTAGGGTCCAGTAATTTGCTTTCAGGAAACACACCGTGCTTTCCTTCAGGCTAAATTGTGTGTTTATGTTTTGTCATTTCCAAACCCTTGCATTAATGCCCCCAGCAGCTTTGGTGAGCTGGGGCTGTGACACAGGAAAAAATGTCTAGAAGCTGAGCTTTCAGGTGTGAGGCTTTTAAAAATGGTCTCACAGTATCTGTAGTGTGCAGTGATTGCTCTCTGTTATTAAACAGTGATCCCTCAAGGTGATTATTTGAGAAAGTGAGATTCTCCTGCAAAGCTCTCACTATTTCACTTAAATGATGGTTTCTTTTTTTGCTTTCAGCAGTGCAGGGCACAGCTGGGCGGTTCAGGTTCTATCCAGAGAAGCTGGAACTGGCTCATGTGAGTGGGGTCTGAGCCAGGTTTCCATCAACATCAGGCCCTTCGATGAGGTTTAGGGGCTTTGGGCTTTTTTACTGCCAACAGACAACTCTGTACTTTGGCTGCTCTAGAGGAAGTTTTAAACCCACAGCTGCAAGTGAATCCCTGATTAGGACAAATGCAGATACCTGCCTACAAACCTGACCATGAAAAGTTTATGTTGAAATTAATGTTGTGATTAGGAAAAAGAACTTCCTTTGATTGCTGCTGAAATCAGTGGAGGCCAAGTCAAGCTGGGGGACCCTGGCATTAATACTGGGCATTATTTTCTGTGAATTTGTCTGTGGGAAGGTGAGCTGGCAGGCACGACAGAGCTCCTAAAAACCTCATCATAAACTCAAAATAGCTCTTTACGTGAGATAAACTCCCCTGAAGTCCGAAAGTGGGTCAGTCAAATTGTTCCATTTCAACAAATCTTAATGTCAATTATTCAAACTGGTACTCAAGCTCTAATATAGGCTTTCCTGCTGCCCAGTGAATGCAGGTGGGGGATGGATATTCATCTGGGTTGGACACGGCTTGAATCACCTTTATTACCTATGGAGGTTATTTTTTTCTGATTTTTATTGATAATAAAGCTGATACCATCCAAAGGACATGAAAGGGCTTGAGGGATGAAAGCAGCTCTCATCTTTCCTTCCACTTTTCTGGCATTAAACTCCAATAGGCAGGAGCTAGTTTTTTGTTTGTTCTTTTTTCAGTTATTTGTTTAAATGAGTCCAGTGAAAACACCTTCCTCTTTCACGTGGTGCATTCTAAGGAAAATATTTGTGTCATGCTGGATGAGTGGCAGTATTTCACACAATGTTTGCATCAATATCATCAGCTTAGAGAGAATTTATTTGCACTGAGCATTACAGAGCTATCCCTGGGGTACTCTGGGCATTCAGAGAAGTATCCCCCATCCCTTGGGAAAGCCTCTTTTATTTCCCCACCTGCATCAGTGGTTAAAGACCTGCTCTACCTCCATACAAGGCAGGAAGGGCTGTGCTGACATTTTTCCCTCCCTCTGGCCTTGATCTGAAGTCATTCATTAATCTAAATCACTTCTGGAAGAACACCTTTAATTTTTCCAGCTTCATGCCTTCTAGCACAAAAACATCTCTCAACTATTTTATTGATGTATTTGGGAGCTTCTCCTCTGTGTATGCTCCAGGACAAGAACATCTGGAAAAGCTGCAGACAATGACACTAATAAATTATCCTGCAAACTTTTTTCCATCCCTCAAACCATGCAGACTGAATTTGGGTTGCTCATTTGCAGATGAATCTATCTGTCCTGGCTGGATGGATGTCCTGTAATGATTCCCTGTCTCCCAGCTCCAGGCCCTTTAGGATATGGTTAAGCTGGCTTCTTTTTTTTCTGTCTAGCTGTTGGCTAAAATTGAAATCAGAGCAATGTGTAAAGTAAAATAGTGTTATACAATGTGACTGCAGCAAGAAATCTGACCCTGAACCTGTAAAATACCTGGCAAAGACTGAAATGAAGAGAAAATAAAATAAAATGCCAGGAACCAAGGCAGTACTGGATGGAACTACCTGTCTGAGTACCTCTGCACTAGAAGAGAGGCATCTCTAATTTATTTTTTTTTCTTGTATATTAAACTTCATAGAACCAAGCATGTTCCATTTCCCCAGTCAACCCTTGCAGGTGACATCAGTATTCCTCATGTGACCATCAGAACAGAGGGTTTTAAAGGGAATATTTCACTTCATAAAAACAAAATTAAATGCTCAAAGACTGACACTTTCACAACAGCACTTTCTGTAGCTTGCTTATGTAAGTTCCACTCAGAGGAAGCCTGAATGGTGCCCTGAAAATAGATCATGCCTGTGTCTCTGGAGAAGGAAGGGTTTGCAAAAATGAAGACCCTGAGGAACAGCGAGCTGTTCTGGGGAGCAGCACTGCCTGGGCAGGCAGGGCACAGACATCCTCCAGAGGTTTCTGCCTCCTGGGCAGCAAAAGCACCAGATGGGTTCTGGCAGGAGCTGTAAATTTTGGCTTCCTAAGTGGTGCTTCTGTACCTCTGGAGTTTTTACCAACAGTTAATGTGCAATCAGCTTTTATTTCCTCTACATTAATTTGTCCTGAATTATCCAGCACAGATTAAAAATGAAAACTGAAAATTAAGTCCCCAGAGTGATAAGTCTGGAAACACCCAAGAAAGAATATGCATCAATTACTTGGAAAGTTGGCCGAGTAGCCTGCATTAATATTTACTGATGAATGTTAATGACCAGTGGCAGAGCAATCACTGTAATAGGGCAGCTCTTGCATTCCAGAGCAGCATAAGCAGCATCTCAGTTATTGCTGGCAGGAAAATCTTTCAAAAATCTTTCCTGCCAGAGATAGCACATGTTTGGCACACCACACATTGACACCTCCCTCAGTGCTGGGAGAGAGAGAGAGACTTACCTGGCCGCAGGCTTAAAAAAAAAAAATTAAAAATTTAAAAAAGGTGTTTGGGGTTAATATTTAATCTTGAATATTTAACCCTGAATATTTAACCCTTAATAGGTAGGACCTGCTGAAAGCATCTCTAAAGTAAAAATCAAACTTGAACCAAGAACTCCTGGTAGAAAGTCTGACCCAAATAACTGAACTGGAAATAAGGTGAAGAGATGTATTCCTAACATTTTCTCATTGTTAGTTACTATTATTGTAAGTAATATCATCCCTTTTTGAAGAGATCAGGTCTGTGTGTCTTTCTTAAATATATGCTCTAATTAAATCTCAAGTTGACAGGAAATCAGGCTAGAGAAAAATTATCATATTTTTTCATGTCAAAAATCCATTACTCGATAGGTTGATGATTAAACTGTCAACTAGGAGCCAACCTCTGGCTTTAGGATTTGGACACTGGATTTCTCACCCCACATATATTTTTATGACTGATAAATACATGTTTAATTTTCTAAATATCAATTACAAAAACAATCAGGAAGATTGGTTTTCTTGGCGATTTTTTACACTATAATTCATCAATATTAACCTGGTAATGTACATGAGAAAACAGGCATGTGTCTTATGTAGTAATTTAATCAGAAAAAATAAATTAAATGGCTTTTGGCTCTGGATTCATGAGCTACCAAGCAAGATCTATGCAATGCACTGAAGAATTAACAATCTAGAGTAACTTTTTTTCCGTAACACCTGTAAGCCCATCTCCAACTGGGGAGCAAAACTGAGTCAAATTCCTAAATTTATATTCATTTAGACTTGATACTAATAAAAATACCACAGCACTTAGCATCATTATGGTTCTTACCACAATTTTCTGATTAAGCAACACTTATAAATTCTTAAACCCCCCAAAATAGGAAATTGTGCCTTTTTTGGGTAAGGATGTATCCTGAGCTGTGCCAATGTTGTTACTCATGCCCTGCTCTGGGGAAGGCTCCATCTCCCACAGTGGTTATCAGCATTTCCTCTGCTGGTTGGGATGTTTGTGCAGGAGCTTTCTCTTTGCCTTTTAATGTGAGCTTTTAATGCACACACCCCAGACGCCTAAAGCCTTGCATATCCTGCCATGTATTTATACTCCTACTTATACTTTCAGTCATATTTATGCCTGGGGTTGTTGGAGGATTAGGCAAAACCTCCACATAAATAGAACATGAGGGCTGGCAGTGATGGACGTGGATGGATTTAGGTTTAGACCTTCAGCCTTGCACAGGTAATACCCTACACAGAATAATACAGATTATTCTGTGTTGTTTCCCTCCTGGGAGGGTGCTGTTAGCAAGATAACAAGTCTTATCTGGGTAAATAATGAATAATAATTAAAAACCAGCTTAAACTATACCTGGAGGGAGGTTTGTTTAGCAGAGGTGCAGGTCAGCTGTGTTTTACACAGGGTAAGCAACTACATTTTCAACGTGGAATGTGTGCTCATCCCTTCAGCTCTGTGGCAATGAAGACATCCTAAACTTTTGGGTGTCTCTTCAGCAGATTAGCAGCCACTCATTAAAGCAGTGTGCATGTTGTCACTGATTGCTGTTTCCCAGCACAAATCCCTCCAGGACATGCCAGCCATCCTTCACCTGGCTCAGGGCTCAATCCTTTCAGGGAGTGCAGTCCACTTTATCTTCTTCTTCAGGCCAAATGCGTCAATAACCTTCATAAAACCCAGAAGTACAGAAAGTTGGTGCCTGCAAATCCTTGCTAATATCATTTGTTTGGCTGTTCTGTATCAGCAGCACTGCAGTCAGGAGATAAACTCTGTTTGCTTTGGCTGTGATGCCTGCACTGTAGCTGTCCCTGCCCTGTGAAGTTTGTATCTCTCAGATCTTGCTGAAAAAAACCCCAATATAGCATCTTCTGTGGCCACCTCTGGGGCTGCAGGTGACCTCACCTAATACCCTGCATGTGTGTCAGGAGAAGCAACTTCATGTAGGCACCAGACAAGTTTGGATAAGTTTTCCTGCTGCTACTTAGGAGCTGATCCAAAATTAGCTGCCTAATTTTAAAGTGTCCTTTGTCAGTCCTGGACTGGATATTGGGCAGGAATTGTTCCCTGTGAGGGTAGGGGGGCCCTGGCACAGGGTGCCCAGAGCAGCTGTGGCTGCCCCTGGATCCCTGGCAGTGCCCAAGGCCAGGTTGGACACTGGGGCTTGGAGCAGCCTGGGACAGTGGGAGCTGTCCCTGCCATGTCAGGGGGTGGGATGAGATGGGCTTTAAGGTCCCTTCCAGCCCAAACCATTCTGTGCCTCTGTCAGCCCTCAGTGCCCCCAGCTCTGCCAGCCCCTGCCCTGACCCTTGCCAGCCCAGCAGGGCCTGGAGCTCAGTGCTGCTGCCTCAGCCTGTGCCTGCTGAGAGCTCAGCCTCCCCAGCTCTGCTGGGACAGCTCTGCTGCCAGGGGACATCCCTGCCAAGTGCCAGGGCTGGAGGTGACAGCTGCCTGTGCTGTTGCTGTGGGCATGGGTCAGCCAGAGCACGCTCCTGGCACGGACACCAGCTCATCAGGGCACTGGGACTGGTCTCAGCTGTGATCAGGGCCTGCACTGCTGCCTCCAGAGGATTTTGACAACTGTCAGGAGAATTTTCCATTGCTGCTGGAGCCGAACAGCTCAGGCATTTCCCAAAGCTGCTCTTCCCAGCTTTACATTATTGGAGTGCTTGTCTCCTGCCTGTTCTTATACCACTCACCACGTTGCTTTCTGGGGTGTTTGGGGCACCAAGCATAGCTCAGAACAGTTACTATGAATTTGGTTTTTTAAAATTATTTTTAAAATATTATGGATATCATCCTTGATATTTTGGTTTTAATTATTTTTAGGGACATCATCCATAACCCCAGTGGTGCACAGCTTTTAGATATTTTCATTCTCTCAGAATTTTTTGCCTTTGGAGGCAGCAGGATGTGTTTTCTGTTCCTGACAAACAGATCAAGCTGGGTGTGTATGTAAGTAAACAGTCAGGTTCTTTTCCTTTATTAGCAGAGGAGTTAAGGGGTTCAGGGACCACAGAGATCCCTTCAGCTCTGATCTCTGCCTGCTCCCAGAATCCATACTTACTCACTCCATGGGAAGTTTTATTCCCCTGCTTTTCCAATGAACTCTAAAGGTTCTAATGAACCCTTTTCCTGCCCTTGGCAGCCACCATATTTTACAAAACCTCAATAAGCATTTATTTCCCAAGTTTTCAGCAAGAGCTCACTCTCGGTGCTCCGGCTGTTTGCTTTCTCTTGCCTGAGGCATCTCTTGCACCCTGGTACATTCCCCAGCATCCAAACCATCACAGACAGGCCACTCACTGCTCTTGGACTGATGATCACTTGCAGGAGTGTCTGCTGCTTTTCATCAAATATGTCACATTCGTTGCAGAGTGTCTCTGTTTAATTGGTTTCCTCAGAAAAAGTGCTCCCAACCCCAGTCTTGCCCTCTGCAGCCCAGCTCTCTCTGCTGCTTTACAGCACACTAAAGCAGATGATTTTTGCCTTGCAGCTCTGCAAAAGCTGCTGGAAGGAGGCAGTGTTGTCATTAACCCCTTTGGCAGCCAACTGTGCTGCAGCTTTTCTGTGTGGGGGTTTGTGCTTTGCCTTTCTTGTCAATTCCTTGGATTTCTGCACTGAGAGCGCTGTCACTTGCAGCCTTTGTTTGTTCCTTTTCCCTTCTGCTGTATTAATGAAGTTTCTCCTGTGTGCTCAGCTTAGACCTCCTCACTGAGTAATTTTAATTTTCCTATTGGATTTGTAGTTCTTGGGCTGTGAAGACTGATCCCCTTTGCCTTGCAGGTGCTGGTTGCCTTCTCAGGGGCTCATTCTGGACCAGTTGCATTTCTGTGTGGCTTTTTTCATTTCTCACCATAGTAAAGTCCCAGAAAGGACTTGCTTAGGCAATGTTGTAAGATTTATTTTTTTTCCATTCACTTTGATTGGTGAAACAGAAAAAAAGTCAGAGCTTCTTTGGCTCAGTCTAGATGAAGCTTTTTGCATCCTCTTCCAATCTTCCAAGGCTTTAACTACCATCCTGCTACTTCTACTCGCAGTGGTTTTGTTCACGAGGTTTGCTTCTCCTAGGTGTGAACTGGGAACCACCAAAGGACACTGGCAGAGGTTTCCATGCTAAAATGCTGAATTCCAGCTGAATAAGATGCTTTGAAAAAGGCACTTGCCATTTCTAACTCTGTTGCTTGTCTGGTTCTTCAGATGGGAGCAGGGTTTTTACCCTGAGGATTGACTGACATCTCATTACAATAGAAAGACAAAGAGTATCCTACAAAACAATTCTAACACGGTCATCTTACCTCTGGGAACTCTATTGTAGCAAGAGATAATTTAATACTTAGTTAGCCCCTATTTCCTCCTGATTAACACCACCTTGAGGTTGCTAATTGTCTCAGAAAATATATGTACTGCAGTGACAGTGTGCCTGGCCTTTCTGACTGCCTCCAAGGGCAAAAATATGTTTGTATTACCTGATGGTTGAGTGAAGTTCAATAGATATTATTACCGTGCCAGTCAATTAAAAGATTAGCAGAAAGGCTTACTGCAAATCGTGTGTTTGAGGAGAGTCAACTCATTAATCTAATTATCTACAAGCCCTCTAAAAATCTGTTATTGACTGTGCTTGCTGAAGCATCAACTCAAATAGAGGAGCTGCACACACTGAGCTGACAACTCCTCTCCGTTCTGGCAGAACAAATTCCAAATCCTGTTACAAATTCCCATTGCAAAGCAAAGGGTTTGTGCTCCCCGTGTGAGGACAGCAGCACCTCACAGCCAGGTGTTCCTGAGGGTCAATAATTGGGAAAGAAGGGATCTTCCCCACAGAAAAGTGTTGGAATGCTAGAAATTTAGATTTAAGATTTTAGTGTATAGTAATATGTGTGAGTTCTCTTGGGGTAACAGTCTGTGTGCAAATCTTTTGCTGATTATTGCCCACCTAACACAGGCAGCTGTGCATCCCACACTGCATGTGTGCCTTTAGCTCACTAAAATATAAAACTCTGGGTGAGAAAGGAAATGTATGGGGCTTGTTCTGCTCCATAACTGTGAAACTTGGAGGGAGCAATCTAAAGGCCCACAAGCACTGGGAAGTTGTCCTTTTGATGCCTTGGGAAGGCTGACCTGAAACAGAGACTGGACAGAACCAGAAAATAAAGCAGGAATTTATTGAGAGGCCCTTAGGGTACACCTTGGGCAGGACAGGGCCTGACCAGGGCTGCACCCAGGGTGGACTAAGAATGGTCACAAAATGGATGACCCCTCACAAGATCTTACACTGTTATAATTTTTGTTCCATTTGCATATTGGGGTTTAATTGTCCCATTACAGCTCCAGGCTGTGAGGTCTCATCCTTCTTGTTCCTCCCTTCAGCCACCCTTGTTTGTGCTTTTGGGCCTGAAAGTTGTCCTTGGTGTGCAGCAGGAAAAGGATTTGTTTTGTGTCCCTGCTCTGTGCAGAGCTGAGTGACACTGAATGTGAGCTCAGAACTGCACCCCTGGGCAGCACAGAACCTGAAACACATGAAAGCTCAAACTTAAGGCACCACTTTTACCTGGCTCCCTCCACAGATTGTCTCTTCAGAGAAGAAACAGCATCTGTCAGGGCAGAGAAGTGACCTGGACTTTAAGTGAAGCCTGGAGATGCTCCTTGGGACAAACAGGCACCAGGCAACATTTGATTTCTGTCAGCTTGAGCCCTGAGGCTGTTTTGTGCCTGAGTAAAATGCACAATTGTTCATAAAATGCACAATTTTGGCTCTAGGTGCTGGCACAGCCAAGGAAGTGAGAGAACAAACCTCACTGGGAAGCGCGTTGGGTTCAGGGGCAGAAGGTCTGATCCTTCAGCACCTGCCAGGAATTTTAAATTTAAAGATTTTTTTTTTTAACTTTGAAACTTCCTTTAGAGCAAATTTTGCTGCTGTTTTCAGAGCCAGGAGAGCTCAATAAAGAGTTGCCACTGAACAGCCCAATAAAGCAAGAGACCATGTGAAAATATGGCCTTTCAGTGTGAGGATTTAAAAGTAACCCCAAGGAGGTTGGATGTTTCTTTCTTCTCTAGAAGAAAGAGCACACAAAAGGTTATTAGCTCACTGGGGACTTCATAAGGGAACTAAACACTGATGGACACAAAATAAAAATTTTACAAAAGTACACAGGGTGATTGGTTTTATTAGCTTAGCTTTGGCTTAATTAGAAGAAATCCTTTCCCCTTGCCAATAATGCTAATTATAAAAATCTTATACTGTAATAAATACACTGGGTAAGGAGATGTTGTTCTTAAGGAATAGTATCATAAAATCAGGGAAGGGCTGGATGGAGAAAATGGTTTTAGGGAGAGCCCTAAACCATCATAACTTAGGCCATAGAAGTGGTGTCAAGTGAGCTGTGATGATTTGCCCAGCAAGTCAAAGAATATTTCAAAGCTGAGCCAAAAATAAACACAGACATCTTTAATAATCTACAGGCACATATTTAAAATCAGAAAAGGGAACTGACAAAGTGCTGAAAGCCATTTTCACAGAGGAGCTTTAAAAATGCACCTGGAGCTCTGGGGAGTGCATGGTTTAGGGCCATGGAACCCTCTGCTTACATGTTCTAAATGGGGAGTTTTGCTTCTAATGACACATTTGTATTCAAACAGAGACTTAAATCCTCCTCAGCTCTTTTGAGCTTGCAGATAGGGGCTCCAGTACAAAACAAACAGATGAACCTTCAATTTTCAGGCAAATTTGAACTTAATAGTCTTTCATCTCTAATTTCTCACAGTCTGTAAAAGTCTGCATTAAATGTTTAATTTTGTCCATCATGCTAGCAGAACAAAGTCTGTATTTTTTTCTCTTTGTAAAGTTGTAAAAACTTTGTAAAGTTTTCCAATCTGAGAGATGGAAATTAATTAGGAATAATTTCTAATAGTTTATTTGAAATTTCCTCTTTTTTAAAAAAGCTTCTCCTGTAGTAACTTGTTTATTTCAGGCCTGAAAATAAATATATCCAGATTCCAGGATTTGGCTGTTCTACATAATTTCCTTCAAAATAAAACATGTGGGTGCAAGGCTTTGAGCTACCTTGGTCAGTTCTTTATTTAAAAAGTGGTTAAAAGTTTGAAAGGTCTGTAGGACACAGGTTCTCAGGAAGGGTGCGTTTCTGTCCCACCAGTAAATCACACCAAGGGGCTTAGCAGCAGTTCTGTATCACAGGAGGTTAATGAAGGGGAAAATGGAAAGCATTTAGATTTACATTTTGCTCTGAAAGTGCTTCTGTTTATACTGCCATTACCTTGGTCTTTAAGCAGACTAAGAAAGAAGGCCCCAGTATTAAACAAATTTAATAAATTAATTTAAAAACAAATATTAAGCAAGGCAATATTGGAACAAATGTACGTAGTACAAAGCTAACCAGAGAAGGGAAACAGTTCTTAAAAATGTGTATGGAAATGAAGACCAGATACAAGCAAGGCTTTCATTGGTTTAGATTGGGAAGGTGATTTTTGTTAATAATTTGCTAATTTGACCAGATGAAGACTGAAATTTAGGTACAGAAGGATGAGCAGACTCACCTGGGGCCATGCCAGGAGTCTGTGGCTACAGCCCACAGCTCCTCAGCCTGCAGCTCTGCCAAGAGTCTCCCCAGGCAGGAACACTCAGCAAATTCACAGGCAATTACTCCAGGCTGGGATTCCTTGGATCATTTACATCCATCACTTGGAATTTGTTGTATTAATTCCACCAGCTCAGCACAAAACCTGGAGATTTATCACAGGACTAACACCATTGCTCATCTCACAATCTCTGCAGTCAGAGCTGCCACCAACTCAATGGCACCGTGAGGAGCTGTGGGTGGGGACAGGTTAATGCTGAGACTTTGAATAATTTCCTTAATTATTCATAATAAATATCATAATGGTTTACAGAGAGCCTTTTAAGACTGAACAGCTGCAGGACAGCACACAGGAACATATGCACTTCCATTTCTGAGGGTTTTTTTGGCACAAATCTTTAGAGGTCAAAGTGTGGAGAGGAGGAGCCAAGAGATGCAGAGCTGTAATTCACCCTGTCACACAGCTCTATTTGATTCCTCAGTTAGCTGGAGTCGACAGCCCCTCAAGAGCCCAGTTCTCTGACACTTTTCTTCATTTCTGGAATTTAACTGTGCCCAAAGCCCTCACAAATCAGCTTCCATACAGTGTTGGTTTTTTTTAATTTATTTTTTTCATAGTTGTAGGGCTGCACCTTCTCTTTTGTATATGAAAAAAATCACTCTATCCATAAAATCTCTGTCCCTCTGAATTTCAGGCATTATTTAAACACACTATAGCAAGCAGCTTCTTTATTTGTAAAGGTTTATGGATGAAAAACCATCAAGTAAAAGAAAGGAGTGTGTTTTGACTTGATGTTGTTCTGCTCTCTTGTTGCTAAATGCTGCACGTATTAAGAAAAAGTTTCTTGGCATATTCTGTCCTCAAATGACAAACATTCCTGAAGTGATATTAAATATAGGTGGTTCTTCTGATAAGCACAGTTAACTGCTGAAAGGGAAGACTTGCATGAGCTGATGAGAGAGGGAATTGCTCCTTTGATTTAACAGATACTGATTAGCCTAAAAATATTCACTTAGGCTAAAACTAAAAGTAAATGGAGGGAAAATTGGGTAATCATGATCTCGTAATACTTCAGGATGTGTGTGGATTCCGTAACAAGTTTGGTAGTTTCTGCAAGTAGAGAGAAAAAATGACACTGAGGCTACTCAGTCAACAGCTGTTAATTAATAATTAGGTATGTTTAGGCTGCACAATACCAAAAATGGAGATACAATCTATTTCCAGAGGTTATTGCCAAAATACATCTCTTTTTATTAAGACATTATTGGGAAGGGTCTGGTTTCCCCTTTGGGTTTCTGTGCTTTTCAGAAAGATATTTTTCTTTAGTTTTTTAATATCTCACCTGGTAACTCCCAGAACAGCTGGACACAAACACCTCAAACATGCTGCTTGAAGGGACAAAAAGTATTTTACAAGTGAAAGGAGGGATGCAAATGCATGGGAGAGTAAAAGTTGTTTTAGAGTCTGATCATTTAACCACACCAAAGATACATAGATAAGAGAGAAACTTCAAAAAGAAAAATTTGGGACAATGAGGAAAAGACCACAGGAAAACACATCTGACTCTACTTCAGTTTTGAAAAGAAGATATGCAGAGCTGTAGTTGAATTTCTCTGCACCTTGGATCTGAGTCCGTTGATTTGTGCATGACAGTTGCTCCTTCAAGGAAGGCTCTGTTGCCTTCATGCAAATCTGCTTTTTATCGAGCCTTTCTTGCAGCCTTCAACTCAGAATACTCAAGAGAAATGAAGAATAGAGTTCAACAGCAAGAGTAAAAGAAAGAATAATTGCTTTTTTTTTCTCTCTCTTATTTTGCACAAGAAAGAGATGGCAATTTGCATCTGTGGGCTAAAAGAAAAAAAGAAGGGAAAATAAGTAGGGAAAAGGAGCTGAAGAGATTCCAGTGGGAGTGTCAGGAGTCTGACCTCAGTGATGGAGAGAACTCCTCTCCCAGTGGCAGAGGCTGGAGGCCAGTGGCAGATGAGGAGGCTTGTGCTGCCCTGGGATGGAGGGAGAATAAATTCCAGGGCTGGAAGGGCAAATTCACAAAATTGTTTGTGAGAAGTGCATCCTCTTCTAGTAATGCCCTTTCTAGGCACAGAAAGCTGTTTTCTGGAGCTTGCAGCCAATCCTGGTCACACTGATAACACTTCTGGAAAAGTGTGGAAATTCGGTGGCGTAGTTCCCATTTATATCTTACTGTTGCATTTTAATGTCAACTTCTTCCATTTAAGCAAACTAACCAAGTTAGCCTCAGTTGTTATTTGCTTTTCTATAAATCACTTTGAACTCTGCTGGTGGAAAACGCTGCATAAGAGCTGGGTATTATCATTATATATGAAAGAAAAATTCTGTATTTAAGACCTGGGCACAATATTTCACACAGTGTTGGTATGAGTTAGTGTTAACCTTAATTTATTCCTGAACCACGAGTTATTGCCCTTCCTGCATCCTGCTTTGAGACGGAGAAAATGAGGCACTGAAAGATTAAAGCCAAATGAGCTTTTACTTAGTGGCAAGCCCATTTCTGGTAGGAAAAATAAAACATTCACTTTCTTACCAGCCATCCTTTACTTAAAACTGCATTTCTGAAAGATGAGTGTTGAAATTTCAAGATATGGATGCAGAGATGGAGGCAGCCCTCTGTGTAGGAGGCAGGGTCAACACTCCAGAGAAAATGAAACACAGAGGGTGGAGAGAATGCAAAGAAACCTCTGAAATCAGGCAGTTCTTCACTCTGAGACAGGTAATTCACAGGAAAAAAGAGAACTCATTCTGTAGCAGCAGTTGCAGAGTATTACACTTGGATAGGCAGGAAAGCCATGGAGAACACAGTTAAAATGATCTATGGCAGCACAATGTTAAAGATCTGGATAGATTCTGGAGGGACTTGGGACACAAAGGGAAAAGAACCTGCAAAATATAAAGTTGCTTATTAGAGGTCTTAAGGAAGACAGAGGCAGGCTGGGGGAAGTCCTGCTCAATGCACAGTTCATTTATGTAGCTGATAAGCTGCTCAGAGAACTTTGAGAAGCTTTTGTTTTTTGTTTTCTTTTTTCTCCCCCTTTTTGTGGTTTTTATTTTCTTTATATCTGTGATTATTTTTTTCTTTTAATAGAGTGGTGTTTGGAATAATGATTCCTGTGGAACGCAAAATGTTGCTCTTCGTGGAAATCTTTCTATGTACTTTCCATAAATAGTAAGATCCTGACCAAAATTAAAGAAACTGGTGCTCTTAGTGGTTTCCCAGTGTCTGGAAGAAGGGTTTGGTTGATTTATGACTCCCTTTTTTTTTTTTAGTTCTGCTCTATACAATGGATATATTTCCATTCTCTGTCTGAATGTGTTCACTCATTTCTTTCTTAAGAGCTTCAAAGTGTTTCTTGTTTTTACATAAGGCAACCAAAATGAACTTTCCTGTGATTTAATCCAATAACAAATAATCCTTCACTGGCTGCCCTTCAGTGACACAATTTTGTGTCTTAACTGATTTGGAGGAAAAAATGATCTATGGAACCTTGCTGAGCTTAGAGAGGAAATGATTATTTTTATTCATTACCTTAACATCTGTGGAATAGAAGAGGAGAAAAGATAAAGTTATGCAAAATAAGTGGTAAAATGTATGAAAATAATCTCAACAAATTTGATTTGTTTTTCCATTGCATTCTCTCTAGGTAACAACATATTTCTTACAGTTCCTCTTCCCACTGTTAACTAATAAAGTAGCTAATGATCTGCTATGTCTAAACAAAGTACAAATATTTCCAAAGGTCTAAATATTTCTTGGTAAACATTGCATGAAAAGGGATTAATCTGAGCAAGAGCATTTTCTGATACAGAATTAATTTGCTGTTTCATATTGTGATCCAATATATCAATGAATGCTGCATTAATATCTCCTTTAAACACCTTCAAAAATGGGACATAGAGATTATGTTTCCTGTTCCTCTGGAAGCATCTGTAAGCTTGTTTTTTATGAAACCATAGTGTGATTTTAATGTCTGGATGCTTTAACTCTTTGAGGAAAATGGTGGAGTTGGAACAAACTACAGAAGAGAGGAGATTGTTAGGATTAAATTTTTTGTTAGTGCTCATCTGGGACACAGGATCTGAGATTTCCAGGCTGTAACAAGTCAAGGGAATCCATGGAACAGTTTTCCTCCTGTTTTCCCTGTCAGCTGAGGAGAGGTGCAATTTGCTTTTCCTTTATCCCATCTGTTTGGAAACAATCCACAACCACCTGAGGGGAGTCTGCAGCCAGGTGGGGAAACACTAAATTCCTCTGCAGCAGCTCGGGATGGCTGGTAATTGATCAAAGAGGCACCATTTGTCTGTAAATAAACAGCACAAAAGAGCTTTACACAGCCTGGACAAATCCTCAGGTGGGCTCAGGCACAGAGCTGAGCCAGGGACAGGTGCCAGGAGCCTGGAGATGTCCATCTGTGTTTGGGAATGAATCTCTCATCATCCCTGTCCCTGCTGGGGCTGGGATGTCCCTCCTGTGGGAGCAACTGCAGGAGCCCCACAGTCAGATAAAAACTGCTGGAGTTTAAAATCTCTCCTCACTTGAGACTCATTATTGGTGTGGGAGGAGTTTTGCAGCCTGGGCTGGTGACTCAGCTCTCTCATCTGCCCCTGGCCAGCTGCCACAGCCCATCTGACTGATGGACTCACTAAACTGCAGCTGCTCACTCCTGACCAAGGCCTCCACACAAACCTGCTGTGGGTGAGTTAAGTGCTCTTGTGGGTGTCTGTGTGTCAGGAGTATTGAAAAGAACATATCCCACACAATAATACACCTGCCTTGGAATCCTAATAAAAAGTTTCTGGCTTTACTGACAATGATACAGATACTTGTAAGCCAGTTTGTTTTTACAGCCCCTTGGAAATAATGGATTCTGCTTCCTTTTACACGCAATCATGAACGATTACAAGATGGGGACGCTGCTTTATGAGCCCTTTCCAAATCATTAAAAATACATATATCGAGCTGCCCAATGCTGTAAAACATGAGTCACCGTGCAGCTCATGAAAATACTTCTGAAGGGTATAAAAAGTGCCACTCTTTCCATTTTTAATTAGTTTCTTTTGTACTTAAGTGCTTTTAACAATGAGAAGGTGGTAAGTTCATTTTATTTTTTTTTTTATTGCACACAGGCAGAATGCACCAATAGAACATTAATAAGGCAGAGCCCTTTCCCTAATCCAGGAGTTTTTTACTCTGCCTTACAAAAGTCTCTGTAAGATATTTGCATGTTTATGTGAAACCAGCTCACTTGGAAGCCTCCATCATTAAAACTGAAATGTAAATTGGAATGTAAAAGAAAATATGAACTGATTGTTGGGGGTCCAATTCCTGATTAAAAATTGTAGGACTCCTTTGTTTTCCTCATTGTGTCACAGAAGGAAAGAGAAATCACGGCAATATCTCAGTTGCAGATCCACAAATGCAGGTAAAAAATATGAGAAGAATGCAGAATTAGTATCCAAGAGACCCAAAACCAATCAAAATAGTGATGGCAAAAAGCTGCAGTGCATCACCCTCTTTTGATATATTTGAGTGCAAGTTCAGATGGATGTTATACCCATTCCTACATTCAAGTATTTTATTGAAATAGTATTTCTAAGACAAAGTGAGAAGCTGCTTCAAAGTTTAATGGATCTTTAGTTACAAATGGACTGGCTGTATCTTGCCAACCAAATTATCTGGTGTGCAACTAGAAACATTATTACTGAAGAAAAGCAATATAAATAGAAATAAACCCAGTATTTCTTGAATGTTCTTCTGGGATACCAGAGGACTTTGGGAACACATGTCAACATTCCTGAATGATTCTTCTTATACTGCTCACCTGGTCATTCTGCTCTTGAGAGGAAAAGAGCTGGAATATAGGATGATTGACCCTCAATTTCAGTATATTTAAGTGAATTTTCTCATTTCATTGCTGTTGCAATTTTTTCTTTCCAACATTTGGTGAGAAGAAAAAGGTCCTGCCTGTGGGAGGAGTGAAGCCCAGGCTCCCTGTGTGCACAAACGCAGCCATGAGAGGGTCTGGGTACCTCATGCCTCAAGATTTGATCACTGTGTGTGGGCTCCTGTGCCTTTTTAACAGTCCTGCAGCCAATTTCTACATTGAAATGGTGCAATCACTGCATGCCTGATGTGCTGCAGGAGCCATGCAGAACAGTCACAAATCCCCATTTGTTTTGAGTAATCAGCTGCTGATAAATCAGTTTACCTGACCTCAGAGCCCTGTGAGAGCAGCTGTGACTCTGTGCTATCTTTCACATGCCATGTTTTTTAAATAATCATGTCTTTGGACTGTGACTGTGCTCCTCAGCACACGACGGCCAGCATCATTCACTTGAATGATATTAACACTAAAATTAGGTGACACACTCATTCCATCTGTTAGTTTGTCATTATATTCACTGATAGCTAAAAAACCCCTGCAGGAGCCAGTATTTTCCCTTGAGAAGAGAGCACTGGCAGGTGACAACTTGCTTCTAGATTGTGGTGAGGTGTCCTGCTTGGGTAAAAAGCCAGAAGAACAATCAGCTCCAGCCTCAGCTGGAACATCAGCAGAGACAAATCTGAGGAGCAACCACACAATGAGACCCTGGGAGACAGAAGAGTTTTGTGACAGTTGAGAATATTCAATTATCAGTCCATTGGAAATTCCATGGGGTTGGTTTTCTTTCCTAAATGCTTATTATAGAAATATGGCTAAGGTGGATTTTTTTAAGAAGGGAAAATATTTGCACAAATATATTTGGGGGAAAAAAATTTTAAATTTGTAGGATTGTTTTCCTGAAAACTTAAAAAAACCCCAAAACAACCAGACTGAGATCCTTACTCATCCCTGTGCAAACTTTATTTAACTTAATATTGACAGAGACAAATGGTTGAAGAGTTAAAGATCAGAAAAATAAATTCACTGGGATAAGAATTTCTTCCATTTTCCTATTTTACTGCTAATGATTGCAGTGAGAAGATGTGGGCAAAATATTGGCACTGGGGGAAATGTTCTTTGTTATGCTTGTTACAGAGTGCAGCTTTTATGCAAAGATGAGGGAGAATGAATTAGTAAATAAAACCTGGTCTGGAAATCAGTGCCTAAGATGGGGTTACACACCTTACAAACTTCTTTTTTTTGTAAGTTCTACCTGGCCATTTAGTTTCACTATTAATATTTTATTCAGCTTTAATTTTAACTTTAACTTTTTAATGGTTCTGAGAGAAACTCTTTAAAATCATCTCTGGAGGTTCTTTCTCTTGTGGCATTATTCTATTTTGGTTTTCATAGCTATCAGGTTATAACCCTTCCTAATTAGATTTTGGTAACATTTTTTTTTTTTTCTTTTGATGAATACAAATTTTCAAAAGGTTAGACTTTTACTAAAAACCTATTTATAGAAACAGTCCCTCTGAAGCCTTATACAACTTAATCACTCAGCTCATTATCTTTCTGGCTTCATTCTCCTCCTCTTCTCCTCCTCCCCATGGTTGTCAATCCACCTGGGTACAATAAGAAAATGTAAAAACTTTCTGCAAATTACAACACTTTAACAAATCCACTAAAAACCCTCAGAATTCTAGCAATGTTTTATTGATTTTTTGGGGTTTTGTTTTAAATTCTGGAGCATTTCAGAAAGTTATGAATAGAAAATGGAAGGTCTAATTTACAAGTGTCTCATCTGGTGGGGATGAACCTCAACTAAAGAGTCCAAACCAAGACTTGGGTCCAAATTATGGATGCACTGCCTGCACCTCTCCTCAGCTTTCCCCACAGCTGTCCTTTCTTCTCAGCTCCTTCTGATAGTTCTTGGAGAAAACAGCTATTTCTACCACAGAAATTATTTTGATCAAGGTTTTTTCTTCAAATACCTTGTGACCTTAAAGTAAATAACAGGCAAATTTAGACACGTGCAACAAGGTTAATTTTAACACATATGGCACTTCATTTTTTTTAAGGAGTGCTGCTGTGGATGTTCATGAGGAATTTATTCCACAGTTCTGGTTATCTTTATTATCCCATTATTGTGAAGCACTTTCTCATCAATTAAACCAGCTGGGTTTTAGGGATCTGAGTGCAGCACATCTGGTGTATGATGGAGTTCACCACTGGAAAATTGTCATCTTACAGGCAGAACTTTGTCTCAGCCTGGCTTTGAGCTGCTCCCTCCCTCCCCAGCTTTCATCCCTGTGGAGTTCCAGCAGGACAGGCTTTGTTCTTAGGCAGCCAAAACGTGGAGATAAACCCCCCAGGTTCAGAGCAGCCCTTCCAGATCTGTAATCACAGAACCACAGGAAAATTCAGGCTGGAATGGACATCATGAGGACATCTGCTCCAGTGCCCCAGCCCAGAACAGAGCCAGCTTTGAAGTCACATCCATTCTGAAGCTCAGTCCAGTAGCTCAGTCTCTCCTCTGGCCAAGCTTTCATCATTTCAAAGGCTGGACACTCCACAGCCTCTCTGGTCCATGTTAAACCACTTGCACTGGGATGAATTTTCCCCCAGTCTCTGTGCAGTTTTCCTTGCGTTCAGAGGTGTCCATTGCCTCCAGCCTCTGAGAACAGCCTGTCCCTGTTCCTTTACACAAATCTCCTCTTGACCCTCATTGCTCTATTTCTGTCCAGGCTTTCATCTCCATCCCCCCCAGGCCCTGGCTGGGGCACTCCTTGTTCCCTCAGCAGCCCAGCTGGAGGATGGACTTGCCCCACTTTGGCAGAGCTCTTCTGTGCCTGGTTATTTACATCAAACAGACCACTCTGATTCCCTTCCCTTCCTGGGAAATACCTGGACATACTTTCCTAATTTTGCTTCCACTAGGAAGGAGAGGAAGAGGTCAGCTCCCCACTTTAGATTGCAACAGGGTCTGTATGAAGATAAAATACTTGGTCCATCGTGCTGGTGAAACCTGGGACAAGCTGATTTCTCAGCCCATGAGGATGACTCCTCTCTCCCCATCCTACTCCTGGTGCCCAAAATCCCCTGCCCAGGCACAGATTAATCCAGAACTCTCATTTGTGCAGAGCTTGCACAGCAAGAAGTCAGCATTCAGAAATAGCAGATTTTTTTTTTTCTAGTGTACCTTTATTCCTCCTGGATTAGTACAGTGTCCTTATCAACAAAATATTTCTTATTAAAGTTCAGAGACACTGCACATCCCTTTTTGTTGGTTGCTTTCCCTCACGTCTCCTCCTGTGTTTTAATAACCTGTGCTATTTTTATTTATCATGAGCAAATAGTCTCAGACTAAATTAAACAAACCACTAGGACCTTAATTTCCCAAGCATTACCAAGGGTTTTTTTGTTTAATTAAAAATACTTGAAAGATTCTGACTAAAAAGGCCAGGGAATAGTAGTCAAAGGAAATGCTATCTAAAAAAAGTAATTGCTCGTTTCATATGGGCAGCACAGGTTAAATATCTCAAAGGAACAGCCACATTTTGAAATTTTGAAATAGCTAATTCTGAATACTGTTTCTGAAAGGAAGAAGGATTTTTCTGTAATTTGATTCATTAAGATCTAAATATAGAATGCTCATTGCTTTACCTGAGGTGCAATTACCACACCACCTTTTTTATTTATACAACCTGTTATCTAAGTATGCTTTAAGCCAAAGGTATTTCCAGATTTGGGTATTTTTTCCTCAGTTATGATGTTATGGTTATTAAAAATCGTATGTAGGAGAGAGTCTGAACATCCTGAAGCTCTAGTTTATAGAGTAGTAAATTAAAGTAAGTAAAATTCTTCATATCTAGATCTGTATATCAAATATTTGCTGGGAATTTTACAAAATATTTAAGAATATGTTTAAGTGTGTTTATAATGATTTGGTGTCTGTGGAGCAGGAGTCCAGCCCTGCCCTCTGTATCTCCTCCAACCCATTTCTGCCACAGGCCACCCTGGCCAGCACAGGAATCCTCATTTCAGGATGGCTTTTCCCAGGATTAGTGGACTGGCTTGGGGACCTTTTTGCTTTTGGTTCTGCATTTTCAAACAGATTTATAATATTGTATCTATTTCATGGAAAAGGATAGTGGCAGAGAAAGAAAACTCCACAACCCCAGGAGGGTCAGGGTGAATTTGAACACTTCATTAGTTAAAGAGCTTTTCCAACTTAAACTATTCTGTGATTTATCAGCATGGCCTGTTAGCCTGAAATAAAAAGGTAACACTGCCACTGGTGGTGATAAAAATGTGGAGGCATATTTACTACACAGAGAGAGCAATATTTCATTTTACCTATGCTTTCAACAGATGCCAAAGGGTTTATAGGCCACTAAAGGTGTATCCAGCACTGGTGTTTGATGCTGTGGATGACTTGAGCTCTCAGGTCCACAGAGAGACAGAAAGGTCAGCAAAAGGACCTGCAGGGGAAGCTGAGGAATAAGGGAAAGCAGGAGAAAAAAATGAAAATTATGCTAAAATATGAAATACAACCACCCCTGGGCTGATGCCACCCTGGTAGAGCAGGTCTGCACCTTGGATAATGATCAAGATTCACACGGAATCTCCCCTTCCCCATGAGCACTTTTGTACTGCTTCCTCTTGCTTCCTCCTGCTTCCCTCTATTTCCTCCTCTTCCTCCTCTTCCTCCTCTTCCTCCTCCTTCCTACTCTTCCTCCCTTCTCCAGCTCCACTAACTCCCCACATTTACTGACTTAGATAAGAACCAGCTCTTGGCTCAGTGTGTGTTAAAAATAGCCTGTGTGATTAATGTTTCTTGATTCTTCTTGTTCCCTGTCAGTGCCTTTTGAACAATTATCATATTAATAAATGATCAACATGTCAGTGACTGAAATAGCTTTAGAAGAAATTAGTGCAATGTACTGATCAGGAATCCACTGCACTGCTGCTGAAAAATGATGACCAATATAGGACCTGAACACTTGACTTTTTCCTCCTTCTGCCTTGCTTTAATTGGAAATTTAAGAAAATATTTTGACCTTTAGATAGCATTGCTCAGATTATTTACAGCTCTGCATAAAGTACCAGATTTCTTTTAATTTGTAAGAACCCAAAGCTGCCCTAAGATTACTTCATCAGACTAATGATCCTGTATGGGAAACCCTTGGATGGGAAACAGTATAAAAAGTTGTGACAACTTATAAATGCATGAGAACTAGGAAAAAAAAAACCCTAGAGCTGGTATCAGGAGGAGCCTGACTTCCAGTTAATTTGGAAGGTCCTTCTGTATTAGTTTTGTTTTGTTTTGTTTTGTTTGGGGTTTTTTTTTTTTTTTTTTTTTTTTTTTTTTGTGTGTGTGTGAAGTGAATCAGCAGGCAATTCTCTATTCTTAGCTCCATTAAGTATTTGTCAGGAATACTGTTTAGGAAAGTTGAATTTTTTACATGTAGCAGCTCTTAATATTCTGGAATGAAAAGCCCATCAGCACCTTTGAGTCCTCCTCTGACCAACGATGTACAATTTGGAGCCTGTGGGTGTGACAGTGTGCAAAGAGGGAACTGGGGACTCCTGTTGTGATCTTGGAATGTGTTTGGTGTGCTGACACATCACTTCAAATCAGGTAGAAGGGATCCTAAGGGATCTTCCAATTTACCTTTCTGTCTTCTTCTCTCTAAACTACCTGGCTATTTTTTTTTTAATTCATCTTCTCTGAGCCACTTTCAACAGCACAGATCCTGCCTTCATTTATTTTGTCAGTTTTTATTTCCACCACTTTCCATCCCAGGTGTTGGGTTTTACCCCTCACCTTTGGCACACCATGGAATGGAAGGTTGGGGGAGGCCCTTGATGTCCCCTCAGTTGAACTCCTTTCACATCAGACATCTCAAATTGAAGCACCAGTTCCCTCTGCAGCTGCAAAACACATCTGGGCCAGGGAAGAACAAACCATCCCTGAAATCTTTCCAAACCTGAGGGGAAAGATAAAATTCTTTTGGCAGCTGGCCATTGAGTTTCAGAAAATTCATTAAAATGTAGCCCAGCCATTGGTTTTATTTCTCTTAATGCTTTCTTAAACGCTCTTTAGAGCATTTAGCCTATTCGATACACTAAAGTACTCTTGTAAAGGAAAAATTCCAAGCCTGTATCCCTTCAGCACAGAAATGCAGCTCCAGGAATGGTCTGTGAGCTGACAGACTGCCCAGCAGAGCAGCTCAGAACTGCTCTGCTCACAAAGTAAGCAAGTCTATGTGGGTGTTGTCAGGAAATATCCAGGCTGGGTAGGTGCAGGCAGCCCAGGTAAATTATTTCTGATTAATCAGCATCCTCATTCCATTTCCCCCTCACCCCCTGAACACTCCCCTTGACATTTCAGTGTTTACCAGTGGGCTCGATGGGGTGCAGTCTGTATTTCTAACCTGATCTGATGAAGCAGAAGCGCTTAACATCAGCAATAATTTACAAGACAGATAGGAAGGCAGGCAGTGGTGACAAGACTTTCTGAGCAAGTGCAATATTAAACTCAGCAAAGGCTTCACCTGGAGGAAAATGAACCACAGCTCCAAGCTGAGGCAGACTTGGGTGTCATTTCAGGTCAATATCACTTTTTTTTTCAGCAGTCATATGCAGAATTTAATTTATCTTGGGGAACTTGGGCTTGTTCTTGGTGATGATTTTATTTTTTTAGACAATACAGCATTATTCCCATGGTAAATATAAGGTTGGTTTTTGCACACAGACAAAATACCACACACCTCATGTACATCCAATAACTACAAATAAGTCTAATTTGAAGTCTGAATTAATACTATACAAAAGTGAAACCTTTTTGTTTAAATTAATATTCTTATATCCAAAAATGCAACCCAGAGTGTTATCAAAAACATGTTAATGTCTGAACACTCAGCTGTGTATTTTATACAAAGTGATAAGTTCTTGCTGCACTTTATCCTTGAAAACCCCAAATTTTATGCAAAGATAAAAGTCACTCTTACTGATCTGTTCAGTAAGAGTGTGAACTAAGATCTTGTTACAGAATCTTTGATGAAAAATAGGTTAAAAAAAAAAAAAAAGTTAGCACCATCTACAGTACTGTCTGCAGAGATGGCAATTAAGAAAAAAAGCCACCAAAAGCAGAGGTTTTTCTTTAAAAGGTGAAGAAATCCAGCTTACAAAGAAATACATTAAAAAAACCCTCCTTTGCTTTTTTACACTTAATCGTTAGCATAGAGCATTTAGTATTTTTATATCGTGGCTGTTGTATGCTTTCAAAAATTAAGCAACTATTATAAAATATATTTTTTACAGCTGAGGTGTTCATCTAAAGGTGAAACAAATAAAATAAAACCCACACTCATTTGCATGCAGGGATTTGTCCGTCTGTGAATCCCCTACACTCCTCTAATAAAACCAGCACATGTGGCTCCTTGCAGATACCAGCAAACAAAACAAGTTGCTAAGCCAGGATTTGGAGTTTTACAACAGTATCATGCAGAATTCTTTTCCCTCAATTGATTGACACTGAAAAAAACCATTCCCTGATTTGAAAGGACACACTGCTCACATTATTATCTCTTCCTGCAGTAGACCAGGCCATTGCTCTTCCCACAATTAGATGGTTTTTGCTTTCTCCTTTGTTCTATCACCTCACTGCAAATGCAGCCTGACAATGGACTGGTCCAGGGTGCTCTCAGAGTCCTTGTTTCTACTTTGCATCTTGGAAAACTAAACCAAACCCCCCGTCCTGTAAAGCCCTCAAGGCTGACAGGCAAGCTGAGTATGAAATTTGCTACTTCCCAGCAGTGGTGTTGTCTAATGATGGATGAGGAATGCTGCCTGTCAGCTTTCCTCTGCAGCTGATTTCCTAAAAATCATCCCTGTGCTGCAAGGAGGAGGTGTTCTTTATTACCAAATGGAAAACAAAAGCCTGTGTTGTCTGGAATATATACTGGCATTCCTGCTTTTGTTCTATTTCACCTGGGGAAAAAAATAAAACCACCCTAATTCTGAAAGTGGGGAAGAAGCTGAGCAGGATCTGCCCTGTGTTAGTCAGATCATCACTTTTCTTCCCTTTGTGTGCTTTATGAAGCGCTTACAAACTAAAGTTCTTCTGGAAGCACAAAACAGTTTCACTGACAAGTATAATAAAGCAATTTTCAGTAGACAGCTGTTTCTGTTTAGAACAAGAACAGAAGAACATTATCTCACTCTTTTTGGAGCCATTTCCATACTCTTAAGGTATTTTTGGGTAAATTTGGTATCGGCACTCATTTATAAATTAAAATTATTCACAGTATTTGCAACACACTGGAACAGTTATTGGGGAGCTAAAAGTGAGGATGAGCTCCCAAGTGTCCATCTCTTCTTTGCCCACAGCCCAGGGCAAAGAGCAAGTCATGGGCTCACAGAATCATGGAAAGTCTTGGGCTGGAGGGGACCTGAAAGATCCTTTCATTCCAACCCTCTTGCCACAGGCAGGGATGCCACCCCCCTGGCCAGGTCAGTCAGGGCTCCATCCAGCCTGGCCTGATCTCATGGAGCCACGTGGAGCAAGATGCTGCTCCCAGATTTGGGGTGTCCTTCTCTTCTCCACAAAATACAGCCCATTTTCCAACCAGGAAATTCAGTGCACAGAGAACTTTTGCCTGCTAAGGCGGATTTCAAAGTGATTGTGAAGCTTCTAGCAAAAGTAGGAAAGACAGTAAGTGTAAGATAATGGGAATAGGTTAGCAAAGTCCAGGAAATGGAACACCAAAAGGATTTCTTTTGCATGAGAAATAAAAGGCAAACAGAAGATGGTGAATTTTGACCTTAGGAAACCTCTGCATAAATTGCTAAAATGGCAAAGTTCCTCACTATAATGATAGCTTTCTTAATCAAAGGGATTCTTCGTGAAGGGATGCTCTAGAATGGTAGAGAATTTTGGTTTTACACCCTTATGCAGATGTTTGTCTTTTACCTGTGTTTGCTCCTGACACTTTGCTGCTGACACTTTGCTGCTGTCAGCTGAGTGAGGCTGTGCTGGGCTTGGCTGAGGCACCTCAGGGAACATTTTCCAGACTAAAGTGTGCCTTCAGCTCCTTCTTACCATTGCTTCTCCACCTCTTCACCCCATCTTTTCTCCTCCCCCTGTGTGTTACCTTGTCTAGCAGCACTGAAAACTAGTGGGGGGTGTCTTGGGTTGCAATGCAAGATGTAACCAAAAGTGGGTATTCTATTGCCAGCTGTTGAAACTGGCTGGGGAGGTGTTTTTTCTTCATCTCCTGTATAACCCATTCCTCATAACTCCAGAGGGGATCTTCTGTTAATGGGCCAGCTGTTAAACCAGCTGGGGCAGTGCTTATTTATCTCTTTCACAACCCATCTCCCATAATTTTGGGGGGATATCTTCTGCTAAAACCAGTTGGAGCAGTGTTCTTTTCCAGGCCCCATCCTCCCTCCAGGGGATGTCTGCTGTCCATGGGCCATCCAGGCTCACTGCAGGGTTGATACAATTCCATCATCCCATGGGGAGATGCTCCACCCAGGGGGAGGAGCCCAGCATTCCCACCTGGATCAAACCTGGCATTGAGAACAGCAGCACAGCCTGTTTGTACTGGATTCCCAGAGGAACACCAGACCCATCTCAGCACCCCTGGACCCTTCTACAGGATCATCTCTGCTCCAACAGAACCACATCTGTCACTCTGGGAGGACTTACCTGGACTGCTCCCAACACCCTGAACAACAGGGTGTCAGGTTGTGTTCTGACTGTCAGTGTTTTTGTTTGCTTGCTTTTTTTGTACTACTAAATTTTTATTTTTTAATAATTTATAGTAAAGAACTTGTTCCCATTCCCATATCTTTGCCTGAAAGACCCTTAATTTCAAAACTATAATAATTCAGAGGGAGGGGGTTTACATTCTCCTTTCCAAGAGAGGATGCAGCTTTCCCTGGCAGACACCTGTCTTTCCAAACCAGGACAGAGGGTGACACCCTCCTTTAGTCTCCATCCTCCCTGGGGTGTGCATTATTTCTGGACCTCACTGGAGAGCCTTGAATATATTCAATTATGCTGCCATTTCTCCCTCTGTGACTGATGAGCTTCTATTGCATGTGCAATCTCTGTTTTCATTACCAAATTCTGGCCTTTCACACTGTCACATTTGCAGTGATTTTATGTCTCAACTCTCTGCTTTTCATGATTACACTCTTGCCTTGTAAAATGCTGTATCAGAGCCTTGATTTTCTTTCTGATTTTTTTTTTCCCAAACCAGCCCAAAACCCTAGTGCTTCACTGGGCTTTTGTTAGCCATGAACTCAATCTTGAGTTGGTGCTCAGATAGAAACTTTGGGTTTCTCTTAGACTCAGGAGTCCGCGTTTTTAACTAGTAGAACATAAAATACCTTAATTGAAGCCAAAGGAAAAAAACCATAAGACAGACAGTTTTAAAAAACTGGATTCAAAAGCACTTTTTTACAGTTAATTCAGTACTCCCTGTCCTCCCTGATTTCAGCTGCTGGAGGAAGATTGCTTCTAATTAGAAGCTGACTCCAGACCTGAACACCTTATTTTTAACCTGTTCCCAAAGCAGGTGGTGCAGACCATGGAGAGCCAGTTTGGAACAGTCTGCACTCAGCTGAGTCCACACCAGCTGGCCCACGAGGGTGATAAACCCAATGACGTTCCTGTGGCAGGAAAGGTCCAGACTGGGGAGGGGAGATGCTGCATTTCAAGAAAACACTGAGATCTCTGGGGTTGTGGTGTATTTCTCATTGGGCTGTGAGATCCTGCTTAGATCTTGGTATCCTCATAGAGTTCTTTCCCAACACTCCTTCAACAGGCAGAAAGGCCTGAGGCAGTGAATAAAACACACAGCAAAGTCATTTTAATGAGCAGATTATTATTGGAAAAGATGATTTCAGAGGGACAGGCATTTGTTGTGAATTCAGATCTGGTACAGACAACACCTTCTGCAAAGGATGAAAACAACACCTTCTGCAAAGGATGAAAATGGAAATATCTTTTTCATGTTAAAATAATTCCGGTTTAATATTAAAGAAAGAAATTTAACAACAACAACAACAACAACAACAACAACAAAAAGGTGGGGGGGAAACCCAGCCATGGTTAAAACAAAGCAAAGGAACATGTTTTTGCTCTGATTTTTGCCATGTAAGAGTCCCCATCTGTCAGAGCAGGGCAAGGAACAGCTGACATTTCTCATTTATGACCGAGGTAGGTGTGCCTACAGATTTTTGCACTTACCGCTGGCAGTCTCACTGTAGAAATTCTCTAATCCACTTCAAGCACATAATTATTCTGGGGAGCCAGCTGAGCTGGAAATGGAAAAGCCCATGGTATGGAGGGCCTGCTGTGCTGGCATTTGCATGGTGCAGACACATCCCTGTGGCCAGCACAGAGAGCCTGTGGCCACATCTGCATCAGGAAAGGAGCAGCACAGCTGCAGCTCAGACAGGAAAAGGATTTCAGGGCTGCCTTCTACAGTGTCAGCTTATAAATCCTGTGTTTATTCACCCCTGCTTGTAAAGTCTGTGCTGGGAAATGAATGAGCCCTGGCAAGGAAAGCCTGGATAGTGGGAGGTGACAGTGTTAAATTAAACTATCAGTAGTCATTTTATTCTTGGTGAACTTCCTGCTCTTCTGTGATCATTGGGAATGGCTTTGGGAGATGGGTTTTTAAAACTTTGTTTCTCTCAGAACTTTTAATGCAATCAAAAAAAGGCCCCACCGAACCACTGGTGAAAATAGTTTTTCTAAAAAATCTTTTTTTTCTTTTTTCCCTAAGCATTTCCTTGAATTACTGCTCTCAAAGAGCTCCTTTTCTATTTTCTATGTCTTTATAAATGCATGTGTTATCTGTAGGCAAAGATCCAATGTTAACTCATAGAAGAAACTGGATCATAAATTTCTGTCACTGTAAATCCTCCCAGTCTCGTGGTATTAAAGGGACTTCCTTGGAGGTCAGGTGAGGTTTCCCTGTGCACAATGCCCTGCCCTGACAGATTTCCTCCACCATCCAGAGCCTCTTTCACTCCCAGCTCAGCTGAGTCACTCCACACAGCCCCTGTGTAAAACTGGGCACACAGCTGGCAAAGGGAGATCAATGTGAGTTGGGACAGGAGCAAGAATAGGGACCTTGATTTATGGGAGAAGCCTAAAAAAGCTTCCCATTAAGCATAACAGAGTTATTTTAGCAAGGGAAGGCAGCTCCTCACCCTGAGCATATCCAGGCAGGATTAAAGCAGGACAAAAGCAAGGGAGCAACACCTGAACACCAGGACAGGTAGGAAATTCTGTGCCTGAAGCTGAAGGGCTGCAAAGCTGCTGATGTTTTAATCCAGCCCTGCCAGGAGGGCCCATGGGCTGTGCCTGGCACCCAGACAGATGGTGCTGGAGCTGCTGCTTCTGCAGTGGGACTTGGCAGCTCCCTCCTGACAGAACCCACACTGCTGAGGGGCACTGGCTGCAGCCTGGAGCAGGGATTTGGAGGGTTAGTCAGGATTTTTTCATTTGTAAGCCATGGCTCCAGAGAGCTGAAGTTTAGAAGTGCTGGTGATAAACATGTTGAACCTTCCAGCTGCAGATTTTTGTTAGACAGGAGGGAAGAGAAAGGGATCAGAGGGATCATAATCAAGGGAACTCTGCAGTGAGAGGGAAGATGCTGTCATATCCCATTTTCTGCTACATGCCTGCTCCTGCTAATGTGTTTTATTGCCTCCACAGATCAAAGTTACCCTGACAGGGGCTGGAGCAGACAAACCCTCAGCCAGACCTCATCTGTATGGTGCTGTTACAGCCATGCTTGTGTGGCAGAGTGGTGTCTGCACAGAAAAACCTTTTATCAGAGAATTTTTGGGAAATTTGAGTTGGCTTTCAGGGAGAAAGAAAACTGAGTGTATCCAGAGAAGGAGCAAGTGGAGCAGCAATATCCAGGGGCTCCCAGCCTGGAAGTGTTGTAGGCTATTCCAGAATTCTGAAAGTGAAAAATCTCAGCCAACATATCATATTCCAATGACCCCTGCTAGGCTACAGAGAAGCCTGTCCCAGCCTAGTGGAGTCATCTTTTTTTTGCTCAGATTCTCTATACCATGTTGTACATGAGCTTAAACCCCAGGTCCTGGCAAATAAAGTGCTTTCTTTATTGTCTGTGGATATGAACATCTGCCAGCAAACTTCAGCCTTCCTGATTCACAGGTCTGTCCTAATATTTGAGTCTTCTTCAGTGAATAAAAGCTCTTCTTCTGGAGGGAGAGGGCTCTTTTGTCAGGTTAATTAAATCCAGCAGTGCTGCCGAGGTTGCAGCTGTTAGAAATTACAAAAAGAAGCAGACTAGTGTAAGCCTTGGGATCAGTGGAGTATTTTATGGCTTATACAAAGATTTTTAAGCAAGTAAAGAAAGAAAAAATTCAAAGCAGAGGGGCCCAAAATGTCTAAATCAAAGATCTTTTTCTGGCTGACTCTTTCTGGCATCTTGGATGTCGACCTGATGGATGCTCCTCTCCCAGCAAAGTTGTACTGAATATAATAGAATAACTCTCACTACTGAAGAGGAAGCTGAGAAAACTTAACATAAAACCACTTGAAAATTCACAGGCTCTTTGCTGACATGATGCTTAATATATTTAATAATACTAATGTTAAGTAGCAGAATCCTTTGCTCTCCTGAGGCCAAAGTTGCTTTAATAAAAGAGAGGGAAGAGGCAGAGGATGTTGAGCCATGTCTCTCCTGCCAGTCTATCTAATTAACATTGAATATTAACTAAAATGTTAAGTAATCATCTCCAGTAAATTATATGGAAATGAGTATGCTTCAGCTAGAGAAAATTCATTGGCATTCTTTAATATATTCATACCAATGCTCAAGTGGCTCCTCATTCTCAAGCTTCTTTCTTTCCTCTCTATTTTTATTCATATTGACAAAACCCAGTTCCTGAACATCAGGTCTGGGTTCACCATTGCAATAGCTCTAATCCTAGTAAATGTCACCCTGTGTTAGGGTTCAGTATTTTTTTAACAAGTTCTCTTACTTTTATTGAGCTTATTCCCTTGGCAAATATATTAGTTATTTGGTATCTAAAAGGTCATCTTGAGTTTGAAAATCTGTCTTCATTGGTTTCAACCCAAAATCTCATATTACAGGTGTTCTAAATTTGCATCTAAACATTCCATTGCATCTAACATTTATTAATATTAAATAATATTTATATAGTTTTGTGAGGCATGGAGACCAGCTCCTTCAAAATGCTCCTTAGATTTTGGGCATATGTGAGAAAATGTCAATATTTTATTTGCAGTTAGATTTGTACTTCATTTTCCTGCTCTCTGAGAAACAATTGAATTTAAATCATGAAGTTTCGATTGCACAAACACTCAATGTAACAATGAATTATTATTTAGGGCTGTGGAGCTGAAGCTGGACTTCCCTCAGAATATCCAAGGCTTGTTTCTACATTTTAACTGCCAAATCCTATTAAATGTTGTCACTTTAACATTATTGGGCCATTTTGGAGGCAGTGTGGTGTAACTGCCTTTTAGCTTTCTTTGGAGACCGTGGGGTTTATTAACTTGAGATGAATTCCTAATGTCCATGTTCACCCAGGCTTTAATGCCCACGTCCACAGACAAGGAATTTGCAAGTCTGCTCAGTTTGGATGTGAATTGCAAATTCTCAGAAGTGCTTGGAGGAAGAAAGCTCTCCCAGAGAATATTTGTGTTATCTCTTTTCTCCAGGTGTCTGCTTTTTAATGTTTGCAGAAGAAACGTGAATACCATTTTGCAGGAGAAGTCTTAATGTCTGTATTTGTTATCAATGGTTTTTATGTCCATTTCTTTCTGGAGCCTTTGGGGAGGATGTTGCAAAGGGAACACCTGGAAATCCCACAGAATGGCAAAATGATGAAAGTGAGATGAGTATGGGGCCGCCTTCATGGTTTTTATTGTGGAATTTCACAGCAAAAAGCAAAGAGGGAGGAGACTGCACCTACAACAGGGCAGAGAGAGAGAGAAAGATGTCAAGCCTGAAAAACCCAAGCTCCCTTTGAGATGAATGTAGGAAAAGAATAGAAAAGATAAGTGAAAGCTTTAAAAATCATAGGCATAGCAACATGTTCTTCAAATAGGAACGATTTAATCAGAGTCCTGTGGAAATTCCTACAAGACTCCCAGGCAGAAGCTTTTCACAGCTATTTCATACAAGGTACAAGTGTGGAAATGTTTTATTGTCCTGCCTCACCAACCCTTTATGTCCTCAGAACCACGGGGTAATGTACTGTCAAGTCTCAGCTCCACATAGGGCAAAAAGAGATATGTAAATACAAACAGATTGAAATTCAGGTTGCTGGAAATCACTCCCATCCATGGCCATAGTGTCTACAGCCCTGTACTGCATTTTCAGCATAAATGTTCAGTTCTGGGGCAGAAGTTGACCCAGAGTAGGTCTTTCAGAAAGATCAGCAATTAATGCCCAGCTAATAGATCAAAAAGAGCTCCTGGCACTAGGGAGTTTCAGCAATGCCTTTGACCAAATCCAGCTCTTTCAGTTGTGTGTGTGTGTATGTCACCAGCAGGCTCCTGAAAAAGTTTTGAGTGACTTTAGTTTCTTCATCAAGAACTCAGTTCTAAGACATTTTACAAGATCAGCCCTTCAAAGACCATTAAATTAAATTTCTGCCTGGATGCAAGGATTACACACTTTGGGAAATGTTTGCTGCCATTTCTTTTTGTGGCATAAAAATTGATGAATTTTTGACAGTCATTATCTACATCAAACCCAACCTGTTCACATTAGATGTACTCCAAGAAGAGTTGATGCTCATTTGTTCCTGGTGCCATCTGCTTTTACTGCTACAACAGACATTTGTGGGAAATTGAATATGGTAATGCTCTTTTTTCACCCCTTGTGTAACAAAAACTTATTTTGAAGTTCCTCTGTCTGAAAAGCAGACCAAAATAGAGGAGAAAACAAACATGCAAGAGAAAGTTATTTAGCTTTCACTACTAGCCAGCTACTCTAAGCAGTTCGAAGTAGTTTTGCATTATATTTCCCAAATATCTTGTAGCAGACAAAAGTCTATGAAAAAATGTCAAATTATCCATTTCATTACTGTTAGAGATTTTATTGTCAGTGTCCACTATCACCTCACTTCTTTCAGGATCAAATAAGCTTTATGAGAATGCAGTGAAAGTGGAAAGCAAAAAGTAGCAGTTTCAAGGATGAAACTCTACTTGACTGCTTCCACCTGAATATATATTCAACCTGTTGGAGCTGAACATTGAAGATTTTATTGAAACCTTTCTTTTGGGTCATTAAATGGGGAATGGAAAAAAAATCTCTATTTTCCTTTTATTTAAAGGTTTCATGATGGAGTGGCACAGTGCATTCATTATGGCTGAACTGTTTCAACTTTCTGTAGTCCAGGTAATCAGAAGAGTCATTTAACCCTTAAATATTCTCATTTTCCTCCTCTGAGTAGGTTTTGTGCTGTTTACTCAAATGAGAGTGAGGTCTTTTGAATTCTCATGGCCAGGCTCTTTTCCGTGGTTTTTATCATCATTTTCATTCTTGTGCCAACAAGAAAACTGAACAAGGGCAAAATGTCATTGGTTTAATATACTGTGGTGTCAAAAGTTATGACTAATAATAAAAAGGAAGGAAGGCAGACTGTTTATTCTGGAAACAGGGTCTATATTTTAATAGGAAAGTTGAATGATCCAAACTAAATACTATCTATGAAAGCCTAAATAGGACTGTATTGCTGTCTGTGGCATGACATAAAAATTTACTTTGTTATAAAATAGGACTCGGCTGGGAGGAACCATTTTGAGCTCAGAGTTTAGCTCAGCAATTCCATAAGCTCCCAAAATATTATCCTTCTGTGAACTTTATCTGATAGCAAACATTTAAATGTACATAACTCCAACCCTGATGACTACAAAACGAAATTAACATGAAACATAAAATATTTTATAAATAACATTATTTTCCCCTCCTTATAACAGAACTATAGAATCATTATTTGAAAAGATGAAATTATATAAAATTGTGCCAAATATGAGGGTCTTTCATTGCTCAAAGAACCATAGTAGCTTTCCTACATTCATGAGTTCCTTTGAGGAATTTACTTTTATCTCTCATAATAAAAGCAGTCATCTAAATCTTTGGCTTTAGGTTGTTTTTTGTTTCTTTTAATTGTCACAGCAATATCAAATCATTACTTTGTCTATCCCACTATGTGTCCATTGTTATGTATTTGTATAACAAGAAGCTCTCCTCATGCCAATTCTTTTACTGAGCCTACAGTAATATATCAGGGTGCCCATGTTCTCTTGATGTTGGGCTTTATAAACATAAAACCAAATGATTGAATATTCTGGAGTCATTCAAAGTTGAATATCTGCCACTGAGAGAAGAAATGTAAAGCCATAAAGCTGGAGTCTTCCAGCTGAATTACAATCCTTAATAAAATGCCTAAATATATCCTTCTGGCTCAGGATATAGAAGTTCCCAATGGTCCTCCTTTCAGTCACTGAATTTTTCATGAAATTCAGAGCTAATTATTACCAATGATGAGGCTGTGTCCAGGTTCCAGGCTGCCTCACTGTCTTGGTTTAGATAGACAGGTATCTGCCAGGGAAGACTGCAGTCTCCCTTGGAATGTAAGCCCCACCCCTCCACCCCCCTTTCCAAATTATTATGAATTTGCAATTAAAAGGCTGTCAGGCAAAGATTTTGGGAATAGGTATAGCAGGGATATTAAAAATACAAATGTTGTCGTACAAAAGAATAAGCAAACAAACAAGAAATCCTAGAAAACCCTGACAGAGTCAGAATACAACGTGACATCTTGTTGGTCAGGGTGTTGGAAACAGTCCAAAGTCAGCCCTTCTGGAGTGGCAGATGTGGGCCTGTTGGAAGGAGAGATGGTCCTGTAGAGAAAAAGGTCCAGAGGTGGGTCCAATCTTCCTGCAGGAGTCCCGTGGGAACACTGGATGTCTGGTGACACTTGTGGCTCCTTTTTATCTGGGTGGAAATGGTTTATCTCCTTCTCTGTGGGTGGAGCATCTCCCAATAAGATAATGAAATGTGTCATGTCACTGGTGAGCCTTAATGGCCCATTAATGGAAGATATTCCCATGGGGGCAGTGGAAGACTGAACAGAGATAAGAGATAATGCCCCACCCAGTTTTAACAGCTGGCTTGTTATCAGAAAGGCATCCACCCCCTCCCTTATGGAGTTACAACAGATAAAGAAAAAACACCTCCCCAACTGGGTTTCAACAGATGGAATAGAATAAACATTTTTTTTGGTTACAAAACCCACGACACTCTCAGAGAGGAGAAGCTGAATGGGCAGCTAAAGAACATCTTATATTAGTATGAATAGGGATTATGTACTGTGCTGAACCCTAGGGATCCCAGTCATGGATCAGGATGTATGTGCCTGGTCTCAAACGTCAACAAGTTAGATGAGTTCCACAGCTGCAAAGCACACATGGAACATTCATTTCCTGCTTTTTCTCAACTGCTGTCACTCTATTATTACATATTTGGATAAATAGATGCTGCCTTCAGGAAGAAAAAAAACCTCAACAAACTACTTGCAAGGCAACAAGGTAGATCTTCTGAAAGGCAGACTCTGTTTCCTTCAAGAAGCTCTTGGATTCAGTACACAAATATGTCTGTGACACTATGAGGGAAGTAGAATAGATGAAGTATGTTAAATATGGGATTAAAATCCCTGCATCAAACCACCTCCTCCAGGAAATGGCCCTTTTTGCTTTTCTCTCTGCATTGAATTGTTTTTTTCCCCTCTATTTTGTCTATTTAAGAAAACCAGCTCAGTCTGGGCAGTTTTGCAGCAAATGATCACATCACAACTTTGTTACTAATGAAACCTCCTGGACTTTGCTTCAGCATCACCAGCAGAGAGGAAGAAAAACAACGACAAAGCCCCAGCACCACCCCAAAGGAAAACAACCCAACAACTATCAAAGACTGAGAGAGGGAGTGGTCAGAATTCCTTTTTTACTCTGATTTCCAAATGCTTATATATCACCCTAGGAAGGCTAGCAATTTTTTACTGCAATGATTAGGTTAAACATCACACAGACAAACTCACACATTTTACAACATCTCTTGCTTGCAGAGATTGATCCAATCTTCTTGTAATCTTCAAAGCTCTGTTTGCTCTTGCCAAGGCATCTTGGTTATCAAACTGGCAATGCCAATTAAATCTGTAGTGCTCTCTGTCCTGTGTACCCCAATAAACAAAAACCTTCAGCTGCTTGCACCTGTCCCAGGGACATGTTTGTGTTCCTGTGTTTGCCACCTTGAACAGTGTGGGAACTGGAAAGAGCAGAGGACTTTCACAGCATTGCAATAAGCTTACACAGACAGAGGTTTGAAACAGAGTTGAATTTTAGGCCTTGGAATATTTTGAGCATAGGAAGTTTTTGAGCTGCAAAAAAATATAAAATAAGCAACTATTGTATGCTGAACAGTGTATGCGTAGTGTTTAAAGTAGACACTTGTAAGCTTTTAGCATCAGCCTATTGGCTAAAAAACTTTTTAAAAGCCTTGTAACAAAGAGAACTTTGGCTCCTGATTGTGATGGTGTGAATTTTACCATCTTTTATGTCTTTACCTTCACTGAGACTGAAAACGAAATGAAAAAACTTGTGCAACGCCTCCCAGGAACCCTGTGTCATTATTGGTGATTAGATCCAACAGAACAGCTCAGGGATGCTGGGGCTGGCCCAGGTGCAAGGAGTGCCCAGCAGGAGCTCCTGGAGTTGTGCTGGACTCATTGGGAAGCTCTGGAAGGTTCTGGGCAGGAGGGGTTGGGAGCTGATGTGGTTTGTGCAGTGTGCAAATCTTTGTTAATTATGGCTTGGTGAGGAACCAGGGCTGGGACAAGCCAAGGGAGGTTTCTGGCTCACACTGCAGATTTGAATTTGGCATTGAAGGATAGGAACCAGCTCTCTCTGCTGAAGTTTGCAAAGAGGGTTTGGTGATTTCTTTTGTTTTCTTTTTGTTTTCTGCAGGAATAGGGTAAGAAGCTAGCCTGTAATTTCTTCTAAGTGCAGTAACAAACAATTTTTAAATTCCTATACAAAGCTATTTTGATAATGAGAAGTTCCTTTAACACAGCAGTCTATTCTGAGGGTGAAAAATCAGTGCACCTCTAATAACAAGGGGTTTGTCCCATGAGAATCAGTAAAGAAAATATGTAAACAATCTGAGAATAGATAGATTTGATGGACAAGTAAAATACCTTTTACTAACCAATAGAATAATTAACAAGAAAGTTATTAACCCATTAGAAGTTGCCTTCGAGGTTTGTAAAAACTGTATAAAAGACAGAATGGGGCCATAATAAAGAGCCTTCTGAGCCTTCTGAAGATTTTTACCGTGTCACTCTGTGTGTCCTGTCTGCCCTAACAATGACAGTTTTCACGGCTCTCTTTCATGCCTCACATTTTCCTTTTCATATTAATTTCATGTTAATTCCATTTCCCTCTCCATGTTAAATTAGCAGCTACCAGGTTCCCGCATCAGGAGCATTTTTAATCTTCTCAGAAGCGATGTATAATTTGTGAGATTTTGCAAAAAACCCACAATGTTTTTAATAACTTCTGTTGAATGCAGAGGGCAACACTTCTATAATTTTGCTCACTGTGTAATAAAACATTACAGTGGAAATTCCTTGGCATAAATATGTAAGAACCCAGTGAGGAATCCACCAGTCAGATTGACTGTCTTTAACATGTGTTGGTAGTTTTGCTTTCAGGCTAGAATTTTTATTCAGCCATGAGTGGCACCTGAGGAAATCAGGATTCAAATTAAAAATAAATGCAGTCTGGTTTCCTAGGGAAAAAAGCCCAAAATACCAAGGAGGTTTTGGGCACAGACCATACAGGCATTCATTTACCAACTGTTTACTGTTCAGCTCCACTGCCATCTCTCTGCATCGATTTTCTCTCAAAATTACATCCCCCTCACCATTGACAAGTCAATTCCAAAGAGCAAATTCTCCTTTCCAAGTGTTCGGTCTGTGTTGCTCTTGGGCTTCAGAAATGCCTGGTCTGGTTTAATATGAGGAGCTCAGGGTTTCTCCCTGACAGAGCTCTCTGATTTGCTGATTACCTGGGATGTTTTCTCAACCACCGAGAGAAAAATTAACTCCTCATTCTGACAAACGTGATGAAATAAATGTGGGCTGGAATTAAATGAGTTAGCTCTCAGCTTTCCCATTTCAAGGTCAATTTTGAAAATGCCATTTTTCCTGTGCTGCCAACAGCAGTGTAAATCCCTCCAAATTATTTAGGGTAGTTTTTCTTCACTTTCATGCCCAAAGAAAATGTTCAATTAAAAAAAAAAAAAAAAAAGAAGAAGAAAATTCTTTATATCAGGTGGGAAATTTTTTTATATTTCCTTTTTATTTTTCTTGAGACCTCTCAAAAACCTGGACTATGGAAATAATTATATCCATGTTTTGTATGTGGACTGTGTTTTGTCTTTGAACTTATTTCTATTTAAATAAGATTGTTGTCAAGACATATCTCCCATCCCCTCAGTTATTCCTTTTCAAACTATCATTGGTATAAAAATATCTATTTATGGGTTTGGATTTTGCGTTTTTCCATATCTGATATGGGAGGGAGAGGAGGCTCTTTTAACCTGAAACCAACAGCTTGCAGCAATATTTGACTCTGATAGAGCACGGGAATTGCATGGAAAGCTGAGAAAGCTGCTGCAAACTATTCTGGCAGAGAAGAGGGAAAGTGGATGTTTCAAAACGTGTGATTTTTTTTCTGGAATCACAGAGCCTTAATGAGCTGCAAGGACTCCACGAGTGTGTGCTGAGTACTGTGAGTGTTTAAAGATCCAGCAGAGCTGATGGGATGGGATGTCACAGAGAGCTGTGCGCCTTTCCTCTGCACCCTGAAGGTTTATGGCACACCCAGGTGGGGATTGGAGGGGGATAGAGAGCTCAGAGACCAAACCACATCCTGGAAAACTCAACTTCCACAGAGGCAGAGAGTCAGAGGGAAACTGGATCAGATAGCAGTGCCTGAGGGGGGATATTTGTTACACAAAAGCTTTCTGGAGATGCTGCCTGTGCCCTGGGGGAGTAGCCATGCATGGGTTACGCACATGACATGTACATGGGACAACCAGACAGCGGTTTTTTTTTTTTTTTTTTTTTTTTTTTTTTTTTTTTTTTTTTTTTTTTTTTATGGAGGTGAAGATTTGACTATGTTTAGTGGAAGGTCTCCTGGAAAATCTCCTTCAAGGTTAATTCTGGTTGATCCCAGACTTGGTTCTCTCTAGGGACGTGCACTGACCAAGACATTTCCATCAGTAAAATCACAGTGTATCAATAAACAGCCACAAAGGTTGTTGTAAGACCACTACACATTACCCTAGCACTACAAATATTTACTAAATTAAACCTAGTCTCAGCATCACTCCTCGTGGTGACCCAGACACATCCAAATCTCCGTGGATTTCTAAGACTGTCTCTTGTTCTCTGGACACACCACAGTGAGTGTGAGTGTTCCCTGCTGCAGCCAGAGCAGAATTTCAGCCACAAACCCAAAACCCCAAAGCAAAGACACATTTTTGATGTGGAGTGCAGGGAACAGCTGCTCCAAAAATGGGGCAGCTGAGACCAAAGGGAACCCACCTGTGCCAAAGAATACCCGGAGCAGGGTTAGAAAAAGCTCTTCAAGGACATGGCTCACACAGGAAAAGTTCTTAGCTCTATTTATTTTTCTGTTTTATGGTTTGTTTGGGAGTGAGTGGCGCTGTTTTGGTTTCTTTTAATAAATGTTGTATTTCCTTTAATTAGAACATTTTAGATTTGGGTTGCTTTTATTTTATTTTTAATTATAGCTTAGTAGTGTTGCTTATTTTGCAACCAGCACAATAGTTCACCCTCCTCCTTCCTTGGAGGCTGTGTGTAACAATACAACTTTGAAGCAGGAGTAGAAAAAGAGTAAGTTCATTTTAATTCCACATATACATGATCTGAAAGCAACAGGGATGGGATTTGTCTTTCTACTGAGCTTTGGATATGTGAAAAAATAACTTTGCTTTCCTATACTAAGAAGGGAAAATAAATCTCAATGGTTTTAACATTGCATATGTTGATGTCAGCTTAAGAACACTGCCTTCCTGCAACGGCTTTTATAGAATCTTGTAAATTTTCTGGGGGCAAGAAAAGTTCTGTTGGGATAAAGGGAATTAAATTTTATAAGCTGGTTATTAATTTTTTAATGTTATACTTGTGAGTCATGTAAGAACGGAACAGAAAAAAAGAAATATTTTCTTTCCTTCTTCCTTTCTTTTATTTTATGCTTCCTTTTCATGAAGAAATAAGCTCACTCTGCATTTTCCCAACAGTTCTCTCCCCCACGCCTCCTTTTTCTATTTTCTTCAAATCAAGAAATTCTGCTTTATCCTTGAAGTTTTGGGTTGCTTGTTAGTTCACATTCAGCAACCAATTCCGCAGATGCTGAACATGGTGGAGTTTGATAAGATCAGAAGCTGTGGGACAAACCAGGGAAAAACCAAAATGAAAACATGAGTTTTCTCAATGGGGAATAAAGCTCTTCTAAGAATCCTGAGAAAGAAAAGGCAGATTTCATTTTCTGCTTGGAAAACTAGCCCTAGTTAAGCATATTTTAAAAATATTTCAGTTTATCTGCATATCTTTTTCCTTGGAGCAGATTTAATATGTGGTTACAGATGCTTCACACCCCCAGGGTTTGAAAGGTTTGGATAAATTGAACCTTAACTTTTTTGCCTTGTGTGTGGGTGTTTCAAGTTCTAGAGATGCAATATCTGTGCAACTGTTACTATTTAATGTGTGCTTAAAATCTTCATTTTCACTGAGTATGGTAAGGATTTTGGCCACTTGTGAGCTCAAGTATGTGACAGATTTGTCTGAGATGAAACAGAACCAAGAAATACTCTGCTTGGTTTTGGGGGTAGGACTTGGGGGGGTTTATTTCTGTGGATTTTTACTCCTGAACCTGTTTTCTGCAAGTCCCTTGCCTTTGCACTCAGTGTTACCAGTCTAGGAATGTTTCTTTTGGATATATCAGTTTATTTTTGGATTACACTAGTTAGTGCAATAAAAGTTACTGCATTTTTCTGCAACCTGCTTGTTTTAGTATTCAGAGGGCATCTGAAGCGGGAAATAGCAATTAAAAGAGTTGTCTCCTTCTGTCTTTAACACTCACCTTCAGGTGCTACACCAGGAAATCCAGCCTCCTCTTGCTTTACTCTTGGTAAGGCTGTTTGAATAGAAATTGATGTGATTAGCTCCAGATTTCAAAATATCAACATGTGGAAGTGTTTGTGTACCCTCTAAATGAGTGTTGCTGGAAGAACACAGGCATTAGAGGATGCTGAGATAATTTCCACTCACTAGGTAAAGGAAAGTGTTCAGGGACTGAAAAGAAATGAAAGCTAGACTGTAAAATTGTCCTAAATGGGGGAAATCTTAAAATAAAACCATTATACTGAGACAGAAACAATCCAGCTCAATGAGGGCAGCATTATTTGATTAACAAACAGGTGAAGCCCTGAGTGCATTTACCTGCAGTGCAGGTGAGGCTGTGGGGCTGAGACACTGGGCAGGTTCAAAGGATTGCTCTGCACACTTTGGTGGAAATGTGTGGCCTCAGAGCTGCTGTTGCCTTGGATGTGAGGAATAATTCTGTGGCTGAACAGTGCCTTGGCAGAGATCCCAACCTCCTGCACAGCCCCTGAGCCATCAGCCAGCTCAGCCTGGTCAGAAAGCAGCACATGAATTGTTTCAATTTACCTCTTTTCATTTTCTTCCTTTTTTTTTCCCCTCACCCTTTCTGGACCTTTCTTTCCTTAGGATTTTCAAAACTGATCCCCTGATTTTGGACAATATTGGATGGTCCAGGCTCTTCTGTATGTTTTCTACCTCACATACAGCTGTGGTTTCAGGGGGTTGCACAGAAATTATCCCATTTGTGTAGAGCACACAGCATCTTGGGCACCAAAATCCTGAATCCTGGCTGTGGCAGCCAGGAATAATTATAGCAGAATGTGTAATAATAGCTATTACATACTTGCTTTGGTTCTAATCAAAATATTAGCACAGATAACAGATTAAATGAATAAACGGAGAAATAGTGGACTGAGAGAAGAAATGGCTTCCATCATTTGACTTAATGATTAACCTATTTTATTAGAAGCAAAATAAAGTTAAATCTAATATTAGGAGTGTTACACACGACTGGGCATAAGAATTCCTCTGGTAGGAGGCCAAGTATCAGTTAGAGGAGCATTTAATAATTTCTGCTGTTAATGGTGTGGCCAGAGCCACTGGCAGGGGGGAGCTGGGCAGCTCCATACCTGGCAGGCAGCAGATGATGGCTGGACTGGCCTTTGCTTGGGAGTTAAAAAATAAACCCACAAGAGAGGTAAAAAGAGTTCTCCAGCCTGTTTTCATTTTGGAAGGGTGAAACTTGCCAAACTGACACCCTTGGTCCTAAGAAGTAACGTTTTAGAAGGTGGTTTACAAATGTAAATCTAACACTGACTGTTGCCCCAAGCTTTTATTGTGAGTTACAGAGGTATTTTAGTAACAGAAGCATCTGAAATCTTTGTAATGCCAAGTAGGTCAATTCAAATGAAGCACTGGGATGAAAGATGGAAAATGATGGAAAATGGTGCTCTGTGCCCTCATGTACTGCTTCCCTCTGGCTGCTTTTGAACTTGCCTGCTTATTCAGCAGCCATTCTCACCAGCCTCCTTCTGGTGCCAATTTCCAGTGTTGTCCTACCAGACATTCCCATTGCCTTTCTCATTAGGAAGTTTCTGCCTTCCTGCCTGTTATCTAATAAACCTACTGGAACGGCTGGAACGTGCAGGTAATGTGACTGCTTTGTTATGTTATTTCTAAGCATTATAAACTGAGAGCCTATGAAAACCTGGAGCTGCACTTTGACATCTTCATAAATACTGGCCTGTGTTGTTGCTCCTTGATACAAAAAAATAAAAAATAAAATAAAAAAAAAAAAATAATAAAAAAAAAAAGGCAAACCAAAGTGGATTATGTTTTTTTGTTAAGGGGAAAGATCTGATTTAAAGCAGAATGTTTCTGTTGTCCTGTGAGAAGGAGGAGAGACTTTGCTGGAAAAAATCCTCAGCCAAACTGAAGAGACACAGAAATAGGATGTTACAGCTCAATGTCTGCCTGAAATATGTGTAAGAAAGAAAGAAAGACCAGGATGTTTATTTAATTGACAGAATTATGCAGAGAAGAGAGTAAGTACATTCACTGCATGATAATTTGATACCTTTAGAAGAAATAAACAGAAAAGCTTTATTGTTACATATTCCTTTTGCTGCACTGGTCAATAGATCAGGTTTAAGAGCTGGTTGTGGCTCAGATTCCCACAAATCCACCAGAACCCCCTTGCACAGAGCAAGTGATGCCCATCTTGTTCCCAAGCTGAGAACCAACAAAATAAGCAATGGATGGTGAAAATGTGTGTATGATTTGCCTGGCTGGACCTGGGAATGTTGTAGCAGAGGTTCCTGGTGGAATAGGAAAATGCAAGAAATTAGAAGGGGAAAAAAAAGACTAATTCTTCATGACTTATTTAAGCCTTTTCCCCAGTGTCTGTCATGGAAAGTTACTCTGAATGCAGAGTGGAAAATATTGTTCTCCTAGCCATGTCAAACAGATTAAGTTTTATGCTATTAAAATGCAGACCAAACACTTCCAGCCTCTTAAATGAAGCTGTGCTAACATGATTTTTTTGGAGGCTGGGGGTTTGTGTACCATCTGCCCTGCATTATCAACAGGCAGTGTTCTACGTGGCTCAAGAAAGTGCTGAGTATTAAAGCCTGAGATTTAGCCTGGGTAATCCTATTTAAACTCCTTTTGAAGTTTTATTGTTCAGTTCATAAGCATGAGTTCAGGAAATCTTCAGGGTTTTAGCAACTACACAAAGTAAAGAATCCTAATAAATGAAAGATTCAGGTCTGCTCGTTTACAGCTCTACATCTAATCTTTATTAACAGGTAGCTCAGAAAAGTAGACGCCTTCAGTGGTTTTCCAGGTTTAATGAGTTTTATTTTTCTTGCTGCAAGTGTGTCTATTGCTGTAGATGTTGAGTGTACAACAGAGCATCCAAGTCATGGTGTGGGTAGGACAACTGTATTTGAAAATGTTTGCACAAGTGGCTGGCTGAAGGGCACAGAAACACCTCACAGCAGGGCAGGGAAATGAGCACAGATTTCCAAGCACTTTTCCTCCTGCTTTCAGGACAGAGGAATTTTTTATTTGTGAAATAAAAAACCAGCCAGTGAAAAACACTGACCAACATCTGCTTGTAAACCAAAAGGATATGAATAGTTTGCATTAAAAACCCATGCATTTTTATTGAAACCAACTTTCCCTTCCTTGCACTTCACCATTTCAATGTTAAATTTTCTTTTCCATTTTTTTTCCCATGCCACAGTCTTTTCTTCACCTTCCATGTCTCATACCCATCTCTTTAGTTGACACACTGGACCCTTCTATTACCCAAGTTCCCCAACTGCTGCTCTGATCTGTTCTTTCACACCAGCTACTCTCTAAACTCAGAATTAATTTCCTAAATCTCTGCTATCTATCACTAGAGTGTTAAACAGACAAGCTTTAATTCCACCTGCTGCTGCTTTCATCAATTAAATTTCATTTTCAGTGACAAAGAGGAAAGATGCCAAGTTTTATGGTAATTCCCATCAAGCACTAATTTGAAGCTGTCAGTGTAGCAGCACATATTGACAAAGATTTACCCCCTGGGAAAATCTTTGTCTGCTTTTGTGCTGAGGACAAGAGATGATAAACAATAATGAAGTGTGCAACGTTGTCAAGAGCAGACATGGAAGATCATCTGTTAATTGTTTCCTTCTAGTACCTTCTGGAAAACTCTTTATTTTTTTGCCAGACAAACAACTAGTTTGAATTGGCTGCTGGGTGGAAACAACATCCTGATATCTGTGCAGAAAGACCCCGATTAGGAAATGTAATATGCACATATTAATGTATTTTAGGACAGCCAGGTGAATGGGAAGTGTGATGAAGTCTTAAAAACAACAGAAGAAAGATTGTTCTCTTCTGGTTTTTGACCTCTTCAAATGGCCAAAAGGTTCTTTGTATTTAGTTTTCTTATAACATTGCCTAAGGTAGGTAAGAGTTTGGAGATTGATGGGCGGGACAGAAGGAGGGAACGTCAGGGAATTTCCCTGCTGCAGTGCTGCTCCCCAGGGCACTGCAAATCCTCCCAGTCCTCAGTGTGGAGTTCCCCCAGCAGCCAGGAATGCTCACAGAGCTCTGGAGAAAGGGCTGTGAGATACCTGACTGTCCTCAGAGCTGCACCAAAGGTTCCCTTTCCAACCAAAACAGAGGGAAGAGAAAAGCTGTAACACTGCAGTGTAAAAGTTTCTCATCCACGTTAACTACTTTCCATGGGGAAGGAGTTAAAAATCCAAAGTGTCCCTGTCAGAGGGTTACAGAATGATGGTGCACCAGCCCCAGGCAGCGATTTGTGGCTGAATATTCAAACACAGACCCACAGAATGAGCTGGGGCTTTGTCTCAAGCTTTTTCTCCTTGCTATGTGGAGGTGTGTATTCTTGGATCCCATCCCTGCACAGCCCCAGCACTGCCTGTCCGTGGTTGTCATGAGCCACATTTGTACCTGAAAACTGAAGCTCTCACTTTGTTTCAAGGGAAAGCTCCTCGTCATTAACAAAAGCTGCATCTGGGAGAAAATGAGCCATAGAAATGCAATGACAAATAATATTCTGAAGATCTCCGGGGTGGTTACGAGCACCGTGTGTGAAATTCTGAATTTGGCTTGTTCAGTGCTGTCCAGAAAGGGAAAAGCTCTTTTGTCAGTGATTCCCAGACATTCAGACAAATGTGGCTTCCTCTGAAAGGCATATTTTACTGCATAATGACAAGGGACAAGTAAATGCCTTCATTGGCCACTGGAATGGCTTCACTGCCATAGTCAGCTCACTGGAAGGGAAATCTTCCAAATGCAATTAAAATATCAAAGTTAACTCGGAATGAGTTAATGGCTTTCCAGGGCCAGGGAACTGAAGGGCAGCAGTGATGGGAAATGATTAAATTTTACTGTCTGAAGCAGAGCAGGGCAAGGGAGAGGCTGGAGCTGGATCAGGGAAAGGAGTTTTATCGGCATTCTGGAAAATGTCTGTCCTGGCATCTTTCTCATGGGGCTACCTGGGAGTGAAGGAAAGGCCAGAGGTAACCCTTGTGCCCTCACCTCCCAAGATCAACACGGGCTGCTGATGCCCACAATTCAGGCAAGGGGTATTTACTAATCCCCTCAGGGAGAGTGGGATTATAGTACAGAGGAAACATTGCTTCTTATCCAATTTAAATTGTAGAAGTAGTTGGGATTACAGAACCATGCTCTGCTAAAAACACTTTATAGCTGAACTCCTGATCCACCCCATGTGAGCTGTGAACATTGGGTTGGAGATGAGCTGGATTTTCCAAAGTGCAGAGAAGAATTCTCCTGGAGGAAATGAGCCATCACAGGAAAACCTGCGACACCTGGAGAATAAATACACCAAAACACTAATCATGCATCTTAATGGATTGTCTTCTTTATTTTTTTGAGCAGATGCCTGCAGGAGATTCAGAAATTCAAGAGAGATTGGAAGCTTTAACCCTGACATTAAATTCACCCATTACTTCCCCTCTCTCATTTAGATTTTCCTGATAAAGTCAATTAACTTATATTGCCTATGAACAATACTTCAGACAAATCCATCAGTTTAGTTGCTTTAAAGGATTTAAACTAAATTAAAAATATATATATATAATAAACCTAAACCCAGAAACCTTACTCATAATGAGCCTACAACCATCTGTGGGTTATTTTTGGGTGTGTTGCTAATCACTCCCATTATTCAGTTGTTGGAAACCTCTCCGTGCAGAGGGGTGTGTGTGTCTGAGGGCTGTGAAGGTGGCACACACCTTCTGACAGGCTGCTCTGCAAGCATGAACACGAAATATGGCTCTGCTTTCTGTCTCTTTTTACATGCATTGGATGCTGCAGCCATAAAGCAACTCGTGCATTCTTTTGTTATTAATTTTAACAAGTAAATGAGCCATCGAATAATTATATTTACAGTTCTGAATCTGTGTGCACCTGAAAAACCCTCAGCAGAGCATGTCTGGACTTGCTCGTGTCAATTTTGGCTTCCATCAGACGTCATGTTTAAATGTTTAAATGTTTAAATTCCAGGTATCCTGAAAATCTTCCCCATGTCAGGAATTAGCTGTTAATGATCAATGGCTGTTAATTAAAACACAATTTCCTCCTTGTCTTGGTACTTCTATAGCTCTTTATTTCAGGTTTAATACCTCTGTACATTATTGCTCTGTGAAAGAACAGAGTGTTTGCATTTTTAAAATTCATTTTCTTGAAGAATGGAAATGACTACCAAAAGCATATTTTAAATAAGCAAACATAGTAGTTAAATATACTAAAATTAATGAAATAGTTTTTTAAATCTGAAGGCATATTATTTTCTTACGTCCTTGGGGCTGTGTGTGGTAGCTACAACCAATTGCATGGGATTTTTGCTCCCAACACTATCTGATTTTGGAATAACACTACTGTAGTACCTTGTTTCTTATTAGCACCAGTGAAAGATGAGGCTTGTTTTGCTTTTTATTTATTCTTTCATTAATTTCTTAATTACAGCAACTCCATACATTAATTTGAAAATAAGACCATGCACACACTTTACTGCAGGCACTAAAATGACAGCCAGAGCAAGGGGTGCTGGGAAAAAGGCAAGAAATGCAAGTTTTGCTAACTGGGATTATCAGAGAGTTGATTTTAAGGTAATGGAAAGGGGTAATGTGTGAAAACAAATAAAATAGGAGAAATGATGTCTTTGTAGAACCAGAGCTCATCATCAGGCTTCAAGAAATTCTCCTATTGAGTTTAATTTCAATTTTTTTCATTTTCTTAGTCTGAAGAATGTCAGAGTGGTAAATGAGCTCCATCCTTCTATAAAATACAGTGCAACACACTATGTCTTCCCAATCCAAGTTTTTAATATTCTTTCCTCTGCTAGAGCACTTCTTGTTGGTTTCTTTTAAAATTCCCTTTTTTGGTCTCATTTTCCCCTCAGGGCATTTTTGGCCTCATGTACACTTTGTTATTTCATAATTTCTTCACAATCTTTCAAATATATAGATTTCTCTTGTGGTTTTGATCTTCTTTGCACAGCTGTTTTTCTTTCCAGGTATTTCCTTTTCATTCTTTAATGAGAATTTTTGTTTTCAGGCTTCCAGTGTAGATTCCTTCCCTTTTTCTCTCTGCACTCTAGCAAGGATGTTTTTGTCCATGTAGCTTTTATTTCTGTCACCTTCTTACTCCAGGATGTCCCTTTTGTCCTTACTCTTTTTTCCCCCATGTGATTAATTTTGTTTTGTCCAACTTACCTCCTTTGAATTCACTTGGGTAACTCCAATGTTCTTACATTATGCATCATGGTCATCTTAGATGGAAACTGCATTCAATAACTAAAAGAATCCTAAAGATTATTTTGAATTCCACCTCCTTTTTTCCTACCTTCTGTTCTGTTCATGCTTCCTAACAAGGAATGAATATTTCCTATTTAAAGTTACTTTGGTATCCTCAGAATCTAAAATCACGTCAAAGCTGAGACAATCCAAAGGAGACACCTGTGTGACATCTGGTTCAGGCCATTCCTGAGATTAACACTCTCAATTATCCAGGGGGGAGGGGAAAAAACAAGGGAAAAACAAAGTGTAGAAATTGTGGGCAAAAATGACAGTTGTCCTGTGTTTTGTAATCCAGTGAGGATCTGTCAGCCAACAGCCTGGAGCAAAATATTGCAGGTGCAGAGTGGAGGAGAAAAAAAACATTCAGTGTCTTGGTCTTAATTATAAAAAGAACAGCGTCTCTTGGAGCTAAATCCAGGTTTCTCCTGGCTGCTGCAAAATCAGACTGATAAACAAGGGTGGTTTGCTGCGTAACAAAGGGAATTTCATGATCCAGATGCAGACTTGATTCCCTAAAATCAAAGAAAAAGTTTTGGTCTGATCTCTAAGAAGTGATTACATTGTCATTTTGGCTTCCATTCAATGTATTGAAATCTGATAAAATTCTGATACTGCTTGATTGATTTATTTTCTTTTTTCCCCCCCTGAAATTCCATGATGAGATTCTTCCTTTAGAGTCCTTTACCTGCTTCATAAATACCAGTTTAGGCTGAGCAATAGTTCTGGTGATCAGCTTTCCTTAGTTACCCTGTGTGACTATTTCTATGTGATGAGAAAGAACAAGGTGGAGTGGCTTTTCTCTTTATTTCATGTCCCTGGGGCATCAATCAGCCCATCCTTCACTGTCATTTAAACTGTTGTGACATGGTTGTGTCTTTAGTGACGTGGCCAGATGCTCATGATGGACAAGTGCCACAGGTACTCCCTGCTGAGCCCACAGCTGAGCCCAGTTCTAAAACTGGGGAGATGCTAAACTTGTGAGTCTCTGCCTGACAACCTCTGTCCTCAATCCTCCTGACACCTCCTACATAGCCGGTTCAAATTCAGCCCCTCAGGTTGTGCACAGGAGAGCAAACCTGGCAGTTCCCATCACTGTATAGCTGGTGCCCAAGACTCCTGATTTTAGTCAGGATGGAAAAATGCAGCATTTTGCATCCCACTGAGAGGTTCAGTGTTCTAATGAATGTACCAGGGCTGAAATTGCACAAAAAGTCCATTTATGGTCAGGTAAACATGCAGAAGATCTATAGTGCCTTGTTTGGTTGGTTTTTTTTCTCTGCCAACTTCAGTGAAAATTACTGAAAAACATCTTCAAACACAACATTTAGGGATTTAACTTGCAGGAATTTTGGCTGGTTCTGACAATAAGATGTAGTGGGAGCTGAAAGTTCTCCATGCTAGTCAGTTCTGTGAAACTCTTCTGAAGAGCAATTTCTTCTAGGATTATTGTTCTATTACTCTCTAGCAAGTATTTCAGCATATTTGGTACTTAATCTTCTGTGTCAGTGGTGACAATGTAGCTTCTATATTGCCTTGTGACTATTTTTTAATATTCCTGTCCTTATGATATCTGCTCTTCAGGGCTTTTGTCTGAAAATTAAGGCAGCATTTAGATAAGTATTACCACATTCTTAAAAGCAGAGAAAATAAAGATACAGTCAGTGCTAATTTCTCCAAGGTCAGGAAGCAAGTGAGCAGATAGGGGGTGGGGAAGCACTTAAAAAATCAAGAAATTAAAAAAATCAAAAGAATCCCTACAGGTGATTTTAGATTGTTCTGTTAAAATTACAAATTGGCAGCATCACTAACGCCATTTAGCCTCTCTGAAAAAGGCCACTAATGGTATCACTCACTGAAAGCTGACAGGTACCCTTTGAGCCTGACCTTTTGTTAAACCAATTCTCCCTGCCTTAGACTGCAATGCATCAACATTTCCCATTTCAGAGGGGTTTATGTAGAGTAAATAGTCCAGAAAATTAGTAAGAGTGGAAGAACGTCCCCTAGAAAAGAGGAAAACTTTCTATGGTGACTGCTCAGTTTTTTACAAGTTTTTTTCAACATTATCATTTCAGCTCAGGTGAGGAGTGAGCCTGTGGAACAACTCGGTTTGTTGGGCTGCATGGACAGAACTGTAAAGAGCAGCTTCCAGTGAAAGCTGTTCCTTGAACAACACATTCTTCTGCACAAAATAATGTCTGTAAACACTCATAGGTTGAACTTGAACTAAAAGCAGAATTGCAGCAGGGGTTAATTTGTTAATTAGAGAATGCATTGAGTGCTCACCTGGCTGACAAACAATATCGACTTTTGATGTGTTTGGAACCAAGGCATTTCATTAAGTGCTAACAATTAATGATTGGAATAATTGGCCTGAGAGAGGAAAGAGATCAGTGTGGATACAAAGAACTGTGCTGGTGCTGACCCTGTAAAACTGCAGGAAATAAAGCCAGGCCTAGAGAAAGTCAGAGCTAGGAAGGCCAAGCTCACAGTACAGTGGTATCCATTAGAGATACCTCTGTGAGGTTACATGTTAATGCAAGGGACATTCTAGAGAAGTTGGATCTGTAACAATCTCCGGGTAATTTACTGCCTGAATGCCTTTATGTAATTTATTACAGTCACAGGGATGTTGCTAAGGGCTGGTCAGGATCTTCACAGATTTTACTTCTCCCTATTAAACCCTTGCAAACAGAGCAGTGAGCATTGATTTTGTTATAGCATCTCATTTTAGGATGATCATCGTATTACGAGATGTAATGCTGAGCTTATCAGAATCCCATAATCTATATTTCTCTTTGTCTAGTTCATCATTCTTTTCAATGTTTTTATAAGACTGTTTTGCAGTCTGTACTTGCTCAGAAATACACATCTGAAGAACACTCACATTCTCTGTGCCAAGCAGATTATCAGTTATTAAATCTTTCCAAATCTCCCTGCTTTACAATGAAATCAGGAGAGTTCAAGTTATGCTTTTATAACTCTATTAAATTGTAAAACTGTAATTCTTGTGAAAAAAAAAAAATATATTAACTGAAGCAATTTATCATGGAGTCTGAGAAGTAATCAGCTTCTCTGAGAACAGCTATAAATACAGGTTTCCAGGCTGTACAAAAAGGAGACTTTTTGGGAACATTTCAAAACATGGGGAGTGAAGGGCAAACATCAGGATGGGCCTCCTACAGCTGCTGCTGCTCCAGGGAGTTCTCCAGGCTTTTCTGCACTTCTCCTGTGTGTCTTTTACTTGTGGGATTTCATTTCTTCCACACCTCTGCTCCTGAGTTTTTGGGGTTTTTTAATGGCTTCTGATCAATAACAAGGAGTGTATAACTTTCCTTTAGCTGTATTGCACTATAGAGGGGCTATTTAAAAAAAAAACAACCCATTGAGGCAGCTCATACTTTGTGTGGCTCACAGACAAGAAAACTCAGAGTTTAGAGCAATGTCTGATTTCAGCTACTTGGGATATTTTCTCTTCTCCTAAAAGTTCTGCAGTGCACTTTTGCTTGGCTGAGATGTTACATTTCATTTTATGCTCCAGCACGGTCCAAGTTAACAATATATTTCTTTGTTCCATTCTGCCCTTTGCAGTTTCAGCTTTAATTCTGAAAATTTGGCCTGTAAGCTCCAAGAGAGATAAAGAAAAGAGCCCCCAACATCAAAGAAATGGTAGAAGATGAAAGAAAACTAGAGAATGCCTTTAGGGATTAAAAAGGAATCTTGAGGAAAAAGGCCCTGAATATCCAGTCAGTCACAACCAAACCATGGAGAAAAATCTCTGTGAGAAAAGCAGAATTCTGCACAGAGAGATGATTGCAATTACTAAGGCAAAAACTAAATTTCTGATGGTGATGTGAGAGACAGAGAATACACAGGACAAAAAATTGGGGTTTGCTATCTTCCTATAGGTGAAAACTGAAATAGTGACATTCAGTGACCCTGTGCTAGAGGATTCATTATTTATGACTCTCTTGAGACAAAATGTAAAATAGTTCATGTTCCTCATCACCCCAGTGATTTGAAGGGAAGGGAGTGAGATTCCATTTCTAATATGCTCTGGCTGTGCCTGGAAAAGTTATTGTTTCTGTAAGAGATGCAGCAGAGTGGTGTGAGCAGGTGTTTCACTTAAGTGTGGCTAATAACAAATCACAGCACAAATAACAAGGATAAGGAAATGCTGGCCTGCAATAAATCATCTTTGCAAACAGTATGTTTGGATAAGCAGCATATGAAAACACCAATATAGAGTTTATTATTGTATGGAAATTCTTCCTACCGAACTTAGATTTCCTACAAGCAGGAATAAATATCTGCCAACAAATTCTGTGTCATTATTGCATCTTCCTCTGGCATGTAATTAGAGAAACTATCCTTAGGAGTGGATGGCTACAAGCTGTTGTACTTTGCTGGAAGTGTGAGGTCTAAAAACTCTGCCCTGTGGCAGCTGAGAGCATCCCCTGGCTCACTGAGCACCCTGAGGCAACAGAGCCTGAGTGACAGCTGAAACAGCCTCGTGGTGCTTGAATGCCCCTGAGTGTCCTAAACCATTTGTTTGTTGCCTTGTTGAACCACCCCAGCATTTTCATGTCTGAATCACTCAGTGACTTTTTAAAATGGAGGTTAATTCATGCAATCAAGGATTCTTTTCCAACAGTGAATACATGCAAAGGACTTTAGGCTACCTAAAAAATGCAGCTACTGCTTTTAAGTGTTTTTAATTATTTGCTGTGTGCAGTGAGTCTTGTGAAGGATATATGAACAATTCACTATTTTGTGTGCCTTCATCACAGAAAACATTTTATTTGTTTTATTCTGTCCAGCTCTAATAATTAACCCTTTTCTACATCTCACAGTCAGGGCACAAGGGAAGGAGCTCTACCTAAGTTAGTAAATTAAGTATTTTATAGAAAATTATCCTGCAAGGAGCTGAGCCTGCAGCAAGTCAGACTTGGGTGTGTGAAAAGATTCAGCCTGGGCCAGACTGGTCTGCTAAGTGGGGTGAGAAAATGATGAAAGTGAGTACAGTGAGAGGACATTTTGTGTGGTTGGGTAAGGAAGAGATGGGGGATTAGGAAGAGCAGAAAAGCTTTGGCAGAGAACAAGCATTTAGAGCTTGGTACCTGGGAGATGTGCAGACACTGAAAATGAGGAGGTCATTCCCTGCCCAGCTGGAGGTGAAGGTTTTATCTCAGTCCTTGCCTTTTGCCCCATTTCTTGCCCCTCCTTTACTGCAGAGAGTCAGGGAAGACTTCAGCTTTAGCCTCTGGGAGTGCTGGGCAAAGCTGAGAGGTTTAATTGTGTGACTGTCTCTGGAGTGCACTCTGATTTTTCCATAACCATCCATGGCCCCACGATGCCATCAAAGCTTTGTGTCACCCTGGTTCTCATCACTCCTGAAATTGCTGATACTCAGCTTCTCACAGGCTGCAGTTCTGCTGCAGCTTGTAAAAGTCCAGGCTTAACTGCTGTGGGAAGGTCCCTTCAAGCCTGAAAAATGGATGATGTTCCCAACCAAAAATGTCATCACAGACAGCCCTTTATCAAAGCACAGCTGACTGCAGGCTGCAAAGGCCACCTGCCACGGTGTTTCCTTTTGTTGGACATCCTGGGAGAAGAAAACAGCTTCATAAAAATCAGTTTTAGGAATTATTTAAAGGAAGTACCAAAGCAATCCAAAACACACTCTTCATGGGCTATTACATTACAGTAAAAACAGTCCTGCACAGATCATTATTTTGTCATTAGCTTAATGCTGTCAGTTAATGAAGACACATCCATGCGTCTCTCAGATGAGTTTCACTGGGCTGCCCACGCCCACAGATAACAGATGCAATTAAAATGCTGCCAAAGTCATCATCCTTGTGACCAAGCTTTTTAAGTGTCTTTGTAGTGGAGGAAAATTGTTTTAATCTTACCCACACGTGCTTTTGTTTCCTCCTACCCCTAATTTTGCCCATTGCATCAAGATAGAAAACTTCCTGTCATAAATGATTTACTGTTCTGGCAATATTACCCCTTTCTCTTTCCGTATTTCAGGGAGGTGTGTGTATCATGTCCCTGATAAGGAGAAAATTAAATAGAAAAGGAATAAACATCCAAACTATGATAGCCCTCTAGTGAAATTATTATGCTAATTTCAAATTTATTTCTTTTTTCACTTTGAAACCCCTTGGGACTACAATTTGTTTCAACAGCAGCTGTATCACATTCAAAAAAAATAGAACTCCTAACCAATCCTACAAAGTGAAGATTTAGCATCTTTCTAACAACACTGTACATTTTTATCAAATAATTAAGTTCAATCCTACTACATTTTATTGTAGGGAGGTTATGATTCATAGTGGAAAACGTGCTAAATAATTACTCACTCCTTGGGACCTTTTCAGTGGATGTAAGAGTTCCTTTTGTTATTTAAACAGAGGATACTCCCAAAGAACTGGTTAATGTTTGCTCCAGTTGTTGATAGCACACAGTGGCCCTGGTGCAGCATCCCGGGAAAACACTGAGCAGCTCCTGCATGTCTGTTATCATTTCAGCACCACAAAGAGCCCCAAGGCAGATTTTACAAAGCAATGTCATCTGTAGCAAATCCCTCCCCCCCACTTCCCCAGCCTTCCCCATGAATTTCTGCCTAGCCAGTAGAATAAAATAAAATAAGCATTTTAAAAAAGTTTCATCTCAGTTTGACTCTGAGTTGTTTCAGAAATCAAAATCTGCTCTTTGATTTTCAAAACAAACCTCTGTTGAATATTCAAATTGAGATGAAATCACTATGGATACAAGCTTAAGACACTGTGTATGACTCATGGGCTTTAGCCAAGATTTTGAATTATATTTTCACCTGTTGGTCTTTTTTCTGATGTTTTCCCTTCTGCAAAGGAGTTTATGGTTTTGGGTTCATGTTTTTGGATGACGTCCTACATGGAGGTCAGTCTCCCTTTTAAAAGCATTTACAGAAGTTTTCAGGACATAAGTTACCTGGACTTCCATTTAGGACCCACTAGACACCATAGAATGAAGTAAAAGGTTTTAAATTCCTATTCCCTATATGTAAATTACTCTGAGTCACCATTTAAAAACTGAATCTCTGATGACTGTTTAGCAAAAGACTGACACTGAGTATGTGCTGGAGATTGAACAGAAGCCTTTTCTCATCTCCACTAGTGCTTCCAGGACAAATCTGTGCCTGGACAGAGCAGAGCAGCTGTCAAGGTCACTGCCAGACTGTCAGTGCAGCACCTTGCAGAATGAACAGACTGCAAAACTTCAACCAAGCAGTTTAATAAAGAACCGTGTGCTGCCTGGGGATGTATAACTGTTCTTGTTGTGGAGGTTATGGAGGATTTCTAGAGAACTTACAAATGTGTTTGGACATCGTTGCTCATCCCACACAGAACAAAATGGGGTTTGGAGTTGTCAGTTGAGAGAGCAGCTCCTTGAGCTGTTTGCAGGAGGGGGAAAGGAGATGAGGGCTTCATACACCCACCCCTGTGTATAGTGTGCATTATTATTCATGAATAATCCATCAGCATCATCTCTCCCTCTCCTGCTCCCTGTTTGCACAGGCCCTGAGCAAGGGATTGTGTGCAGCCACTGTTCCCTGGACCATTGCCTTTCCAGTATCTCCTGCCCTCAGTGCAGCTCACAAATCATGTCCTGAGAGTTTTAGCAGCTCAGCTCAGCAATAAAAAGAGAGGATGTTTCTTGACAGTCTCGTTATAAGTAAATAACTTTTATTCCTAGTGTTCTTCCTAATTTAAGTTGTTGGATTTTATTTCTTTGTTGAGATGCTTGCCACATGGCCAGGACCACTGAATCTCCAGACTGGCAGATGTTTCTCCTCATTAACCCAGTTTTCAGCCAAGGAAGGAAGCCAACATTTCTCAGGCTTGTGCATTGAAGACTTATAAATTGTGTGTATTCAGACAGGACAGTCTGTTTCCTGAAGGCATTAAGCAAATCAGCATCTTCTAATTTGAGGGAAAATCAGGTCATTTGAACTGGGGAATCAGGTGTGGATTCCAGCACTCAGACAGCTGCTCTGAATTGGTAGCAAAGGGTGGAGGAAAAGGTAAGAGGAACAAACTCACCTGGGTGCACCCTGTGCCAGCACAAGCATCAGTGGGATCATGGTCAACCTCACCTGCAAGGTTTGCTTGGTCTGAAATCCCTGCCTGGGCTCAGCTGGACAAAGTTATGGTCCTGCAGGAGACCTGTGTTGGAATGAAAAGGAGCAGTTTTGAACAGTTCCATCCTCCTCTTTTTTTAGTTCAGAAAATTACATAGACTAGAAATTAATCTGCTGTTATAAACTTCATTCCTGAATTTGTTTGAAAATCACAACAACAACATTGTGCACCAGCTGAATTTCTACTTGCATATTAAACCAACCTCAGTGAGCTATACAGCAATGTACTGAAATTAAGGACAACTTAGCTCCTTAACCAAAATTTTGTATTCTACCAGCAATGTGTCTGAGTGGGTTTCTATTGAGGGCAACTTGGGAGCAACTACTCCTCAGGTATAGTAATAAATATAAATGCAGTGCAAAACTTCTCTAGGAATCTTGAAATTGAGACAGTTTTCCAAGATGTTTAAAAATCTGCAGTAAGAATCTTGGTTTTATTTGTTGTTTTGGAGGATGTTCAGACCTTTATCTGTGAGAGAAGTCTTGTAAGGTTTAGGTGCTGGCTGTTGGCAGTTCTTAGCACCTCCCATGATTTATCCCTCAGTGTAATCCAATTTCAGCAGTCTGAGGAGAGAAACAAGTTCTTGGAAGAAAACTGGGATGTTTCAACTAAATTTGCCAGACAGACAGGATTTCCAGCTCTGTGGTGAAATTTAAAGCATTTTACACAATGTGAGTGAAGATAAGGGCAGTGTTTGCACTGTGAGCACACCTGTGTACCTAAGAAAGCCAGTAAGGAAGGAAAATTCAACGGACTAATCTGAAATTTAGAGAAAACTAGGGTTTAAATGAGGCTCATCTAAAAATGTAATCCAGCTGATGTCTGTCCTCATTGCAGGTGCTTAAGAAATGACAAGACAAGCATGAGTGCGCAGGGGATTCTTCTGGGGAAATAAGGATGTTTGGGAACACTTGGAAAACAAAAAGAGAGTTTTTATTCTGGTCCAGTCAAGAGGTAAATAGTACAAATCTCTGCTGTGTATCACAACACTGGGAAATTCAAGTTTTTATTTAAAGGAGGTTGGAGATATGGCTATAATCCTCAGTAGCACCTTGAGCTCTGCCTGCAGAGGAGAGGCTGCAGGGGAGAAAATACCTGGTGGAGGAAATGCCCTTGAAAAGAGTTTGCTTTACAGGTAAAAAGATGTGTGCTTTTAAAGACAGACAAGCTTAGGAAGCTCAGGATTTCTTGTGGTTCTCCAGTGGTGCCTAACTGGAAAAACTGAGAAGGCTGAGAACACCTCTACTTAAAGGCTGTCTCCATCCCAAAAGTGCTGCTTGCTTGGCAAAGTGAGGCATTTGCAGCCCCTTCCTGAAATGAAAATGTGCTGGGGAAATACATTGTAAAGGATATTCAAGTCAGGGGCAGCACCCTTCTCTTTGCTTCCTGCTCCAAGGTTTAAAGGGGTTTCCCAAGTGTGGGAGATGTCAAGTCCTTTCCACAAGGAAAGGCTGGGTTTCACTTTTTGCCCATATTGGAATCTTAAACCTGGCATCCCTAAAATCTGAGCAAATCCCGTCTGCTGAAACGCCACCATCTTTTCTCTTGTCCACTTTCACAACAAGCAACTAATTTACACCTCACACAACTCAGCAGAGCTGCATTCACTTCAGTAGAGGAGCATCATTTTCCACTGTGTAAAGATCAGCTTGGCTGAAAACAGCCATCATGTGCATTGTTATTACAAGAGTAATATTAATAAAGATCTTGCAGGGAGCTGCTGGTTTTTTACCTCTGCCTGATCATTTTTGTGAGAGGACATGCCTTTCTTCCTACAATTTTATTTCTTGCACACTTTAGGGTCTGTAGAATTTGGTGCTTTGGACAATATTAGAATGAGACTGCCTGAAATAATTCATGCCCTGAAGCCCACGCTGGCTGTTTTCCCATCATTTCAAAGAAAACTCTTCTGATTTGCTGAGAGATGTTTAGTTTGCATTCAGAATGAAATCTGGAGTCTCCATTTTTCTCACTTGAGCCTATTTGATGTCCAGCCTGAGGGAACTGAGTCCCTGTGACTTGAGAAGGAGACAGAGCAGATTCCATCATCACTCTTGGAATTCAAACCTGGGGGAGAAACAGGAGCAATTTGGTGAAACTGCTGTTTGCTTTTTAAAAAGCAGCTATTTTAAAGACTAAGTTAAAAGGAACTTTGCTAAAAAAGTTACCTACAACACAGAGAAAACTAATTAAACTCATTAATATAAAATTAATATGTGAAGCATGTGTTGTGAAATATAGAAGCAGAACATGGACTGAAACTCAACAGAAGGAAGAGGCTTTTAGTAAGCAAAAGTTTCAGCTCTAAGATATTAAGAAATTATCTTATTACGATATTAAGACGACACAATTTATGGTCCACAAAACAGGATTCCACCCCCCCCCCCAAATAATTTCCACCAATTACACAAAAAAATGGTCAACCACTTGCTGACTTCAATTGTCAAACAGAGCAGGAAAAAACAACAGACATATTCACCATAGGTTTTTAGAAACCTTTGATTTATCACTACTGGATGGGGCTGAAATTTCATTCTCTAGTCCTTTCTCTCTTCTTTTTCTTTCCATTTCTGCTTTGTTCCCAGTTTCTGATATTTCTTTCATTATTCTTTGACTTTTAGAAGACTTACCATATAAAAACCCAAGAGCAATAAAACATAACAGAACCCAAGTCAAGCTAATGTCTAAATCTTTCTTTTCCTCAACCATGAAATTGTGGGAATACATTTTTCATATTCTCAGAGCTGTTTGTTAATTATGAGATGCCATTGCCTTTGAGGACTGCAGGAGGTACAACCCAAAGTCTTTGTGTGCTTCGAGACAGCTTTGAAAACACATCCCTACAGTGACCAAATGGATCAAAATATGTAAAAACAGAAAAGCTATAAGGGGCTCGATTGTTTAATCAAAGAGATGGAGAGGAATAACAAATATATGAGAAACTGCCTTTGGGAAAGCACTGCAGAGCAGTGCATGCAAATATGCTGACAAAATCCCCTTCCCTGTGAGAGACAGGTCAGCTCACTGGTGCCATCTGTAATCTTTGTAAGGGCTTTAGAGCTGATTTTTATTTATTTTGTTTTTTTCCAAAATCAAATCAACATTTTAAATCTTAACTCATGCCATCTCAGTAATTAGTTTCAGCATCTATCCGTGCCAGTCATTGCCACTGTAATTTTTGTTAATTAAAATCAGTCCTGGCAAGGGGAAATTAAAAATGCAAATGCCTCTCGTTTTACACCAGTGGCTGTTGTGAAAATCTGGAAGCTTTGTTTGAAAAGGCAACAATTCTTCACCGAAATAATTGATCTGCTGCTGTTTTACTTTTGGAGCAGAGTATCAATCTGACATTAATTAACATGATAAATAATAACACATAGGCTTATGTTTTGGTGAGCCAGGAGCAAATAAATCAAATGAAGCTTCCAGGAACCATCCTTTTCACTGGGAGAGGGATGGGCCAGAGCATCCACATCCCAGTTTGTGCAGAGCCTCTTCCACCAGATGTGCAAACACCAGCAGACCTGAAACATCTGCTCTGCTTTCACGGGCCTTTAGCCACTATTTTTTCTCACTGCACCTGTTTTCTTCACTGCTGTCAAGAGAGGAAAGGCAGGACCAAATTCCTCCTTGCAGTAACTGCCCTGATGTGAGCCCATATTAGAAATCTTCATTCTTCTCAAAGGCAAAAATTATCACAAAGCAGCGAGAAGAGTTTGGTGTCACATTAAGGCTTTGTAGAAGAGCCAGAATTCTCATCCTTTATTAATGAGGATTTTCTTTTGACAGATGTGCTCTGTCTCCCAGTAGCTGTAAGTGGTTTCAGTGTTACAAGCACTTTCATGGCAAACACTGGTAATTCACAGCTGAACACTGATGTTCAAAGAAGGGTTGATGTGAGACCCACGATGCATCAGTTAATGAGGAGGTTTTGCTGCTGCTGTTTGTGAATCCTTTTATTTGAGGATCACAGAGCATCAGACTGGGGCATAGCAAACTCATATTTTTCCTTGCTGTGCCACCAGCTCCTTGGGTGACCTGGATGAGCTTCTTCATCTTCCTGACACATTTAATCCTACAGCAAAATAAGCTGTAATGTGGTAAGTTTTCCCTTGAGGAGTTGCACGGTAAGGAACGTTCAGTGCCCTACAACACGTAGGCATTGTTATTTCAGTTATAACAAGATAAACTTTTCCTTTCCAAAGCAGCTGTCCGTGGTTGATCCATTGCTGTGAATGCTTTTGCCAGGCCATTAACTCTATGGGTATCAGCAGCAAACACTTAACAGGATTAATTACCACTGCAGTCATACTTGTGAGGAATCTCCATTAATTAAAAGAAAAACTTCTTGGTATTTAGGAGTTTGCACCAGTCAAGGCTTTTTTATTATAGTTTTATATTTATTATATTTATTTATATTATTTATTTATATTTTTGTAAGTGAAAAGCAAAATATTTGGGTAGCACAAACCTGTTCCTACTTCCTACTTTATATGTTCCTCCTTCAGGACTAGTTGTGAACAAACCCATCATTTCCCACCCCTACAAATTTACCAGGATTTTGTGATGTGTCTGCAGCCCAACAGTGCTGCCCATTGCTGAGTCTCGTTGTGTCTCACACAGTGACTCACTGCACTGAAGAGATATGGAAAAATCACATATCAGATTGTTTTCAACCTAATCAAAGATGCAAGAACTCATTTTGCCCCAAAACCCTTTTGAGGACTGAGGAGATCGATATGGAAATTGGAACTTAAAAAAAAAGGTTGCTGACTGAAAAATAATTCAGTTATACTTCTCATTGAATTTTGTAATGAAATGAGGAATGCACTTAATTATACAATCCCAACAGTAATACCTGAAGTAATCAGGTTTCTATTTGATTCTCTCCTTATTCCTCTCTGCCACTTTCCTTGTGTAATTTCTAATCTTGCTGCAATAATTTTTAAATTACTGCCCAACAGTCAATGTATAAATAAAAATACAAAGAGGGCTAGAACAATGCAAATATTCACAGTGTCAAATAGTCTTACCTGTTGCAAAAAATAATTTCCTGAAAGTCACAAGTCCAGTCCTTCAAAAGTTTTAAAACATGGAAAATAAAACAAAGACTGAAGAAAGGTGATATATTTTAAAGAGGAAAAACTACTAATTTTTTTGGTGTGTTTTGGTTGTTGTTTTGGGGTTTTATCTGTTAAGGAGCATTTATCCCTCAGTAAATCGTGGCAGAGTGAATTAGTTATGTTTGGCAATATCCTGCAAGAAACAAGCCCTTGAGAATACCTGTGTTTAAATTACTTTACAAAGTACTACAACATATTATGAACCACAAGATGACATTCCAAAACTGTCTTTTTTCCTTACAAATATGAAAAAATAATGACTGTTGACCAGGTAAATCACCTGTATCCATCCAATTTGTTGACATTTACAGGCCAACCAGCATTTCTAATCCGTGGAAATTTAGGGGACTTAAAAATCCTCTGGAAAACAATTTTGCCAAACAGAAAACCTTATGGATTTATGTCTAATTTCTACAGCTCACTTTGTGTGCTCAACGATTTTACATTTGTAGGGTGTGCAAAAGGTTCTTACATTCAGGTCAAGTAAGAGGAGGATTAATTGAGGTCCTGCCCTCTCTGTTTCTGGAAGGTTTCTCCTCCTTTCCTGCAGAGGGAAGGAAGTTTCTGGGGACAGGAGGACTGGGACTCCCACTAGGCTGAGAAGAGCCCTGCAAGGGCTGTCACATGTTCCTCTACTTGGTTTAAAAAGGTTTCATCATCAAAAGTGCAAGTCAGAAGTTTTAAGTAGTATGTATTAATATTTTAAAGCTCCATTTACAAAAAGTTGGGAAGTTAGGGACTTGTGGTTGTATTTGAGGAATATTTTTGTTAATAGGTTAAACATTTTTTGTGCCAAAATGAAGAATGCTTTGTAAATAGCATTCCTCTGACTCTGAGTCTCCTTTGGTTTTAATATTGTATAACTCGTGTTAAATATTTAATTATTTTTTATGTTCTCTGCTCTGGAGCTTTCATATCTGGGATCTGATTTGGATTGATCATTCTGTCATCCAATCAGGGATATTTTATTTAAAATTCTGTGGAGAATAGTGAGCTTGAGAACTGTTTTATTATGGAAAACTCATCTACAATAATCTACTATATGAAAAACATCTCTATTCCTCACTATGAGCAAAATGCAGCAAAGAGAGGCAAAGAGAAGGAACATGAAAATATAGGGATGAAGATGGAACAGAATTGATAAGCAGGGGAAAGGTGCTTTGGGCTCACCATTTTAGATCCGTTGCCCTTGTCAGTCAAAAAAGTGGCTTTTTAATTTGTATTAAAACTGAATATCAGCTCCTTCTCATAGCAAAACTTCCAGAATTGCTGGAACAAACAGTTGGCAGGGGAATGGGAAATAAAATGTAGGAAGCCTTTTAAAAACAACTGAAAAATTAACCTGTGAATATTGTATTTACCACAGACTGTTTGCCCTGGTTGGCAGCAGCTGAGCTCTGAGCTGTGTTCTTCAGGTTCATGGGGATGTCCACTGTTGTTTTGTGCTCCTTCATCTCTCCAATTTCTCTCCATTGCTGCCATAAGCAGCCACCTGCTTTCACTTGCTGGAGTTTTGAAGATGGGAACTTTGCTGACAGCAGATCCTGTCCTTTCAATACTTTTATATATAAACCTTGGAAACCACTCTTTTTTTCTTTTTTTTTTTTTTTTTTTTTTTTCCAAAAGAGTTCAAGAAATATTCTTCTCCCAGCATCCATCAAAAGCATTGACAGTCTTAGAAAAGTGTTTTCTCCAACTCTGAAAGCCTTAAGCCTACTGAAACCACATGGTCAGATGGATACTGCTAATGTTACAGAACATAAACCAACATTTACAGCTCAGACAGGGCTGTAAAGAAATACTTTTTATTCATGGTTGGTTCTGATCTTTACTAGAAGATCTATTTTTTTTTAATGGACTCTTCTGAGGATGATTTTCATATATATGGATACATTGCATTTGTCTCTTAATAGATTCAGTATCTTAGCCAAGTAATTTCCTACCCTACAGATACTTTTACGGACAGGACACTTAATATGGCAAAAGTGATGTGCCTTATGAGGATTTTTACCTCTCCATTGCCTTTATCAGTGATCATAAAACTTGCTTTTTCAGCACTATTTCAAAGTCAGATCAAATATTTATCGTACTTATGGGAAATATTTACATAAGCTCTTTAAAACCTGAAATCTGAAAAAGTATTAAGACTCATTTGATTCCTTTCTGTAACTCAATGGCCCCTGAAAAAAAGTTTAAAGTGTGCAAACAGCACTGGCAGGAAGCAGCCTTGAAGAAGAGGCTCCTGTGTTCTCCCTTCAGTGCACTGACCACAGATTTTTCTCTTTCCTGTAGTTCCCAGACTTTAATTGCTGTCAACAAGAGCCACAATCTTTGAAAGATCATCAGTGAACCAGCTCCAGCAGCTGATTTTTAAAATATTTTTATTTAATTTTTGGATCCCGGCAGCTGTGTAGAATTGCTCTCTGACACAAATCTCTGTATTTTTTCTGCTGCCACCATACAGATTGCAATGGATGATAATTCTGCCAGACTGCTGCACGACACTCTACTTCTTAAAGGCTGGTCCCACTGTGATGACTCTTTCTTTTATTTAAGCTGGAAAAGTGGAAAAATCCCAAATCAAGTTGTCTGGGAACTGTGGTGCAATTAAACCTTGTGTTCCAAAAGACTGCATCTTTTCTTCCTGCCTATGATCAATTTATAATTACTCCAGAGGAAAAGGAAATCATGCGCAGCTAGAGGCAAGTCACAGGTCATCGCTGTGCTGAGATGGAAAGCAAGCTTTGTGCATCATAATTATGGAATTTTTCCTGGAACTTCTTTTTTTTTGCTCCTGTTTAGCTGCTAGGACCTCCACCTAATATATGTAAGTTTATCAAAGGGATCAGAGCATCTTTCAGGATGCTTTACAAAAAAAGAGCAGTAAAATCCACCAAAGTACCCAAATCCCACAGAAAAAAAAAAAAAAAAAAAAAAAAAAAAAAAAAAAAAAAAAAGCAAGCTCTTAAAATATATTTTATTAGGGAAATAGAATGATTATAAAGCTTCTTTAATCACTGAATATGGGATGCCTTCTCAGAAACAACTACCTGAAGCAGTTGCTGCCTCTCAGCGGGACTGTGGGAACACATCCATCACCTGGGCAGCCCCAGGAACAACTCACACAGCCCAGGAGCACTGGAGGAGCAGCAAAAGTGGTGAACAAAACCTCACTTTAATGTCCCTGTCAGCCTGCTAATGCTCCTTGTATTTACACAGGAGTTTTGTTCTTCACAGGTCACCTGAGCGCTTTATTTGATACTTTATATTGTTTTATCAAACCAGTATTTTAGTATCTTCAGTGTCCCTTGAGCTTGTAAGACATTCAAAGTTTCACTGCATCAGAACCCATGAGAGCACAGAATTCCCACCCCTTTTTGTGGAGGAGAGGCACTGGTGAAGGAATTGTTGTGGTTCCAGTAGCTGATGTGCCAGGCTGTTGTGTTTTTTTTACTTCTCACATGCAGACTGTACTGCTACCTGCTGAATCTACACATTTATTCTCCACGTGTGTCTTCCATCCAGAGCCTTGAGGCAGGGCCACACTTTGACTCCCAAACTCCATTGGATATCGGATACAAACAAGTCCTAATACGGATTTTCCCAAAGAATGTGAGAATCATTTAATGAAAATATTATACATCATTAAATAATTAAGGTTTATACTCTCATAAGAATTATTCCTGGGCAGCATCCAACCTTAAATATTAATGTGTAGGTTACATAATGTGCAGAAATTAATAACACTTTACTAGATATACATGGTTACCATGGTTTCTGGACATTTGAATTTTTTAATTTAGTTTATAAAACCCTGCACAACCCAAAACATTAATAACATGGATTAAAACTTTTTCCATCCGTTTAATATGCAATATACATGAGGACACTTCTATTTCTCAATATGCACTTTATCAAACTCAGTAAATTACTGTGTTCACACTTTCATTAGTTGTAGTCATGGAGTTGCAGATGGCTCTTAAAATCAGTTTTTCCTTCATTTTCCATTATTTTTTCAGGAAGCCTGTCTTCTTAGAGACTTCTTCCTCTTTAAAAATTTATGTCATGGAACCTCATGTTGTCAGGAACACTGATTGATTCATCAGTGCTGAGTATCCTGCATTGTTTCACACAGATTTCAAATCCTAACTTCACGCCACTCTTGCTCTCATCCTTTATCTTACAGCATAATGCACTGATGCTGATAAATTACTTATTAAGTACAAAACAACCCCAAAAAGCCAAAAAGTCCTTTATTGGTACCTAATAAAATAATAAACAAATGCTCTCTCAGGTTTCTAGGATGTTTCCAAAGCTCTGAAATGCTTCAAGCTTCTCCCCTTTAACCCATTTGTTGGATCACAGAGCCTGGCTGTGATCCCTCCACGCTTTCCTAAAGCAAGAGCCAGTGTCTGAACTCCAGGAATACTCACCACTAAAAGACCTCAGGGTTCTGCTAGTGGAAATTCTGATTTCTCTTCTTAGGAAAATCCCCAATTTTTGAGGTCCAAACCAATCAAATTGGTCCTGAATGCTGATATCTGAGATTGCCATGCTCGTTCCCTCTCTGTGTCCATCACACATCTTTCAGACCTCTGTTATTATTTTTTTTTTCTGCAGTATTTCTCCAGGGATTTTTCCCTCAGTTACAATAATGTATTTCAGGGAGGTGGGTAAATGTTCATCTGCAGGAATATTCAAAGAAAGGACCAGAAAAAAATGCGAGGGCCAGGGGTCCTCAGTGATTGTGTTACAGCAGACATAGAAACTTGGGGCTAGGATGAAATTAGAGAAAAATGGCACAAAACTGGCACCGTTGTTTAATATGTTTTTTTAAACTGTGGCACCACACAGTTTAATATGTGAATGAAATAATTCTACACTTCATCATCTTTTTGGATCCTTAGAAAAAGAGATATATATAAAGGGGAAGGAAAATACTTTTAGAAAAAGAAACACAACAGCATTTGAGAATTTTTTCCTGCAGTGAAATTTGGTAAAAACAAAATAAGGCTGAAGCAGTCATTAGAGTCTCTTCACAGTTCACTCCACAACCTTTGAGAATTTACATTTATGTGTCCAGCAGGTTCAGTGGAACAGGATTAGCCCATGCTCACTTGGAGGGAAGTTTCTGGATAATTTAAACTTTTCAGTTGAAAGCATTTGGAAAGGGAGCCAAGTGTTTGAGTTTTTGATTAAAGCCATCTGGTTTTGCATCAAGCTGATAGAGTTCTCGAAGCTAAATATTCCACACTCTGAAATTCATATATTGGTTTTATTTTTGGTTAAATTTAGCGGAACTCTGATGCCCCAGAAATAGAATCTCCTTCATCAATACTTTTTATTTAATCTTTTTCTGAAAATACAACATGAAGTAATAAAGATCCCTACTGGGATTATGAAGTTAGACTGTGATTAAATGAATCTTGACTTTAGATACATTCCCTTTGCAAAGAAAAAAAAGGGAAAAAAACCCAAACTGTGAGGCAAAACTCAACTGTGCAAAACCTCTGATAAGAGAGGATGGCACCAGTTTTCAGCCAGGCCCCTTTCAACCAGGGACACTCAACCAGGAGAAAACTCAAGGAGCTTTAAATGCTCAAGGAGCAGAAATGTCACCACCAAGGCAAGAGCAGCGTCATTTGTAATGCAAATAGAACCCTGTCCCATAGCATGTGTGGGCTGGTTACACACCCCCACCCCAAACTGGGCCTTGTATAAAGGAATGCAAGGTGGATCCAAAGCCACCAGGGCATCCCAGGAGCTCCTGCAGCTCTAACTTAAGGCCATGGAAATGAAAGAGGTCCCAGAAGCTTTCACAGGAATATGCCTGCAGTAATTACTATGCAAAGGAGAAACCTAAAAGAGAGACTTCGGTCCCACTTTCTCGTGTTCAAACTCACAGAAAAATCATTTACAGTCATGAGCCAAAAGCTACGTAAAATCATATTTCTCATTATTTATTTAATCATTAATTTATTTAAATGGTGTTTTTGATCACCCAGAACTTTATTCTCTGTATGTCCTTAGTGAGGACTATTGGAGCTGTCTGGAATGAAGTCTCTCCCACAGGGTATCACATCTTAGATATTTGAGAGGTTTTGGTGCGTTTAATGGCATTACTGATTACACAGTTAAACAGTTGAAAGCTTTGTATTTGCTTTTTCTGTAACAGCCAAAAGCGTTTCATTGTATCTACAGAAGAATGAGAGAACAAAGTGCCTTGATGTATTTTGCATTCTTGCTTGGCAGGGGTTTAAATGAACAATAAGATGTGAAAGAGGACATCCAGTTAACCACCCCCAAAAAAAAAAGTTAACATCTCTGAACATCTTTAGTTCACATCCATTTGCTGTGCATCAGCCTTGAGCACTCAGTGCTGGTGAGTAGCTGTGGATCAGAAGTGGAATTAGAAGTTCATCCAGTGCACACTCTGCTTTTCCTCTGACAACTCACATTTCTCTTCCTTTCAGCTCTTCCAGTGATCCTTATCATTGTTCAAAAACCTTTTCCTCATCTCCTCCCTATCCTTCTGATGAACCTCCAGTATGTATTCAGCTAGTTCATTCACCCTGATTTTCACCCTATCTGACCCTGAAAACCACTGAGATTTTTTTTTTATCCAACCAATTTGGTGGCACAGCCCTCATTTTCTCCTTTGCTTCCCTTCTTCTGGTATCTGGCCTTATCTTCAACTACCTTAAAGTGTCTCTTTCCTTTAGGCATTTCATTTATTGCTTGGTTTTCTGAGGTCAAGAAAACCGATGGAAAACTGTCAAGAAGAGGTTCTCTTTCTATTGTGCAATAAAAGTTCCAAAAAAAAGCCCAAATCCAACAAAGCAAGAAAATAACCAAATTCCTCCAAAAACATGAGCAGCAGCACGTTTCCCAAGGACACAGAGTAAAAACACACCATGAGCAAAAATAACTGAAATTAATGAAGCTAGTAGCTGCTCAGGCTCTCACAAAATTGATCTCCAGATCACGTAGTCCTCAAATAATGACAAAGAAAAGGGAACAAAAAAGCCCTTTACTTCTCCAAAGAGGTATTTTTCAGTTTTAAGAGTAAAGAGAGATCTTTTGGGACGAGACAGTTTCAAGAAAGAAGTTGCAATGTTACAGTGACCTGGAAGTGGCAGTGAGTGATGTTCTGTGCTTCAAGAGCAGATTTCTTTAGAAGACAGTGGGAAAAGGCATCAGCTGCAGGTTGTTTCTTGAGTTTCCCACTCGCACAAATTCAACTGTGATTAGAACGGAAAGAGGGAAACAGACGATCCACACTGTGTGTGACAAAGTGACACTGCAGCAATGTAAGAGCCAGTAGCTGGCACAACATTCTTGCCATCTCTGGCCATCTAGTGGCATTTTTCTCTCTACAAAATATAACAAACAAACAATAATTATTTCAAAGAGAAACAAACACCCCAACAGCCCATGTATGTTAAATAATGGGCTTGCAAGTACACAAATATTGTCATCTTATTAATGCTGTGGCACAGAAAATCGGTTTAGAATCTTCACAGAATCACACAATGGGGTTGGAAAAGACCTTTGAGATTACTGAGTCCAACCTGGATGCTCTGCAGCCTGGTGTGCTCCAGTGCAAATGTCCAGGGATGTGTCATACCTGGTGGCTTTGCCTGGCGTGAGTGGCAGCCTGGGGATTCTTGGAGGATGGGTGGTGCAACATGTGCTGCTATTGAGGCACCAAAGAGGTCTGTCCCTGTGTTTTGTCACTGAAGAGGTACTTTGGAACAGAAATGGCTATGGTGAAAACAAATGTTCTGGCTGTCCTGCAGCGCCCAAGCACCTGGAGACGGGACAGGGAGCCCTTTTCCCAGTGAGGTGTCCCAGCTCGCAGCCTGACAAGAAGCACAAGCAGCCCTGGAGCTGGAATCTCTGGTATCCCAGGGCTCCTTCCCCGCCCCAGCCCTGGAGGCACAGCCAAGGAGCGGCACCATGCCTTGGTGCCATGAGTGGCAGCTCTGCGGGGGCAGCTCTGTGCCAGGTCCTGCGTTCCTCAGGGCGAGCCACGAAGCTGTTGGGACGGTCCAGCAGGGTCAGGAGGTGATGAGGGTCTGGAGCAGATCTCCAGTGAGGAGAGACTGAGGGAGTGCTCGGGCTACAGAGGACTGACAGTGGATCTCACCAAGGCATACAAATATCTCTAAGGGGTGTCAGAGGACGGTGCCAGACTCTCCAGTGGTGGTCACAGACTGAAATACTAAAATCCACCACAGCATGAGGAAGAACTTCTCCACACCGAGGGCGGCAGAACACTGAACAGCCGCACAGGGAGGGTGCACAGTCTCCCCCTCCGGAGACATCCCAAACCCAGCCTGGACGCGTTCCCGCGCCGCCTGCCCGGGGTGACGCTGCCGTGGGTGATCTCCGGGGGTCCCTGCCGACCCGAGCCGTTCTGAGATCCCCTGGGGCCGCTGACACCCCGCACCTACCGGGGCAGGGCAGAGCAGGGCAGGGCGGAACTGCCGTTCCCGGCCGCGGGGCCCCGGCCGAGCTGGAGCGGCGGCGGCGCCGAGGCGGCGCTTCCTGCGGGGCGGTGCCGGCAGGGCCGCGGGCTCGGCTCCGGCCCCGCTGGGCTCCGCTCCCCGCCCGTCTCCGCTCCCCCCGGCCTCGCCATGCAGCGCTTCACCGTCAACATCAAGCTGCCGGCGCGGACCCTGACGGGCGCCCTGAGCCCGCCCAACCGGGGCGCGGCGGATTGGTGAGGGCCGGGCCGCGGGCGGGGGGCCCGGCTCGGGCTGGGGCCGGCAGCCCCCGGGCAGCGCCGGCAATCGGGGCTGGGATAGCCGTGGGTCCGGGTGGGGAGCCCGGGGGCTGCTGCTGTCCGGCCTGGGCAGGGACAGAGCCGTGCCCAGGGGCAGCGTGGCCCAGCCCCTCCGGCAGTGACACACGGGGGCCCATTGAAGGTTGAGATTAGATCAGGAGATCAGGAAGAAATTGTTCCCTGTGAGGGTGGGCAGGCCCTGGCACAGGGTGCCCAGAGAAGCTGTGGCTGCCCCTGGATCCCTGGAAATGTCCAAGGCCAGGTTGGACGGGGCTTGGAGCACCCTGGAAGGTGTCCCTGCCCATGGCAGGAGTGGCACTGGATGAGCTTTAAGGTCCCTTCCATCCCAAACCATTCTGTCATTCTGTGGTTAACTTCTGAAGTCAGACAGGCCTCAGGAGATTTTCACTGTTACTGTAATCATTGTTTACATGCTCCTTTTTTTTGTCTATAAATAAGTCAATTAATAAAAAAATATGCAATTAATTATGTTGTTGCAAATATATTTCTTACATCTAAGATTTGGGAACGCTCTTCATGAATTCCTGTGTGGTGTTTTAAACTTACAGAGGAAGATTCTGAGATGGGCACAAAGAGATGCTTTGTGGTGGCCAAGACTTCCAGCAGACAGCGCAATATTATTTTATAATGCTTTTATGTTACTAAATAGTATTTACTCTCTGATAAACATCAAATATGATGTCTAATAGCATGCATTCAACTTCCCAAAACACCCCTCATTCCTGATGTGAAGGGCTTTTGCTCTGTTCTACTTGTTGATGGTGCTCTGTGCTCCTCAGGGGCTGGCAGGGTTTGATTGCCTATGGATGCCATTCCCTGGTGCTCGTAGTGGATGCCAACTCTGCTCAGACCCTGCAGGTTTTGGAGAGACACAAAGCCAGTGTTGTCAAGGTGAGATGTGCCTGGTTTATGGTGGATTACTTGGTTCTGGGGTTTATGTTATCCTTTTAAATCACTGGAAATGCTTGATATGATGTTCCATGTGACTACCACATGAAATCTGATGTAAAATACATGTATTTTATGTGATCTCTTTTGCAGCTAAGTCGCATCATACATGCTGAAATTTGAGTTGAGGTTGATGGTATATCTTTCTAAAAAATATAGAATATAAAAGATAGAATATTTGGAAACGTGTTACAGAACATAGATATGTTTGTAGGAAAGCTGTTAACCTAAGAGGATTTCAAATGAACATTACAAAGTACCAAATGGAGCTCTTTGCTGCTGCCTTTTCTGATCCTCCCTATTGTGGAAGTGCACCATTTGTCTAGAAAGTTGCTTTTAACCTCTTTCTTCTTTACTTACTTAGAAAAGGAACAATAACAGACAAAACTGAAGGTTTATTTTAGTGATATAAAATGGCTAAAATTTTAGCTTAAGTGCAGGGTACCTGTACTTTCTTTTGAAGGTCCTTGACTTGGAATTGCAGAGTTTGATTTTGGGTGGAGGGTGGAACAGGATGTCTTTCTTTAGTTCATAATTTCTTTGATTGTGGAAAATGACAGATTCACTTAGGGTTTAGAGGATTGTTTGGCTGGCAGATGTGTTTAAAGGTCCTTGGCACAAGTGCTGTATTTATTAGAAGGCTGTCAATAATTTTTGAAGAATAATAAGGTCTTAGGTAGGGGGGGTTGGCGGGATCTTTTTGTAATAGAAGAAAAAGGTTGAATGTGCCCTCTGCTTTAATATTTTCACTTAGCTTATGTAACAAATGGTAGCAAAATTAGTTTTTGGTCCTGCAGAGACAGAGTTTTAATAAGTTTTGGTTACATTCAGTAGCTTTGAGAAGTTACATTATTTCAACAGGAAAAGAAGTGCTGAAGACCAATAATTTATAAGTTAATTTTTCAAAGCCACTACGTGAAGCTTTATGAGCAGAAGTAGACTGTAAGAAAATGGCTAATTTATGAGGTGGAAGAATGAAAAAAAAATTCTCTTCTACTGTGAAGAAGTGAGCATTATATAAGAAATGGTTATGAGGCCATGATCATTGCAGATACCTTTACATTGCTAAGAAATTTTCTTCAATTCCTAAATTAGTTTCTTTTTTAAGAGTTTGTAAATGCTAAGAGCACAAATAAGCTGGAGTGGATCTTTAAGAAATCTGCTATGTAAGTCTAGCTTGAACTCCTTGGAGTAAACTCAGTCCACTAGGAACCTTCTCCCCAAAAACCTGTGCTTCAGTTTAGAAAAATTCCAAAACACACATCCGTTATGAAGAAAACAAAGAAAAAAAGCAGTTGTTTCATAATCCATAAACCAGTCCATTTTGCTATTTCCCTTTATTTTCCATCCTCTCCTTTGGCTGTTGTAACTATGTCTGGAATAGGTAAAAGCTGCACTGAAAATGGATCCGTGTTAGTTGTCCATCTATCCAGATGGGTTTGTATGGATTATATCTGATTTTACCTTTACAAAGAGTGTTGAAACGTGCTTTTACAGAAGAAAATCTAATTAGAGGAGAAGTTTTTTGATCCCTCACAAGAATGAGAGGATTGAAATTATGTTTGTGTCCTTTCTGGTGCATTAATAAGCAGCAATAATGAGGCTTTATAAATGAGGTGGTATGGATTGTGAAAATTAAAAAAAAAGTCACCTCTGGTTCCTGTTTCTGACCAGTGCTGCTGTGTTTTGAAGTCAGGGTAAACAGTGGCTAATACTGTTAGAAAATAATTTCTTTTAGCAGAAGGTCAGGTCCTGTGTGGGGACTTGTTGGATCAATGTGACTGCAGAGAGGAAAGAGCTTCATGGTGTGGGAGCAGCATGTGGGCGCTGGTTAGGGCTGGTCATGTAAAGATCTCCTTTTTTGTTGTTCTGAAACTTGGTGACAGCTCCTCCCTTGAGAAGGGATGTTTTCCGGACTTGGAATTTGCTTTGAAGTAAGATACATTTGACTGAGAAATAAATACCTTTGTAGGTTTTTACAATTACAGTTACACAGCCACCTGCAGATATCCTCAGGGGCAGTTCTCTCTTGAACAGCAGGGAAGCAGGAATTGCAAAAATGAGATTTGTAGGTAGAGAAGAGTCTCTCAAGAATTCTTTGTGATTCTGATAGAAACATGCTTTGAGTTTATAACTAGAGATTGTGTGCTGTGCGTGTGTCACATTTGTTTAATTTATTCAGCTGGTTTGTGAGACACATCCTGCTCACACCTCTGAGAGGGGCAGCACAAAGGTGCCAGCAGGGCTCTGAATGCTGCTGTAAATCTGGTTCATGGTGCAAAGTCAGTGGTGCCTAATGATTGTCCTGTCTGAGCTTTTAAATGTCAGGTTTTCAGCATCTGCAGAAAGTCCTGTGTTTGCCTCACCCTTTCTGTGACAGGCAGTGACAGCACACAGGGTGGAATTTTTGTAGCAGGTGAATTCCCATCACTTATCTTTATTCTGCCAATGTCTGCAGTCCCTCTTGGGGCAGAAGTTCACCTTAAAAGCAGATAGCAAAAAGCAGGTCCATGTAGGATAGATAAGGAAGAAGTCAGTGTTATCCATCCCCTTGTAATCTGGGAGGAATTGTAGACAGAGTGTTTCAGATTTCAAGGCACTGATTTCTCCTAAGTGTTGCCAGTTTACAAGCCTGTGCAGCTTGAAATCCCAAACTGGAAAGTGGCACCTGGAAATCAGTGGTGGCAACGTGCTGAAAATAACCAAAAAGATAACAAATGTTCCATCCGCAGGAACTTGGCTTTGTTTTGTTATGAGACAACACATAAATTAGAGACTAACTTTCCTTCCTCACTAATACCACAGTATATTTGTCAGATTAGGAAATTTACATGTGTATAAAAATGGAACGATAACTTTTCAGCTTTCATTTGATTGGATGTCAGTGGGTTTAGGTTTGTGGGTGCCCTCAGAAGTTTAAACATTGCCATTTGGTTTCCTCTAAATATTTGAGTAAATTCTCTTTATCCATGGTGCATATTGTTGTAGTTACCTTCAGGAGCAAGAGTTGTTATTTATGTAATTTGAGAATATCAGCCATGCAGTCATGCAGCACAGTGCTGACCTGCCTCAAATTTACACAAGTGATGGTGGCTTAAAGGTATGTTACAGATACTGTTGGCATTAACTGTTACTGTGCTTTTTTATTCAGTTCATTATCAGAAAAACATGAACTGTGGTGTCTGTGCCATATATTTGTCTCCTTTAACCAATTCCCATCTGTGTTTTCAGGTTAAATGGGCTAAGGAAAATTACCACCACAATATTGGCTCTCCTTATTCCTTACGTTTGGCTTCTGCTGATGCCACGGGGAAAATCATTGTGTGGGATGTGGCAACAGGAACAGCTCGCTGTGAAATCCAGGAGCATTCAAAGCCCATCCAAGGTAATGACAGTGCCTTTTTCCCCTGAATCCCATGTTTATGTGGGATTTATTTTATGGAACATTGTGTACAAATCCATCACCTGCCTTTTATAAACTGTGCTCAGTTCTGACAGGGAATTTTCCTGTTGGGATTACCAGCACTTTCTATGTTTTCTTGTTGATTTTATGAGTAAATGGAAGATTTACTGTCGCCAGAGGAATGCTGTGAGATTTAATTCATTGTGGTGATGTTTTCCAAGGTGTTGTGACAAAAAGGTAGAATCTATTTTTATGAATGTTATTGATTGAAATAATAACATTTACTATGTCAAGTACAAATTCCTGCTCTTCAGCTGGAGTTGGGGTTTTTGGGGGCATTTCAGCTATTTTAAAAACTTGTAATGATGCTTATGTTATACCTGGTCGGCTTTTAAAATCTATTATATAAAAGTCCTCATATGAAATTAGGTTGTTTGGTTTTTGTTATTATTCTGTTTTATAAATCCTGTGAAAGAAAATGCAACATTTTAAGTCTGATACTGGGCTACTGAAAATTTGTTTATTGACTACAGTTCATTTTAGTTTTATTACCTTTTGTTAGTGTGTGCATTATAAATTGGGTTTTATTTATTCCTGACATTGATTCACTGGAGGTTTAAAGAAGTTCTCACCACACCATTTGAAGATTTCTGTGGTTTTTCAGACCAAATGAAGCCTTTTATTTTCTATAAAACCAGGGAAAGCTGTTACCAGTTTTTGTGTCCAAGTCCAAACTGATACTATCCCAAATATTAATTTTGTTCCCTATTTCTTTTGACAGACATGCAGTGGCTGTGGAATCAAGATGCTTCCAGGGATTTACTGCTTGCAGTTCACCCACCAAATTATATTGTACTGTGGAATGCAGACACAGGCACCAAACTTTGGAAGAAAAGTTATGCTGAAAATATCCTGTCTTTTTCGTTTGACCCTTTTGATCCTTCACATTTAGCTTGTAAGTTTATATTGTATAAATATGTATATACATATACATTGTGTATTTATAAAACAGTGGCACCTGGATGTGTGTGACCAGGGAAATTGTTCAGCTGGAATGTAAATGTTGAAATGAAAAGTAATGAATTGGAGAGAATAGTGTCAGAAATGCAAGTAAGAATTTGGAAAGCAAAGACAGGGAGCCTTGAGCCAGTGTGGAATCTTATTTCAGAAGGTGCTGTTGTGTGGGAGAGGGGAAAATAGACTTGAGTGGAGAAGTTAGAGATCTAAAAAGAAATGTTTGAGACTTTACAAAAGGAACTGTGAAGTGTGCAGAGGGAGCTGGAGAAAGCCAAGGATAGAGAGCCCTGTGAAATGTAAAAGGCTGTAAAGGGATGGATGCTAAGGGAGAAGCCAGGGAGATAAGTAGACCAGGAATAAATGTTATTTTCAACAGAAAGTATTTCAGAGGACTCAGTGTGAGATCAGTACCAGAAGCAATTCAGATATCAAGGGGGATGTAGTGCAGATTTATTAATTTTAGCAGAAAGAAACTGAGAGAAATAAGAGAGTCACCAGTTTATTCTTGAATTCAGCTTCATCACTCCTGATCTGCAATGAGACAGTGCAGTTGCCAGGCTTTGTAGTTTGGGGATTTTTTTATCTGCCATATCAATCAACCTTCTATAAACACTTCAACTGTACAGCTGAGCCTTGTACTGCAACATAAATAATGTGAATTAATGATTATTTGAGCAGTGCTCTGCATGAGAACAAAAGAATGGTGATACAGTCAGAAGTGTATTCTGTCTTCTATTTACATTGTGAATCATAAAAACAGTTGGTGAGAGAGAATAACTGAGCTTCTGCCAGTAATACAGTAGTTTTTAATATAAACTTAATTTTGAAAAGTTGAGGTTTTTGGATATTAATTGATTTTAAATGGACCATCTGCTGCTCTTTCAGTTAGAAAGTGCTGATTGTCTAGAATTGTGAGGTTTCCATCTGATAAAGTATTACCAAAGTTATTAATATTTCTCCTCACCAAGTGTCATTAAAATGGACTGCCACAATCAAATTGCAGACTGAATGGTGCTATTTTTCTTTCTTGGTCCAGTGCTCACCAGTGAAGGAATAGTGTTCATATCTGACTTCTCCCCTTCCAAAGCTCCTGCCAGCTCAGGGAAGAAAGTTTACATCTCCAGTCCCCATTCCAGTCCTTCTCACAACAAGCTGGCTGCTGCTACAGGGGCCAAAAAGGCTCTTGATAAAGTAAAAATCCTAATCAGTAATGAAAAACCAAGGTAGGTTGCAAATATTTCTTCTCAGATAATGCTTTGTATACCTGATTTTATCAATGTACTTAGGTTAAAGCCTGTAAGGTAGACAAGAGTATAAAAATTGAAGTAAGCAGTGTATCTAAGGGTAATTTCCCATGAATGCCAGGAAATGTCAGGGCCACCAGTGCTGTTCCTAAGTGAATTGCTTTGGATTTGAGATGTACAAGAATTGCACTTGTTCCATTTGAATGAAGTGCAATTTTTTAAATTACTCTGTAATTTTATTTAGACAAAAGTCAACAGAGTGTGGTTTTGGAAGTCAGTGAGGCTTTGCACTGCTCTGTCAGATAAATGGAAATCTGCAGTTATCTTGTGATCAAAATAGAGCTTACTTGAAAAAATGCACTGCAGGAAAAATGAAACTTAATTTCATTTTGAACTTGATCTATTCACTGACACAACCTGACAAAAGTTCATGTCTGATTTTACAGTGCTGAATCTGTAACACTCAACGACTGTCTTCAGTTGTCATATTTGCCTTCCAAAAGAAACTACATGCTCTTACTGTATCCCAGAGAAATTCTGATCCTTGACTTGGAAGTGAATCAGACAGTGGGTGTGATTGCCATTGAAAGGACAGGGGTGCCTTTCATACAGGTGAGCAAGATTTGATGGGTTTTGTCATTGTAACAGCAAATAATTCAATCGAACCCTTTCAGTTATTTTTACAAATTAATTGTCTTCCTTAGTCACAAATCCTCTAGCGGTAGAAATTCATGGGAGTGTTGCCTTAATGATAACATTTTTAATGAGTTGTTTAAACATCAGGAATTGTAGGCTCCCTTGCAAGTGTCCTTTGCAAGGGGTCAGATTTTGAATGTGCAATCTAACAGCCATCTCTCTGCCCAGGTAATCCCTTGTTTTCAGAGGGATGGGTTGTTTTGCCTACATGAAAATGGTTGTATCACCTTGAGGGTTCGCAGATCCAACTGCAGCATCACTGCAACTCCAAATGAGGAGCCAGGTGAGTTTTGCACCAAAAATGTCCAGAAATGAACTGTCATACATTTTAATTAATCATTTAACCCCAATAGTGACCATCATGCCTCATACAGGATGGTGAATCTAGTGCCCTTCTAGTGTTTTGCCTCTTATATGTTGAATTTAAATTTATGCTTCTATTTTGGTATAATTATTAAATTATTATTTAATTTATGTGTTTTCCCAAAACAATTTCCAAAACAAATTCAAAGGGTTTTTGAATTTGCTGATATTAAGTGCGAAATAGATAATATTAATCTCCTGAATATCCATTCATTGCTAAACAATACTTAAATTAGTAAGTGGCTGAACAGTCACATGTGCAGTAATGTTTTAAATAAAATATTAGTGTGTACTTTTTATCTTTAAGAAAAATGTTTTTTAGGCAAACACGAAATTTTAGAAGTAATTTGGTCAATTGGAAAAATTGATTTTAGACCTAAGATATGGGCTTAAATTTAGATTAAAATCTGAATTATTAAACTTTTGTCTCATGAAATGTTACTAAGAATGATCTTTTAAATCTAATGGTGGAGTCTGGAAAAAAGGGAAAACAGTGAGTTTTGTTTGTTCGTTTTGGTTTGGGTAGTTTGCTAATTTCTAGTGAACTACATTACTGGCTTCCAAGTGTACCAATAAACCTGGAGTTTTGGGTTGTGGAGAGCAGATGCAGGTTCTGCCCAGCTGTGAAACAATTACTGTTTTAGGTTTTGCCAGATTCACATGGAATAATGTATTACAAAGTTACATTTTGGAGAACTTTCAGAGCTTTGTTGTGTTCAGCAAGATCAAGAGTGTGTTGTTTTTGATTGCTTTTCCTAATTGTTGCACAGGGAGCACATGGATTTCAGTCACAGTGCTCAGTCATGTTTCACATTTCCCTCTGTTGATTGCTCACACCCCATGTTTTTCACTCTGTGTTCTCTGTGGGTGTTGGTGTTCCAGATCCAGAGCCAGTTCAGGAGCTGGTGTATGATTTAAGAAGTCAGTGTGATGCCATCAGGGTGACCAAAACAGTGCGACCCTTCAGCATGGTGTGCTGCCCCGTGAATGAGAATGCTGCAGCTCTCATAGTCAGTGATGGCAGGGTGATGATCTGGGAGCTAAAATCCAGCATTTCTGGCAGAAATGTGAGGAACAGGTAATGGGATTTACTTTTCTTTATTTTTCCAAGTGGTGTTCAGTATTTCATTGTATTTTAAAGGCAACAGGGATCCTTCTGTGCATGGGAGTGTTTCATGTGCTCTGCAGGTGTATGAGTGAAGGAGGAGGAACAAACTCTGTCATCCAGATAGATCAGTTCCCTTTCTTTGGGGAAGTACAGGAACTATATTTACTCTTTTTATTTTTTTTTTTCTTTCTTTAAAGGCAGTTCCATCCTGACTGTCTGGACTAAGAAAACAAAAGCTAGAATGACTGTTTTTTTTTTATTTTGGGAGGGCATTTTCCTCTCATTTGGCTTTCTTCAGACCACATAATTTTCCTTGGGAATGAATGCCTCACTTGCAGTCGTATGTAAGGACCAAATGAGTCTGTAAAGAACTATACTTTTAGTAGGGGAATGGCTTTCTGCTGCATTTATGTGAATTTGACACTGGGCAATATGAAGCTGCACAGCAGGTGACTGGAATATGGAGGTATAAATAATGTTTTTATACACAGAGCCTTTGGAATTTTAGATTTGGAGCAGTCTCTCAAAATACTATGTGAATTGATACAGTGCTTTGAACAGTCAAGGTATTAAGGTTGTTCTGCTGCTATAACCCTTTAAAGTACTGTGGAATAAAATAAATAACTTACTGCCATAAAAGAAGTAGAAGTCTTTTAAATGTCAATAGTACCAGATTTTCAACATAGATCCTCTTGTTGCTCATCAGAGATTTAGTGTTTTTATTCTTAGTGTTCCCAAAAACACTGATAGATGGATTCCTTGTGCTGCATACCCAGGAAAGCTGTTTAGAATCCAAATGTTCTTGGTTTTCACTTCTTCTGTTGTTAAGGGTTATTTCTAAAACATTGATTTCTGTCAGGAAAAATGAATATTATAAGAGCCACTCTTTGCTGATGACACAGAGTTGCCCCAGCCCAGCAGGACACCAAGGGCTGCCAGGCCTGCAGGGGCCATTTGAGTCCCTTCAGGGGCTGTTGAAGTCCCTTGGGGATGGAGATTGTGAACTTGTTCCCATTCCTTTTGCAGCAGTTCCAGTGCATCACCTCTGTATTCCCCAGTGTCCTTCTGTGGAATCCCTGTTGGAGCATTCCAAAATAAACTCCCAGACCTCTCATTAGACAACATGATTGGTAAGAATTTCTTTCATTGATACTACTGCTACTAATTTCTCATGGTTTTGAATCATTGTACATCTTGTCTTACTTAAAAACTCAAGGTATTTGTTAGAATTATTTTCTAATAGTAACTCTGAACTAGAAGAATTCCTCTTTGCTAAAGAAATTATCACATGAATCCTCTTGAGGATTTTATGTTGAGGACCAATGTTCCAAGTTCATTTTCTTTGAGAAAAAAAAGTGTTTTGAAATGGAATTTGGACAAAACACTTTGATTTTTTGTTACTAATCTTAGAAGCCAATTTATCTGACACATCCCCTCTTTGTGAAATCTACACAGCCACCAGTCTTCAGAAAAGCTCAGGAAGAGGAAGTGTGTCTTATGCATTGTTCGCAATTTTTTCTTATATAAATTTCTGTCTGAAAACCTTCTATAACATCTCCAGTTAAAATCTTCTACTAACAAGAGCTTTCATTTTCAAGCAGGGCAAGGTGCAAGCACTGGAGAAGAGTTCAGGAATTCATTCCTGCAGGAAGTGCACCTCAAATTCCTACTGACAGGACTCCTGTCAGGGCTGCCTCTGCCCCCGTTCGCCATCCGCATGTGCCCGCCCCTCACAACCAAAAACATCAAACAGTATGAGCCCATCCTTGCTGTTGGTGAGTGCCTTCAGCAGCTTATCCATTGCTCTGAAAGAATAGATTCTGTATTAAATTCAAATATAGTTGGTAGTAGAGAAAAAAAAATCTGTGTTGATCCTGTGTAATTTATTGCAGACAGTGACCCTTGTGTTGGTTTGGTTCTGTGATTTTTTGAGTTCTTTTTTCCTGCCTTGGGTTTAAGCAATGCTACCTGAAAAATGCAATATAGTAGCAAGTTTTTATTTAGCCTGTTATTTACTGTGATATTAGTCTGCTGATGCACTCAGCATTTTACATGTTGCTCTCACTTAATTCTGTATGTCAGTAAATAGGGACTTCTGCAGCCCTGCATTCCTAGAACAAGTAAATGAACTTTACAGAGACTTTATTTTTGCTCTGATGTGAATTTCTAAAATTACACTTGCAGCACATTATTTTTTCTGGATTAATATATTCTGTCTCACACAAATGTAGTTAAGTTCATATGGCTATTAGAATAGTTGCCAGTGAGCACCTGATGTATTAACTTGGAATTTCCCTATTTAAAGCTGATTTTTCTGGCATCCTCTTTCAGAGTTGTCCTCTAAACCATAGGCAGTCCATCATGACATGATGTGATGCTGCTAAAATGTTTTCCATGAGCTGCAACTGCTAAAAAGGTGAAATAGAAAGATTAGAAAACCAACAGGTGTAAAGTGCATTTACAGCAAGGTCTTTTTAAACTTAACATACCTTAATGGCTCTTCAGGTATCCATTGTTGTATTTCATAGAATCGATATGAATATAAAGAAGTGTCTAATGGAAAATTGTAAGTTTCAGTATTTCAGAAGGTTTTTGATGTAATTGAAGCTCAAAGCTACTGAGTTACTGATTTCTAATTTGGAAGAAGTCATTATTTCAGGATGAGAAAGCAGAATTGCTTTAATGATTCCATAAAATATACCCAGAATTCTCCCCTGGCATTATTGGGGGATAACAGCTAAAACGTTTCCTTGAGGCATTTACTCATCTCCAGTAATCAAAACAAAAAAGAAACATTCTTTTCTTCTTCAGCTGGGTGGGTGTGTTGTGGAAATGCAAGAAGAATAATCAAATTTTCTGCAGCCTCTACAAAACGTTTTGGGAAAGTGTCTTGATCTAAGTGGATATCAGTGGCTGCAGAGGGTTTAATACCTGGGATTTAAGTGCTAGAAATTAACATAGTGATTGTAAAATATAATAGTTACAGGTATCTAAAAATTAGAGAAAGAAAAAAATAGCTGTAAATCCTGCATTTTCACTAAAGCGTGAAAGAAAAGAATAAAACGTGTGCCTATATTTTTTAAATAAATTTTTATAGGTACAAGCAATGGCTCTGTCCTGGTGTTTCACCTTACAAGTGGACTCCTCCACAAAGAGTTAAGCATCCATTCCTGTGAAGTCAAGTAAGATTTTCATTTTCCTTCCTGCTATAATCCTTCTGGGAACCAAATGCTGAAACACCTGAGTGATGTTACCCAGCAGTGTGGGTGTCTTGCCTTGCTGTTGATGAAATCAGGAGAATTGCCTGTTGGGTGCTCTACCCTGACTGTGCCTTTGCTGTGTGAGACCCGGAACACCCTGACAAAAAATGTCATGAAAATTACATTGAGGGAAATACTGGAATTGCATTTGTGCCTGCTGGGCATGCATATGCCTGGGATGCATATCAACTGCTTCCAGTCTCTTCAGTGCCCTGCAGGGCAGAGAAGTCTTTTTAAGATGAGAAATTTTATTTATTTTATTACTATTGAGATTGGGTCCTTTGAAATTATGCTGGTTGGTGGGTCAGGGTTTATTTACTTTATCCTCCTGGGGCTGAAATTGCTGTCAAGACTGTTCTATCCTAAGGGAAGTAAAGGTAATTTTTTAAAGACTGAGTAGAGGTATTTATCCATCCTAAGAAGGAGCAGAGTAAGTTTTAAAGCTTCTGTGCTGTGTGTTTTTGTGCAAACAATGGCAGAACTTTTTGAATAACTGATGGCACATATATTCAAGGTGGTGCTTGCTGGATACATATTTTCAGGCAGATTTAAGCCTGGAAAATAAATGAAAATAAATGAAAACAAATGAAAATAAAATACTTATCTCTGGTACAAATATTTCTAAAAAATTGTATCAGAATTGTGTCATGAAGCCTTCATCTGGTTAAGGTCTGCATTTGACTGCCTTCTGCAAAAATTTCAGTACAGTTACTGAGAATAGGCAGGTCTGAGAGTTCGTCATAGAAACCTGCTTGGAACCTACCACCAAAATGAGGTGACTTTCTTTTATGTTTGTGGTGTGATTGCTCAGCACTGTAAGAATAAAGTTCCCTTTTCTCTTCTAAACAATTGAATCTCTTGGTTTCATACCACTGACTACACATGAAATTATTTTCATTTTATGCTTTCTGTTGTGCAGCAGAAGAGGAGAGTCCTTTTTTATTACAGTGATTATAGCACTCAGAATGAAAAGCCCTACTCACATTTCACATGTCAAAAAAGGAAGTAAGATGGAGAGGGAGGAGGAAGGAAACAGAATTTTGAAAAAAACTTTGTGTGTTACTAGAAGTATTGTTAGTTTGGGCTTTTCAGTTTGTAAAGAGTTTGGAGCTTTTGAGAAACTTTAAGAATATATTAACTTTCTAGTTCTCAACAAGTCTTTTTAGAATTCATATAAAATGTTCGTGAATTCTATTCAGCCATATTAGCTGTTATTAGGGTAAATCTTTTATATATTTGTTACAATTTCCTCAGTTTTCTGAATGACTTTCTACATAATTTTTACTAGTTCAAGGGAATGCTTTAAGCAATTTATATTAAGGCATGGGGGTTCTTTTCTTTTTTTAAATTGATTTTCATGGAGTGCGAAAGTTTTTCTTTCACTGGCAATTGTTACTTTACCTCTAAAATGTGGATGGATTGAATAAATCCTCTGTTTCCATTTTATCTGACAGAACACCTTCAGGGCCATCATTATTTTAGTATGTAATTGAGAATACTCTGAAATTGTAACTCAAGGCCAGCAGAGTTCTCTGTATTTAGGAAGAGAATGTAATAAAAAGAAGGCAATTTTCCTTTACAAGTCAAGTGTTCTAAATTAATGGCTGCTGAGTTGTTTGGGTGTTAGCAATTATGATTTCTTTTTTCTTTTTTTTTCTGGTTTTTTTGAGATTAAAGTGTTCTACATCTGTAGTCACGTGCTGATTTTTTTTTCTTGGTTAGTTTTTTGTTTGTTTTTATTTAAACTTTGTGACAAAAGGTAGGAGGAATTGAATTGCCTTTCTGTCCTTCCTTTTAAAATAGTTTCTACTTGTGGGTGACCTTGAATATTCATTTTATTTATGATTATTACTTAGCTTTCACTATTTGTTTAGAATTATGGAAGTAAATACTTTTCTGCTGAGTTAAATTTCATTTTTATAAGGAGATTGAGGCAAGAAGCAGCAGAAATGCTTAAAGCACAAAAGAGGGAAAATCAATCAAGCCACTGCCAGGACTGTAAATGAGGGGGAAAATCCAGAGGAGAATTTTGGCCTGGCAGAAACTGGGAGCAGGAGGTCAGGATTCCTTCAGGACAGAGAGAAATACAAATCATTCTTATTACTAAGAGAAGTCATGAAATAAATCAAATACCTGTGGACAGTAGGCAATACAGGAGATAATAAAACATCTTCAGTGCAGAGAAGAATATATTTGAGACATCCAAAAAAAAAAAGCCTGCAGTGCAGCTTTCAGTTCAGTGGCATATTTGCAGCTCTCAATGCTGCTTTTGCTTATTCTGATAGTAAAATAGCTGTGACTGGAGCAGTGCTGCTCATTCTTTTTCACCGAAGCTCAGCAAGTTCAAGGCTGCAACAGCTTTTATTTTTGAAATTAAAATCTCAGTGGCTGTAACAAGAATGTCTATGGCCTGCAGGCACGACTTGAAAATTACTACATTACATCCAAATTTTAGCAGTTGAATTGAAGCTGTTTTAGCATTTGAATTTCAGCTGACTGCTCTTTGGGAAACTGCTTTGCAAACATTCATCACCTCTTTAAAAAAAACTTTCCTTGAATAGAGACATTAGAATGAAAAATATCTAGCACCACTTTGGGAGCACATATGGTTTAATTTCCCATTTTGCCTTTCTCTTTTTCTTACAACCCTTAAATTTAAGTAGCAGCTGCCATGTCATAAAGTCACAACAATCTTTTCCCAACTAAAAATGTAATTTGTGTTTTTATCCACTTCAGTGCACTTCATGATTTGTTTGCATTGGAAACATTAATCAAAACAACTGAGTCTCACTCCTGAAGTAACTTGAGACAAGTTGAATATATGGAATCTCCAAATATTGCATTTTAAAAGAGTGGGTTCAGTCTGAAAAATGGTTGGCAGCTGAATGTAGCCCTTCATTCTGATAGTCAAAGATGGTTTTTATGAGCAAATATTTGCTATTTCAAAAAGGAAGGCATGACTTGTTTCAATCATTAAAATTTGAATCACTGTCTTCAGATTCTCAGTTTCTGTGTATGGCAGTGACAAAAGTTAGGTTGTTTCAGGTGCAAGCAGTTAGCTGAGCTAAGGTTTCCTTTTGATTTTGAGTGTCTTGGGTTTCTGTAGATCTTTATTGGTATTGACAGATGGCCAGACAGCAGCAGAGAAAAAGGACTTGCCCTGGTAAATCTGAGCTGATGAAAGATGTGTAGAAATGCTTCGGGTCTTTGCAGGAGAATGGTGAATGACTACCAGCAATAACAATGCATTAGGAGTGGACTTTTCCCAAAAAACAGAGCTGAGATAAATGAAAAAGTGTCAAAATTCACATTTCTTCCATTTCAGAAAGCTCCCTGGATTTATGACCCTTTGGAGACTTGCAATGTCACCCATTACTGCAGTTGTAGATTTCTATTCAATCGTGCCTGAAATGTTTCAATTAATAATTGAATACTTCTCATTTTGATTGAAATTAATGGTTGAACTTCCATAGGTCCTGCTGGGGAAAAGATTGGGCCTTAAATTTTTAACTTTTTTGAGGACTTAGGAATAAAGCTTTCTATGTTTTTAAAGCTTAAACTAAAATAATATAAATATGGCTGTAAATTGAATGTGCAAAATATTATGGGAGTGCTTTTTGGTATCACCCATGTACATTGTATTTAGGAAACTTCTACTTAATGCAGTGTGAGTTGGATTTAGTGACAGTAAATCATAAATACTGGTATTTTTCTTATTCATACTGTACAAGTATTCTTGCAAAGCACGCAGTTGATGTAACAGAATTCTTGTCCTGGGAACAGTTCTTAAGTAATCTGTGTTTAAAGGCTTTGAGGAAACCTTAAATCCTTTTATCTGTGTTAAAATGGAGTTGAGCACATGTGTTTATTACAGCTCAATTTTCTTTAGAGGAGCTCCTTGATTTATTTCACAGATAAAGCAATTTTGACAGGCACCAAGTGTGTGTGGGAAATGAGGCTGGAGACGGGTCTTGTTTAGGAGCAGTCCCACCAGTGCCACTTTCTGTCCTTTTTGCCCTGTAGTGGATATTTCAATATTTCAGGAATTGGATGAGAGTCCATCTGTGCAGCCAATATGTTCTGAGCACTGGAATTTTACATCCTTGCAGCTGTGCAACGTGATTTGCTTGGGAGCTGCTTTGGCGTGAGCTAAAAGAACAAAAACCAACTAAAAAGAAAAAAAAAAAAAAAAAAAAAAAAAGACCAGGTTTCTGGGGCTTTTGTGAAATCTCTTCAGGGCCTCTCTTTTTATGTCATCTTTATTTCTCCTCTCTCTGGACTGAAAGAATTAAGTCTACCCACACTGCCACCCACATGAGTATTTTCCTGTGTGCTGGGAAATTGGAGTTGTTTGATAGTAACCCCTGATTTGATCAGAGCAGGGCTTTTAGTTCACTCTAGTGCTGAGTATCTGTGAGAGCTTTTGGCAAAAGTTAACTGTGTTTCTACCTGAATTTTTGATTTTAACCAAAGTGGAGCTAATGCAGTCTGAAAAGAAAGCTACTCTTAAATTTAATTCAGTAACATTATACTCACACTGTAGCTGTTAAAGTGTAGCTTCTTTTTATGCTTAAATATGATGTTTCCAAAAAGTGTAGAAAATTACTTCTGTGCTGGGTTTTTAAGAATATACATTAAAAAAAAATACTTCAGACTCGTAGCAATTCAGATATTTTGGCTAATGTGCTCCATGTATTTCCTTCTGATCCCAGGGGAATTGAGTGGATAAGCTTGAGTGGGTTCATTTCCTTTGCCACATCAACACCCAACAATCTGGGCCTGGTCAGGAATGAGCTGCAGCTGGTGGACCTTCCCACAGGTTTGTGTTTCCTGAGAAATCTGCACCAGGAGCTGACAGATTTGCTAGGGAGTAACAAATTCTGACTACTTTTTTTTTTTATTATTCCTTCTGTTGTCATGACAAAATAATATAATAGAGGAACTTTAACTGTTTCTGCTCTTCTTTGTGAAACCACAAGATGTGTTTTGTCTGGTGCTCTGCAGACAGACCTGAACCAACACCTTTGCAAAAACATCTTGCACTTAGTAAAAGAACAATAAGTGTCAGCAAGGGGGTTAGAAGCAGCCACCAGGGTATTAGTGGTGAATTTTGTTCACAAAATACAGATATTTCCACATTTCCAAATGTGTTTTGTCACAGTCTGCACCCACTGTTTGGTGTGCACCTGAAATAGTGTTGAACCATTTGTTGTGGTTTGTTTCAGCAACAGGATGGTCACAGCTTAAGTATGAATGAGTGTAAAAGGGATTTTAAAAAATAAAATCTGATACTTTTATAAAGAATTAGGGAGGATAAAAATTAAATAACTGTTAAAAGATACTGTTGATAGCAAAATTAACAGGTTATTTGTGGTTTTTTTCAACTATTTTGGCTTCATAATGGATGATAAATATATTTGTAATGAACTCAATATTTGCACAATATAAGGAGGTATAATTGGGGAGATTAGACAGTCCAGAACAGGAAGCACTTCAATAATTTTAAATTATTTTTGAATGTGAAAAGCTGGAGCCATTTAAGTTCTAATGGAAGAGCCTGAGTCTCGTAGCACATGGTTAGTTCTGAATTGCTTTATGTAAAGTGATTTTTTTTTTTAATTGAGTTTTTTTAAGCTTATGGAAAAACCTTGTTGTATTTCCAGGGTGCAGCACAGAGAGGTTATTCTTTCAGCAAAATATTGTTGTAAAGGTTTTTTATATTGTTCAACTGTTCCAAATCAAAACAGAAAAGATGCATGCATTAGGAAATTATTCTCATGTAAAATGAGAATCTGATTTTTCAGTCAGCTTGTGAATCAGTATAGAACATTTATTGACAGGAGTCATAAAAGATTCAGATTTTCTGCAGGTGACTAAGATTTGAGTAAATGTGAATATCTGAGAGCATTTGGTTTGCTTAAAAATGGTATATTTCCTCTTTTAAAGCTTTCAAGAAAGGCACAGCAATTTAACTGTTTGATTTTTGCTTCTTCCTCACTTTGGAGCCCAATTTTCTATTTTAGGCCTGGGAAAACTCTGCTGGTTCAGATTCACTTTGACAAAATTCACATGTACAAAGGTGAAATGAACAAAATTCACATGTACAACTGAACAAAAACATGAAAGAAAATTGCTAAGTTGTTGAAAATGGATGAGAAAGAATCCAGTAGCCTCTGACAGGAGAGCTCTAACTCATGTTCTTGATAACTAGATTTATTCATGTAGCTAGTGTAAGTAATTTAGCAGTGAGCTACAAGAGGAGCTAAAGTTAATAGCTGGAATTTTTTTGGAAGCTAAGGAGAATGAAGATTGCGTAGAAGGTGCTGTTTGTAGGTCATTATTTATTTCAGTAATATCTCTAACACCTATAATTCTGCCACACTTCCTGTAAGTGGATGAAAATTTTGTTGGGGATGAGATTATAAACTCTTAAGATTTACTATTTTAGCTGAAAAGGAAGAGAGAATGGTTCTGATAAGTGTAGAATTACACCATGAAATACTATCACAGTTCATGGCAGAGTTAATTTCTTTTATCAGACTTGAAATCTATTAATGAATTTCCTCCTTGGGGAATGGAGAGAATCTCTCATTGGCTTTGAGTGGAAAATAATAACTCTTTGAACTCTGTCTCTATAATTTATGTAATGCTGATGCATCCATTTCAGTTGCTGTGCTGTGGAACTGAGTCAGGAGTTAGATTTGACAGTAGAGTTTACAATATATTTGGTGTAAACTCTGAAATGCAGTAAAACGAAATGCAGTAAAACTTTAACAATTTTAAGAGTAACATTAGAGATGGCAGGTGATTTGGAGATGTTCTGGCTTGGTTTGTAAACTGGTTCTGTTTACAAACAGAGCAATTTATTAGCTATTTCTCAATTTCTGTTTAGTTCATTGACTGTTTCTGTTGTGCCCCCGTTGTGTGCTCCAGGCAGGAGCGTTGCGTTCCGTGGGGAGCGAGGCAACGACGAGCCAGCCATCGAAATGATAAAGGTGTCTCACTTGAAGTAAGTGCATCAGCCTTGGGAAGTTTATAAATTTCACTGCACTGCGTGAAAATCCTCATATCCATCTAGATATTCCAAGAAAAAAAAGCACTTCAGAGTGTATAGAAAAAGTATTCAACAGCATCAAGAGGAAAATGCTGCAAAATATTAATTCCAAGTGAAAAGGCTGTGAATGGTTCCGTGGTTGACTTTGTCACTTCAGGATCCACTCACATTGCAAAATCAGTAACTAATATTTTATTTCTTACAGGAATTATCTTTTATGAACAGGCTTTTAGATAATATTTAGGAGAATAAAAGTGCTGAACTGCTTTTTTCAACTTAGATTCTGCTACAAGTTAATTCTCTTTTCCATAACTTAAGCCTTACTTAAAACTAGAAAGTTTGGCATTAAAGATTGGATGATTATTCACATTTATTTAGCTTTTGTAAGTATTTCACACCTTAGTAATAATTGTCTGTTGGAAAACCAGATGTGAGAATATAGTTGTTTAAAAAGTTGGCTGATAAATGACCAAATAGTTTCCTTTCAAGTCCTCATTATTTTGAGCTCAGGGCTGTGACAGGAGGCCCTGATTTCATTGTATCAAAAATAATAGTTGTAGTACTTGGGAAAATTACTTCACTTTCTTGTATAAATGAAATTAAAGTCGTGTTGAATTTAATAGGGCATTGTCTCTAAATCTTCAAAGCTTCTTCTTTACAGCGGAGGAAAAAAATTAATGTCCTCTAGCTTGCAGAGGAATATTTTTGTATGTAGGAGTTCCAGAGAATTTGGAAGAGTTCAGCCATATAATGTTCTTATTAATGCATTAAAAATTAAGAACAGCCAAGGGCTTAGATGAAGAGGCTGGAGAGTGTTGAGTGAGACAGGAAAGGAGGTTCACTTGCAGAGAGAGGAATGTAGTGCCTGAGAGGACAAATTGCTGCATGGCCTCTCCATTTTCAAGTTAAATGTGAAAAGTGGTAGATTAAAGGTCTTTACACTCATCCAGCTCCACAAATGAGCAGTCTGAAGATGTGACTGACCAGTGGTTTAGTGTGAGATGATTTTATGCTCATTTATCCCTGGATTAAGAAGTGATATGCATCTATCTGCAGGAGGGAAAAAACTGTGTCCAGCCTGCAGTCTTGTGTGTTTTCCTGGTATTTTGTGCCATCAGCTCAGGCTGAACATGGTGAGATCAGAGGTGCTGCTGCTCTCTGAATTATTCCCTTGTCTCCTCCACAGTAACTGTGCAGAACCACCTGGCATAAATTTATAATTCTGTAAGCTTTGAAGAGAACTCTTTTTCAGACATTCTTTTGCTCCTCAGTAACTCAAGGGAATCACGAGCTTCAGAGGGGGTTTTGATTTGCTCTGCTAACTCTTGAGGGCCTCCAGAGTGCTGGTGTGAAGTAAAATGCTCAAAGGACTCTTGCTGGAGTAAATTCTCATTTGTTTCAGGCAGTATCTAGCTGTGGTATTTAAAGACAAACCACTGGAGATCTGGGATGTCAGAACTTGCACTCTGCTCAGAGAAATGTCTAAAAACTTCCCTACAGCCACTGCTTTGGTAAGGAATAAATTCCGTTACTTTTTAATAAATGTAATACATTGAAGTAGTATAAAATCTTTGAACAATTTTGCAGCAAGTGTTGCTGTAGCATATACAGATAAGTGCTTTAACATTTCATCTGTCACCAAATGGAGGCAGGAAAAAATGTGGTTTTGGTGAAGAAATCTGCTCTGCCCCTTGGGTGATGGAGGGAGGTATTACAGAAAGCAGCTTTCTTGGAAACTCCAGTAAATTCAGGGAGTAAACCTTTGTCTTTTCCATTTTTCCTGGGCCGCTTTCCACAGGAGTGGTCCCCTTCCCACAACCTGAAAAGCCTGAGGAAGAAGCAGTTGGCAGCCAGGGAGGCCATGGCCCGGCAGACTGTGGTGTCAGACACTGAAGTCAGCAGTGTGGAATCCTCTGTGATCAGGTATCCATCCCTCCTCCTGGTGGAATTCTGTGCTCCAACAATTCTTGTTTTCCCACCATCTGCCATTTTTCTAACGAAAAGAAGATTTTGGAACTGACTCTTGAGTACAGAGCAAGCAAAACAACTTTATGGGCCTCTCTTTAGTTTCCATATGTGGGACTTTGGTGTACTTTGATGTCCTTGTTTCTCTCAGGTGTGTCTGTGGCAGTCCATTGGTTACCTGGTTCTTTAATTAAAACTGTTACTTGCCCTTGGACATTTCCACAAGAATGGAACTAATAAATAATTAACTGTTAAATAAAGTGTTTAGAAGGATATATGCTTTTTTTTGTGTTGTTTCTGTGCATGCGGTAGAATTTGTCTTGCAATTCTGATTTCAAGAACAAAATAATTGTGTCTCATCATGTCCTTTTTAAAGCTTGTTGCAGGAAGCTGAAAGTAAATCAGAGCTGAGCCAGAACATCTCTGCCAGAGAGCACTTTGTGTTTACAGGTGCTGATGGGCAGGTTTATCATCTCACAGTAGAGGGAAACTCAGTAAAAGACAGTGCAAGAATTCCTCCAGATGTGAGTTCCAATTTTTCTATATCATTGATGCTTTCATTTTTTGCTTAGCTTTGACTGCCAAAAAAAATCAGGGATAAGCTTTGTAGCAGCAAGTGGTCAGTAATGTAGTACTTTGAAATCTGAAATATGAATTCCAACTTAAAAACTAATAGCAATTCTGTTTTCACAGTCTTACATATAATTGTTACCATTTTAACTAAGTAAACTTGGGTCTATTATGTTGTATAATTTTTTTTTTAATGAATACCGATGTTGAAATATTTGTTCATGTATTTGAGTCTGTTAATCACAAGATATTTTTCTGCTTCTTAAATATTTTCAGGGAAGTATGGGGAGCATTACTTGTATTGCCTGGAAAGGAGATATCCTGGTTCTTGGAGATGTTGATGGAAACTTAAACTTCTGGGATTTGAAAGCTAGAGTATCCAGGTATGAATGCAAACTTAAGTCTGTCAAACATGAGATTATGAGTATTAGAATGTGGAATGTTTTCATCTGTCCTCATTTTTATTCTTCACTGTAGGGAAAAATGCAAGTATTTTGGAATGAAAATTCAGAAAATCTCTGCTGTGTCGCAGTTCCCTACATTTAATCTCTTGTGTTTTCAGAAGAATTAACATTTAATCAAGGTTTTAAAACCAGCTAGATTTTTTTTTTACATTAAATCTGCAATGACTTCTGGTAAAACATTAAGTATTGTAGTGTTTATTCCAAGCATTTCATTATTTTAGTATAATAAATTCATAATCTGGGCATCCATTTGTGTGTACATATATAGAGAGGTTGTTCTGCTCCTCATTCTGTGCACTCCCAGGATGTGAAAAGTTCCTGGGAAGGATTCAATTTCCTACAGTATTGGGTATGGAATGATGGATCCTAAACTTGTCTTTCCTTAGGGGGATTCCTACACACCGGAGCTGGGTGAAAAAAATACGGTTTGCCCCAGGGAAAGGAAATCAAAAACTTCTTGCAATGTACAATGATGGGGCAGAAATTTGGGATTCAAAAGAGGTAAGTGGCTGTGAGTTTGATAGGCACTTCTCTTCAAAGGCCACACCTCACCTCTGAAAATCAGGATGAGTGAGGGATGAAGTTTTACGGAGTCAGGATTTTTTGCTGGCAGTTGTGTGATAAAGTCTTATGGCTTTTCTCAGAAGATTTTACTCCCTATAAAGCATCTGTGAGCTGCCAGCAATGAGAAGTGTCTTCCACTCTTAAAGCTGACAATGTCTGAGATCCCCTTTGCCATCCTCTTGGAATGGTTTTAAGGAAGACCTTAAAAATTTAAAGGGGAGTCTCCAATCTGAAATTTCAGTCTGCGGACAGGAGACTGCTTTCACTGCAGGTTTCCTCTGTGTATGGTCAATAGATTAATTTGTTAGGGAATACCAGGAAACCAGACACTTGTTCATTGATATTGTCTTGCTTCTCTTCTTACTCAGAAACTCTGTGGTTATGTACACAAAGCTGCTGGGGTTTGCTTTGTAGGTCTTTCAGGGGATTAGAGTGCCATGGGGAAGGGAATATAATTGTACTGTTTTAACTTAGCCCCTGGAATAAGTTCAGGGTATCAGGGTATGAAACAGGAATTTTAATTTTTTTCCTGCTCACTTTGTAATGAGCACCAGCTCCAAACTCAGACACTTAATTAGTGCAATGTGAAACTCCACTGATGATAAGAATGGACAGCAGATTTGAACAACTTCTGTGAATTATATAAGCAGAGTAGGATATTACCCAATGAGTCTCTTCTTGAAGCACATTTGAATAGTTTTGATGCCACAAGATACACCTCCTGTAGCTGTTCCCTCTTCTTTCTCTAGGATAAAGGAGTTTCCTACATGAAAGCATTTTAAATTAAATTCACATTTTCGGTTGAAAGTCTTCCAGTGTATCTGTAGTAATATTTTATATTCTCAGTTCTATTATACATCTTATCCTGTCCTGTTAGAAAAAATAACAAAAAGGCAGCTGTACACTGTGCTCAAAAGGATTTTTTCTCCGTTTTAAATTGGGAAACAGTATTGTTCCAGGGCAACTGTGTGACCTGCTCCAAGGTTTCTAAATTCCCTACTCTCCAGAAAAGACCATTATTGAAATGATTCATGGCTAACTTCACCTTTCATCCTGCATTTCGTGCTGTGCCTCCTGGGTGTGTGTCACAGCCTCACACGGGGTGATGGAGAGGCTGCTAAAAATAACAAATAACTGAACTCCTCCAGGTGCAAATGGTGAGCAGTTTGAGAAGTGGGAGAAATGTGAATTTCCGGATCTTGGATGTGGACTGGTGCACGTCAGACAAAGTGGTGCTGGCATCAGATGATGGATGCATCCGAGTGCTGGACTTATCCATGAAAGCCTCGTGTTTCAGGATGGATGAGCAAGATTTAATAGGTATGCTCATGGCTTTTGTCCTATCCACTGCTTGAGACTTCTGCACTCCTGTTTGGAAAGTGGAGCTCAGCACCTCTGTTAGAACAGGGAATTGTCACTCCTTTTGATCCTTTCTACTGCTTTTCATAGATACAGGTAATTTTTTTATGCTTAGGTCATATGCATGGGTTTTTTAATACAAGTTTAATCTCCTAAATAACATGCACTTCTTAATATCTTAATGAAATATAAATGAACAAAATAAGAGCTTTTTGTACAGATATCTAGCAGATTGACTTAAAAAGCATTGGCGCATCAATTAGGTATCAGTACCTGCATCACTGGTTCTGATTACATGATTTTGAAACACTTCTTGATGTGTGAAAATGTATTTTATGATGTTTTCCCAAGTGTTTGTAGACTGATTCATTGCTTTTCAAACTGACCTTTAAAATAGCAATATCAGTGCTATTTGCCTTTTTAGCCATATCTTTAAGAAGGGAATTTAAGTATTTAACTAGTTAACTAAGCTACATTTTTTGTATTTTACTGGTGTTCCAAATAACTCTTCTTGTTGTTGCCTTTTGAGTCAATCCTACCTTTACACATGAAGTTTCCTTAGAGCATTAGATTTCTTTAAAACCCAGTAGATTCTAAGACATATGTAATAAACTGTGATGTGGGGAGCTGTGGTTGATTTGAGAAAACATGTCATTTATCACAGCCGTTCTGCTATCAAATGAGTGTTCTGCAATATTAAGTTATAAAAATGAATGTTGTAAAGCCAAGCACACTGAAATGAGGCTGTGCCAGCCTTGATTGAGCTGTCCTCCTGCCTCTGCTCTGTGCTAATGTTTTAATTACCAAATCACATTTACAAGAGCCCTACATCACTCAGTGCACATGAAGTACAGGGAATTGTGAATATTTAATAATGGAGCTGGTTTTGGTACTTGTTTTACTCCTCAGTCACTGGGTAGCATTTACTGCCTGCCACCCACACCTTCGGCTGAGAACAAACTTTTACATCTGTGTGACAGCACTTAATGTATAAGTTTTATCTTACTAAACTTCCCACCAGCTTTTCCAGATGATGGGGTTTAATCCTTGTATTGTACTGTAGGAATTAAGGGGAGAAAGCAAAACATGCTTTATGATATATTTGGCATAGCTTTACTTAGTTCATGCTCATGTAGCGTCAATAATCAGTGTACACAGCTCTGCCAAATCCAGTATAATGCCCTCCAGGAGTCTATGGCTAAATTCACTTTGGAATGTCCTGAAATTCTCATTTGAGCATGGTTGATAACCCTGTACCTTCTATGAAGTGTTTTTGCTTGAGTGTAGTGATGAGCTTTAATGTCCAGCAGCCTGTGCTGGGTGTATGAAAAGACTTTTATTTATGATTTTCCTGGTGCTTACAAACAAGCTGGGACATTTTCTGGCGTACATTTTTGGGTGTACATTTCCTGTGGTACATTTTCTGATCAATGAGCACAGCATTATTGCACATGACCCTCTGGACAATGAATATTTTCCTTTTGTTTCAGAACCCGTCTGGTGTCCCTACCTGCTTGTTCCAAGGGCTTCATTAACTTTAAAAGCATTCCTACTGCATCAGCCATGGGATGAGAAATATTCTCTGGATATTATGAACATGTAAGAACAAATATATATCTGTGTATAACATATTACTGTATTTTAAAGCCTACATCTTTTATTAGACTTTCTGTGCAAATAGCTGTTTTCTTGCTCTTGGGGACAGTCAAAAATATAATTAGTTCACTATTTATTGGTAAAAGTAATAAATAGATAAGGCTCTAAGGTCAGGTATTTCTTCTGGCTTTCAGTAGCACTTGGCTATTAAAAACTGCAGTCTACTTTAAGTCCTGGAAATATTTTTATGGGATTCTATTACTTCTGAGAAAAATTGTGTTCTCTTTGTTCTAGAAGTTAATGCAGCAGTCAGAGTTGTTCCTAAAGTGTAACAGCAAGTGATATTCTGATATCCTAGTAGACCTGTCTGTACTCTTGGAGCCATATTCACATCATCATAGGAGCACATTTCTGTGTCCTGGCTTGGCTCATGTCACACAGTAATGCTCCAGGCATTGCCATTTTTATTAATTTTAAGGTTAATGAAAAAAACAAAATGGGAAAAGAAAGATTGGCACTGACTCTGAGGTTCAGTGGAAGCAAACTCAAATCTTTCACTGTTTTTTTGGAACTGGTAACGCGGTAAAGAATCCTGCATGAATGGATTACCAAAAGAATGTGAAAGACTGTTTCCTTGTTTGTGCTTGTGTTTTTTCTCCTACAACTAATGCTCTTCCATTTCAGATAAGTCTGTCCTTTTGGTAATGTAGAAAACCTCATTTTTTCCTTTTTTTTTAAACCTAGTGATTATCCAGAAAATGAAAATATTAAGAACCTTCTTCAAGAGCAGTTGAATTCATTGTCCAAGTAAGAATTTTCTTATTATTACTTGTGTAAGCTATGAAATTCTGAGATTGCAAAAAATCTGAAGTTTTTGGCAATTCACAATTAATGAAGAAAGAATTCTTTTTGCCTAAAGATATGCTTCAGTAATGACAGTTTTTATTTTAAAAATGTTACTTTTTAAATGTAATTTTAAAATTACATTAAAGCATGTAACTTGATGCTTTAAAGGTACTGATAGGTCCATGATTTCAATTGACCTGTGAGCACTTGGAATGCTCTTGAGCAGTAATTCTCAGGGATTTAGGGGTTCTTTATGTTGATCCAGACTGCATTGGACGCTGCTACTTAAATATTCCAAGGTTTGTCAGGATATTTGAGCTCTGAGGAAAAAAAGATGATTCCAAAAATCCTTTGTTGAAGATATAAATCCAGAGTAATGTTGATGCACATTGCTCTGTTTACACAGAAAACTGATTTTGACATTGAATTTAAATCTTGAAAATTATAGTTAAAGCTAGTAAACAGAAAATTTTGTCCATTATACTTTTGCCCTTTCGTTTAGTAGGATGGAAAAAGTAGCAGCCTATTTTTATCCATCTGAAACAGAAATAAAAAACCTAAATTCATGCTCTTGCATCCCTTCTGCCATGACACTACATAGCTGCAAGATTATTTGTAGCTGAATTAATATTGTAATTAGCAGAATTACTGCAGACTAATTGGCGGCTTTGCATACACCCTGGTGGTGATTCCCTGTATTGCAAGGATAAAGAGTTCCTGATGGACTCTGCATTTTCCCCTGGAGCAGTTATACGTCAAATTTTATAAAATTCCTCCTGTAATTTTTTTCATAGATGCATTTTTTCATTTCATAAAATAAATTGTGTATTTTGAGTGTTGATCTTTTCAGTTTGTATGTGATCTATCCTATTTGCCTTCAAAACCAACCAACCAAAAAATCCTGCCCAGCATTTTTACAGATTCTTTAACACTTTCTCTTTTGCAGTGACATTAAGAAACTTCTGCTTGATCCAGATTTTACTCTCCTGCAGAGATGTCTCCTGGTTGCCAGGTAGCAGAGATTCAGATCAACATAGGAAATGTTTCCTAGGAAAATCTTGATGTTATGAACACATAGGAAGGAGCTGAAGTTTAGGAGCTCACCCAGTTGTCCTTTAATTTAGCACAGTCCCTAAACTGTTTTGTTACCCATCTAGTAGAGTGGTTTTAGGACCAAAATTGAAGTGTTACCTCACTGAAACAGTTTGATGTGCTTGCTGGATACAAGAAACTTCCCTCAGCCTTGGTGGCCCTTTTATAACTGCAGTTCTGGCAGCCATGTTACATTTAGTTGTTCATGCCCCAAAATGTTATTTAGAACTTCACAATAGTTCTGTACAAACAGGGGAGGGCCTGGGGTTTATTTCAAGTGTATTTGTTCTGTGTGGTCCCTCTGCCAAAACTGAGCCAATTTTAGTCTGTCTATATTCAGAGATGGTTTTCAAATTTAGCAACTTGTGGTTGAAAGAAAATATCAGTGACTAAGTGGAAAATAATAATAAATATCAATTTCCACCTATTTCTATGCTGAACATTCCTGGAGTTCAACTGCTGTTGTAGCTTAACCTTGATGAATGCCATTCTGTAATATTCTTTTATAGCCTGTCCCACTGAGAATGCAAAGTATTTGTGTTGTCCACAGGAATGCAAGTCCTTGAGAAAATGAAATATATCATATTTTTATGTGGTGTATGAAAAAATACAAACCTGTTTCACATCCTACTTTGTATCTTCTCAGACTGTATGGGGACGAATCTGAGCTGCATTTCTGGACTGTTGCTGCCCACTATTTGCACAGCTTATGCCAGGAAAAGCCTGCAAAACCAGACACAGCCATCCTCCCAGAGCACTTGGTTAATCCTCTGGATATATGCTATGACATACTGTGTGAAAATTCTTACTTCCAGGTATGTCAAGGAGTTCAAAACCAAATTCGATAGGAATGCCATCAGCACAATAAACACTCACTTTCCTGTGCATATTTCATTTTTATTAGTAACATACCAGTCTGGATTAAAACATTCTTGGTACTTAAAAATAGAGGCTGTTCCAAAAACTGGCAAGATATTTACATATCTTTTAAATGCCTGGTTTTATTTCTTATGGTAGGCTTACATTTGAAATATTTCTTCCTTCTTTGTCCAGAAATTCCAGCTGGAAAGGGTAAATCTCCAGGAAGTGAAGCGATCAACATATGATCATACCAGGAAATGTGCTGATCAACTTCTTCTCTTGGGCCAGGTTTGTGGGTAATATTTGAATTTTTTATTCTTCTTCCCTGTCTTTTTCGCGTACTTGACCTAATCAAGGAAAGCTTTTTCCAATTTTATTTGTTATTTCCTAGTTGTATGAACCCAGTGCAGAGTTTTTGCATTCTTGTGTTAAATTCAAGTTAGGTTTTCAATGCTGTCCTTATTGCAAATGTCCCATTGAAATAGAATCTTAGTTATTACTAGATGGGGAGATATTTTTGTAGCCTGTTTTAGAATAACAACTTTCATTGTTATTTGTTCCATGTCTTAAAAAAGGGTAAAAATAGAATGGCTTTTACACAAAATTAATATGTTGTGATCAAAGTTGCATTTTTTTCTCTTGCCAGACTGACAGAGCAGTGCAACTACTCCTAGAAACCAGTTCAGAGAATGCACATTATTACTGTGATTCCCTCAAAGCTTGCCTGGTCACAACTGTCACCTCATCAGGGCCATCTCAAAGCACCATTAAACTGGTGGCAACCAACATGATAGCCAATGGAAAGCTTGCAGGTGAAATATCTCTTCCTCTTTGCTTGTAAACTGATAATTCTCATCATTTTTAAGGATGCCAGTGTTTGGAAATAGGAATGAATCCTGCTGGGATAGATCTTACCTGTTGCATGTGCTAACTACACAGAGTAGTTAACACAAAAATTATCAGTAACTGAGTTGTAAAATCCAGCTTGTCTTGATTTATATTCACTGGAAAACTGACTTCTGGAGTAAATCTATTAGCAGTTGTTGGCACAAAAAGAAGCTGAGCATGTAATATGTATTTTCCACTTTTCTAATTAAAGAATTAACTAAAATTTGATGTCCCATTACAAAATGTGAAAAACAGATTTAGTCTCCTTTTCAGTTCAGAACGTTTTTCATAAATATGCGTTTTCTTACAAGTACAGGTTAATGTTGCTTAATGCAAGAGCTGAAACACAACTGAACTATTTCAGTTATAACCATATCACAGTAATACTCAGACATGCCAAGAAAGTTAAAAGCCTTTACTTGCCTGGAAAATGAGTTTCCACTCTGGTAATAATTGCACTGTGGACAATATTAAATTAAAACAAAGAACTGCCTATGAAATCTATTTCTTTAATTTACAAAGATCATTATGGCTTTATGATGAAAAGTCTTGTGAACACCTAAATTTGTGTTGAGAACAAAGATAAATGAGAGCTTTGTGTGGCCTCTGCAGCCCAGAACGAAGATGCAATAACTAGCACCCAGGTTATATTGAGAGCAGTCTCAACAACTTCATGTGCTGAGGATTTGGAGATCCTTTTCCACACTTAGATAGCAACTCTTTTTCTCTTTTTTCCCTGGATTTCCTGACTGGATTGCATTTGTGTGTTGCAGAGGGGGTGCAGCTGCTGTGTCTGATTGACAAGGCTGCGGACGCCTGTCGCTACCTGCAGACCTACGGCGAGTGGAACCGTGCAGCCTGGCTGGCCAAGGTGGGCAATTCCTCACTTCCCAGGCTGGTAACACCAACCACCTGCTTAGCATCTGGCCTTAGGAAGGCTGAGAAGGTTGCTGAAGTTCCCTAAATAACGGAAACATCAATTAGAAATGTTGTTCAGCTATGAGAAGCCAGTCCATTCAATCAGCGCTGACAGATTCTTCAGCCTTCTGACCACACAGGTCTGCTCTCATTGTCTACATTACAGGATTGGGGCCTAAAAAGCCTTGGAATACTCAATTTCCTAATTTTTCAGCAGTTTGGAAAGGTCCATATAACTGCAGCAGTATAAAGTTGGTAATGAACTACAAAAACCCACTCCTGGATGTGACTGGGCAGTGACTTTGTGTTGAGCTCTATGTAATGTGTGAGCTGATTTCTAAATTACCACCACCACATAAATTTGCATCACCTTCTGTTTTGGTATGCAGCCATAATTACAGCAGAACTACCCAGACACAGCATTAATTCTCCACATTATAAATGGACAGGAGTTAATGAGGATTTTTCAGCGTCTCTTAAGTAAAATTTCTGTTATGTTTCCTGAAGAAGAATGGAAAAAGTTTTACTTAGATTTTCTAAATGAGAGAATACTGCCTTTCTGAAAAATAAAGATTTATATTTTTTTTTGTCCTTAAGTCTTCAGTAAAGGCTGAAGAGTTACTTCTTGATTTAGAAGAACTTTAGAACAGCTTGGGCTAAAAATAAAGTTAATCACATGTAAAAATGGAGCGACTCAAGTGAAGTACTTTTATACCCAGATATCTCAAATTTTCCTTATATTAATTGAAGGAATATGGGTACTTTTTGTTAAAAAAGGATGGTTTTAGATGCTTTTGCTGCTGTCCTGAGGAGAATGCAGCAGGAGTAGAGTGCAGTGTGTGTGTGGCAGCTGGGGTGAGCTCAGGCTGTGCTGTGTCCCGCAGGTGCGGCTCAGCTCGGAGGAGTGCGCGGACGTGCTGCGGCGCTGGGTCGATCACCTCTGCTCCCCGCAGGTCAACCAGAAATCCAAGGCCATCCTTGTGCTCCTGTCTCTTGGCTGCTTCACAAAAGTTGCAGAGATGTTGCACAGGTAAAGGTGAAACAGCACAACCCGTGTTTTCTCTTGTCGATACTTTTTTCTGATGTCTGTTTATATTCTAGTGTGTTTTTCTTTAATTAGTTTTAACCTGTGGGCTACAACTGGCATTTCATTTTACTACAGATGATGCCTTAAGTTTTGGCTTTCATGTATTTCAGATTCTGTGCTGCCCAGGGGTGCAGTTCTGAGCCTCACATTAAGTGCTAGTAAGTTCTCTTCACAGAGTAGGGAGACAAAACAAATCCTTTTCCTGCTGCACACCAAGGACAACTTTCAGGCCCAAAAGCACAAACAAGGGTGGCTGAAGGATGGGACCTCACAACCTGAAGCTGGAATTGGACAATTAAACCCCAATATACAAATGGACCAAAACTTATAAAAGTGTGAGACCTCATGACCAGTCAGCCATTTTGTGACCATTCTTAGTCCACCTTGGGTGTAGCCCTGGCCAGGCCCTGTCCTGCCCAAGATGGATCCTGGAGGCCTTTCAATAAATCCCTACTTTATCCTCTAGCTCTGTCCAGTCTCTGTTCCAGGTCAGCCTTCCCAAGGCATCACAAGCTTTGAGATTGCCAGCACCCATTTACCAAGCCGTAATGATTTATAGTATCTGTGATATTTTCTGGGTAACTTCAGGCCTGATCTTTCAGAAAAATTTATAGCAAGTGTCAGTTCTTGAGTGCAAGGAGATAGGGGAGATATAAAAAAGATCTAGAGAGTCTCTCTGAAAGTGTTTTGGTGTGATGTCCTGCAATACTTACCTGGTTTGTATACTAACAAATTATTCTCTTTTTTTTTTTTTCCCATTTAACAGTATGAGGTACTTTGATAGAGCAGCTTTGTTTGTAGAAGCTTGTCTGAAGTACGGGGCATTTGAAGTTAATGATGATACAAATATCCTTTTTTCTGAAATCCTGTCTTTGCTCATTAAATCTCCACATCTGACCTGGTGTTCTGGAAAGCTGAGCAGTTGCACAAACTTTTGTATTATATACTATAAATAATAATGCATATGTAAGTAACACCTGATCCTGTTCTATAGAGTCATCAGCCTGTAAATTAAAAATGCCACTAATAAGTCACGTAGATAACTTCTGGTCTAATTAATGAAAAAATCTTTGTGACATTAAAATTTCTGTTGCAATTTTTGCCATTGTATCATGGTAGGTACTTAAGCATATCTGAAATGGTCTGGTTTGGTGTATAGCACTCTGCATGTTGCTTTATAAATACTAATATGAGTTCAAAAGGATGATTTAAAGCAACTTATATTTTTCTTATTTGTGCTGAGAAGTAATGGATTTATTAGCACAATTGGTAGCAACGTTCAGCATTTTCACCTGGGGAGAGCCAAGGAGTAAGAAGGAGGGAAAAAGGGGTTCTGAGTTTCATTTTGCTATTAATTTGTGTTTTCCTTAATGCTTCATTTACATAAACTGATCCATGCTGTGTATGCAGATTATGCCAGAAGCTTGAAGCTCCTGGGCTTTAAGGAGGGAGCTGCTCTCTTTGCCTCAAAAGCAGGAGAAAGTGGGAAGGAGCTTCTGACTGAGCTCAAACAGCCAAAGGAGGAGGTGACTCAGGAGTGAGAATTCTGTGTTTGTGAGGTTCTCTGGCAGACTGGGATTCCACTGGGTGATGAAAATACACTTTTTTCTTGAATCACTGTAATAGCTGATCTATGTGATTTGAGCAAATACTGTTAAATGTATTCAAAGTCAGGACTAAGAACTGTGGTATTGCCTTTTGTTAAATTTGTCTTCACTTTCACAAGAGGGGGAAGAAGCTTATGATAAAATTATACAATAATATTTCCACTTTTTCAACTGTAGCAAGAATTAAATTTAAAAACATTCTGAAAGAGTTCCATACCTGTGAAAAAGTCTGGTCCATTTACTTCTAAAACTCAAAATTTAATAGAACTTCAATGCTGTTGTATTTATATGTAAAAATGATTGAGTCTGTACTGTAAAAATATAAATATATTTTAAAATAAACAGAGATCACAAAGCACACAGTTCTTTCCTGGAACATCATGTTTTTCTCAGTCAAGTTTCTTGTTTAAAATTACTGTTATTTTAAATCAATTCACTGTAATGTCATTTCCATAACTGCCTGGGATGGAATCTTTAACAGGTTCACTTAAAAATGTTGCTGTCCTAACATTCCAGAAATCCATGAAACGTCAGTTTTTTCAGTTAAGGGATTGTTATATTCCATTTTATTTTCAAGTGTGCACTCCCTGGGGACTGAATTCTGCCTGTCAAAGGATGGCAGAAGGTTTTACCTCCAGAGCAGTAAGGTCAGGACACTGCTGGTGCTGTCCTCAGTCACTGTTTTCTTATTGAATGTCTGGTTAACAAAAGGTGAAAAGACCATTATGCAAAGCCAGAACAATGGCTTTTTCATTAGATACTTCTCCTGCTAACATATCTTACAGTCCACATATAGAAGGATGCCACCAAAAACCTCTTTTCTGTTTTTTTGCCAGTATTTCAGTACTTGTTTGTGTTATTGTTTCTGATGTCAGATGTGTCTTTTCTGTGTATTACTGATGAGAAGTTTTACAGCTGAGTTGTGGGTGCTGATGGTACATTGTCCTTGCAAACTGAAGACTGTGGCATTTAAGCTAAAAACCCAAATTCTCATTTTTTCCCAGCTTGTTGGAGCTACTGAAGTTGAATTTGTTGTCGTGAAAAGAATCCTATAAAATGTCTCTCATTTGAATGTAATTTTTGTGTTGTCTACTTGCAGTAAGTGCATTGGATTCTGCTTTTGTTCAAGGATTTGTGGATATGTATTGAGGACACCACATTTAGCCCATCAGCTTTGGGACATTTCCAGCTCCAGAAAACTTTTGGTTCAAATCTTAAATAGTATTTCTGATAAAATTGGAAAGAGTGGATTGTTCAAGTCTTTCTGAATACAAACTGAAAAAGAGTTTCATCATTCTAAACAGAAAAGTAGGACTTATAATTGCAATGTGTAGTATTTGTTCTTGCCACATCTTACATAAATAACCATAAAATACCTTTTGTTCAGTGTGCTGTGAACTGTGCTTATGTTGTTGCTTTAGCTTGGGAAAATGAGTATACAAGGAAATTTGCCTTAAGTATTACGTAAGCAACAGAATTAAGCAAAATTAACTGTAATTAGCAGTGGCCTGAATTCTGGCTCACACTGACTGCTACAACTCTGCTCAATCCCTTCTCTTGCTTTTGTAGCAGCCCTTGTAGACAAGGCTCCCACAGAGTGGTGGTGAGCACACCCAGAGTTGTTCTTTGACAGAAGCTGTTTGTCAGTGGGTCTCTGAAATAAATCTACTTCAGTGTACACTTGGATTTATAACTCTGATGGGGTTTTTTTTTAAAGAAAACAACATATTGCAGAGGCCTTTTAATACTGAATGTTTCTATAAACTTTTAAGTGTGCAGGTTGCAGGATACTTTGTGGCATTCCCAACTGGAACCTTCCTGAGGAAAATAGAGTGTAATAGTGATTGAAAAGTTTATTTAGATAATATTGCAGTCTCATTACAATAATAAAAATATTTTTAAAATCTCTGTGTGTCTTGATTTAATACAAACCCATCATCTGTTGTCCTGGAATGAAGTGCTGCTTGTGCAACTGTTGTCATTTTGCCTTCTGGACAGGAACAATGCTCAGGGCTGGGTTTAATAGAGGAAGTGATTATCCTTTGTACATCTGAGTCACATTTTCCATATTAGTTCTAATGAAACTTTGTGTTTGAGCAGTATTAATTCCCAGGCTTTAGCAGCAAACATAAAATTTGTGTGGGTTAAATTAGAGCAGGACACGGTCTGCACATCCTGAGTTTTGCAAAGCACAGAAATAAGTGATGAAAGAAACCCCCTCCCCTTCTGTTCTCACAGCCTAGAAGGTGAATGAATGAATTTTTAAAATAAATATGATTTTAACTCCTTTAAACTCCTTTGAGAATTCCTTCCTCAAAGCACTGTGAATACTGCCGTTTATAATCTACATTTTGAAGCTTCTGTCAGCAGTGAAGCCATAACTCTGGAACCTGTGTTTGACCATCCTTGGCAATGAGGGAAATGGTAAAATTGTGTTTGCAGGTCAATACACAGAGATTCTTCATGCATTTGTCTTTGAACACCAGCCATTTAATTAACCATTAATTAACTGGGATGTTTGATTAGCAGAGCAGAGTAATCAGTAACTGTTTAAATATTCTTTTGCAAAAGGCGAGGACCATTGGAAAGGAGGAAGTTTTTGGCCATTTGTGTTGTCTAGATGAGGAACTTCGAGTTGGAGAATATCTTGCAGCACAACTAGTGCTGGTTACCCCTCTCCTTGTTTTATCTGAATAATTTCGGCTTTCCATGATCAACAACAAAAAAAACCAAAAAAGCAAGCATAAGATTGAGTCTGCAGGGATGCATAAATTGTCTTCAGTTCAGTGCAGCATCTGAAATTTGTCCATCTCTGGAGCTCAGTCAGTCCCACGGGCAGTTTCTCTCCACATCTGTGTGCTCACATTCCACTGGTGCTTGTACAACCCGAGGGAAGCTGACAGTGAATATTGTCATGGGACTCCTTTGGCAGAGCTGAATTTTAAAAGTGAGCTTATTTCTTTTCAGTTCCTGATGTGATTCTTAAAAAAAGTCCAAAATATTTCAGTTTTATGAAAATGGATTTACTTATTCTGTCAGTGAAAAGTCCAGAAAATGGTCTTTCAGCTTAGCTTCAGTAAAGGCAGGCCCTAATTAGAGTTTTAATTGGATCACGATGTGTTTCACAATAAAGGCAGCCTGTAAATTAAACATGTTGACCAACAGTGTCTAAAATTGCCTAACTTGGGTCAGTTTCTAACGTACTTCTCAAAAAATTCAGTTTAATGGTGTGTGAATATGTTTGTGTACAGACATATACATAGAATTGGTTCAGGGGGAATAATTAGGGAAAATGACAACCCAAAATGCTTGATTGCAGTGTAAAAATGATTAGTGCTATATTGCTAATTATTTATCATTTGCTTTCATTAAAATGCAGTCTGCCAGTTTAGGGACTCTGCAGCCAGAGAGAGGCATTTATTATACATCAAGAAACCTGGCCCAGAGTGTTGATGTTGAGTGTCTGAGCAAATAATCTGAGAGATCATTTTTGGTGTAGCTGACTCTGGAGACAGAAAATGAGGACAGTAACAGATTCTTCAGTGGGAATGGATTTGGTTTGGTTGATCACGTGCCACCCAAAATTATGTTCTAAAAGTTCAACTAAAAATTTAATTGCTGGGGAGAAGGAGAATATTAATAGCTTACAAAAGAGCAGGGTTTGGGAGTTTTCTGTAATTACTTATTTCTTTCTCAGAATAATTCATCACAACTTTGATATTTATGTGAACCATTCACTAATGAGTTCAGAGTAAACAAACATACCCATAGATCCAAGCAGTGGCATAAAATTCTTTAATGAGACTGGTAGTGACCCACTGATACTTTTGAGTTGGCAATTCTGATAGTAAATTGTTCAGTTTCTACTTAAACGCTGAAGATGAGGAAGGGGAAAGATAAGAATGAGGGAAAATAAGGATGAGGAAAGAGTTATTAATTCCCCATCCTTATTTTTATTAAGAAGCCTTATTAAAAGGCTTCTGTAGGAATGGGAGAATGACAAAGCAAAAGCAGGAGGTGGATGCTGCTGAGGTGTTTACAGATACTCAAGCAAAAGTGTTTTCTTTAAAAGTGACAGCTTTAATACAGGATACTCACAGAGGGGTTCAGCAGAGCTGTGTTCTCGCCTCTCCAAAGGTTGGAGTACTGAAAGATTAAATTACAAAGTCAATATCTGTTCATTTCCCAAGCTGATTTCAATTCTTTTCTAACTTCACATCCCCTTGTACCAGTTAGTGGCGTGTTGTCATTGCTTTGTGTAGCTGGGATCTCACAGTTACCTCACAGGGAAAGTGCATTTTGTCCACTCCTGTTGATTCCAGGGGGAAAGAAACGCCTTAAAAACATGAAATTAATTTTTTAGAAGCAGACTGGTGGATTTGAACTCGTTGAAGTTCTTTTCTGTGGAAGGACAGTACAAACTCCCTTTGCAGATCTGAATCCTGCCTTCCCTAAAGATGGGCAGAGCTTGGCAGAAAATGCAGCCAAATTTTGCTGTCCATGTCCAAAGTGCTTTTCTCCCTCTCATATTTTGCTCCTTTAATCAAAAGAAAACATCCTCCTCTTGAAGCATGCCTGATTCTTGACCAGTATTTATTATACGTAGTGAATCAAGCTCTCCTACCAAAGTGCATCCTCACAATTTAATTGATAATTGAAGTGATTTCCTGCAAATCACTTCAAACAGGGGCTGGAGTTGTATAAACACAGCCTATTTTAAAGAATTGATTATCAGGAAGCTCCCAGCCTCCTGTAATAGAGAACTCTGCCCTGTTGCCTCCTCAGCCCATCTGAACAAATTAAGTTGTAATGAGTTGGGTGTGGAATGACCAGTTAAAAGGGGAAATACAGGAAAAAGTAAAATTTAATGTCCAGGTGGAAGAAATAGGCACACTTTGAGGGATTATAACTGGCACCTCATCCACCTGATTCCATCTGCTCTGGCAGAACAAAACCAGAAAACATGCAAATGTAGCTGAAATAGAGCATCTAGACTTTAGTTGTTAAAGTTGGGGGTTTTTTTATAAATTCTAGAATTTCTTTTGTGTTTAACTTGCTATTAGTGTGGAGCTCTCTGTTTTGAGATTTGAAACGGCTTTCTGGCTTGGTTGTAACAACTTAGAAGAAAAGACAAAGTGTGGATCCCCAAAAGAGGGGAGCAGCACATTTAAAATGCATTCACAGAGGGTAAGTGGTGAATTTATTTCAGTCTTGAAAATCCTAGAGAAGCAATTACAGTTAGGTGGTACTAAGTTTATTTCCATGCTATTCACTGAAATTATTCATAGGTTAAAATTCCCCTTCCACCTGGCTGTTTTCTCCTCCTTCCCTGAAAATGCAGCATCCAAAGGAGGAATTGTGGATGATGGGAACAGCTCATGAGCAGATGCTGCTGGGAAAGCCAAAGTTCCTTGTTAGACCAAACTCAGCAGGTGGTGAAGGCAAAACTGTTAAATACTTCTCCAGGGTGACTTTCTTGGCCCAACTTAAAGGTTTTCTTTCTGGAAATCAGATCCCCAAGTTGAAAATACATTTTTTTTTATTTTTTTTTTCCGTGTCATGGCCACAGCTCCTTCATTTAGCAAAGGGTGACTGCAGGTCAGGAAGGCTCCCCCTGGCAAACCCTGGTTCTGTGGCTCCTTTCCAGAGGTTTATTGAGTGATAGTGTTATACATCGGGCAAAACAGGTGCCAACAGGTGGTTTGAAAAAAAATGCAGTGTTATTACTTTTCACTCTGGTGTAGCAGGAGATAATAGAGTTACATTAGACTTGTCTGGCTTTTATTTCACTCGCTGTAACTAATACAAAGCTACAGGCAGCAAATTTCAGTTGCAAAAGAAGGGTCATCTTTCTGCCTTTTTTTTTTTTTTTTTTTGGTGTGTGGTCATTTTTCCAAGCTGGTTTCATGTTTATGGCCCTATTGAGTAATTTATTTTTTTCCCTGCTTTTGGAATCCAACCACAGGTTCATGAATAATGGTGTAATTAGGTGACACACTGGAAATATTTTTTCCAGCATTGTTTGTGAATTTTTTACACGAACCTCTTTTTGTCTTTTTGGCTTCTATCTCTAGTAATGCTTTATAAGTTCATCTGGTGTTTTATGTAAAGTGCAGGACCAGCTATTTTAAAAAGTTTTGAGCTTCTCCAGAGCTCTGTATCTCTTTTCTGGATTTACTGTATAATTCTTTTGTGTTGCTTCAGCTTCAGCATTTGCTTGTGCTAGAAAAACCAGCAAGGTTGCTGCTGCAGATGTCATTTTTTCAAGACCAGCTTTTGGTCTTATCTTCCTGGTTCCTGAATGAACTTTTTGCTCTGTGGTTTGGTAACCAACCACTTTTCTTTTGGGGATGAAAATTGCCTTGGGTACCTGAGGACATTTATTAATAAATACAAAAATAAAATTTTTAAAAAAACACAAAAATACCCCCCAAAACAAACAACATCAAAAAAACCAAAACCCTCCCTCCCCTCAAATATCTGAGTCTTTTTTTTTTCCTATCATGTTCTGTTTCAATAATTTCTTGCATCTGGAATTTTAACTGGCGCCTACAGTAATGGCAATACTGGATCTCAATCTCTGTGTGTTTGCACACAATCCCTCTCTAGAACATTGATTTGAAGTACTTGTTGGCTGGCTTGGAGTACTTGTTTGCTTGTTCCTTAATTGCTGACAGCACAAAAATTTCATTTCCACAATCTGAAGATTGATTTTCAAGTTGTCAGCATTGATTTTTTTTTTGCCTTTTCTATGTTGCACTACTAAATAGGAGCTGGCACATGCAAAATACTGTACAAACCAGTCCATGCTTTATACATTTGGGAAAAGAAGGCAGGCATGACCATTTTTCCAAGTTGCAAAAAAAAAGGAGCATTTTCTTTTTCCCTTCCCTCTAGAAAAATAGTTCCTAAATCCTTATCAAGCCAAAGAGCATTTTCTTTCTGACTGTTTCTTCCAGTTCTACTCTGTGGTTTACCTCAGCATCTGCTTTCTTTTTCCACTGCAAAGTTAAGCCTGGCTTTGATTAAAAGGCAGCTGAAAGGCAGATTAATGCAAGGAAAAGCAGCCTGGCTAATATGGAAAGAGAGCAGGGAGGGAATTTGTCAGACATCACCTGGATGTGATGTTTTCTGGTAGCAGCTTTTTCTCCTAGTAGGACCAAACCAGTGTGGAGGGAGTTTATTCTTATTTAATGCCACAACCATCTCCTCAAAAAGCCAAGGCACATTCTTTGAACTGCACTGAAATCATCTGTTCATCCTTTCTGGCTGCTTTGTAGGCAAATTCCTCGGCCACAAAATTATTTGCAAAGCCCATTTTTTTTTCTCTTTCCCATTCCTCCACATTTTCCTGTTTGATGAACTTTTGAAACGTTTGTGTTTCTGTGAAACTGCAGGGCTTTGCAATAACCCCTTAAATGAATTCAGGGATGTAAGTCCCATGAGGAGCAGCTGAGGGAGCTGGGAAAGGGGCTGAGCCTGGAGAAAAGGAGGCTCAGGGGGGACCTTGTGGCTCTGCAAAAGTCCCTGACAGGAGGGGACAGCCGGGGGGGTCGGGCTCTGCTCCCAGGGAACAGGGACAGGAGGAGAGGGAACGGCCTCAGGCTGGGCCAGGGGAGCCTCAGGTCGGATATTAGGAAAAATTTCTTCACTTAAAGAGTGGTTAAGCACTGGAACAGGCTCCTCAGGGCAGTGGTGGGGCCACCATCCCTGAAAGTGCTCAAAAAACAAGTGGATGTGACACTTGGGGACAATCTGGATTAGTGGGCATGGTGGGATTAAGTCAAAAACTGGATTTGTTAATCTTGGATGTCTTCTCCAACTTTAATGATTATATTATTATTTAATTTATTACCATTTTTCCTATTATTTTTATTATAGTTACTGTCATCACTATCAGCCTTATCATTATCATTTTAGCATTATTGCAATTATCATTATTTTGCCCCTTGCTGTGCCCAATATCCTGTCATGAGCATTTAAATTTTCCAGATTAAATTTTCCCTACTCCTAAAACTCCTGCCCCATCCCCTCGGAGTTTAAACACCTCACCACAGCAGCTTTGGTATAGAATTATTTCACTGAATCACTCAGTTATTCAGTTTGCAGCTGCTGCAGGAGAGGGCAGCAGAGATCAGCGAATGGAGAGGGTTGGGAACGGTGAAATCTCGCACAGTGAAATCACCTCAGCCCAAGGGGCCGGGTTTTCCTTTCCCTATTTTCAGTCCTGAAGGACTCTTTCTTTCCTTTCCCTGTTTTCAGTCCTGGCAGCTCCCAGGCAGCACCGAGCAGGAATGATCTCAGATGTGGAATTTTTAGCTACAAATAGCTACAGGAAAGGAAAGAAGTGCCCAGCTTTCTTATAAAAGTAGGAGCTCGTGTTGTCATTAAAGGTCACACCTCAGTTAAAATCTGTTCTGATGTGGCAAAAGGGAAATGCTTGAAAATGCATTAATAAGTGTGATTGAAAGCTTTATTTTGCATCTAATGCCAAAAAGATGGGTTTGCTTCTGAACTTGATTCAAATTCTGGTTCAGTTTATTTTTGTGCTGAAGGATTTGTGCCTCTTAATTATTGAGAGTAAAGGGGAGATTTTCTCCCTAGAGAGTGCTGGGAGAAGATCTAATGCACACACAGAAATTGCAAAGTGTGTCCTGTGTTGGAGCAGCAGAAGGAAAACTGTTTCTGCATTAACCTGGGGCACTACCCCTCTGTATATCAAGTATTTATGTGACTTCTAAAGTACAAAATCACACTCAATGAGAAAAAAAGGGAAAAATACCCAAATAGTTTTGTTTCAAATTTTCATTTGTTTTAGACATGTTTAACTATGTAACTGTTAAAAACATTTAAAAACGCATCAACAAAATGAGTTGCTGATGAGTACATCCTTTTGCCATGTGGAATGTTCAGGGAAAAGATGCCAAAGCCATTTTTTATCTGAATTTATATAGGAATAACTAATCAGCAGGAAATCAGCATGGACTGGAGCATTTTCCCAGGAGAGGGAAGTTTCCCAACAGGCAGGACTGATGGACACCACTTTTGGGGGACTGGTACCAATATTCCTGGTGAGGAAAAGAGGCTTTGGACTCTTGGCAAGAGTATTTATCTGTCAGTCTAAAGCTTCTTAGCCAGTGCACAGAGGGTGAAAAGGGCAGTGAATATCTCAGCCAACCTTGTCTCTGTTAAAAGCAGGTGTCATTTCCCAGGAACACAAACCAAACCCAAGGATTATGGAGCAGGGACTGAACACTGCTGTGCTCCAAGAGTCGCTGTTGTCTTTGGGGAAGTGCCAAAGTGAGCAGGGCTGGAGCAGAGGACAGTGGCAACCCTAATTTAGTGCATCTCAGAAAGGTTTGTAATTGGGAAGAGCAGAGGAACCCCAGCAGGAGGTTTTTAGATTGCAGCACTTTGTGCACCACGAGTAAGGAATTGTGAGATTTTGGTTTTAATCACCTTGTATTGCTGACATTTGTCCCAAATGCCTTCCAAGGTCCAGTTATTGCTACTATTTTTTTTTTTTACCCACTGGTTTCTTATTTATAGGAGGAACTGGCTTTGTGCTGGCAAATCTTCCCCATCCTTTTCCTCTTTCAGTCTCTTATAGATGAAAACATGTTTTCACAGAGGAATGACCTAACACTGGAAGGCTCAGTTCCCTTCAAACTCTTCCCTCCTTTTCCCATCTCTGCAGGATTTCATCCTTGCCAGCTCCTCTCTCAAGTTCCAAGCTGCTTACGTATGGAACTTTTGAAGACAGTTCTCTTGTCAGTGTCAAAGGGTTTTATGGCAATAATTATCTCAGAATGAATACTTTGCTAGGATTAAAGGTTTCAATTAATGTCTTTCTGGGTTTTATTTTGTTTTGTTGGGGTTTTTCTTAAAGTTTCTGTGTGCAAATCATAGGCTGCTGTTTCATTTCATCTTCCAAACTTTTAATTATTTATAGTTTTGCCCTTTTTTCCTTTGACTAACATGTTACAGGTTCCCTGTGGGAGTCCAGTTCAGGATCCAGTAATAAAACCAAGTGAAGAGTTAATTGCTTGGGCTCTGTCCCATCCTATTGTCTGTCCTCTGACTTACCAGCTAAAATCCTTAAAATGACATCCCCAGTGGCATTCACAGGAGGTGAATAATCTCCAAGAGAGCTTTTCAAATTCACTGGGAGGCATCTTCAGGATGTAACAGAGCAGTGCTTTTCTGAAGCCAGTTGAACACCAGCTGAGGGTCTGCCCAAAGATTTCCTGAGTACCACGCCTCACTCAAGTTATTCAAAGAGATTCAAATGACAGTGGATGTAAAAAAATTAAGAAAAAAAATCAGCAAAATGAAGTCATATTTGTTTTGAAAGTTTGTAGAAGAGGGTTGGATTCTCTTCTGCAGCGTTGGCAGGCTCTGATTCAGCTCTGGCAGTAATTATTCAGAGGGAAGATGGGTTCTGTATGAGGGAGAAAGAGAGAAAATACACATAATTCCCAGGGAGTCTTGACAGTCTGTGCAATTATACTGATTTCTGACATCTCCGGACAGTGGGAGAGGAGAAAAATGAAGTTCATATTTGATATACATGAATTCCTGAGGTGGAAAAGGCAGCCTGTCTCCCGAGGTGCCACATGATCCCACGTCTGCCTCTGTTTCTGGGCAGGCAGGAGGTCGGCTCTCAGACGCCCTCCCCAGATTTAGAATCTCATTTAAAATTACAACTTCTGCTAAAACCCTGCGTGCTGCCTCTCCAGACAGAATTGGCCTGGCTTCAGCTTGTAGCCCTCCATCCTGAGGGGGAGCTGAGGATTTTTCTGTTGGCCAAAGCCAGGTGGGAGTGATGCCTTAGAAAGGCTGACCTGGAACAGAGACTGGGCAGAGCTAGAGAATAAAGTAGGGATTTATTGAAAGGCCTCCAGGATCCACCTTGGACAGGACAGGGCCTGACCAGGGCTATACCCAGGGTGGACCCAAAATGGTCACAAAATGGATGACCAGTCATGAGATCTTATATCGTTATAAGTTTTGGTCCATTTTCATATTGCGGTTTAATTGTCTAATTCCAGCTTCAGTTGTGAGGTCCCATCCTTCTTGTTCCTCCCTTCAGCCACCCTTGTTTGTGCTTTTGGGCCTGAAAATTGTCCTTGGTGTGCAGCAGGAAAAGGATTTGTTTTGTCTCCCCACTCTGTGAAGAGCTGACTGGCACTTAATGTGAGCTCAGAACTGCACCCCTGGGCAGCACAGAACCTGAAATACATGAAAGCTAAAACTTAAGGCTTCAGGAGCAGCTCTGGCCCCTGGGTAGGGTGATTCCAAGAGTATTTTCCACTGCCAGGGGCACCCAGCTCCCAAATTCCTGCTCTCACATGCTGTGGGCACAGAGGATGTAGCCCCATTTCCCTGCTCACTCATTTAATCACTGCCCACTGGGCTAGCCCTGCTCCTTCCAGTATTGTCTGGCTCAATTTTGGCCAACAAAAAATACACAAAATTCACAAAAAGTTTTTGGCATCTGAGCAGCAGAATGATTTTCTGATGACAACTTTTAGGTATATGGGACCAGTAGTATATGCGTATATGTTCCCCAGGGGAACCTGGGGAGTTTTTTGGTGCATATGGCTTTGAATCAGGGTCAGATCTGCTGTTAGGGATTAAAAATCCCTCTCAAGCCTTTGAGACTTCTGTTCAAATGCAGAGAGTTAAATTCTGTTCATCTTCACTAATTCAGGCATGCACAAATGCACAACAGGTTAGGGACAGTTGTTTTAATATTGATTAATTGTAAAGACTGCATTTAGTTATACACCTTGCTCTAAACTGGACCTGGTTTCCTCTATTAAGTTCCATTTTTCTCTGTGGAATTGTATTCATACCAAAAAAAATGTGAGTAGAACATACTACAATTGGATGATCTTTATAGAATTGAGTTTATTGGGGATTGTTGCTCCTTATAATTTTCCTCTGGTAACATTTTGAGCTCAAATTTAAAATCTAGATTGTTCCAAGCCCGATTCAGCCTGGCCTTGGACATTTCCAAGGATCCAGGGGCAGCCACAGCTTCTCTGGGCACCCTGTGCCAGGGCCTGCCCACCCTCCCAGGGAAGGATTTTTTTCTAGTATCCCATCTCAACCTACTCCCTTTCAGTTTGAAGCCATTTCCCTTTGTTCTGTGCCTACACTCTCTTGTAAAAAAGTGCCTCTCCACCTTTCCTGTAGGTTTCCTTTGGCATCTGATTAAAAAAAAAGAGATCTTGCAGCTAAAGCTGTTGTGTCTCTGATGGAACTCGGTGGGTGAGGGTGTCAGAGCCAAGTCAGGAATCCTGGAGGTCCCTGTGAGCCCCACGGTGAACTCTGGCCACCAAAGCTGTTAAATCTTTGAACAATATTGGCTTTGCCATTGCATTCACCACCTTTTTTCCCCCCTCCAAGCTCTTGCCGGATGAATTCCCCTTGTCTGTCACTCCTAGCCCAGAATCCCTTCCTCCTGACTCCCAGGGCCTCTCTGGGGCTGTGTTGGTGACTCAGGTTGGAGCCCTCTGTGCTCTGCTGACTCAGAGCCTCTCAGGAGACCTTTGCAGTGCCAGGCTGTGCTCCTGCCATGGGGCCAGCAGATCCCCAGCCCCTGAGCCAGCCCTGGGCCAGCAGGTGAAGGTTGGGAGCACAAGGAATTAGCCAATACCTCCCTCACCATCCCAGAAAAGCTTCCTCTGAAGTGGTTCATTCCCACTCCAGATGGGATGGAGCCAGAAAGGGAGTGTTGCTCCAAGGAATCCACGGTGTACACTTAATAAAGAGAAGCTTTCAAGAGAGGAATGTGTGAGCTCATGCAGTCCCAGGGCAGCAGTAACTCGTGCTCTGACAGGTTCTGTGTCTGAGGCCCTTTACCTGCCCCTGCTTGTCCGTGCTGATTGTCTCCTGCCAAAGGAGGGCTCAGCTCTCAGTGGTCAAGAGGTTCAACCCTTCAGTGCCCAGCTGCCAGGCTGGCAGGAGCAGCTTTCCCCAGGTGCACAGGCAGTGAGGCAGAGCTGTAATCACACCTATTTAGCACAAGGTCAGGGGATGTCCAAGCTCCCACTGCATAGTGGACAGGCAAAAAGTAGAAAGCAGAGCAAAAAAAAGGACACATTTCAAATAACAACAACAGCCAAAGCCATCAGAGCATGTTATAATGTCCTTGCCTCTTGAATTCAAATTTTCTAAGGGAGATTTTGTAATCTATACTACAGAAGTTTTATTTTTAAGGAAACCGAGGTGCACATTTACTGGGAGCAGCACAGATTGATTGTCCAAGGGCAGAAGGTTTATGGCATCTCATGGTCTCTTACACTCTAGTTTTATGTCTGAAAAATATATTTTCACTGCCTGTATAAATGACATTCTCTAGTCTATCTAAAGAGATGTTACCTATCAATTGGCATCCAGGTATCCCAGTGTGCTCATCCAGAAACTCCTCATCTGAGCTATTAGAAACTCCTGTTAAAAGGGAAAAAGTGTGCTCCTGAGCTATTGGAAAGTTCAGGGGGTGTAAAATATTTCCTGCTTCAATGAACATCTGAAAATCAAGTGTTTCATTACAATGGTCATTTGGAAGCTGGAGCTGGCAGCTCTCATTTTGGGGGGGGGAAAAAGGATTGTGAAAGTAATGAAATAACAGTGAAAGTGTGAGATAGCTGACAGTGTTCATAAAGACATAATTCCCTCTCAAACTGAACTTCTGATTCAGTGTCAGCAGACTTCCTGAAGAAAATATTAAGGCACAAATGAAAATATTCCTAGAGAAGACTTGATTTTGGGGACAGAAGGAGTACAGGGAAGAGAGGAAGAAGGATTTCTCAGCACTCAGGGCAATTCAGGCTGGAAGGGATGCCAGGAGAGCTCTTGTCCAACCTTTTGCTCTGAGAGGGTCAGCTCTGGGATCACAGTGGGATGTGCAGGGCTTCCTGTGGTCTGGTCTTGGAAACCTCAAAGGATGGAGGCTCACAGCCTGTTGGGCACTCTGCTCCCCTGACCTTATCAGGGAGAGAGTTCTATCAGAGACCTGACTCTAGATGATGGAAATCAGGAGAAAATGTGACCAGTGGTGGCCTTTGAGACAATTCTCTTTCTGTGAAGAGGCAGGAATGTATAGCTTTGGGTTTTGGGGGGCAGAATTTTGTCACTTGCCCGCTCTGTTTTGGAAGAGTATTTATCCAGCCTGTCACAATGGAGCTGTTCCAACTGATGTAAGATATCCAGCTGATAGACGATATCTCTCACTCTTTATCCAACTGATACAAGATATCTAGAGTCTGTTGGGCATTTTTAGGAAGACAGCAGACAGGAATTCTGGCTGGTGTGGCCCCCACTGCCTGCCCTGCATGGGGGAACTCAGGGTAGGTTTCCTGGTTGTTTCCTATTCACTGCAAAGATGCAGCAAAGGCAGAAACTGCACTCAGGTTTTTACTTTAATCACTGGAAATTGCTGAAGAGCAGCAAAACGAAGGTCTGGAGGAGCAGCCTGAAGAGCTCAAGTGTTTGGCACACAGTCTCAGTTCCAGCACCACTCTTCACATATCCCAGTTTCAGCATCTGTTTAACCATGGCTGACCAAAGCCAAGAACTGTGAACGTTGTATAATCACAGCTCAAGTTGGTACCCGTTAAAGCAGGTGTGTATTATTTATTAATGCTGGATGTCTGGAAGCAATTTCAGCTCTGTTGATAAGTCCTCGGGGTTTTCTTTTTTCTTTATTTATTTATGCTTCTCTTAGAATATGCTTAACTAATGTTTGTGTACAAATATCAAAGTTTATTTGTCAGTGGGAATGTAGGAGGCAGGAATTTGGGGTTTATTTACTTGTTGATGCTGACCTCTTTGGGGGATTTAAAAGTGGTATGTAAGTATCCAAAATATGATTAGCTTTTCAGTACCGACGAGTCATTAGGTTAGACTTTATGGCTATTTAATAAATTCCCTGAGGAGAAGGTATTTTTAATATAAATTGTCACAATGTGATGCTTTATTTTAATGGTATTTTTCTATGCATAGTGTATACTGAATTTAATTGTTGTTTACACAAAATTTCATACACTTCAATAAAGTCTGTTGAAATATCCATTACCAGGGTAATAGCTGCATTTATGATTGATTTTTATCTGTAAATTTTGATCAGATTGGAATGGAGACTGGTGTTTTAAAACCTATTTCTCATATCCGGCGCTATTGTAAATGGAAATTTTTAATTTTAAAGCATTTAAGGGAACAACAGCAGGCTTTAAAACTGTGTACTCAGCTGAGTGGTTTTTACCTTCAGAGCCCAGTTACTGTGGATGAGACTCTCATACAACTGGATCCAGAGTAAATACTTGATATATTGGGAGAATATTCTGAGTTCTTTGAAATGTTATTCAAGATATCCTAAAGTATATTTATAATTTACTGGAAATATTTGCTGCTCCCAACTTATTTTTCTTTCTCTATTGATGGCATTTGATGTATACTTACTCTAGCCTGCAATAACCCAGTGTATAACGGATATTTTCCATTTCCTTTCAGGTTAAGTCACCAGAGGTTAGAATACATTCCCTAAAGAAATCCTCAGCTTGTGGTCAAGGAGACTTTGAGGACTCTTGTTTGGTCCCAATCATTGTTGGTTCTGTCAGGTGAAGTCATAGATTCACAGAATGGTTTGGATTGGGAGGGACCTTAAATCCCATCCAGTGCCACCCCCTGACAAGGGCAGGGACACCTCCCACTGTCTCAGGTTGTTCCAGCCTGGCCTTGGGCACTGCAGGGATCCAGGGGCAGCCACAGCTTCCCTGGGCACCCTGTGCCAGGGCCTCCCCCCCTACCAGGGAACAATTCCTGCCCAAGTTTCAGTTTAAAGCCAACTCCTCTTGTCCTGTCCCTCCATCCCTTGTCCCCAGTCCCTCTCCAGCTCTCCTGGAACCCCCTTGGACACTGGGAGGGGCTCTGAGGTCTGCCCCAGATCATATTAACTCTTGGTGCTTGGTTTCCTAAAGAAATGCTTGAGAAACTCATTCCCTACAAAACCATTTTGGAACACACAACTGAACTATTGCCTTCTTCGATAATATTTAAATTTCTGTCTAAAGTTTGAGAGTTCTTAAGAACCAACATTGCAGTCCTGGGCCCATCCATGGGTGCAAACACATGAGCCCAGCCAGCATTTTTGTGTCTGTGCCTGTGATTAATGGACTTGGGATATTTCTGCTCTGGACTGGACTGAACCTGAGCTGACATATATTTCAAACAGATTTATCAAAGCAAAGAGCAGCCTGGTGTGGGGGAGAAGGCACAGAATCAGACCCTTTGCCTTCATCCACCTCACAGCAGCCTCCAGAGATTTATTTTATTTTGACTGTGATGGCGAAAACAAATTCACTGCCCATGCAGGTTGAGATCTTATCAGGCAAACCTTAGTGAAAAGCACATTTTACATTCAAGCTATCAAGGCCTGAAAACAGAGGCTTATAAGGATATTGCTGACAAGGTTTGGCATTGCAGCAGGGTTGATGCCAGCAGGGTTGGTTAAATTGATCTTGTTTTCGAGGTGAGGATTTGTATTTGGTTTTACACAGTAATGCCTTGAAAAAAATACAGGGAAAACATTACTTAGGATGAGTCATAAAAATGCTTTAAAAATGCTATTAAGATTTAAGGCATAATGCAGATCCTATAAATCTGCTCTGCATTCTTTCACTAGGAATGAGTGACTTTTATGAAAACTAGGGGCTGTAAATCAAGAACCTAAATAAGGGGGGATTTTGACATGTAAATATAGATTATACATTAGCTGAGCCCAGACTTGACTGCCTCCTGGTTCCAGGGGGGCCACACAAAGCAGGCATTTATTCTCCTGAGCAACACTTTCACCTTGTAAAAGCTGCTGGGCAAAAAATATAGTTTATCATTCCTCTGGGGAGAAACTTTTTTTTTTCCTAGTGATTTGGGAAGGGGGTTTGCTTGCTCTTTCACTCAGCCCTGATTCTCTGCCTCCCTGTTCACTCATTTCTTGTTTAGGCCTCTGTGTGTGTGTGTTTTTGAGGAAATGGCAGTGCTTCTGAAAGCAGTCCTGAGGCTCTCTGAACACAGATGTTGAATAGAAAGTTCAACCCAACTGGAAGGATAAACCAAACTAGAAGGATAAACCCAGCCAGGAGGATAAACCCAGCTAGAAGGATAAACCCAGCTGGAAAGTTAAACCCAGCTGGAAGGTTAAACCCAACTGGAAGGGTAAACCCAGCTGGAAGGTTAAACCCAGCTAGAAGGATAAACCCAGACAGGAGGATAAACCCAGCTAGAAGGATAAACCCAGCCAGGAGGATAAACCCAGCTAGAAGGATAAACCCAGCTGGAAAGTCAAACCCAACTGGAAGGGTAAACCCAGCTGGAAGGATAAACCCAACTGGAAGGGGAAACCCAGCTGGAAGGTTAAGACCAGCTAGAGGGGTAAACCCCACACATGGGTACACCCCCCCCCCCGCCCCGTTTTTCAGTCTACACAGGTAGAGTTTGCTCTTTCTGAAGCCATTTGAAGCAGCAACTTCCACTCTAAACCACCTCTCAAAGTGCCAAGAACCTTCCAGCCCCTTATCACAAATGCACTCGACCATTTGCATCTCTGGCCTCAGCTCAATCAGGGCTGCCCCTGGTCTCCAGCTGTAACTCCCCCGTGGGATGGTGCCCAGGGAACACTCCCCTGCCCCTGCAGCTCCTTATCAGGGCAGCCCTGGCACAGCAGCCAGGCTGACTGAGCCTTATCTGCCTCGTGCTGCTATATTTAAACAAGGAGGGCTCTTTGTGGCTGAGCTAATATCAGGCATAGCTCGACTGGAAGCCTGGCTTTTAAGGAAAGGGCATCTATCACTTTTATGTGGCATTTCAAAGCAGGAGGCATTTAATAACGCTGAGAGACAAAGGAGGGATTCTATCTTAATGCCCAACCAGCCAGCTAATGATTAACTTCTCTTAATACTTAACAGGTTTATGTAGGAAAAAAAAAAAAAAAAAAAAGCAAGGCCGGTGCCATGGAATGGTTCAGAGTGGTGTGGAGGAGTTTGTCTACAGGGATGTGAAACCTGTGTGCAGCAGGTGGGCAAGAGTTTATCATATGCTTCAAAATATTCATGCAAGTAACACTCACCAGCCTTTAAAACAGGAGAGTTGGGGTTGGGGCAGCAGGGAACCTACACCCTGCAGGAGAGAGCAGTGGGTGCAGAGCAGGACTGAAGAGAAGGTGTAGGCTGAAAGAGAGTAAGTTTTGATTATATATTAGGAAGGAATTCCTCCCTGTGAGGGTGGGCAGGCCCTGGCACAGGGTGCCCAGAGCAGCTGTGGCTGCCCCTGGATCCCGGGAAGTGCCCAAGGCCAGGCTGGACATTGGGGCTTGGAGCAGCCTGGGACAGTGGAAGGTGTCCCTGCCATGGCAGGGGTGGGACTGGATGGGTTTTAAGTTCCCTTCCATCCCAAACCCAATCTGTAATTGTGAGAAGGACCTGCTGAATTTGTTCCTTCCTCAGATTAGAAGAGAGAGAGAAACAAACTCCTCATCCTCACTCCTCCGCCTGTGGAAAAATACCTTCATATGTCCAGTTTACTTTTATGAGAGCACAGTGCAAATGAGGCACGAAAAGGCATTTTGCCTTGCCAATGCATTTCCAGAGAGTTGGAAGCCCCATATCTGATTTCTCATGAGGGTGATTGTTACACAGATTCTCAAAAATAATTATTTACAAGTCAGTTATTTGTGATAAAAAGTTTGTGAGGGGTTTTTTTTGTTGTTGTTGTTTTTGTTTGTTTGTTTGTTTTTGGTTTTGGTTTTTTGTGAACTGTGAGCAACTCTAACTTTGTATGTGTAGAATGAAAATCTGGAGCTGAGTGCCCCTGGATAGAGACCCCTGGGTGGTGATCTGCAGGGGTGTTTTCCTGGGCACCTTCTGAGATCTGTTTGCATCTCAAGGGCATTTCCTGGGTCACTCCAAGGTTAATTTGGACACACTTTCCATGGGCTTTCCTGGGAGGGAGTCCCAGCAAGATGCAGCCCCTGAAGCTGGAGCTCCTCCTTACATTTTGGCCTAAGCTCTTCAGAGGTGTGTGAACTGCTGCGAACCCAGCCTGCGCTCAGGACATGGGGCTCTGATTATTAAACACTTTTTCAATGTCTGCAACAGCTTCCACCCAAGGAGCCCAGGACACTCCAATGCACTCATGATTAACTGCTCACTCCACACTCTGTCCCTGCAGGAAACACCTGGGGAAGCCATGTCAGCTCTGAAGACCCTTTCCCAACAGGAGAACGTGGTGGAGAGGGACCTGCTCTGAAATCTAAAGTGCCTCAGCAGCTCTGCTTTCCAGCTCTGCAGTTTGAATGGCCCTTGTCTAGAGTGTGATTTAAAACAAATACAGGTACCATGCCACATAAATACAACAGAACAAAGCTGCTTGATGAAGGGCAGTCCCAGGTTCAGAGTATTGGTGTATGGTTTGAAAACCTGCTTTCCAGCATTCCCTTCTCCCTTTACAGGATTTTGGAGGGGAAGATTAAACCAGCTTTGTCTTTCTGTTTCATACATATTTCTATTGCTTTATTAGACATATTGTGCTTGAAACAAAGAAGGTTTTTCATGCAGAAACAAGCTCTAAAGAGGGAGCTCTGCCCCAGTGTTGGAGTCACAGTGGCCAGGTAAGTGGTGTGGATAACCCATGTTCAATTGCTTCCACTGAACTGAGAGGCAGCAGTGGGGACAGAGCCTGCCTGAGCTCCCCTGCCTTGTTTTGGGGACCTCCTGCAACACAGAGAAGTCTTTGCCAACCTTTTGAACACCTTTGTGTCAGTCTCTCCTCCACACAGGTGGTGTTTAGAGGGAATTTGGTTTATTTTCCTTTTTCCTTTTTTCCTTTGTTTGTTTTATTTTCCAGTTGCATCTGTCCTACAGCCTCCAAACTCCAGGTGAGTTTGTTGTCTGCATAACTGGATTTTGTCTTTGCATATATTTGAAAGCAACTGTCAACACCAACCCTGAAGCCTTCTACGTCCTTTCAGTCTTTCAGACACAGCTAAGCCTAAAACCACAGAGCCTCCCTGCCAGCTTTCCTGCCTGGCTGGGGTTTTACAGCCATATCAGCCCTAGGTGTGACTGATAATCCATAAAACCCCAGAAGCTGGGGGTGGAAAGGGCTGTTGGGTCAGCAGTTCCATTTCCCTGCCAGGGTGGGACATACTGCAGGTGTCTCAGAAGGGCTGTGCCAGTGGTGGCTGTCATTAATCTCTGCATTTTTGAGCCTCAGACTGAACCCTGCTGGTTCTGAGCTCACTCCTGAGCAGTGGGAGCCCAGAGTGCCCAGTCCTTCTCAAAGCTGGGAAATCATGGGTGGAAATGTGATCTCCTGTGATCATCCATGTGATCAGCCCTGGGATGAGCTGGGCTGCTCCCACAGGGCAGGGGTTCTATTGTTGGTGACATTTAGACACTGGCTGAACCTGCTTGGTGTGAGAACTTAATCTGCCCTTGCCTATGTTTATGTCAGGGAGGATTTTCATTCTGTTCATTCACAGTTGTGTCTTCCCCTCCTTAACAGTTCAGCACTGTGCAAATCACTAGGGTCTTTTATTATGATATTTTTTGCAGAGGACATTTCAAGCTATTCATGAGTAGGAAGACATCATAACACTTTTCTTCAACTTGTAGAATTGGGTTTATTAGGGTATTTTTGTCTTCTTTTTTTAAAGCAAAAATGAAATTCTTTTACTATTTACTCTTAACATGTCTGACACAAAGAAAACAGAATTAGAGCAAACAGTAACTCAACTTTTACCACAACATGAAATCCTGTTTGCTCTCTGCACATCAACTGTTGACTTTAACTGGCAGATATGCCACTTCCATGCCAGGGTTTCATTCTTGGAACATGAGATCAGTCTGACTCTGTGAAAATAAACACTAAAGAAAACATGCTCATTAAAGTACTCAGCTCATAAAGGCCCAGTGCTCACAAATCTGAGCAGCTGCTGCCACCTCACCAAGGCTTGCTCAGCTCTCAGCTCTCCAGGCTGTGTTTTTGCAGGTAACCAGCTTGGTCCCACTCTTGTTTAGAGTTACAGGACTCCAATTTCCCCCCCAGCACTGTGTTTGGAATTACCTCTTTTCTCCATACTGCAAGTGTCAGTTCTTTTACTATTTTTCAGCTGTTTCCATGTCATGATAACCTGGCACTTCCTTGGCTGGTTATGTTACAAAGCTAGAGACTTGTTTTTCTTGAGTTGTTTCCTTCTCTTTTTGAGCTTCCCCAAGCCCAGAAATGACCCCACAGCAAGGTCCAGCCTCCTCTGTGCCTGCTCTTCCTCCACAGAATGTTTTACAGAAGTTAAATGTGGCCCAGGCTGTCCTTGCCTGGTGCTCAGAAGATGTTGGGATATAACAAGCATGGCACAAGAAATATGAAGACAAAGGAGAGGGAAATCCTCTTCCCTAGAGTTACAATTAAAGCTGAATAGGGAGTCCTGAGTTGAAAGGTAGAGAAATTAATTTTGTTTCAGGTGGAGCTCCTCTGGAGGGAAGTGTTGAAATGAGAGAGCTTTGGCATTAAGTTTTTATGCTCAGCTAAGTGGTAGCTGAAAAATTGCTTTAAATAATTTTCAGTAAAACCAGTGAGCAGGGAAATTAATTTCCTTTCAAAACGACGTGGTGGAAAGGCAAAGCCTTGGGTTACAGCTCAGACAAAAAAGAAAAAGTAAGTGCTTTCCATTAAATTCCTTGTGCCTGTCATCCTTCTGCAGACATCTTTGAGATTTACAGTGCAGATGCATGGGTTTGAAGTGCCAGCTCACCTTGCCTGACCTCCCACATAACACAGGTCTGGGAGTCTGACCCTGTAATTTCTGCATCAGGCACCTCTCTCTGTCTGAGCTGTAACATGTCCCTGAGATATCCATCAGCTCCTGGCTGGGAGGCTGCAAGCAAAGGAAATCCATCACATCCTTAGGTAGCTGGGTTTAAATCACTGAGATAAGCCTGCACATCTAAGGCTTTCCCTGAAGACAAGACAGAAGCAGGAATTTGCTGAGGCCAGAGCTGGTGGGAGGGTGAGAGGCTGCAGATCCTGCCAGTCTTCCCCTGACGCTGGGAAATGGGGAAAATGCAAAGTGTTGCTCTAATTCCAGTGAAACACGAGGGCAACATCGTTCTGCAGAGGGAAATGTCTTCAGGAAGTTAAAGGGCTTTGAAAGACCAGTGGGCTTTGGTTTACTAATTATTTGGTTTTCAATAATGATGTTATTTAAGTGACCAGGCAGTAATGCTATAGAGAGAACAAATTAAAACCACTCTGGGAGAAGAGAAAGGATTCTACCCGTGATAACAATTCTATTTGGTTTTGTACTATCTGAGTGCAGGTAATGTTTTTCTGTCCAAACCGTTTCAAAAACTTATTTTGAAAGTATTTCACTCCTGGGTTTAGCATTTGAGGGCCAAATCTGGGGTCTATACCAAAGACTTCAATGAAATTTAAGCCAAATTAAAAAAGAACAAAGTTGTCTGAGGTGACATTACATGGAATAAATTTATTTCAAGCTAACAACTTCCAAATGATGTCACTCTCTAGTAGTGATAGACACAAACCCACATTTCAGTTTTGTTGTTCTTTATCTCTGTATAACCATAGTCAGAGTTTCCCAGACCTGCATATGAAGTTCCATTTAGGATACTTACATTAGAATTAGAAAATTGAGTTTCTCTATTATTTAAGTAATATAGTTTTTACCAAAATTTGAACATAGGTGTCCACTTATGGGCCATCCAATGGCTCTGTATGTTTTTTATATAAATATTTTGATATATTTTGATAGATTGAAGAAGTATCTTGTATTTCCCCCCCCTCTCATCTACTATATCTTTACTGCAAACCTCTAAAGTTTCAAGATTTTTGCTTCATTCCTTTTCCATCTCCCACTTTCTTCAGTACAAATCTCCTGTTCCTAGCTCAATACTTCTCCTTTCCCATCCAGAATTTCATCAACAGGGATGCAAAACAAAGTAGAATGTGCTGGGTTTGTTTAAGAGAAATAATTTCATATGCATTTGACCTGTGCTTTGTGAAGGAAAATACATTTTTCAGACTTTTAAATAAGGGGCTATGACAGGGTGTCTCTTCATTAAAACATCTACTATGCCTAAAGTAAAAAAAAAAAAAAAAAAAAATTAAAAAAATATATGTGTGTGTATATATATATAAAAGAAAGATGAAAGCTGTTTGAGTACCTGTGGTATGAAGACCAAGGTATCCAGGGGAAAAGATGAATGAGGGAGATTGGAAAATAGGATTATTCATTAACCTATCAATATGCATTCTTTTTTTTTTTTTTTGAGTGGGGAGAAATTCATTAAATAGTTAAACAGGATATCATCTGAGGAGGCACGAAATACTAAAATACATAAGAACTTTACCTTTCAGATCAATAATGTAATTAAGGGATTATACTTAGTTAGCAGCCTAATTTCAGGAATATGGCCCAGACTCGTTATCCTGAGGTAGCTGCCTTGACCAATCCATTATCACTGGAAGGATTTTTGTCTGCTTAGAGCTGCTCTTCTGAAACTTCTTTTATCACCACTACAATACTGGGAATCATAAAACCCAAGGAATTTAGGGCTCCTATGCATAACACATCAGTGCATTAAAATTCCTCATTCTGAGATCCCAATGCTGCTTTAGAGTTAACCCAACTAGAAGAGAATTACACAGAATTTCTGCACAGAATAGCAGGAACCTGCTCTTACAGAGAATTTGGCTACAAAGGTGCTCACTTAAAGGCATCTATTGTACCAAAAATGTAAAGACTTTCTTTTTTTCTAACAGGCAAGCAGGAAAAAAATGTGCAGATTGCTGTCCTGTGGAAAGTGTAGAGAATTGCTGAAGGTCAGGAACACGCTGGTACCTCCACAGTCACCGCTGCTGTTTCCAGTGCAAAAACTTTTCCTTGAAAAAGAACTTTTTAAGCTTCCCAGCAGAGGTAGGGTTTGTTGCATGAGCCACTAACTGCTGAAAAGTTGGGATCCTCTGCCAAACTGATTGCCTGGTTTAGGTAAAGAGGCAGCACCAGGTAGCAGCAGCTCTCCCCATCCATTTGTGGCTGGTGCAGGGTCTGGTGGGTTTTCCAGCCCTCCTGAATCTCTCTCCACGCAGGAAAAGCACAGGACCTACCACAGGACCTACAGTTGTCAGGCAGAGCATTGGAAATATGAAGTAAAATGTTTATTTTCCAAAAGCAATTAGGTGTGAGTGAGGTCCTGTCTGGTTTGGGCTCTGCTTCTAAAGGAATGGGCCAGAATTTGGCAAGTAAATGACGATATTTAAAGGTAAAAGCCCAGGGTTTGAAAAGCACCCAAATAATTCCAGTGGCTTCTAAACCATATCTTGAAGGAAAAAACCCACAACCCTTATGCTGTTCCTATAATAAAATTAACAGAGATTAAATTAAAATTAGTTTTAATTAAAGTAGATTAGCACTGTCTAATATAATCCTCTGATTTCCAGAATACTTTGAAGTCTGACTTAGCTATTAGATCACAATAAGAATTCAGAAAAAATTGTGTACAGTCTCCATCTACATTAGGCTGGAAGTATTTTGGGTCTGTTTCTCTATGTCCTGCTTTCATTACTTCTTTTATTTTGACCACTTCATGGGGTAATCAGCAATTATTATGGAAGCAAAATGAAAACAAATCAAAGCTTTTCCAAAAGGCTATAGGAAGTATAGACTCATAGCCTAGGAAACCTTACCAACTTCATGCCAACTACACAGCCTGCGACCGCAGAACTGTTTTAGGAAATTTCTTTCATTTGCCTTAATTTTAGGTATCACGAGGTGCTTAACAAGATGCTATGTGTAATGCTGGGGTGTAATGACCTTCCTCTGCTTTTCAAGTGCAATCAGCTGGAGACAGGCTGGGGTTTGTGCAGTTGTCTGCAGGGAGGCTGAGGTGGGAGAGCAGGCAATGCCAACCATCACAGCACAGCTCCTGGAGAGGGAGGTCGAGGTGAAAAACCCCACCAACATCCCTGGGTCACCTTTCCCTGGCACCCCTCCTGCTCTGGAGGGAGGACTGGCTGTTCAAAGCCTCACATTGTACCCACAGCCTTTCTAAACACCATAAAACACCTCTGCCTCGGTGTGGGTGGGCAGTTAAAGCAAAGGAAAACAACCAGCAGTGCCAGGACCTGTTTTTTTAAACAGTGGGCAAGATGCTTTTCCAAAGGAGAGACCACAAAGATGTGGGAAACACCTGCAGGGCTTTGTTGCATGGGACCCAACAGGAGTCCAAAGCCCAGCTGCAAGTTCTCTGCAAAGCTGTTGCAACAACATCTGTTAGGCAGGGAAGAAATGCACCTACTTATTTATTGGTCGTGTTTTATTTGTGCAGATGAGATGGGCACAGAGCAGTAACTGTAGTGTGAGTGAAAATCACCTCCCCAGGATTAGGAAAAGGGCTAAAGGTGGTGGCTGCCCCCTCCAGAGCAGCCCAGGATGGCACACCTGCACCCATGGGTGCACCCTCAGGTGCTCTGAGGCCTCAGCCTCAAGGTTTGCTTGCTAAGAGCCCCTCAGGTACAGCTGTGACTCACAGATGTCAAGCTGACAGCACATTTGTGTCAAACACACCTTGTCTAGTTTCATTTGATGTTTTGAAAAGATCACCTTGAGTGGGGGGGGAGAGAACTTTCCAGAACAGGAATATAACCATTCCTAGATTAAGGCCAGAAGGGAATATTTGACCCCCTATGTAATCCAGGGCAGACTGCATTATCCCACAAAAGGACATGTTTTAGAGAGACATCCGCTTTTGTTTAACATTTTAAGTGATGGGGAAACCATGCATGAGAAGCTCTTGCAGTGACTGACTGCTACCGAGGAAAAGTCATCACTCTTTTCCCACTTTGAATTTATGTGGCTTCAGCTTCCAGTCGTTCACTCTGTCTTTGTTTAATGTGTTTTATTTTAAAAAATCCTCTAGTTTTTTTTTTTTGTTTTTTTTTTTTTTTTTTACATTTCACTCTATATTAGGGTAAAAATAGTGGCAGGTCACCTTTGGAAGCTTAAATAGATCTAGCTTCTAAAGTTATTCCTAATTTTCTAGAGGTCATATTATTCTTTCATCTGTGTTTTGGCCTGTCTCCAGTGTTTCAGTAACAGGAGTAACACACACATTTCTTCCAGATTAGGTCTTTTAATTTCTTATTCCCTCTACATTTCTTTATAAACTTGCTGCTGGGTTGTAGCATGGTTGACACCTTCCCAGCTGATGAGCTGCCATGAGGAACAGCACACTTGGCGAGGCAGGGGAGCTTCTGCTGCAGCCCAAGGCTTGGGGAGAAATTAAAGGAAAACAGCCCCTTCTCCCTGGGTGTCCTGATCCTCATGAACACAGCCAAGAGCACAGTAAATTAGAATAAACAGCCTCACACTGAGGGAGCCCTGTGCCCACAAAGGGGGTTCAGTGCTGGGAGAAGGTTTGATTTTATTCGTCGCCATCTGTAACAGCTTAGGAAAATTCCAGGGTTACGTACAGTGCTGGTTGTTAATGTCACTGCATCCCTATAAAAGCCATCCCAGCAGTGGGCTGCACTCATGGCAGGAGCACAGCTCAGAGCTCTGGAGGTCTCAGGCCACAGAGGGTGTTGTTAGTTTTGTCAGAAGGCTTTCCCCGGACTCTGCCTGCAGGATCCAGCATGGATTTGAATCATATTTTACTCAGCCTCTCTTTCTCCTGATCCAAGCAAACTGGAGGGTCTGTAGCCATGATTTGTGTGGGAGTAACTCTGAGGGAAAAAAAAAAAAACGACTGCAGAGAATCTGGGACAGGTGTGATGTAGGGTTCTACCTGCCCACAAACACAGTGTGTAGTCATGGCCCCCAACAGCAAAGTTTCTGGGATATCCAGGGATCCATTCCTGCCCTGAGCTGGCTGAAGCTGGTCTGAACCTTTATGGGCTCAAACAAACACCTGGTGAAAAGAGTAGGAAATGTCTGTGGGATCACTGAGTGCAATCAGTCCCCCAGCACTGCCAAGGCCACCACAAAGCCATGTCCCCAGGGGCCACATCTACAGGGCTTTTAAATCCCTCCACGGGTGGTGGCTCCACCACTGCCCTGGGCAGCTGTGCCAGGGCTGGACAGCCCTTCCCATGAAGAGATTTTTCCTAAAACCCAGTCTAAATCTCCCCTGGCACAATCAAGAGACATTTTAATCTGTTTCCTGTATCTGCTCAGATCTATTTCCTTTGGGCTTTGGGCTTTAAGCTCTTCAGGGAGCTTTCTCAGGCCTGTAGAAGTGGAAAGTAAATGGGGTTCTGGCTCTCCTACTGTGGGTGAGACTTTTCAACATTCTCTTTGTAAGATCTTTTCAGAGAGTATGACCCAGAAACTATCAGACTTTACCTTTATTTAGCTCTCAGTGACAATCAGGAGCCAAACCCATCCTTTCAGTGCTGGACTGGATAAACTGGATTGAATAATAATTGCAGGGTAATAAATAGGTTATCCCAGGATGCAATTTTTACAAGTTTGCTTTTCTCAGAAGAACACTGAACACGCATAATTGAGCTTTTACTGTTGTTCCTCTGTTTTCTCAGAAAAAAAACCCCAAACAACCTCCCTTTATTTGAATAATGTCAAAAATATAAAATTTAAAAGCCTAAAGAGATGATCTGAGGCTGAGGAGACATTTACAAACCCTGGGATTTTGATAGGTTTAAAAAATAGATCAAATGTCTAATCATTTGAAGTTTTCTTTTGACTTGAGAAAATGGCTTTTGTAGGTCTATGCTGATATTTCATTGTAAGAAAGAAAAGGCAGGGTTAATGTTTATCTCCCATTCTGGGACATGGATTCAGGTCACCTTTTGTGATCTGCTCAAGGATTTTCAGTGTCCTACAGGAGAATCTTTCTTCTCAAAGTTGGCTCTCTCAAGTAGCCTCTCCCCCTCTGTTCTGCTGCAGAAAGCAGAGCTGTGCAGAGCTGTGTGTCTGCATCCTGCAAAATGTGGAATTCTTGAAATTCTCAATCCAAGGGCTAATCTTTCAGATGGCAGAGGCAAATCAAATCCCGCAGCAGTAATGGGACATTATTTTTGTCCTGCTGTTGCTCCTGGGATGATGTGACCATGGGCAATGTTCCAGCTGATGCTGTACAACACAGTAAAGGCAAATCAGAAAAGGATAATGTCCTGGGTTGCAGTGTAGGATGTACACAAAGTATTTATTCTATCACCATCTTCATGAACTGTTGAAACCAGGTGGGCTAGTGTTTTCCCAAGCCCCCTGCCTTTTCTGCTAATGGCCCATTAACGCCTTTGGGGTGTTTTTCTGCTAATGACTTCTGGGGTGTCTCCTGCTAATGGCCCATGAGTCACAGGTAACTCCCGCCAAGGGTTATCTCTGTTAATGGGCCATCAAGGACCCATTTCACACTTCTCATGCTATTGTGAGGTGCTCTGCCCAGGGGGAGGAGCCAAGCATTCTCACCTGGATATAAGCTGGGATTTGGGACAGTGCAGGGGGCACTTACCCACTGGATTCCCAGAGGACCAGAGCTCCCAGACCTCTCTACAGGATCACTGCTTCAGGAAGAGCACCTCACCTGGACTGCTTCCACCATCCTGCTCAGGTTGTATTCTGACCCTGTCAGTGATTCTTTGTGTTATTGCATTTATTTTATTTTAGTTTTACCTTTTTACCTTTCTTCTCATTAAATTATATCTCTGACTTGGAGCCTCTCACTCGTTTTGTTTTCAAACCACAACAGATAATAATTCTAAGAGCATAATAAAAAATAAGTATTAAGAGGTATCAAACAATTCCTTTGTCTATTTAGACTCTGCAAATTGTTCTCGAGGAGTGACATGATAAAGATCTGCTCTGTCAGGGAGGAGAAAATGTTTTAGGGGACGTGCTCTGGGGAAATCTGCTTTGCTTAAGGAGCACCAAAGCTGCGTTAACACAATCCTCGGGGTGTAGGGGCTGCTCTCATGCCCTCTCAGTTAAGGAGACTAGAACATGGCAGATTTGTGCTCATTATGCTACAGACAAGCAGAGAAGCTGTTTAAAATGTTGTCTAAATTCTTTGGGTCTGACGGGTGAGCGATTGCTGTGTGTGGATTAAAGGGCCATTTCTCCAGGATATCCCCGCAGGCTCGGGCTTTGCTCCCCTCCTCCTGGCAAGCTGGAGCACGATCCAGGTGTGTGAGTGCCAAAAGCATCGTTTCCATCTTCCCCGTGTCACACAGTCAAGTGCTGGAATGTCAAACAAACACAACACATCCCGCTGCAGCCAAAAGCCTGTCCTGCTGGCACTAGGACGTGCACTTTGGTAAGAAAAGGTCACTTCTGTCTTTCTGAAGCAAACCTGGTGAGTTTGTCATGTTAAACTGCTAATGTTTGTTATCAAATGCATTAAAGGGTCCTGATTAGCAACAAGAGATAGAACAATAATTAAAAAAATATACAGAAGATGACAGCAACACTGATGCAAAATAACCAACTATCTTCACAGTGGCTTTTTTTTTTTTCCACTGCTGGCGAAGGCTGGTGCTGTGGCTGGGCTCACTGGAACCCTCACTGGGATCACTCACTTGCCTCTTCCCCACCAGCAATTCTCCTCTTCTTTCAAGGATGACAGGCCAAGAGCATCCCGGGGTGTGCTGAGCTGATGCCAGCAGTGTTTCTCCTTTGTGGATCAAATAGCAGGAATCGAAATGAGCCTTCCTCAAATTCTCTCTCAGGATCTCCTCCAGGCAAAACTTTGAGGTTTGCATAACTCTGAGAAGTAATCTGACTTGACTTTGGCAACGAAAAAGAAGCCTCTTATTTGTGCCAAGAAAAGATATATTTCTTTTTAGTAGCATTTTTCACTTCTAATATGTCACTTCTGTCTTCCCCCCCCCCCCCCCCCCCCCGCCTTTTTTTTTTCCTCTTGCTGTGACTTTCCCCTCTTTTAAGGATATTTTTACATATACTGTTCCAGGCATGCTGAGACAAGAGTAAGATATGTGCAGTAGTTCATCAGAATGCATGAATTTGGTGTGGTCAAACAAAACATTTCAGTTACTGGTCTGAATGTGTTGGTGAAAACTGGAGGATTATAGGAATAAATGGAAAAAATCAATTTTCCTTTGTTTCTTGAAGTACTCCCAGAAGCTTCAATAAGGACTATCCAAAAGGAAGAAAAACAAAATAAAATAATGTCCTTCGCAGCTAATAGGTAAAAATGTGGTGGGCTCTTTTGAAACCCTTGGCTCTGTAGTGATAATCTCAAATTCCTGGTGCTCTGGTGTGTCTTGAAAGTGACCTTGTCACTCTCTACAACTCCCTGAAAGGTGGCTGAGCTCAGGTGGGGGTTGGTCTCTTTCTCAAAGCAACAACTGACAGAATGAGAGGACACAGTCTCAAGCTGCACCAAGGGAAATACAGGTTGGATATTAAGAAAAAGGTTTTTATAGAAAGAATGATAAAGTACTGGAATTGTCTGCCTGGGGAGGTGGTGGAGTCACCGTCCCTGGATATGTTTGAGAAAAGCCTGGCTGTGGCACTCAGTGCCAGGGTTTAGTTGAGGTGTTAGAGCTGGGTTGGGCTTGATGAGCTTGAAGGTCTCTTCCAACCCAGTGATTCTGTGAATTCTGTGAAAACATTGCAGATATGCCCTGACTCTAAGCAATCATTCTCCCCTCATTTATGCTGTAAGAAAACCATCTAACTGCACATTACATATTTAAACCCAGAAATGTCAGAGGGGCCACAGGAATCTGGGAGCTGCTCAGACAGGATGGGAGGAGGTCAGGGCATCCATCTATCCCATCCAATCCATCCCATCCATCACTGGTTGCAGCTCCAAGAGCCCAGAGGAAAATCACCCAGGCCCAGCACCAGCCAGGCCCAGCTCTCAGTGCAGCTTTGTCAGCTCTGGGGTGATGGAGCACAGGTTGTGTCCTTGATGTTCCAGGTGCTAATGCCCCGTGGAGCTGAAGTTAATATTAAAGGGGAGCACAAAGGGCAGTTTGATGTGATTTATTGGGAGGGCTCAATTTCCCATGACTGTGTCATGGAGAAAAAGGGTTTTAGAACACCAGAAGTTTTTAGGGCTGAGTGTTTGCAGTGGGATGGACAGGCAGAGGATGCTCTTGTCTTACATTTTGCATGAGCACTCTGCAGAGAAAAGCACCTTTTCTATTCTGTGTGCCTCTTCAAGCGTTTACACTCTAATCCTGCTCATAAATTAAGAGGCAGTAATCACCTACTGCTTCTCCAAGTTTCCTGCTCCTGTTTGATGTCACTGTGCTTAATTCATCCTTTACACTGGGGTTAAGCCTGGCTTGCTTTTTTTAGTGCTGCCCCTATTTAATCTTCTTAATTTACGTGGCATGCTGATATTTGCTTAGAACTCTAAAACAGATATAAATAGTAAAACGGAGACATTCCTGAAACAAAGAGAACCTCTGTTCAGAAGAACTGGAAAGAATCCTCTTTGTCTGCTCTGAGGAGATGACATCCATGAAAAAATCTGTCAAGAAGAAAGGGTTCACTTTATCTGAGAATGTTTTTTAAAGAGAAAATGGAATCTGGTAACATATTTTTGGGATTTTTTTTTAGTATTGCATAAAAATACAAAGAATAAAATTCCCTACAAATATATGATATCATTTAGAACACCTCTGTTATTATATTTTTTATTAAAAAGAACATGCCTTCAGAAACACAGGCTGCATCATTTATTGACAAAACAAGACAAAATCAGCTATCAATTCTAACTCTCCAACCCATAACATTGACTGAATTAAAGATAATACTTAAAATAGAATTCTCTAGGTTTGCCTACAATCTTAGGATAGGCAGCTGTATCCACAGTGTTGTTGGGAGAGAGGGAGCTGCAAATGGCAGAATAACACAGGATTCCCAAAGAATATAAATTAATATAAATATAAATTAAGCTGCCAGAAGTGTGGCTTTTTTGCAATCATTACACTGATTTTAGCTTGTTGTTCAACTGAGCTTGGTTAGTTAGGTGTTGATTTCTGTCTTCCAAACCCATAAAGTTCGTACATTTTAGACAGGATCTAAATGATCTAAAGGATCTTGAATTATCTCAATTTTTTTTTTTTTTTTTTTTTTTTTTTTTTTTTTTTTTTTTTGTATGTGTGTGTGGGGTTTTTTTGTTTGGTTTGGTTTGGTTTTTGTTTTGGGGGGTTGTTTTGGGGGGAGGAGTTTGGGGATAATTATTTACGGAAAACACCAAGAATTACAGACTTCTGTGTTCAAGTCCTGTGCAGCAGAAATGGAATTCTTAGAGATCAGCAAAAAAAAAAGGAGAATTGTGAAGTCTTCCTAAAATATTTCAGTGTTTGGTTGATGGTGATTTAGTCAGTTGATTAAATTTTGTCAAATAGATGATAAATAATCTTCAAGGAGCAATGAGAGAAATAGATACCCATAGCTTATATCCATGGATCCAGTAGAGTTGGCAGTGTTCTCAGCTGTCTGTATTCCTTCAGTCCAAACTTGTGTTTGGTGTCACTGAAATTCCTCCCTGGGAGGGTGGCACAGGGTGCCCAGAGAAGCTGCGGCTGCCCCTGGATCCCTGGCAGTGTCCAAGGCCAGGCTGGACAGGGTTTGGAGCACCCTGGGATCATGGAAATGACCCTGCTGATGGCAGGGGTGGCACTGGATGGGATTTAAGGTCCCTTCCAGCCCAGGCCATTCTGTGATTCTGTGCTATTTCTAGACAGACCACAGCCTTGTGACTCCTCCCCTGATTTATGCAGTGACCATTCCCAGGCTGGTCAGCTCCTGGCTCATGCCTTGAGTGCCCCCTCAGGGCTGTTGAGACAAGGGAATCATCTTAGTTTTCCCATGATCTGCTCTGTGAGTGCCCCAGTCCCAGTGAGAGGCTCTGGCTGGTTCCTCTGGGCACTGTGTGCCCAACACCTCCTCACAGTGACTCCTCAACACAGGCTTCAATTAGCATGTCTAGAGCCAGACTGAGAGTATTTGCATGTCTGGAATAAGGCTGAGTGTATTTATCTTAGGCTGACACGATCACTGTTAATAATCTCTCTGTAATTGAGACTTGCCTTTGACATCACCTCCCGCCTGACTAATTGGATTGTGTCTCCTTATTCTCCCTCACTATTCATTCCTGTCTCCCCTGATCAGCCTGAAAGGTAACTCCCCAGCAGTGTCACGCTAAAACCCAGCTGACCTGCCACAGAAACCAATGCACAGGTTGATTTTTCACACACAAAAACCCCTTCCTGAGGGAGTTGGGTGAGCGAGGTGGGAGCTCTGCTCTGGTGAATGGTGGAGCTCTGGGACTTCTGGTGTCACCCACAGCTCTGGAAGTCAGTTCTGCTCTTGCTTTACTTTCACCATAATTGTTTCCATCGAGACAATGTGGGATTTTACAGGCTTCCAAAACATTAGCATTGTATTCTCTCAGGATATGCAAATGAACACGCGAATTGTGGAATATTTGTGTTCTCGGGGTGGTTTAGAACATGTAACACACCCCTCATAATTCTATTTATAAACATGGGGGGAGCAGTGAGTGTCTCAGTTAAAACAGCCCGCTGACTCTGTGGCTCACAACATATATAAAGCACTTTCCTCATGATGTTTGCATTTGTGGGAATATTTCTTTTTCCTACACTTTGTCATGCACTGAATTTGAATGACTGATCTCTTGCACGATAACTGATGTGGCTGTGATACAGCTGGCAGGCAACCTAAGACATTCTTTAATTTTTAAATAAATATGTTAAAATAACAGTGATCGAAACTGTGGCTGTATTAAACTTGGTATAAATAACCTGAATTACATAAAGACAGCTATAACTTCAGAACTTGAATTCACCTACGGGTTCTGTATCACTTAATCCATTATTTTAAAAACATTTCTAGGCAGAACATACCAGCTGACTCCCATGTCTTTTATTGGAGGGACTGAGGAACTTTTTGCCCCTGAAGTCACCTGTAGTTTCTTAAAAGTGTAAAGAGAAACAAGACATCATGTTTTTCTGTATACTGACAGGTTACTGAATAATAAAACATCTTCAGCACTGAGATTATTTTTTCCACTACAAGAAACATGTAATATTTCCACTAAATGCCTGCATGAAGTCACAGCTGGTGTAAATCAGCAAATTCCCATCACTCCTCACTGGATGCAGTGCAACTTCAGGAAGTGCCTGGCATTGTTATCAAAAGGGTAAACAAGAGATCAGCCAGAAACCTCAGACACAACTAACATTAACTAACATGAATTAACTGTAAATTCAGTGGGACACGGTGCAGAAATTTTGTATGAATTTATCTGAAACAGCTAAAATGTGGTTGGGTTTTTTCCTTACTCCAGGAATGGTATAGCCATGCCATATGCACTAGAGTAAAAAAATGTAAGTTAAGAAGTATATATTGCTTAACACCAGTGCTATTCCAAACATGCAGCATAAATCCTACTCCTGGTTTTCGCAGCTGTAGCAATCCCAGTTCCCTCAGGAGCACTGGAAGTCTTGGCTAACCCTCCCCTGTCCTGCACCTCCCACTCCCACCCTTGGAGTGGGGTGAAAGGATTTAGGAGAGATTTACTGTGGCAAGGAGCCTGAGCCTATCTATTTAATTCCAGAGCTGTTTTTCCTTTGCAGAAGGGAAAGCTCACAGCCTTTCTGTGCACACCACTTTGTGGTGTAAAATTTCTCTTGATTAAAGCAGTGTGTTAATTAACTTTTGTGCTCATGTCATTGACCGGTTTACAGTGATGGTCCTTCTGCTTCGTCTGCTGCTGTTCCTGCTGGGATCTCCAGGGCTTTCCATCATGGGAAATATTTGGGTGCTATTAGATTTATATCTGAGTGAGTCTCAGGTTGAGATTTTTCATATTGTTCAGGGGAGTAGGATGCCAAATTCCCACCACGCTGATGAGAAAGTAACCTCTCCCCTTCAAAAAGGGCTCTCATGCCTCAGCTGAAGGATTTCACTCACACTAGGTAAAAACCTTACAGGTCAGAGGCAGTTTTCATGTCTGTTGTCACAGGCGAACAGAATAAAAATAGGTGATAAAATTCCTTTCCTTATAATCAACCTTTATGATTCATTATAAAAATCTTTATAATTCTGTGAATTCTGTGAACCTGATTGGCTTGACTTTGCAACTTTTGAGAAGGTCTGATGGATTCCTTTGAGTGCTGCAGTGCCCTTCCCAGTACCAGCTGCCCTTCTATATGAACAAATCTATAAAATAAAGGTCCACAGGCTGAATCCTGTACATAATGTCGATTTCTGTCTCCTAAACAAGATTAATACCTGGCTGAAAAACCACCTCTACCTATAATATTCTGTGTAAAATAATCAGCTGGGCTTACATATAGGCTCTCTTGTTTGAGTGGAAAAGGATAAAGGTGGCCTGTCTGATTTTATTTCCTTAAAAATTATTTATTTCCTCTCCCTTTCATGTTTTTGTGCAGCTTTTGTAATCCCTGGAGACTCTGTATCTAACTGCATCAGGCAGAAACAATTTCTCCCCGTGGTCCCTGAAGCTCAGCACTGTTGTTCCAAGCACCTGGAAGGTAAGAACAGGTGTTGTCGTTTTTCTTCAGCAGAATTTAATTTTTTCTTTCAGAGTTATTAATAACTATAATGCTAATTTCCATCCTTGTATTCTGGTTTGCTTCAGAGCTTCCAAAAGGTCAAAAATTATCTAAAGTTTCAGGAGAGACTCCTGCTCCATCCACGGAGGCTGTGCCACTGCTGAAGCTGTGAAATTGGACTTGTACCCAGATGGGATGACAGAAGGATGTTTTTATTGAAGTTTCCATGGGTAAAAAAGAGAAAAAGAAGGGAACTAAAGCTCTGCAACATCCTCAACCTGCTGGATGTGAGGCCTTGATTTAGTGATCTCTCTGATTTACTGATCTCACTGTGAGCACTCTCACTAACCTTTGCTCCTGTCGAGCAGAACCGAGATGTGCTTAAACAACGCAGCTGCTTTCAGCACATAATGAGGGTAATTTATAGATCAGGACCTGTAGATGACTTTATTGTACAGTCACCAGCTCTATGGGGCAGAAGCTGCTTGGGTTCCATGATCATTGCATGGAACTATCTCACAGAGTGACCATCAAAGCTCCTGGTCCCTTGCCCCTTGCCAGAGAAGCCTTTGTCCCTCAGTAGGACCCTGGTTCTGGGTAACTAAGCAGATGACGGCTTTTTTTCTATATTTTCCCTGGTTTGTTGCCTTTGGCAAGCACTTTGCTCTTGCCTGCACACCTGTGATCTTCTGTAGAACATGGTATGATAAATCTCTTCCATCTTCATCTAATGTGTGCCATGGCAGCAAGAGCAGAGCACACCAGGAGTGAGTTGATGTTTGCATAAAAGAGAGAAGTTAATCAGAACTAGTCAAGCTCTAAGCTACCAAGCTGACCTGGCTTATTGACAGCCTGTTAATGCAAAATGCAGGCCATGCTAATTGTTAAATGTACTGCTCATTCTCTCCAAGTTCTCATCAAACTAAATCCAGTTTCAGAGTAAAGGAAGTACTTCAACTTCACCTTAAATGGAGATACTCCTATTTTATTGTGTGGGTATTCCTGGTACTCCTCTGCCCCTTTTATCCTCTGTGTGCGCTCCTCCATTCTCCATGGGACAGAAATGCTGGATGAAGCATCACAGCAAAACATCCTGGCTGCTGCTCCAGGTGTGACCTCAGAGAGTTCCCCCAAAACTGCACAGAGACATCCCTTTTCTGCAGAGCTTCTCATTCTTTAATTCTTGTCGCTTTTTGGCAATTAATCCTTAAAGGAATCACAGTTTGTTGCACTGAACATGGCAGCCTAAAAAGTTGTAAATTCTGTAACCTTCCCAGTAACATCAGCCTCAGCTGAAGGTTTGGATGCCTTGCTACAGCCAAATTTGGGACACATTCTTTGGTGCAAAATCATTAATATAATGGTAAGGATGTATTTGGTTATAGCTACTTCCTTTTTGGAGGACAGATGTTAATAGTGATTGCAAAAAGAAGTCAAGTAATGTCTTCAATTTGTTGTAAAAAGAAAACGCTCCTCCCTAACTTTCAATGACATGATACCCTGTGCTCTTTCCAAGCTTCTATAAATGGTCTCAAAAAGAAATCCCTGAATCTGTGAGATGTGGAGGGTTCATTTAACATCTGGAAGTGCTCTTGTGGCCGTCCTCACTTGCTTTCAGGACAGTGAAAAACGAGGCTGGCTGAGTCCTTAACACTCATACAAGGGAGTCCTGAGTAGCATCAGTGCTAGGAAATAAAAGATTAAATTTTCTGCACTGGAGATTGATGCCTGAAATTTTTGGTTTGGGCATTTTCTGAGGGCCTGTTACTGATTCAGAATGTTTGTTTTCAGTCTGTAGCTAGAGCAGCCAAGCTGATGTTCATTAGGTAATCTCTGTTGGACCATCTCTGCTGCATTTATACAGAGTAGTGCCCTTATTACATGCCTAGCTCCATTTATTTCATCTGTTAAAATTAGATATTTCCACTGAGTTAAAAAAAACCTCCATGTTTTTGGCTAGCAGGCCAAGGAGTTGAAGCTAACCATTGGAAACAGTTTCTAAAGCAACTTTTTACAAAGTTCATTATTTTCATTTATTTTGTTCAGGAGCAAGTGCTCACCATGTCTGTGGTACTCCCCTCTGGAAACTGAAGGGAAGGATCACACTGACAATTGTAATTTAAAAAAAAAAAAAAAAAAAAAAAAAAAAAGGCAGACGAAGCTCAGACAGGTAAGAAAGTAAGCACTCAAAGATTTCATTCTATATAGTAAAATATGAAGATTTTTAAAGTACCAGGTTCAAAAGGCCCTTTGTATTGTCCTGTTAACATGGTTGGGGTTTGGATCTTCCCTAAATGACTTTAAAAAAATAGATAGAGAAATTAAAAGAAGTAGTTCTGAGTATTTTTAGCAGGTTAATTCCCTGTTTGGACATTTGTTATGTGCTTCCTGATTTTCAGTCTTCTGTTTCAGAGAGCCATAGTGAAACACCAGCCTTGATGAAGAAACAGGACAGTGGTGTGGTGACAGCTACGTGACTCAAAAAATGGCTGAAAAAACAAAGCACTTCCAACTAAACATTCAAAGAAATCAAATAATTGTTCAGACACCTTTGTATTGCAAATGCTCACAAGCTTACACAGAAGGCACTGAGAGATGCTGCTTGTGTCCCTTATGTTAAATTTGGGGTTAAGTGTCTATTTTGCATTTTTCAGCTAAAGCAGTAAATACAGCTGCAGGTATTTCAGGGGGGAAATCTCTGCATTTTAATTGCTGTGATCACCCAGCCAGCATACAGCCAGCACTGTGGGCACAGACACTTTCTCACACACATCATTCAGAGCAAAATCCACTGATAAAAATTTGGGAGAAAACTCCATTTCTTTGCTAGATCCTGCTAAAAGGAATGCCAGAACAGAGTGTTTGATAATTATGTAATCTTGGCTAGAGCTCCACAGTTAAATCAGTGAACTAGAGGATATTAAACACAAGGGGAAATACCCTGGGCATAAAGCAAGAACTCCCAGATGGACCAGACCTCTGCAGCTGTGCTGAACCTCCTGCTGAGGCTGCTGGACAGGCTGGACTTGCTGGACAATGCTGGAAAATGCTGGACACGCTGGAGACGCTGGACAGGCTGGACAATGCTGGACAATGCTGGACACAGGGCAGTGACCCTCAGCTGATTGCACAATGACCACCAGGCCCAGTTGATGCTCTGGAGTCAGTGGTGACTGCACATGGCAGTGTCTGTGTTGCATGAACAATATCTAAACTAGCAGATATTCCCTGTTTATCCCTGAAGAGTAACAACTTCTACACTGAGCTTGTTTTCTCCTGGAGGAGCTGCAGCCAGCAGACACAGGGGTGGTGTGTGTTAGTCCTACAATCAGTCAGGCCTGGCCATACAACGCACACAGCCTCCACCAGGGCTGGGAGGAATTTCTGCCAGTAATTCCCCCCAAAATGGAAGTTCCAGCCCAGGATCTCATGACCTGTTCTGTGAACTTCACTTGTACCCTCACTGAAAGCAGTTTGTTTGTAGAGATTTTCTTTGTGTTTACTGACCCAAACAGAGGAAGTTCTCTGTCATTTTCCTTTCATTGCAACATTTTCTTGGAATATTCTTTTGTATGTTTTTACTTTCTTTTTGTTTGTATGTTCTTTAGGAGGCACGGAAGAAATTTCCAAACATTGCATGAACCAGGCTGTTCCTTCTGAACGTGACATGCTAGTCCTCAAAGGACTCCCATCTGTGCACTTGGGACTGTACTCCTAAGGCAGAATTCCTTGGAAGCAGCCACAGATTCAGGGTCCTGAGTTTGGGGTGTCCTGTTTGGTAAAAACCTCTTGGGTTTCCACTGACTTCCCTGCTGAACCCTTCCCAAGACAGCTATTTCAAACGGAGAAATCTTAATAAACATCTCATCTGAAAACACTGATTTACCAATGGAATTGTCCCTTGCAGGACACATATTCCTTATTCCAGTGTGCCCTATTCTGCTGAATTTTCCCTGCATTGGAAATAGGACCAATTTTCCCCAGCAGATAATCCTGTCAGGCTCAGAGGGTGACCTTCCACAGGGCCTGGCCATGGCCCACTTTGCTGAGGCACCATGACAAAATCCCTTGCCATTGCCCACCTGCTGTAAATGACACCAAAGGTAGAGCTGAGACAACAGTTTTCCACAAAATGTGATTGCAGGCCCATTTTTCTTCATTAATCTAATGTTAAATATAACCTATTACAGAGGTTCCATATAAGGAACAGATGGCAAATACAAGTTAATGCAGATACAGATTAAATAATATTGGCAACAGCTAATGCATTTATACAAAGCACAGAGCTAATAAGTGCTAAATGTTCTTTAAAACTATGCTTAAATCATGGAAAATTTAATCCTTTGATAGATTTGTTTTTAAACTTCTTCAGTTACAAAATATTTCAGCGAAGTTACAGGGTAAGGGGGCACCCAAGATCTCTGCCTCCAAAACTTCAAGATCCACTGTATTAAAGTATTTTGGAGATTTTTATTGTGTTTTGTATTTTTCCTGAGTTGCAGAATCAAACAAATGCATTGCTCAAGCAGGAAAGCCAGGAGTTGGATCACAAGAATGGAAGCTGAGGTGCCTGGGCTTTTCCAGAGGGAGGAAGTGCTGGTTCAAGAATAGCACAGCAATTGTTTGCCTAAGAAAAACCCCAAAGAATTCAGCTTCCACACGATAAAAGTGCAAACTGTGCTGTGTGAAGCAAGGTATTCCCCACATTGCAGCTGCACATCTGGACACAGCCTGCACCAAAATCCTTCCTCCTTCCCCCTGCTGATCCCTGCTGAATGGACATTTCCATAGGACTCACAGCCTCCTCCCAGGGAACATCAGCCAAAGCTCTTTTGCCTTCATGGTTGCTTCTTTCCCATGCAGGTGGATGGGGCTGGTGAGGATCCAGTCCCTTGGGGTATGGGCAGAGAGTTTAGGATCACCCTGTGAGAGAATTTCTAGGAAAGGGGCAAAACAGCAGTAGCCAAACCTTGTACTTGTGTTGGCTGGAATAGAGAATTTCTTCACCCCACTCCCCACTTCATTGTTTCGCTTGATAAGAAAGTGCCAGAAATGCTGCTGTTAAAATTTTGATTTTTTTTTTTAAATGTTAAAACAATATCTAAGGGTATTCCCACATTTTATTAAAAAATAAGGCACGCTGAGCTGACTCTGCAGGACCTGTGCTTGCCTCTGGCTGTAGCCAAGTGAGGGAGAAAGAGGGATGCAGGATGTGTGTCCACAAAATCATCTGCTGCATAACTGGATCTTCCCCAGTTTCTTCTTGAGAACCAGGATCTCAAGCTCCTTGAAAATATCATAAATCCAAGTGGAAGAGCTGCATGACTCGAACAGAAAGATTCTATTTTCTCTGTTTTTATCCTTTAATCTGCTTTCCTCATTTTCTCTTTGCTGTCTCATCTCCCTGTCTTTCTTTGTGTGTGTTTTGAGGTATGCAGATTTACACAACTATTTATACTTAATCAAACAAAACCTCTTGCTTTGAAAACAATAATTATTCAAACATCTCGGGAAGAAAAGACAATGAGTGGATGTTGTTCACTGAAGCAAAATAAAGCAAGACAAAGAAAGCCTAGATTTATTACAAAACAGAAACCCAGTGCTTGCAAAACAATTTGCTTTAAGTGCAGTAATAATTCCTCAAGGCAGATTATACGAGGCTCTTGCACATGAGTTACATTTCAATAGTGAGATCCAGCTCAATCCAGCAAGGAGATACAGCTCCAAAGTTTAGAGCGAGTAGGCTTTGGCTAGAAAATGTGCTTTTCAGAATCACTGCAGGACCTAGAAGGATTGCTTTGCAAGTTTTCAAATATCTAGGGTCATGGAGTTTTTGGTCATTTATTTTTTCAACTTAGTGATGAGATGCTGCAATCTTAGGGTAATGACATTATATAGATATTATTCCATTAGAGGAATGCAATAATGTAGATATTATTTTCCATAATGCCTACAAACTTGCAGGTTTGTTGATTCAGGAGATTACCCCAAGGAAAAACACTTGGAGTTCAGCTAGGCTGGCTTGCTGGCCCCTATTGCCCAAAAGGCATTTAGGGATGGAGGTACTGGAGGTGTTGGGACAGTGGTGCCACCTCTGTGGGGTAGAACACACTCTGGTGCCCAACTCCCACTCACACTGACTCACTGTGAAGCTTCTGCAAGGTAAGAACCCAACTCAAAGCATTTTCCTGTCCCCTACCCTGTTTTTCCTCTCCCCTGCTCTTTTTCCAGTTTGTGAAAGCCCAACTTGAAATTACTTAGAATCCATTTTACTTAGGTGGGTTTTCTTATACATATATAACATTGCACTGTTACAAATAATAAATTCCTTCCCTTCCTTAGCAGCCTCCAGCACATATAATTTTGGCAAGCAGCTTGAATAAACATGTCTCTTCCCATCAGGGCTGCATAAACATATTGGGTGCTGCCTGATCCAAGACACCTTTACTCCTTCCTAGGCATTTGTGCAGTCTGCTGCAGGATGCTTTGGAAAAATTGGAGTTTCCAGCATGACTGACAGTGCTCCCTCTAGATATTTAATGTACAAATGATTTTTCTTTCGCAACCTCCCTCGCTCACTCTCTCCCATGTTCCACTTGGAAAGCAAACACATCAGCATTTATTTTATGTGAGCTCCACTTCAGAATGAAGTAGGACTAACATTCTTCTTGTTTATTTTTTTTCAGTCTCATCTTAGTTTTTGTGTGCTCTTGGAAGACTCTTTGTTTCATTTTCCCACTTGGCATTGATTCAGTAATTGATTTTTTCTAGTTGTCTCCAAGGATATAAGGCTAAAAAGCCCCAGAGGAGTTGGGTACTTGACTGGAAAAACACCAGTGATGTGGAGGTCCTGCTTCTCTTTCTCAGTTAGCAGAAATCAGTTTTTCTGGGGTTTCCAAAGGAAAAAATACAGGGCTGCAAGCACCAGCTGCCCATGAGGTATCTGTAGCCCTTCACTCCCTTTGCAAACCTCAGCATGTGCATCCATCTCCTGGAGATCCTGCCAGAAGTCCTTCAGGACTGATTGTGAGGGTCTAAAATACAGCCCATGGTAGAGCTTTGGTTCCAAACCATGGTGCTGTCCATGAGTCCTGCTGTGCTCTGGGCTGGGGGAACAGGGAGAAACTCTGCCAAACTCTGCTCACAGCCATCAGCAGGAATGTGCAGTGCTGCTCTGAAAAATACAGTCTCAACTGGATGAACTGTAATTATTTAAATTATACTAGTAATGCATTGGGAAGGTTGACCTGAAACAGAGACTGGGCAGAGCTAGAGAATAAAGTAGGGATTTATTGAAAGGCCTCCAGGATACACCTTGGGCAGGACAGGGCCTGACCAGGGCTGCACCCAAGGTGGACCCAAAATGGTCACAAAATGGACAAACGGTCACGAGGTCTCACACATTTATAAGTTTTGGACCATTTGCATATTGGGGTTTAATTGTCCAATTCCAGCTGCAGGTTGTGAGGTCCCATCCTTCTTGATCCTCCCTTCAGGCACCCTTGTTTGTGCTTTTGGGCCTGAAAGTTGTCCTTGGTGTGCAGCAGGAAAAGGATTTGTTTTGTGTCCCTGCTCTGTGCAGAGCTGAGTGACACTGAATGTGAGCTGAGATCTGCACCCCTGGGCAGCACAGAATCTGAAATACATGAAAACTAAAACTTAAGGCATCACTAGAATTAACCAGATGGTTGGGCCAGATCTTCTAGCCAGTCTAGACTCTTTGTGCCCTAGGTGGAGTTTAAAAATGCTATAGCAACTTAGATAATGATTTTGTTTCAGGCCTTTGAAGCTGTTTTGAAATTTTCAAAATTTCAGGATGAAAACCAAGCTTTTTGAGAATTTTTTTTCTGAGAAAAAAAAGTATTTATCTCAGTGTGGAGATTTTGTTAGTGGTAAAAGGCACCAGACTAACCAATATCACTCCTGGCTTGGTCATGAGGATGAGGGACAAGAAAGTAAATCAAACCCTAAAGAAAATATGAATTTAAGCAGCCTCATGGCTGACTATCAAAAAGTAGCCAAACGATTTAAACCTATATTATTTACCAAAGTAAATCTAACAATGGGGCAGTTTTCACCCCTATTTCCTAATGTCAATCATTTCACCACCTCAGTTCAATCCCAGAGGTTCTTCTCTTCCCTGTGCTTTACCCCAATGTCTGTGACTGTGGAAAGGAGATGGGATCTAGGCACCTCCAACATTTCACCTATTAAAAGGTCAGATGGCATAAACTAAGTGAGACCACTTAAAATGTCTCATCGATGTATTGCCTTTGAAATGTGAAATGATCAAAGCTAAGATTTAGGGCAGAATTACTTAAGAATTGAGCTGACAGCTTATTTACATTATTATTGATGGTAGCATTAACAGGACAGTCACACCCCAGGGGAGCTTTGCACTGTACACACATGTCACAGGCAAATTCCCTGCCCAAATAACAAACAACTGGAAAGAATTCACTTCTTTGTCTTTTTATTTCTGACAGCAGTGAAAATTTCAAATGGAGACACTGAAGATTAAATTCCAGTCTCCAGTGCCACCTGAAATATCAGGAAGTGCTTTTGGATATAAAGCAACTTCCATGAGACACAAGGAAGCGTTTTAGATTAATAGTCACCTGAAAAAACTACTGGTGACACACTGACACAAATAATTCATTTTATTATCTGTCTCAACCTTCTCAATTTTATCCATCAATACTTTTCTTTCTGGCTGCATCACTGTTTGAACTCATGTTGCAGTGACAATTAATGCATGTTTCATGTAGTTTGAGCCACTGAAGTTTCTAGTCACTCGGAAACTCTTCCCATTGTCCTGATTTTAATTAAACTGTTCCACTTCACACTTTTCAGTAGATTTTATTAAAATAAAATCTCATATTGGAGGGAATTTGGATACTTCTTACCAAAAGGAGGAAATTGGTGGGGTTTAGGTATTCCAAGAATAGAAGGCTTTAAATTCTAGATCTCTCAGATGGATCATATCACCTTGGTCAAACCCACTCAAGGATTTAGACTCTCAAATGAGATTTTGGCACCATTTAGGGGCTTATTTCCAAGAATAGGGTGCTCCACCTTTCCCATGGGTCTCCAGGTGTGGAGAATTATTTATTCTTTATCAAGTGGCCCATTATTTTGGTCCTGAGGTTTTGTGGAAATGCAGAGTAGAGCTCTGCCTTGTTTAGGAGTGCTGATCCATGATCAGCTGTGGTGGAGCTCCAAGGACATGCCAAGAGATCCTGTTTTAGAGGAAAACTGTCATGCTGACCTGGACAGGACTGGTGGATGCTGTGGACTTTTCCAGTCGTATTTCAGCTACGGCTCTGACCAAGTTCTTTGGATCAAAATGTTCTACCATTCACTGATTTTGGATATATGTCAGGTTTCTGACAAATTTCCTTAAGGATAGACCAGTTTTAATTATAAAAGTAAAAGTAAATATTCATCTGAAGGTGGCAAGAACTGTGGCACTCTACTTCACAGCCCCAGCTGCAGATTTATGCTTATGTTACTATTTGTATGTTATAGAATGATATTTATGTTATTATTTAAAAAAATGTAGGTTACATCATTTATTAGAAAAAAATAAGGATATAAATACATTAATCCCTTCCAGAAGGGAAGTGAATGTGGAGCCAGTGACCACATTTCTCCAAGAAACCTCTTTTAACTTTGAACTACACTTTTTTTGAAATATGACTTCTACAGAAGGTGTTTGTTCCATGGTGTTGGTTTGTTTTTTTGGGTTGTTTTTTTTCATGCACAACTGAATGGATTTTATGCCCTCAGACTTTCCTGGGCAGGGAGCGGCAGCCCAAAGCAGGAGCTGGAAGCAGCAGGAGGAGTGAGGGGCTCTGGGCAGACGCTGCACCCCAGGATGTTCTCCCCATCCCTGGAGCTTTTTGAGTCAGAGGCATGAGCACAGCAGTCCTGGGGCAGGTCCACAAGTCAGTGCAGAGACAAATCCCCTTGCCCAGCCACCTCCCCAAGCTAAAACCCAAGACTGGCAGTACATCAAGAACCAGAATTTGTTCCAGATTTAAGCAAATGCAGCATGGCAGGTGTACAATGGAATTTAGGTCAGGCAGGGGGGAAAGAGATCAACAGCACAGAGCCATAGGCTCTAAATTTGACTAATCAAAGGCTTTCCAGGAGCTCAGTCCTGGTGGTTGAAGTGGCAAAGGGAGGATAATTACATGTTTGGGAAAAGCATCCCCTTGGGCACTCGTAGGCAGCCCAGATCACCAGAAAGGATGGTGATAAAAAGCATAATGCAATAACCAGGTCTGCTGGTAGCAGCCAGAACATCTACTGCAATAATCATAATCCCAGCTCTGCAAAGAGATTTTTGGGGGAAGACTGAAGGACAAGGCAAGGAAAAGTCTGTCAGGAAGTGTAGCTCTGTAGCTATTTGGGAAACCAGAATTTAAAAGACTCCTATGTAAGAATTAGAACAACCTGACACATTAGATTTAGCAGAGAACTCAGAGATAAACTTCTTCATTTTCATGACAGATGTAAAAGATTTAAAAATACTGCTTGGAAAACTGCTCTTTATTTCAGGCAGGTGTTCAGCAGAGCCTTTGCAGCAGCATGAAGATGTCTGCAGAAATCCAAAGCACATAAATCCAAGGAAACACCCCTGAGGTTAAGAAGGAGGATGTAATGTAAATTATTCATAGCTGGAAATTAGTAAATAGTCATTTGGTGACAGAGGAGACAGGAAGCCCAAACCAAGTTCATGAAGGGGCTCTAGGCCCTTTTTCAGCCAGGCTGCAAAGTGACAACCAGAGGAAAAGCCACAACACACACCCAGGTGGGAAGAGGTTGTGATGCAGGAGCAGATTGTGACCCAGAGAGTTCCAGATAATAAATAAAGTGTGAATAAAATTCTGCCCTCCAGGGCCCCAGGGGAATGTGAAATGAGAAGATAAAAACCTTGTCCATGGATGAGCTGCCACCTGACAGTGACAGTGACACCTGTGCCTTGAAAAGTGTCCCTCAGCCAGTGGAGGTCACCTCACCCCATGGGGTTGCACATTTAGGATCCTGAATACACCACTGGGGTTAAATATTGCACAATTCTTCATCCTGAGCACTTTGGGGCAGAGGCCAAGGGTACCCAAGGATTTACACAGGGAGTATTTACTGCCTATGAGGCCCTCATGCTCCCTGGGAATGTAAAATCCTGCTCCTGGAAAAGAACTGGAATGAAAGGATTCAAATAAATAAATGCATTTATTCAAATAAAATAAATGTATTTTATTATAATAAATGTAATAGACAAAGCTGTACAAAAAAAAATCCTGATTATTTTAAAAATTGTTGGTTCACCATACTTGGAGGTGTTGTGTTATTTAACTAACACCTACTGGATTTTGGGAGCTGCTTTGATAAGGATTTCTTGGTTTGAAATGAGAAAACTAGAAAAATGCAATGAAACTTGGATTCTTTATCAAAGAAATTAATATATTTTATAAGGCCACCCTTCCCACGGCAGGGGTGTTGAAACAAGAAGATTCTTAAGGTCCCTTCCAACTCAAACAGTTCTATGATTCTGTGATTATAATTCAAATAAAGAATTTATAACTTGTGGTGCCAAACTTTGGAAAAAAAGTAACTTCGAAAGAATGGGTTTAAAATATCTGCAGAATTTAGATTTTAACATGAAAATGCACTTTCATTTAAACATATTATTAGGAACAAGGGCCTACATAAGTTTATTTAAGCTGTTAATTTATTGCAACAAGTTGGTTTCATAGACTCAAACTATAGATTTAGGACAATGATTTCCTAGGGGATGGAGAGCTCCATTTGAATTTTCCCACAAAAAACATGAACGAGGGTTGACAGTCTGGAATAATTTTAACAGGCCTGTGTATTTGTTACCTGCAGTTTGTTATACAGAAGAAAAGAAAATGTATACAAGGTTGAGAGCAGCCACAGTATAGCAACAAACTGTTAAAACAGGGCACATATATAGGTCAAGAAAGAGTTTCCATGGAGTGAGAAATGCGGAGAAAGAAGATTTAGGAGACAGAAATAATTAGTGAGGGAATTCTTGGCATGTGGACACTGTCAGGATAGAGGCAAACAGCCATCTGAAGAAAAGTTGGCCAGTTTTTGCTGTATGAGCAGCACAGCAGCGAGGATCATTTTTACAGGGCTGAGGGAGGAAATGAGAAGATTACACATAAATCAACAGAATTGGAAAAATGTAATAATATAGAATTCTGACAAATACTGGTTTAAAACACATTCACTTATATAAAAGCTCTTACCAAAGCTGCATATAAACCCCATAAGCTACCAAGAGTTCGAATAAGAGACTCTGGGGTTTTGCCCATAAAAATGTGCTGACATGGTCGGGTCAATTTTTTTTTTTTCATTAAGTTTAACAGTAGGATCAGAATGTACATCCATGCATGGCTTGGGAAAAAAAATGTCCAATTTGAAGAAGTCTGGTACCAGCCAGTGAATGAGATTAAGAAAATGAGATCTTAACACAGGGAAAAGCTCCTGTTTTTCTCCCATAAAAAAGAGTAATCACACTGTCAGCAGCAAAAACGATGCTGTTCCAGTGGATGCTGGAAATATCACATTGCATTTACTGTGGCAATGCAAAGCTGACAAAGATTTACACATTTCCTTCCTCCTGACTTTATTTTCTTTATTGTGTTTACTTTTAAAGTAGAAAATGTTGCTTGCAGAGAGCCAAAACCAAATGGAATGAGAGCAAAAGTATTAATTGTGATCAGACACCTCAATTTGTCTGTTTTTGTTTGTTTGTTTTTAATGTAAAAGGACCTGATCACAAAATGGGAATTTGATTTTAGTTCCATCTTTAAACCAGGGAGTAGAATATTCAGATATTCAGAGTCCTGAGTAAAACTATAAACATAGCATTTAGATGTGTAAATAATGGTCCTGTGAAGTGTAAATGAGCACTTGGGCAGTCAGATGCTCCATATCTCTCCAGAATGGCCTGTGGTCAAGGAGGGAGAACCATTATCTCCTCCAATAACTCACACTTCAATTAATTTATTTGTTCCTGCATGCAATTATGCTGGTGTCACTGCTTACAATCTTTTATCAGAACTATGGTAAAAATATTCTCTGGAAATGGCTCTGATTAAGTTCAATAACCAGAAAGCACTGACAACATTTGCATTGAAAAAGCCAATTTTCCAGAACTATTCTCCATCCTGTAAACACTGAACCTGCTAAAATGTGCCCTTCCTCTCATGGCTGAGACATTCATGTGATGCCAATTTAAACTCCAAAACTAACAGTCTAATTATCATACCCTGAAGGAGCTAAAAATGTGATGAAACGGGATTTTCATTGGTTGATCACACCCATGTAAAATGATCATATATATCCCATTCCCAGCACATTACATTATTGATAATATAAATAATGTTAATCATGTAATAAATGATATGGATAATGTTATTAATAAATATTTAAATGTTTATATAATAAATATTTAAATGTTTTATAATAAATATTTAAATGTTATTTATAAATAGCATTATTTATAACATTATTGCAAAAAAATGATTCCCACGAGAAAATTGCTGTCTGATCTTCTGTTGTGGTCACCTGTGACATCTCTCCTTTATGAAATGGGCAATAGTTTGAAGTGTGTCACTCATTCAGCTCCCACATGGGAAGGCACCAAAGCCATGAGGAGTGTTCCAGGAGAGAGGGAGCTGCCAAAGGCAGTGACAAGGTCTGTGAAGTCATGAGTGATGAGATCCTGGATGCTGAAGGTTTAAGAGGAAATTGGACAAGTTCATGGAATGGAAATCCACAGAGGGTTGTTAAATCATGTAAACCACATCTGAAGCTGAGAGTGGTCAGAGGCTGGGAGAGTTTGAGTGGGGAAATTGTCTGTGCCTGTTCTGTTCCTGCTCTTTGCCTTTGGATGCCACCAGAGTGGACTGAGGCAGGCAGACCTTCTGTGGGATCACTTCCCTTACATTTTTATTTAACTAAACCTGTGGAAACTGCCATCCATTGAAGTCTGCATGATCGGTATGACTCCTCTGGACAGTAAGGGATGTAAAAAGCCCCTCTTCTGTGTTTGACACCTGAATAGATGTTTGTAAATAGGCACAGATTTTATTTTTAATGCCCGAAGTTGCAATTTTATGGGGACTGTTTTTCAAGAGCCAAAAGAGATAAAAAATATTTGAAAATATTTAATAGAAAATAAATACAAGTTAGCCTGTTCAAAGAAAACAGGACTGAGCTTTGCATATTTTGCTGTCTGAGAGGCTTCATATTTCTCCTTCTTCGACCCCTGAGGAGGTTCAACCATTCAGAATCTGTTCATAACTAAGACAATAAAAAATGGGTTTGTGGTAATCCAGTCATGGGAGATGCATGAATGTTCAGATAATGATAAATCTGGTGAAACACCACACAGTGACCCCGAACCCAAGGCACGGTGTGAAGTGCAGGTTTGCTCCCACCTTCCGAGGTTCACAGCTCAGGTGAGGTGGCTCTGCACCCCTGGAAAGGCTGATTTTAACCTCTGAGTTTTCCCATAAAGCCAGAAAATAAGGAATTGCATTGGAGAAGATACTTTCACCACAAACACAAGAGCAGATAAGAGAAGATCAAAGTTAATTCTTCACTAAGGAGGAGAGCTAATAAATTAAAGCACTAGGCAACACCAAGAAAATGTTGGCTCTAGGAAAATCCAACAGGTAGGCCAACTGCTCAACAATGCCAAAATTAAACACAAATATTTAAAGACAGTATCATCTGGAAATTACAGGGACAGAGATTAACTAGCAGCTAAAGAGAGACAATTTTTACCAGGACAGCATCAGAGGGAGGAAATCCTTCATTTTATTGATCAGAGCTATAAAATGTGGATGTTGTGCACACATGTGTCTGCCATCTGCAGAGCCTGGCAGCCCGTGGGCTGGCTGTGCAGGCAGCCACACAAATTTGCACATTATGAATGATAAGAAAGTAACAGAGTGGCAGCAGTGGCTTGTGGTGTGCTCCACTGTGCAGGTGCTGTTTGCACACAAACGCTTCTTTGGAATGAGCACTTGGGGTCAAAATAATCCAGGGAGTTGTTTGAGCAGAGAAACAAACAATATTAAAATAAACATGAGCTCACTGCAGCCCTTCCTGCCTCAGCTGTTGTGTTTATGGCAGGTTCCCAAAAGGAGCAGGTCCTCTTTGTAGTCCTGCAATGCACCTGCCACCTCTGCAGAGCAAACTCACACCTCTGTTTTCACTTTGGTGATTGATCTGGGTGCCCTCCCTGTGCTCACAGGCTGGGCAGTCCAAAAGAGCATCCAGGCTTACCCCTTAATATTTTCATGAATTGCATCATGGAGATGTAGGTGGAGAAACACACCTTGTACAAGCAAAAGTTGTGTCTAATCAAAGGACAAAATAAAGTACTACAGCTTTGGCAGAGCAGCAATTCCTAGCTATTTCCACCAGAACAAATAAATAGATAAGAATATAAGAAAAAAAAAAAAAGTTTCACGTCCAGCTTTGGATTTCAGCCACAGTTACACACCAAAATGTGCCTTTCACTATGATCTAAAGGAGACAATCACCACAAAAATGAATTAGGACACACTGAGTTTGGTGAGATCAGCTCTGCAGTGTAACAACTGCATTTAAACACATGGGCAATCTATGGAGTGGAAACAAATCATACCAGCCCAGAGCTGCCTGAGTGAGAGGTCTTTGACTCTGGATGTGTGATTTAATGCTGGTTTCAAAGAATAATTCACGTTGGGATGAAAGGCTGGTCTCACATCCATTAATAACCATCAGAATCTTATCATTCTAATTGCAAATTTTTTTTGTGAGAGTATTTTCTTCTGTTTGGTTCTGTGTTGGGCTACAAAACATGTGTTACCAGTTTCAGTGAAGGCAGAAGGCATTCTTGGCTCTTACATCTTCTGAAATTCATCCATCTTCCCAATTAACTATTTAATTTTATTGTGGATTTGGAAGCCTTAAACTCAGCCCTGTGCTGCTTCACTCTACGAGTTGTGTTTACAAAGCTCCCTGACCAAAGACGCCTTGCAGAAAAGATTTATTTGGGGAAACTGCTTCTTGTTTTGTGAGTCTGGAAGAAAAAGCAAAAGTGAAAACCTAAAATGTCAAACTTTCATCATTATTTTTGGATTGAGTGCAAATATTTGACTCAGCAGAATGTAGCCATCAGTAAGGAAATAGCTTATCTGCTCAAAATACTCTTAAAAATACAATGGCAAGAACATGCTGGGTATTTTAAGATACTTATAAAAAATAAGTGCATGGGAGAGATGTACAGTAAATGATAAGGCAGATGTTTATACAATCTTTTTACAGAGTCCAGAGCAGGATTCTGTGTCACTGATGGTTCCTTTTGGTAAACACATTCAATTGCTCAGTATCGGGGAGCCTTTACTAATTTTCTCTTTGCAGGCAGCAGAGATAAGAAAAGTGCACTGCCAGCTCTTTTAGTGCTGCCAGAGCCTTGAAGCTGCTTTTTAACACAGATGGTACAGAGGTGGAACAGTCTCATATTTCTGTCTAATAACAGCTATCATTCATAGGGAATTATATCCTCAAGGCACTTTTCTACTTCTCAAATACACATATTTACATAGAGATACACACAAAAACAGATTTAAAAAAATAGAATTTATGTGTATAAAAAGAGAGCACTAAAGGCAGAGGGCTCAGTGTCTCCTTTAGCAGACTTCCTGGGGGCTGCCTGCTGTGCTTCAGGACAGGGCGTGCGGTGCTCCGCCTCGGGGATTTATTTCCACTTGCATGGCAATGCACTGTGAAATTCTGATTTTTCAGTGCTGAGTGGCTGTTGCTGGCAGGAAACGAGGTTTATGAATGCTAATGATATATGATTGGAGCCACCACAGGGCTCTCTTGCCTCCACTGCAGAGGAAGGCTCAGAGCTGTGTGCCAGCAGCGCTCATCTTGTTCCCCACTCTGCACCACAGGGCTTGGAGAAAGTCCCAGGCTCTGCTTAGGATCAACTTTGGGAACTTTTGGGACAGAAGTTTCCCCCTCCACCCCAAATACATCAAAAAGTACATGCAAACCTTAGGGGAATGGCTCAGCACTAAATGAAGTTGAGTAAAGGAGATCTAATCATTCTTGTTCCACTGCAGCCAGAAAACCTGGCACACTATCCAGAGGTCCCAGACCATTAAGTTCTGGCTTGAAAAAGGATGGTTATTGGTTCCAAGACACCAAATTTTTCTACTTTTTCTCCCTTATCTTCAGGCAGAATGATGCCAACAGATTACAAAACAAACCAGGAGAACTGGTGAGAAAATTGACATTACTATAGGAAGACCTTGACCTTAGATACCGAGGACGACAAACGAAATCTAATAACTGGAACTTTTCTTCTTGAAAACAATAGGAATCAATGATTTTCTTTCTAGTTTTTGGTATGTTACTGGAGTTTTGACAAATTTAGTATCTACTTGACAGCATAATGTGAAGGGCACATTTCTCTGCCTATCAGGGTTAGAAGGCAGCTATCTTTGAGTTAAGTGACATAAAATTTATGATCACAGTGCTCATATTTTTTAAAATATCTCTGGTCCTGACTCAAAGTATTCTGGATCACTCTGTGAAAACTCCATGTTTCCTTATCTGATGCTGATTTTCACTGCAGATAATTAGCATTAGGTTGTTTACATAGCCTGTTGGTCTGAGGATGGGAGAGTGATATCTGTTAGATGATTTATCTCCCAGCTGTTAAAAGTGTGAGGTGTTTGAAAGTTAATTTGAGAAGAACTGGAATGGAAGTAACAAAAGACTTAATTTAAAATGCTGTTTAATGCCACAGCAGTTAAAGCCATAGCAAACCAATCTAAACCATCATTTTATAAGGTTCCTTTTCATCATTTGCACCCAAACCTTAGAACACAAATCTTATCCCTTTATTGTCAAATGACACTTTTTGAAGCACAGTCATTTAACTTCGAATTGCCATGCTTATTTGTGAAGTTAAAAGTACTAAGGGAAGTTTAAGCCCCATATAATTGAAAACATCAAATTATATACCCATGAAAATGGGATTTAGAATGGAAATAGCAGCTGATGCTTAACTGAAACAGATATGGTGTTCCCTTCCTCAGATATGGTGGAGTAACAGTTATTTTTAATTCTTCAAATGACTCATTTGCGCAGGAGTTACCAGTTGTGTAATTTTGATAAAAGGTAAAGGTCAAACATCTTATTTGCAAATCCATGTTCCTTGGTTATTGCATATGTATCTCAATTCAGATTTACATGGAAGTAATAAACCTGGTAATATTTTAAGCTGATTAAATGTAAGTGGATTTCATATTACAGCATGCTAAAACACACCTACAGAATAAATAACAAGCCCCTGAAGAAAATTTAAAAAGAAAGTGATTAATACCTTAAACTGATGAATAATACAGTTTTATAAGAGGTGTGCTAATGAATCAGACACCTCTGCTTGCAGTCAGTCCATGTGGGTGGGCCTGCAGCTGGAACACCCTGAGCTGGGGTCTCTGTGTGGGTGGAAAGGTCCAAACACACCCACATGTGGCTGCAGAACAGGGACTGACCCCTGAGCACTGTGTAGTCGTTCACATCCTACTTGGAAAATGCCAAAGAAGGCCAAATATCATTGACCTCAGTGTTTGTGAAGAGTTCCTGCCAAGTTCCAGGCAAATCTATAAAGAATAAACATGATTTTTCTCAGATTCTTAGTCCCTTCATTAGCAGAACCAAGTAGTAATTAGGAGTTGCAACTATTTTCTTAATTTGAACACATTTTTATCTGCCAGCTCTTTGGTTTGTTACTTCTTTTAATTCCTCATCTCAGTAAGGAACGCTGGGAAAGATGAAAGGGTCAAAACAAGGCTCTTGGAGGATAAACTGTTGTCTTTAAAAGCAATCCCTACTGGAAGAAAATATGATGATTGAGAGGCCAGCGGTGCTAGGGTAAGCACAAGATAAGTCACAAGCTATTTGAAGTAATGCTTCCTTTGATCTGCCAGGCCTTACTATACATAAGGAAATTCAGTGGGGTGCTAAAGGCTCTGCTAATCTTCCTAATGATATGCTGAGGATGCTCAAGGCTGAGGTTAAAGAGGCCTTTCAGTGCAGCTTGATTTGTGAACTTTTGAAATACAGAACCAACTTTCCCTCTCAAAGATATTTGCAAAGCAGCTGCTCACATTAGCAAATGTGTGGGCAACCCTGTGGATGAGCTCAGGGCAGAGAAGTTAAAAAGAGAACCTTTAGATGAGCTTTGCCTTTAGCAGTGCTGCCCTGGGCAGTGATATTGTGGGGTCCCCATAGGGCTTTAGGAACAAAGTGTGTTAAGAGCAAGGGTGGTTTATAATTCTTGAGGAAAACAGGCAATTGAAGGGCTGGGCTGGTCAAAATCTTTGGCAATTATTATCTGTCAGGCTGCTGGGCACAGCACAAATGTGCTTGGGAAGACTCAAGATCCTCATTGTTAAAACATCTAATTTTTAGGTCAGGCTTTCACATTACCATGGCATTCAAATCAGGTGTGAGAGCAGAATCAACATTTGACTAAAGAGCCTCAAAGTAAACTGGGGAGCCTTAATTTATCAAGAAAGTTCAAGAATCATTCACAGGGGGGGAAAAGAGAAAGTGATAGAGAGAAATCCTAAAATGGGTAACTCATTTTGGCACCACTGAGCTCTGAGTGGTTTGATTTTACCTGGTTCGCAGCCCTTGTGTGCCCAAAGGCAGATAGGGCACATCTGTACCCTTCAATCCATCTGAGGTTCAGAGGGTGAGACCTTTTGGAAAGGCTTTACCCAGCCTGGTAATGTGACCTGTTGGCTTCAGACTGTGCCCAGTCCATAAAACCTCCACACGGAGCCTGGCAGTCATGGCAACTTCCTTCCCAAGAAGAAGAAGAGACCTCTTGCATGGCAGCACAGCCAGGTCTCCTCAGCAGCCAAATGGAGAACCCAGGGGCCCATAAAATGTCCCAGCCCTCACAAGTACAAGGTGAGGCTGTTGTCACACCAGTACAGACGAGACCAGGCCTGACAGCTGCCTGGATGTGCAGGGATGCTTTTGTGCCAGGACAGCATCAGAGGAGGGCAGAGACTGATGGAAGGAGCCCACAGCAGGGAGGGACCAGGGCTGGGCTGCAGTGGGAGTGGGGTAGGGCTGGTGCCTCCAACCAGAGCCAAAATGAGCCCCAGGAGGTTGGCAGGAGGCACTGGGACCTTGGGGCTGAGGGCTGGGGTCAGCTCCCTTCTTCAGACGAGCTGTCTGGGGCAGATCTCTCACTCCCAGCTTTTCTCCAAGGAGGTTTTCCTAATCAGTCAATTAAAAAACCCAGTATGGAGCTTGTGGCCGTAAATAAAAAAGCACCTTCCTCTGTTGGCAACAACTGCAGCCTACCTGCCAGTCTGTGCTTATAGGACAGCCAATCTCCCTCTGAGGAAGAAAGTTAATACCCCTAAACACAGGCTAAAGTCTAATTTTCAGACACTCTCAGTTGTCCAAGGGTTATTTGGTTGTTCCATGCAAAGTGAAATACCTTTAACATGAGAAATCTCCCAGCACACATTGCAGTGGCTGGGGTTTAGAGCACTGCTGTGGGAGGTAAAGGGTTGACTCACCTCAGCCAAAGGAAAAAGAATTATCCCTTGCACTGCAGGCAAGAACTTTAATTGGTGGTCTAGGGCAACGATTTAAATACAAGTTTTGAAGCACAGCTTTGGAATTTAGCTGTCCTGGGCTTGCTATTGTCATTATTTATTTGGTCTTGTCTTATCTGGGGACTTGAGTCAGTGCATTCCTGAGGAAAGTGCCAGTTTCACTTGGAATGACAGAGTGACATTCCACTGCTTTCAATCGGCCTGTTTTTATATCTGATTGCACATGAAAGGAAGCCTTTTTAATTCTGTAAAAATGGATAAGTTCTGAACAACTCTACCTGGAAATGACAGGCAGGGAATCCTATGAAGCCAAATAGGCTTAGGGCAGAGATAGGAACCAGTCCTAAGGCTCAGTTTCTGTGCAGAACCAGGGATGAAGGTGCTTCAAAAATTTCACTGGCAGGAACCAAACACCTAGAAAAATTACACCACTGGAAACATTTCTTTGTTTTTGAGGGCCAGACTTTAGATGTGGAAATCTGTACTTGTCTGCTGGTAAATGCACCTATGTGAGACTAGAAAAATTCAGATTTGTGGCTTAGTCTACTGGTGTTTTGAGTATGGAATACTCCAAATATATACTTGGAAGTTTTAGCAAAAATAGAAAAAAAAAGTTAATGCTTCTTATTCATTGCTTAGAAGAGTTTTTCTAATGAATAAAACTCTGTCTAGAGTCAGTAAAGAGACATCTCTAAAAACCAGAGAGTGAGCTGGTGAAGGGCAAATATCCTTCCCTTTTTAGACATCATGACTGGTGGCTTTACCTTTCCTAGCTGTAGTCTGCTGGATGAAACAGAGGAGAGGAAGTCCAGTTAGAACCTCAAAAACATTAAAAAGTGCACAAACCCCAGTTTTTATTCAGGACACACACTTCTTGCCTTACAGTGAGCGGGTTTCTGAGGGCCAGCCCCATGTAAACAGTCACAGAGGCTAAACAGAGCAGCTAAGTCAAAAGGTGAGATCATGGAAACCACCAATCATTTATTGCCTCACCTCAGAGACCTCTAAACTACATGTGGCTGCCACTTCCAGGCTTTAAAGTTTCCACTGGTTTTGAGGCTTCCTGCAAACCCAGAATTACCTCCGCTTTGACCCTGCCAAGCAGCCTGGCACATCACCCACACCACTGAGTCCCCAAAGGTCCCCAGGAGACCTCCAGGAAGGAAATGTTCCCAGATGATGTCTAGGACACTGTTACACATCATAAAAAAGCGTGGGGGAAGCCACTCTTTGTTGGAACCCCGGAAGCTGAAAATTTCAGGCTTTCTGTGTTAAAAGGTGCTGACCCACAAGCAAGCACCACATTTGACTTGAGGCCATGGAACAGGCTTCCAAAATTGAGTGATAGCACAGGGGTTGTGGGTGTGTAGTTTGAATAGTGTTGTGTGATCTCTACATTTTTCACTCTGTGAAAACATTATGATTTTCACAGGGTGAAAAACTTAAATTTGGGATTTTAATATATAGTAATACATGGGGCAAGATGGAGGACTTTGGGAATTGTCTAAGTCCTTCTTCACCTTCTTCTTCCTTCTTCATGGGTTTGGTGGTTTTCTGTAATTGGGTGAAAAAGGTCTTGGGGGCCTTGGGTGATCATTATTGGGTCAGAAACATAAATAATACAGGTGTCACCTCATTATTGTGTAATTAGCACTTAAATAACCTTGGGAAGAGTTAGAGGTACTCCATTTTACCTTTGTTTTCTAACTTACTAGTTAGAGCTCATGGCTCATGAGACTGTAAATAGATGAGAAATAATAAACACCGTGTCCAAACACAAAACTGTGACTCCTGTGTATTAATCCCAGCCTTGGCAGTAAAAGAAACCAGAACCATCACAACTGTTCATCAAAAATTAATCAGAGGAAAAAAAAAAGATTTAAAAAAGACCTTTTCTGTTCATGCTAGGTGAGATTAGGACCATATCTCCTTGTTCTAAGTCATGACAAACAGCCAGGTTGCAAATCCTCTCATCTCTGGATTGCTGCTCTCCTCACAACAGCTGCTGGTACCAAGTGTCTGATAGTCAATGCCATTGCTCTTGCTGACTCATAATTCTTCTGATGTGCATGTGGAGCTCCACATGTCTCTTTCTCAGAGACAGGGGTTCACCACCAGTCAGAAATATTTGAAAGTGTTTATTTGTATGGATGTGTGTGAGTACAGAGATAAGTGTGTGTGGGTGCATGTTTGTGTATTTAACCACGCAGAAATAAACTTTCTGGATGGAAGCTGATAATGGTCAAATAAAAGCAAGCACTGAAATGATTGCTAAGATAATCAAAAGTCCTTTTTTTGTCCTCACAAAACAGCTTCTTGCTGATAACATTAAATGCTAATGTTAAAATCTATAACTAGTGTATGGAAATATGGAAAATTATACTGGATCCTTAACTTCTGGATAAAAGAGAGAATGTTAATTGGGCCAAATCTTGTTGTTATTGATATGAAGAAAAGAACAGTTAAATTTAAAGAGGCACAGGTTTCAGCCAGAGAGAAAACAAGAAAGGAGCACAGCTGGAACAACACCCAGGTTATGTTCACTCTCATAATGCAACATGTAGGAAGTAACAAGCAGGGCCTGCTCATGCTGAAAATTGAACAAATCAGAAAAATTCAGGATTTTGTGTTTAAGAGGGTATGTGGTTGGATGGGAGGACCAAGTGCCAGGACACTGCTGGCATCTGGCACCAGATGAGGATCTGAATCACCCTGGCTGGTGTTGAGCTCTTTGTGTTTCATGGAAACCAAAATGAGCCAGGCAGAGCCTCACTGGAAACCAACTTTGTTGCACTCTTTTCCAAGTCAGGCCATAAACATAAATATTTCTCTGGAAAGTACCTAACAGTGTATTTAGTATGAAGACACACTTTCAAAAACCTCCAAACAACAGAGTTTCTGCAAAAGTAGTCCAGTGGTGCTGTGAACAGTTTGAGGGCAGTCCCCTGAAACCTCTCTATCCCCAGTAACCTTAAACCTCCAAATTCCCACAAGGCTGACTCCCTACTGATAGCAAAGATAAAGGGGCTGTTTTCTGAGTTTCTCTGCATTTCATTAAGGCCTGAACTGCAGAGGACGCCAGAACAGGAAAGAAAATCCTGTGGGTGAATATTTAATTCTGTGGAAGGCAATGGCCAATCCTGGGCTCTGTGGGGGAAAGATTTCTTCCTGTGCTTTTAGATATGTAAAAACACATTGCATGAATGAAAATAGCAATTACTTCACTGGGCTCTGGTAACAGCAATAGCAATCTGATGTAAGTTTGAGAAGAACCACATTTGAATGATTCCTATCTTCAAATAATATCGATTTTCCACAGTGGCTGTTGCTCTCTGATTATTTGCTGTTACTTAATTCCTTGTGTATCTGTGGTGGTTTCTTTGGTTATTTTTAAGTACTGTACATATTTATGGTCACAAGTAGTGCAGTCTTGCACTGGGGAGTTTTGGGGAGTGTGCAAATCTAAGCTGTGTAATTTGGGACAACATCTGTGCAACCATTGTGTCGAGTGTAGGCTCCATTTTTGCTTGAGCTTCTACCATCTGACATTCCCTGCCTGGTCATTTAGGGTTTTTTTCTTGCTGCAGGGTACCCAATATCTGCCAAACCTGTCTGAACTCTAGGACTTTGGGGTCACATGAGAAAAGTTCCCATCTCTCCACTCTATCCATCTGTTTTTTCCCAAGCTAGAGCTGTTTTCCATCACTGGGTCAGCAGGTGGAGGATATGGTTGAGCCCTGTGAGCCCAACAGCTGTTAGACAAAAGGCAGTGCTGCCAAAGGCATCGTTGCAGGAAGGGAACACAGATGGGGAGATCTCTTCCTGAGGCCAAAGGATGCACTTCCCATGGAAAAAGAGCAGCCAGAGTTATGCACTGGCTTGATGTTGTGAACATGGCCAAAACAAGGGGGCTGCAGTTACAAAGGACAATGGCACTTCCCAAAGGAGCAGATGGTCAGAAATGTAAATGTGAAAAAGCGCTGGAGGTGATGAAAGGCTCCAATGGAAAGTGATGGAGAATGGGAGGCACATGGCAGTTGACAGGTGAAAGCTGAGCTCCTTTTGGATTTCTCTTTAGTTACAGATGTGGCAGGAAGTTCCAGTGGAATTAAAAAAAAATAATAAAAAAATCACAGACCCCACCCCAGGAGCGCTGGGAGGTGTGGGCAGGATGGGTCTGTCACAGGAACAAAGGCAATGTTTGCACACTTTGAAAGGGCAGCCGTTGACGTGCATGACAAGAGATGTGAAAAGGGTCTTTGATTTGAGCCACAGTTTGACTGCTCTCAACGTGTATGAGGCTGAATCGGTTCCTTTTTTGATATAAGGGGTCTCCTATGTGACTAATAAATCTTGTTAGTGGCTTCTTAGCCAAGGCAGAGAGGAGCCAGGAGCTCCTTCCAGTCCAGGGCAGGTCAGGGCTGCTCCAGCCCTAGCCAAATCCAGCGGTTGCAGGAGTGTCAGCAGCCAAAAAATGGCAATTAACCAGCTGACACACACCCCATTGGGGAACAGGAGGAGATGAAGGGAGATGCAGAGCTCCATGAGCCTCTTTCCTTGCCCCAAACCCCTTTACCTGAAAGCAGGATGACAAAAGGCAAGTGCAGAATTGGTCTGGAAGCCCCTGCATGGCCTGAATCCTGGGCTATCCATGACCAGTCCTGGACAGTTCAGTGCTGTCTTAGACACCACTGGGACAAACAGCAGGAGCTTTAGCAGGGTCTGGCACTGGGGGATTTAATTGCCTTGGGTGACATTTGGTTATATTTAAATATTTTAAGGGACGCTGTCTGGGTGCTTCTCACCACTGTTACACTCTACAGCCTCAGGGTTGGAGTCCTCTAGTTTGTATTTCTGCTAGTCAGACGTGAGCCTGAGTGTCCCAGCATTGTGTGTCAGAGAAGGACAGGCATAAATACAGAGATGGAAATTTCCCAAACGTGTTTGTCATAAGGTCAGATAAGTGGAGAGAAGCTTGCTCCAGTAAATAATTAATAGCAGACTTTTAAAGCAGGAAAAAAATCATCTTGTTTGTTACAATTTGTGGTTGTAAAATGGGACTATGTTGTGTGCTGAATTTATGAGGGAAATCCTCAAACCTCTGTTTATTTTTTAGTGCCAGATGAGTCAGTTTTTTAATCCTTAGCAATAATTTGTGATATAATGAAAAATTTGGTATGATTTATACAGAAGAGTTTATGTCTTCATTGTAAATAAACACTGTTCATATTGTGCCATTAAGCTGAATCAAGAATATGTGGTTCAAGATGCAGTTTACAAGCTCGTGAATATCAGAAATTATAAATAGCATGACAATCTTTTTGGAAAGGATGTAAGTCTTCATGCTTCCAGGACATAAGATAACCTCTAATTAATGGGGGCTAGTAAGAATTCTTTCCTGTCAGCAAGTTATTCCATAATTGCCTTCTGTAAGGCTTCCTGTCCTTTCCTCTGAAGCAGCTGCTGTGCTTCTGCAGGAACAGGATGATAAAATCAATAAATCCCTGACTCACTCCTATACCTCTGTGAATGTCTTTTTTGATGGGAACTTTTCACCCACTCAAGACCAGGTTCAGTTTGCTTTGTTTGCAAGGCAAAAACTGCTGAATGCCGAGGCAGGAGAAACAACTTGCTTCCTTTGGTGATGTCTTCACTTGTGACAGGAAAAACAAAGCCTAAATCCTTCAACTCATGTGCTGGCATGTAGCAAGGAAGGTAATTTTTTTCAATAAATTCACCTGGAAAAGCAGTTGGTTGTGTTGTTAGTGTGGACCCACTATACAAATATCCATTTAATAGAGGCAGAGAAAAGCTTAGCTCTTGAGAGGCTGTCTGGGTAAAAGAAATCTCACCCCCCAACCATCCTCTGAACTTTGGAGCTGTGTTTAGGAAGCCTTCTGCTTTGCCCTGGCCTCCAACTCTCTTGTTTAATTTCCTCCTAATATTTCCACTTGTCTTCACCAAAACTACTGTTGGACCAGAGCCTTATTTTTGCTATGTAATAGGTAGGCCTGCAAGATGATGGTTGCAGTCACTGGGTTCTAAGATAAATGGAGGAAATGATTCTCTGGAAGTGCTTTTGCCCTTTTGTCTGTCCTATAAAGCAGCTGAGGGATTGGCATAGGCTGAGACAGGCTTAGCTCAACATTAAACTAATTGAAAGTTGGTGCAATGAATCACATCTAATGTGCCATTGGAAAGGAGGTTTCTTGATCTTTAGATAATAATGCAGTCTAAAATAATATACATCCACTTTCTAAATGGTAGGAAGTAGGCTGGGAAAGGGGATGTTTCTAATGAGTGATAAAACTGCAGATGCACACACCTGGTTTGGGATGATGGTCTTCCTGCAGGTCAGGGTCTGAGCCAATTAAAGGAAGCCCTAAACAACTGGACATGAATGAGCTTTTTTTTTTGTCCTTTAGGCAATCCAACAACAGGACCCTTTCCTGTGGTGTATTTGCAATTCCCTACCTCCCCTTCTTCTCCTATAAGTGTCAAAGCTTGAATTATATTGTCTCTTTTTTTTTTTTTTTTCCTCCTCTCTTGTTTGGACATGGACAAGGAAAAATGAATTTATCCATGCCTCAGATCCCTCTGACTTCTAGAGGTTGCACTGATCATCAGCTACTAGCTGTGAATAAAGCCTTCAAACCTTATTTAAACATCACAGCACTAATTATGGCTTCCTTAAGTAAAATGCTCTTGAGCTATAATTACCCAAAAGATTATACATTGGCAGTGACACAAGAAATTGTATTACAGGATTGTACCAGGGGGCTGAGCTCACCCCACTGTCTCAGTCAATCCAATCTGCTGAGAAGGACAAATGCAGGAGTCAGAGTTAGCAGTGGAAACCCATCCCCGTGTTCTGCCCAGCCCCAATAGATGCAGAAAACTCATTTAATATTCAGCATGCACTATTCAGTTCACAGCACTGCTCACATTCTCAGCCCATGCAAACAGATGTTGATCAGCTGAATATTGATTTCCATAGGTTCAGATTCCAGTTCCCAGTGCAGAGAACTCTTCCCTTTGTGTTTATTGTGAAGTACACTGTTAATCACCAACAAAAAAGGGAAACAACTCTAATGCAGGTTTAGGGGTTTTTTTTAAGGAAACAGGGAATTTTAGGGGGCAATTCTGATGAAACCGACACTCTTGTGCCTACGAGTGTTCACTGCTCACTCCATCCCTTTGTAACATGAAACAGACAAATGAAACAAGACTGGAAATTTGGAGCAAATTCAGACTTTACAATAGATGGAGGTTTGAGGTTAGAACAGACATTTTCCTGTCATCCTCTGTAAACACACACTCCCTTCCAGTGCACCATCAGGTAGTTTCTTTTAATAAAAAATATGTGAGGAGCATAAAGCCTCTCATTCCTATTTGTTTGAATTGAATTTTGTTATTTGCCCCTACAGTCTGTTGGTTTGGCTCCATGACATTGATTTCCAGCTAAAACAATTTATTCACCAATTACTTTTACAGACAACAATTTCAAGCAATTAAGAGAATTAAGAAAGTGTTTTCATACTGTTAAGAAATACATCTGTGAAGAGCTTTTAAAAGATGCAGCATGAGATGCTAAAATTCACTATGTTTTTCCTTTAGATATTAGCAGGGGAAATCATCAGAAAACCCAGTAAATGTTTTATGCTCCCCCACCTACATATGTAAGACAGCTACCAGAACTGCAAATTCTTTTAAATCGGAGACTACCTGCTTTCTTCCACAAAACTGCTTTGTGTTTCGGGGCTTTTTTTCCTGTTAAATAACCCACTTTTGCTCCACTGTGTGGGTGAAAAACATATATATCTATTCTGTTCTTATTGCTGCTGGATTCCATGTGCCTGGTGATGCTGCAACAGCACTGCAGGGTTGCCTTTAGCCCTGCCTGCACACAGCTCTGCAGGGCACATCCCTTCTTTCCTTTTGGACAGAATTGAGGACTAAAAGGGCATTTGCTGAGGGATTGATTGGAATTTAAGCAGATTTTGCATATGCAAAGAACAGGGATGGAAAAGCACAGGGCATTTATGTGGGAATGAGGCACACAAGGCACCAGAGTTGTAAGGATCTGTAATTAGCAGACACAATTCTGGTGCAAGGGGTGCCTCAATTTCAGTGCAAATCACTAAGTTTGAGGAGAGTGCCTTAAAAATGACTAAAACATTTCATGATTATGAGGAAGACTTTAATTTAGGAGACAATTCCCACACTCCCACCTGAAGGCATTACCATTTTCTGTCTACCTGTTCCCCTCCTGTCATTTTCAATAAGACTAAGTTGTGGATTCCAATCATCACTCTTGGCTCTTGTTTTACAAAGCCTTTTTCCCTGATTGTGGCTAAAAGAGTTCTTGTTGCATCCTGATTTTCATGGATTATTTAAGAGGAGGTAAAAAGAGCAGTGAAAAACTCAGGCCCAGGATCTCACAGACATTGCCATGACCTCTCTTGCATCCATTTAAAGCAAATATTTCACTTCCTTGAGATTCTGAAAATGTGTACATTTGACTTCTAAACACACAATAGGTGCAATGTTGGAACCAGTTTTACACAGGTGTGACTCCTTTGGTTTTGATGGAGTTTCTACATATTCACTGGCAGAGGAAGTGAATAAATCCTCTGGAGCTTTGAAGACAGAGCTACAACAGGAACTGACAGAGAGCAAGTCTTCTTTTTGAAAGTGAAGCACAGGAATGAATTTAAAATGTGCTTTTATATGTATACATACAGACATGGGGGGAAAAAATCACAGAAAGGGAGAATTCTTTGTTGTGAAAATTCCCTTTACAACCATGACAGATAATCTTGGACTGACAATAGTCATCACTTTTGTAAATACTGTAAAAATACTTTGGAAAATCTTGTGACCTGAGTGCATAAAATTTCTCCGAGATCAGTGAGGTACATTCATTCTCCTGCCTATGATTCACCTGAATCCCTCTTCTCCAGAGATTTTCACAAACATTGAAAAGATTAATGTCCAAATATAAACATAATGAGAACAAACTCATCATTGAACAGGACTTAAAGAAAAGGAAATAGCTGATTTAATTAAGTTTTTTTGTGATGATTCAGACCAACATAAATCTCAATGAAAGGACAAAAATAATTACAGGTAATTAATGCCAAAGTATCTAAAGCTAAGGAATTTAGTTAGCCTTGAGCACAGTACACAACACACCCAGTTCTTCTTTCTGTAGATAACATAGTGCATCCACTAATTTAGGTTATGGAGGGTTTTTTTACACTTGTAATTATTTTTAATACTGACACTTCTTTGGCCATAAGGGAAACAGTGCTGATAGCACAATGAAGTCAAACTGTCTAAAACATAGAAGCTTTTTTTCTTTTGTTATTCCTGGGGCTAAAATGGCACAAGTCAAAACCAAATTAAATCCATCATTCTGCCACTGGATAGATCAGTGAGATGCAAACAGATATTTCATATTTGTTTCTATCTCTGGTTGAGGGCCAGTAGTGTTTCTCAGCTATTATTTTGTTTTTAATGTGTCAAAAAAGCAGCTCTTCAGTGGCGATTTTTTTTAATATCAGTGTTATGGTCGAATTGAAGGTTTGATTTCAAAGATGCAATTTTTAATGAAGATCTGTTTCATGCACATACCTTCCAGAAGTAGTTTAAAAGACAAATATTGGGAATATAAAGAGAATATTTTGCTATAGGTAAGAGCTGCAGGACCACCATCTGGATGAACTAGATTGAGAGTATGGATTTAAATTATGTATTTTGATAGTTCAGAAAGAAAAGAAATTTTTAGGGGATTAGATCCCACTCTATATATTTCCCTTTCTTTGGATTGTAGAAGATTAAAGCTAATGTCCATAGGTAGGTTCCCTCCTCACCACTTAGGGGGTTTCACAGCAAAAAAATAATGGGAGTATGAATTAAGTCTGAAGTTTCCATATCAGATAACCTACATTTATGCAGGTGGGCAGCAACAAATTTTCAGAATTTTAAACCACAACTGGAAGTGAACACAAAATCTGGGGCATGTTCATTATGGAAATAAATTCATGTCCACACCTGGAGCTTTCTTATGATTTTCTTTGTCCCTTTCTGTGGTATTTTTCTTCTTCTCTATGAAAGAAGAATCCTTGATGTAACTCCTAATTCTGCTGCCTTTTAGACACGTGCCCTGAGTTATCCACCTAGTGAAGCTATGTATTTTAGTGAAATCAAATGTGATCTAGAGAAATGATATTAGGGAAACATCTCTGTCTTACCATGGAATTAAAACAGCAGCAATGAGTTCTGTCAGTCTTTGAGGATATTGAGCCTCAGAGGAGCAAAATGAGCCCTGGTAGTGATGAAGGGTAGATCCCACTTGGTTGTGAATTAACTCTAAAGAGAAGTTTGACTGGGAAAGGAACAAAAAAAAAGCCAGTCTTGGTTTTTGAGGAGTGCTGATTGTGGAATTGTTAGGTTTGTGTTCCACAAAATGCATGGCCAAGCTTCTGCTCCCCGGAGCAGTGGGGCTGGGTGTCACAGGAACTGTCTGAGTGACAGGTGGCACAGACAGCAAATTGCCTGAAACAATGAAACAGGGATTTGGGTTTACAATCTGCAAACGAGCTGAGGTTTGGTTTGTGCGGCTGGCAGGTCCCAGGGCAGTCAGGCAAGTCCCAAACTGACCCCAGCCAGGTGTGCTCCTCCCTTGTCACACAGGCCCCAGGGGACACAGAGCCAGGCTCCACTGAAGGCTGAGGGACCTTTTCACAGGACTTTGCACAGAGTGGGAGCTCTGCAAGAGCCTGTGCCCTCCAGAACTCCTTCTTGCCATGGGGTGAAGTGGTGCATAGGGCACTGCAACCCCAGGGCTCCTGCAGCACCTTCTGCAGCTCTTCTCCTTGCGTACAGCCCGTGGCTCTTCAAAAAACTCCTTTTCACACTTCTGCTTGGGACTGTGACCCAAAAGTCCTGGGAGATCTCTCTCCTTTTCCCCATTGACAGCAAGAGCAGCCCCCAGTCGCTCCCTATGGGACCAATTCTCCCCAACTGCTGTCACTCAGCTGTGACAATATTGGGGATACTGAGAGGGAAACAAACCAAAAATCTCTGGACTGCCACCCGAGAGTGGGTGATTTTGATATTTGTTCCACAGGACAGGCAGGAGGTAAAAGGCAAGTGGTACCCATGCTTGGTGAGCTCTGAGGAAATATTTTCCATGCTGAAAATCTCCAAAGGGAGTGAGGAGCACGAGTGCCACTGGCAACCCACAGAATGAGCCCTGGCAGAGCACAGCTGAAAGAAAGGCCACCTCAAACCAGAATATTCACTGCACTGGGGCACAAAAGGAAAAGCCTCCTGTGGTCTGGAATTCAGCAAGATCCCAGCTCTGCAGCATGGCCAAAATTCCCTGGGTTTTTGGGAGGGGTGGTGGAGGTTTGTTCCTAAATCCCAGCAAAGGGAAACCATATATGAACATCCCAATCTGCCATTCTTTCAGAGCAGAAGCTGTGGAATTACGCATTTCCATTGAGAGGGCCACAAAAATATGAAGTAATGGAGTCCATCCCTCTGATGACCAGTACTTCACAGAGTAAAATTAATGGGATTGTGAAAGCAGCCACTGCCCAAGAGGAGCAGCCATTTTATGGATCTGCTTTGGGCAATTAGGAAAGCTGTTCCAAATCTTTCCCTTCAACTTGTGGAAGTCAAGAGAGGGGCTTCTAATTTGACCATCTAAGAGTCAATGCCTACTTTTAAAATTTAGTCTTCACATTAGAAAATGGAAGTTAGATAAAGATGTTCCTCTCCCTTTGTTATGAATATGATTTTTAAAGCCTTCCTTCATCAGAATTTAGGCACAAAACACAAAACCTCAGAACATGCAAATAAATCAATCATTCCTGTGTTATGTATCTTCAGAATACGATCCAAAAACAATTCCGGGTGTAGTTTTCAAACTTCAGCATTGCATAAACTAAATACCCTGCAGCACAATTGGACTGACATGAATTACAAAGTAAAATAAATACACACTGGGATGTGTCTTTTGTTCCTGTTATTTTACTTTTCCTTTTGCCTTTCAAAAGTTGTATTAGAGCCCATAATGCTTGATAAGTGAAAATTAGAAATGTCATTTAGAAGAGGGAAGTAATTTAATTTTGTACTGTCGATTTCTAACATACATCTATGGAAATGTTCTTGCCTATCCCAGTGATTTCCCTACCCTCAAATATTTAAGCAAGGATAGGGCATGTCTGAAAGATGCATGTAAGAGGTTTTTTTTAATAAAAGAATTTAACCTCTGACTTTTACAAGCAGAGATTTGATTTCTAGATATGAGTTCTTTGCCTGCTTTTCAGTAAAATTTTCTTTACAGTCATTTGGAACTCTGTACCTAAGTCTTTACTGTGCACGACACTTGGAGCTCTTTTTTATTGACTTAGGCTGCTTCTTGCCAAAGTCAAAAGGCTGCAAGCAAGACCACTGGCATGGGAAGAAATGTGTAAAGAGTAAAACTACATTGGTTGGAAAAAAGAGAATTGAAACGAAATAAAAGAATTGAAGCAGAATAAAATGAACTTTTCCCTTTTTATGGTTGCATTTGCTTCACAGGCAGTAATGACAGACCCAAACTAAGCTCTGTGGCGTGGGAAGGTGCAGGGATTTCTGTGCATCCAGCACTTTTATTGGCTATCAGAGCCTTGGGATTCAGCCAAGTATCCTGGACAGCAGGGAGATCCTTATCTCAGCACCCCTTATTTCTCAAACTTTTTCTCTACTTTTAATTCCCCACAGTTGTTTCCTTTCCCTTCAAGACCTTCTACCTCAGTTTCTCCCTTTTTATTCTCCCTTTTTGCTCTTTTCTGAGCTCATGTTGGCTGTCTGAAGGTATGAATTATATGAGGATTTGACTTATTGTAGGATTATTTTTGTGTAACAGTACTTTTAAATGACTGCTTTAACTTATATATATGAAAATACAAGTTCATATCCTCTCAGCTCTATCCAAGCAGGAAAACACAAAACTTTTCAGAGATTTTGTTTTACCAGCTCTCATTCTTTCCTTGTGTAGGAGATGAGAAGAGGCATCTGATGACTTCCTAGCAACGCCAAAAATCTCAGCTTGTGTTTGCTCAGTTTTCCTTAGCCTGGCCTCAGATTTGCAAATGCACTAAACCACAAACCTACAGTTCAGTTTATAAAGGCCAGAGCACAAGGTTTAATATTGACAGACAAACAAATATTTTATATATTTCTACTTTATCATCACTTGGCTTAGGGGAAAAAAACAAAACAAAACAAACAAACAAACAAAAAAACCCCAACCAAACAAACAAAACCCCCAAACACAAACAAACAAAAAAAACACCATCAGCTTTCAAGGCAAAATTGAGACAAAATTGACAAGTCTCACCTGTGTTCATATTGAAATCAAACCAGACCATGAGTTTCACATTGTTCTAAAGCAAAATCAAAGGATCTGTAGCTCAGTCATTGAAAGACATTGAATTGACACAAAGTCCTGCTTTTACAGAACTCACCCAAGGTATTCATCACCTTAGAATATACTCGGGCAGCGAAACCTGAAAAGAGACAACATAAGCAGAATTACACAGTTTTTATTTTCCTGTTATTACTCCCTGTGTCTTGGGAATTTTTCTGAATTATAAAAATACCTCCACATTCTTACAAATAACTGTACCTGGACCAATTACTTAAGGCAAAGCTGCCTGAATAAGTTATTTTTAATGTGCAGGTCGGTCAGAAAATTAGCTCCCTCAAGTACCTCTGCACTAAACTATCTAGTCCAAATCCAGAACAAATATTAAGAGTATAAAATAAATGTAACTTTTGAACACCACATCTCTCCTGCAGAATGGCATTTCTTTGGGCCAGCAATCCAGGAGCAGTTTCTGTTCCCCCTCTCCTCACACGCAGCCTTCTTGAGGGGAGCAGGAAAAGCAGAAACAGCTGCTGTGAAGGTTGGGAGAATATGGATAGCACTCATAAATTTAAACTGATCTTATTCCCTTCACAGGCTGTGCAAGGTGCTGTTCAACATGGTGAATACTTGAAGGCAAGACCCAATCATCTTTCCATGATGCATAAAGTAAGGAAAACAAGAAGACAATGAGGATAAAAAAAAAAAAAAAAAAAAAAAAAAAAAAAAAAAAAAAAAAAAAAAAAAAAAGTGAGAAAAGACAAAACCCAGTGGGACAAAATCTAAAGGGTCTTTTGTCCGAAAGAAGTTTTCCCCTGCTGTTGTGAGGGATTTTATGCTTCAAGAAATGTGGATCTGTCTGCACTGGCTTCTGCTGGGCTGTATCATGGGGTGACTGTGAGTGCTCATCCAGGAGTAAATCCTTGACTAGAGAGGTTTAAAAGTAATAGAAAAGTTTATGCAATAATAAATAAGACTGCCAGGTAGAAACCTATAGGTTTTATAGACACAGAAATCAGAACTCTCCTCTATCAGTCATTTTGGAGTGGTAAAACTAAAAATAACAACTCACAAAGAGCTGCTCTGTTTCCCTTTTTTTTTCCTCCTTAGAATGAAAACATTCCATTTAAAATTAACTTGTTTTGACTGAGCAACACAAAGGTAAAACATGAAAACAAAATAAGTCAGCATTTGGCACTGGTGTTTCCAGCTGAAACTCCTATAAATATTGCCTGGGCTTATGTGCTCACTCTTCCCGGATTTGGGAAGCAGCTTAGGGAGGTTTGTCTCCTCCACCTCAGCTCCCACAGCAGTGCAAAGCTGGAAAAACAAACTGGATGTACTGCACGCAGGCACCCAGCCAAGTGCACCTGGAAAAGGGAAATAATGTTTTAAAAGGGAAATAGATGCAATCCACGAGCACAGGACCCTGTGAGCACCACCAGCAGAGATCAGGTGGTAAAATGTGTGTAGAAGGGAGTGGAGGAAAATGAGAGTTAGCAGAAATATTATTATTTAAGTACAGTGAGGAGCTTCATCCCACAAGGTCCAGAGTGCCATAAAATATGATTAACATTAATGGAATTAAAGACAATTTGTGTCTTTCAAGACTAAAATTCATGCTCTTACAACCCTAGCCTTGGGATTTTGATAAGAAAATGGAAGACTGGAAGTAGAATGATTTATGTGAAGTTTCCTTTGTTCGAGTCAGTGACATCTAATAGCCCAAGGAAGAATGAAAATTACATTTTAATGAGAAATAACTTCTCATATTGGACAGAGGAAAAGAGAAAATAAGCCATCTTTTTTTAAAAAAAAGCATGGAAATTAAAATACATAAATTGAAAGTATGTGATTTCCTGGGAGAAAAACAAACTGTGTTTGGGTGTTCTGTTTGCTTGGATGTTATGATTTTTAAAAAGAGAAGCAATTGTATCATTTTACATTTTCACACTGATTAGTTCTCCATGTCCCAAGCAAATGTTTGGAATTCTGCACAGATAACACAACTGAAATAGAAGGGCTCATTCTTTCAGAGATGTAGATGTATGTAGGGTATTTTTTTGCTCAAAGAGTGATAAAAAGCAAACTGAATATGCAATGAATAAGTGAAAGTGAAGAAAGGTCTTTTGTACTCTTGATTTATCTTTACATTAAATCTTTTTTTTTTTCCAAGAAGCGGATGTAGCATCAGTTACAGCTCTATCTGAATATTCTCACATTTTTGTAGAGCAGCCAAAGAATATACAGTTTACAGAAATCTCCAGAACTGCTTCAGGTGAGATGACAGATACAGCTACAACTTCCTACCCCGAGTTCCCCCTCTGCCTGACAGCCAAACCAAGCAACACAAAATGGGAAAAAAATCAAAACAAAATAAAGCCGCAGATGGATTCACAGCTGCACTTTGTATTCAGGAAGGTAGAATGTCAAGAAAATCTGGCCAGTCTGTGCTGAAACTCCCACTGCATTAAATGGAAACTCAGTTTCACTGCGTCAAGTGCAATCGAGGCTTTCATGCTGTAACAGCAGAAATACTTACTATAATTGCAAAAAAATATTAAAAAATAATTATTTCTTTAAAATGGCTTCACACTAACAGGTTTAAATTAGATATTGGGCAGGAATTCCTCCCTGTGAGGGTGGGCAGGCCCTGGCACAGGGTGCCCAGAGAAGCTGTGCCTGCCCCTGGATCCCTGGCAGTGCCCAAGGCCAGGTTGAATGGGGCTTGGAGCACCTTAGGACTGTGGAATGTTCTTTAATCCCTTCCACCTCAGGCCATTCTGTGATTCTATGACACTGGACCACAAAACATGATTTTTAGGGAATTGGGTTAAATTTTCTTACAGAAATATTTACCCAGAGATGGAATCCAAAGTTCCTCTCTCCCTGCTGCATGGTTCTCTTGCCTGCAGCAATTTTTAATTTTTTTTTTTTTTTTTTTTTTTTTTTTTTTTTTTTTTTTTTCAGGCATGAATGTGGAATCTACAAACATCAGAGTTTATGTTGTATTCATGACAGGGTTACTCAATTCAGATGCATATAAAGAAATCCTGCTCCCTAATTTTAGCATGGTGTAGGTGGGAATATCTTGGTTGACTTCAAATTTTGGAACCAACTGTTGAGAAAACTATGGGATGGCAGTGAGGATTAAGCCTTCAGAATCCTTGACCTGCAGCACATATAGGTTGAAGGGTTTTGCTAAACCAAATAACCATTTTAATTTAATCTCCACTAGAAAAATAGGAAAAATTAAATGCTTGCCATATGGTGAAAATATGTTAAGCTTCAAAGAAGTAGAATCATTAAATACAACTATGAAAAGGGGTTTTTAAGTTTGAATGGTATGCCAGTTTCAATATCATAAAACATACATACATAATCCTATTAAACCTCATTTGAAAAAAAAATAAAAGGATTCCTTTGAATAATGCACATTCTTAAGTCACATTTTTTCGCCTGTATATTTATTTTCATTTTAACCAAGGCTGCTGTAGTGAGAGAACTTGGTAAGATTTTCAGCGCACATCCGCTATTTCAATTTTTCACACAGGTAACATCAACACAAACCAGGCTTTGAAGATAAAGAAATGAAAACTAAAAACCGTCTACTCATAAATAGCTGGTCAGTCCATAACCAAGAGGAATATTAAAACCAAAGCCACACACCAAGGACTCAGCTATCTTTTCCACAACTGCACTGTGTAGAAATCGAGGCAATAAAAAATGAAAAACTGAGTTTCTCATTGCCTTTCCAGCTCTGCTGTTCTCCCAGAGAAAACTGAGACTCCAGATCAAGGAGCTCTGTGAGCAATTCTGGTATAAATACTGTGAAGGGCTTGCCAAAATATGGTCCCACACACTAAATACCCACATTCCAACATTTACAGCCCCCTCCCTGAAATCTCCCTGTAATAAAGGGTAGATGGGCACATGAATGATCATGGAAAGGAAAGGCCAAGGAAAATGGCAGTGAGGAGGGTCACAGCTGATGGTACAGAGGAGCTGTAGCCCTTTTGCAACACTTGGAGTGGTTTTTTACAAGGTCCCTTTGAGTGCAGGGCCTTTTTAGAATTGTTTGGAGCTTTATTTTCCCCAAAAGTAAAATCTCACAAGCAAAGCACTCCCTGTTCTCCTGTTGTCTATTCTCATGGGGTGATGCAGGGACACCTCAAACAGAACAAATTGCCTTGGTACAGCTGACCAACACATGAAAATATCAGCTCTGTCCCAAGCATTTTACAGGCTAATTTCTCACTTTCATTGGAAGATCCACCTGTACATTAAAAGGACTTCAGACTGAAGACCGTGGCCATTTCCCAAGCTTTTAGAAATGCTACTGAAATACAAAGCTTTCCTCCTCCTTCTCCACTTTTATCCCATAATAAATATGAGAAATAGACTTCAGGATAAAGCCATGTTTCCTTTTTATTTTTATCAGCTCTGCCAGTGATTCCATGACTAAGGCCACATTTCTGACAGTGCCTTTCCTCAGGTTTGGGATGATTTAAGAGGTTTGCACAGCAGCACACCCTCTCTGCTGAGGGCAGTGGAATTAGTCCTGCCTGTCTTGCCTGGGGAAAACCTGCCTCTTGCAGTTTTATCCACAGTTTCTAGAAAGTTCTCTTTGAGCATTTTGGTGCTCTTCAGATTCAAGTGACTGCAAAATGTTATCATTTGTTACTGCTGTTAAATAACAAGGTTGACAGAGAGAAAATCCTCTAGGAAAGAGCATCTGTGCATCTCTCCCTCAGCATGCACCAAACAAAGAGCTGCACTGTTTGTCCCAGCGGCACAAAAAAAAATCCAAGTCAAGTTCCTAAAAGTTCAGTCAAAATTTTGGCTCTCCAGAAAGAATTTTTTCAAAAGTGTCTCTTGAATATTGTTTTGGGTGGTTTACTTCCCACAGGATGTGCAGTTTATTTATAAGAGTAAGTGCAGTCAGAGAGCTAGTGTACATGCTGCTGATTTGGGAATGGCTTTTGCTTGGTTTTGGGGGGGTTTTGTTCGGTTGGTTTTTTTGTTGTTGTTGTTGTTTTGGTTTGGTTTTGGGTTTTTTTGGGGTTTTTTTTTTTGTTGTTGTTTTTACCTCACTATCACTGGTAAAACTATTTACTGACACCTGCTCTCATGCACAACAATTTTCTTTGATCCATTTGAAGCTGAGCATTTTGCACAGGGAAAAAATGGATTTGGCTGTGTTGGGTATTCTGCGTGTCATTTTAAACAGAGAGAAGAAAGACTGAATATCCACAGGTGATGGAGGTATCTAAAAGATAAACTTAATCAGGAACTATCAGATAAACTGAAATATTGGCTGGGTGTTGCAATCCAACTCCCACATGATTCATGGCATTCAGTTTTCTTCCTCTAAAAAATCCTCACAAATTCTCCACAGACAGTGTGCAGGATCATGTTTTACAGAGTGCTGAAAAAAGCCACCTTTTTTTTATACTGTCCTTTGTGATTAATAACATTCAACTCTATTCATCCAGGAATACTGAACCTCCAATAGCTGTAATTGGAAAATCCCTGGAAAAAAATGTCACCATTGTCCTGCATACAGAAGTGTCAGCCAGCAGCCAAAATTGCCTTGAACAACAGCTTCCCACAAGGGTTAAAGGAGCTATAAAAAGCACTGCTCAGACCTTATGACACCCTATTAATTAGCTCCTTCTGTGGATGGGTTCTATGAACTTTGTAGGGTCATACAATAAATGAGAATAAAAACTCAAGACTTGCAGTTTGCCAGCTCATTCTGATTTACCCATTAACAAAGCAGAATATCAGTGGAGCCTGTTTTTTTGGGAAAGTGCCTGCTCCAATTCCCATTTTGCTTCACTGGCTGTTTAGGATAAGAGAAGAGCACCATGAGTTTCTAGATAAAGTATGTAAACTACTGATCTGACTACACAAAACAATCTCTTAGGGAATTAGCAGTTTAGAGGGGAAAAAAACAGAAAAAAAATAACATTATCAGCCAAAAATGAATGGCAATTAGTGGTGAAGACTAAATAAAGCTAAGGAGAAGGAAATATGCTGACACTCTGGACTACTGCTGATATTACCCACACACTCCACTGCTGGTGGGAAACTCCTGCATTTGCTTATAAATGCACTCTCTATAACCTAAATAATACAGAGAGCAAACACTGAAATCCAGTGTTTCCACAAGGATCACAGCACTCAAGAAAAGGCCCCAAATATGGCTCATTTTTACATTCTTTTTACAAATGCTGTGCATTTTTTAATCTAATTTTTTTTTTTTGGGGGGGGGGGAGGGGGTAGAACATTCGAATTTTTTTTTCTGAAGTGAATGGTTAATTTCAGAGCAGGTCTCTAAATAGAGAGAGTCCTGATAAAATCCCAAGTTTCACATGCTGTTGGGAAGATAATCTCCACAGCTGGAAGGATGAGCTGCAGTTCCAACAAGTAACAAAACCTGTCACCTTCCTCCAGCTGTGCTGCACTGAGGCAACCAGAAATTGCAGGCAGATACAGATTGTAACTTATTTTTCAATGGAAAACAGGCACAGAAATAAACTGGAAGCCAAGATGGCCAACCTCAGCTAGGGAATTAGAGGCTGAGTTGGGACTGATGCTCCCTCTTAATGGAGGGAAGAGAAGCATTTTTGTTCTCAAGAGCAGCTCCAATAATGGTAAGGCACACTGGAAACTGGGCTTGAAGATGTTCAAGGATGAGATTTGGGGATCAGAATATAAACTTCCATGAAAATATCTCAGTACTCAGCAGCTAATGCAAAAAGAAAACTGAATGTTGGGATGCTAGGAAAGAAATAGAGAACAAAACAAGAGAGAATATCTTTATGTCAACTTATTCATCTGTTGTACGCATGAATCTTGAATGCTATCTGTAGTTTTAGTGGGAAGGGAAGGGAAGGGAAGGGAAGGGAAGGGAAGGGAAGGGAAGGGAAGGGAAGGGAAGGGAAGGGAAGGGAAGGGAAGGGAAGGGAAGGGAAGGGAAGGGAAGGGAAGGGAAGGGAAGGGAAGGGAAGGGAAGGGAAGGGAAGGGAAGGGAAGGGAAGGGAAGGGAAGGGAAGGGAAGGGAAGGGAAGGGAAGGGAAGGGAAGGGAAGGGAAGGGAAGGGAAGGGAAGGGAAGGAAAGGAAAGGAAAGGAAAGGAAAGGAAAGGAAAGGAAAGGAAAGGAAAGGAAAGGAAAGGAAAGGAAAGGAAAGGAAAGGAAAGGAAAGGAAAGGAAAGGAAAGGAAAGGAAAGGAAAGGAAAGGAAAGGAAAGGAAAGGAAAGGAAAGATCTGTGTACATGTAGGAGGGAAAATCAAAGTAATGCTGGATTCTGCTGATTCTGGCAGATCAGGATGGCTCAATATGGAAAAGGGGTGGCTGAAGGGCAGTATGAGACAGTACACCTGAGCTTCCTGGATACTCGCTCTTGGTCTCTATTCAGGAACAGAGGCAAGCAGGCATCAGAAGGAAAATCTTCTCCATGCAGTGCAGATCTGCTGTGGAAGCCTTTGCAGCACCGTCAAAGGTCTTTAAGTGTTAGAAAAGTAGCTTCTTTAATTCAGAGAAGAAAAATCAGAGAGAAAGTCTTAGGAAGCCCAGAGGAACTAGATCAGATTTCTGTGAGGTCCCTGGGCATTATATTGTTGGAGGTTAGGAAAGAACTTCTAAAAAGCACTACCACAGTGTTTCTGTGCTCATTAAATCTTTTCTCTCAGACACACCTGGAGACAAAATACTGGGGTTACCTGGACCTCTCACCTGCTACAGCTGTACCTGTGTTATGTTAGATTCCCTTCAGCCCTGTAACAACGACCTCCACTGCATGAAGAGGTAACACTAAAATAATGTGACATAGTAGATATTTCTAAACTGAAATTTAGCACCTGTAAACATGGGGCAACGTGAAATGGTACCCTGGGATTTACTGTCTGCTGTACTTCATGCAGCACTGATCACAGAATTATCTGCAGAAACGTATTGTGAGAGAAACATCCAGGCACAGGAACAGAGTTTGGAAAATGAGGCACCGAGATCTTCAATTTCAGTCCCCTAATATCCTAAGGACTATGTTACATAATCCCTTTTATAAACTGTTCAGGCTTCATTATGATTAAATTTATTTGCCTTCATTTTTCCTGGAAAGCTGTTCCAGAGCTTCACTGCTCTGCTGATTAGAAACCTTTTAATTTCCAAGTGAAATTTAATATGACAAGTTTATACTGTTCTGGAGAAGTGTTACAGTTGCTCTCCACACATACATCACAGAGCAAATACCAACAAGGGGAAAGAGCAATTCAAGTTAAAAACAATAATAGCACCAGAGTGTTGCTGGCCGAGAAGTTTCCTCCAATTTTAGATGCAGATCCCAGTGCAACCTTTAATTCTTTGGTAATAAGCTACTACTGAGGGAACTCAGTCTGTTCAGATCAGCTCTGGTTTATATCTACAACTGCATAATAACCTCTTTCCCACTAATGAATCACTGGGGCTGTCATAACTCTAATGAACACATTTCTTTCTGAAGGTGTTGATAATCTAAAAGCGCTCACTTGTCCTTCCTGTCTTGAATGAAAAGTGTAAGCACATCTCCAGAGAGTTCATCTGCAGAGGCTGAACCAGAGAGAGACCCCTGGACCTGGGAAGGAGGAGTGTTTCCATCCACAGCCCATGGAGCAGCTGTGTCAACTCACAGGGAAGGCACTCCCACATGTGCCAGGTTTGGTGCTGAGGGTTGCCCCAAGCCAGGCTGGAACAGCTTCCCAGCAAAGTGGAAGAGTCACCATCCCTGGAGGGATTTAAGACATAAAGCTGTGGCTCTCAGAGGCCTGGTTTAGTGCTTGGCAGTGCTGGGTTTAAGGTTGGACGTGATGATATTAAAGGTCTTTTCCAACCCAACTGATTCTGAGGTTTGGCTGCTCAGCCACAGACCTGCAGACTCTGTTTTGTCTCTGATTCAGGTCAGCCACATTTCATGGGACAAGGATTGCTCCTTCCACACCAATTGGACTTGGCCGAAATCTTTGGCTACTACAAAAACATAAATGAAAGTGGTGCTTGCAGTTTGTTTGCTTGGATTTAAAACCCATGGCTTTGTTGTGGCACTTTTGAGTTCCTCCAAACACAGCCAGGAGAGGTGGATGACTCAGTGTTCCCCCAAAACAGGCTATGGTCAGCTCCTTTCCAGAAATAACCAGGAGTAAATGACTTTTAGTTATAGTTCCTGAAATTTAATAAACATTTACAAGGCTTTTTACCTTGTGCTATTTCAAAAAAAACCCACACTATACAACATTTTCACAACAGTGGAGTAAAAAGAAAAAAGTCATCTATTTCTCACCATAAGGTTCAACAATTTGTTGTCTCCAATGCCATTTCTAGCAGTAACTGGACGCAGATAATTTTGGAGGTAATTAAGATTTCATTACCTCTCTCACACAGATTTACTAGCCAGGAGAAGAATGACTTAGAGAAACCAAGAAAACACAGGGGGTTTTGTTTGAGTCCTACAGAAACTGCATTTTTTCCCTCACCTGATTTCACCTGATTCAAATCTCACTTCCTACTGTTTGTATTAATTTTGTCCCACAGCTCTATCAGCCTTCAGACCCATTGCCCTTTGGTTTATCTCATGTCAGTGGTGTCCAGACTCAGTCCTACAGGACATTTGGTCAGGCAATGAGATATTCCCCTAAGAACAGGTTTGGTTTTTTTTTTTTTTTTTTGAATGCTGATGAATTGAATTTTGTTGCTTAAGTCATCCCTCTCCTGGTTGGGTGCATGGGAAGAGGGTACCCAGGGCTGGTGATAAATCTCTCCCTCCTCAGCTGTCTTGAAAATTGTTCAGTCACCACTGAAGAATCTGCTGTGTCCTTTCTGTGGTGTCACAGGGAATGATCCCCTATGGAAAAGGGGGAATCATTCCTTTTATTGGTGTGTAAAAGCAGCACATCACTTTACATCCTCATCCAAAAGAGGAGGCAGCAAACAGCCTCATTTCTCATTTTGGTCCAAAAAAGAAATGGTACCCACAGCAAAGGCAGCTGCAGGTGCCTCTCCAGCTCCTTCAGCAGAGATTTTCCAGCTCCAACCCTGATCCTAAGAGAAGTAGATTATGGCAGTGTCTTTCATTAGCTAAGCTGAGGGAATAGGAATGGCCAAGTGCTACCAATTAGATTTCAACACAAAGCAGTGCCCACTTAAGTGTAAGCTAAAGGCCACAACTCCGTTGTTAACAGGGGTGTTCTCACAAAAAAAAAAAAAAAAAAAAAAAAAAAAAAAAAAAAAAAAAAAAAAAAAAGCTTTGAACACACTGGGAGCATTAAAGGGAAGATGTCTCGCATGTGCAATTACTCAACACATCTTTAAAACTGCGAACACTTGTTCACATGTGGTGAAAATTAGAGCTGTGAGCACTTGGGGAAAAAAAAATCCCACCTGGCAGGCACACTCTTTTTCACTTTAGGGTTTTATGGGAGTTCTCAGAGCTTGTAGGTCCGGTGAGAGCTGAACCAAAGTCAGTGGAGGAAACTGTGAGGGAAGGAAAAGAAAATGCAGAGAAATGTGCTGGTTTTGTCCAAAGTTCAACAGGTTTTTGATTCTTCCAGTCTGGTCCACCCTCAAAGAGAAATAAAGTAAAATTAAAATCTCTAGGTCTAAATATAAATATTGACAATGCCTTGGCCTCTTTCTCCACTGGCTTGGAATGCTGAGGAGTTTGCAAGATTTTCCAGCCTGTCCCACAGGTGGGTTTGCTCAGCAGTGTTCAGCAGGTCTGAGCTGCTCAAGGAAAAATGGTGCAGGATCCAATAAATGAGAATTCATTTCTTCTGTGTCACGTAACGTCGGCCGTGAACTCCAATAATCACAGAGAGCTGATACCCTCCTTGGACAGGCATCACAGTTGGGTAACTCACATTCAGAATATTATTTCCAGGGGGCAAAAAATGTAACTAATTAGCCAAGAAGCTTAGTCAGGAGCACAGCTTTATAATAGATGCTCCAGACTAACTGTGAGCACACCAAGAACTGGGTTTATGTCATATCTTTTCTGAATTTCATCACAGTGTTCCCCTCTGTACACCTCCTGCCATCATCTCAGGGAATACCTTATAACTGGTTTGGATTTGCATTTTAACATCCAATATTCTGATGTTCCTACTACTATCTTGTCTCTCTGTATCTTGATTTAAGTGCTGAGAGTGACACAAGGGCACCAAAACACATGGAAAAACAACTGGACATTTATTTGGCTGTCTGAATTTCACATTTTCCCAGTCAGGTCTAGAAAACTTGGGCTTAGGTGTCCTAGCAGGCACCTAGAGAAGAACACACCCAGGACAGGAAACAACCTTTACTCCACCTAAGGGAGATATCTTTATTTCACTGACTCTTTGCACTGGAAAAAAAATTGGGACTGGAGGCAGCGTCATTTATGCAGCCACAAAAATTAAGAACTTCAATTTTCCTGAATAAAAATAAGAAGTAAAATGGTCTGTGGTTAAATCATCAATTTAATCCCTTTTTCCAGTTGAATATCCATTGCCTCAAAACAAAAGGCCCATTTCTGGTGAGAGCAGTCAGGCAGAGACACCAGGCTCTGGGTTTTGGCAGATTTAGGGGGATTTGGCAGATTTGGCCAGGCCAGAGATGCACACACATTGTGGGGAGAACTTTCCCCCACATCTCCTCCATGTAAATACTCTGACAAAGCCAACCTTGCATCCAGTTCAACTGGATTTCCTGCCACAGGCAAAATAACACTTTTAGCAGCCTCTTAAGCTGTTTGAAAACTTTGCAAGGAGGTAAAGAGTTGTAGGGGCTTAGCTGAGATGAGGACAGGCATTTTGAGCCAAAAGGCACGGAAAGTGTTGACAGTTTAAAGAAAGAAGGAAGTTGGAGAACAGATGAGATTTGACTAATATTTTTTTGGTCTATCCAGAGGCTTGTTACAATTACCCCTTAATTTTCCCTCAGGGACTCATTACAGCCCAGATAGTGATATCTGTCTACTGCTGGTCTTCCTTTCTCTCTTCTAATGACAAAATGCTGATAGCCAGACATCATTCCAAACACATTTAGTTGTAATATAATAACTTGGAAGAGCATCTGTGGCAGAGAGAGGCAATTTGATGGGCTGTGTTAGCCAGAGGAACTAAAAGTACTATCCCTGTTTAACATTTCCAGTCTGGAGTGGCCTGGGCAATAACCACAGTGATAGGAGAGCTCTAACAGCTACAATCAAAATACAGAACTTTTATGTTGGGACTAATTAGGTGATAAAAAAAAAAAAGAAATTGAGTTCTGTACTGTTCCTTCTCTGCAGTCTGCCACTGTTTAATTCATGATAGAGCCCACTCAGCTGCAGGAAAGGCAGATAGGGAGGTGTTTTTGCAAGGCAACATGACAGAAATGCTTGTCCCACGTGAAAGGGCCCTTGTAGCAGTAAAAGAAGGCTCTACCAAGTCCTTGGGAAGTGGCAAGCTCCAACTGCAAGCTCCCTTATCTGAGTTGTCAGCACAGAAAGAAGAGCTCTGAGCGCTGATTCTTTACTGTGCAAATTCCAAAAGTGATGACATACGGAGGGAGTCGTGTTTCTTCCCCTGAGACTTGTTTGTAATGCCAATTTAGCAGATGATGTGGCAATTACACCGAGTTTGGTCACATATAAACGTGTTCTTGGATGTGGGTATATTGCTAACAGCTGTTGTTAGTATCAAGGAAAAATTTGCATTGCTGAAAACGAAATCCGAGTTAAAATTGAACACTTGCAGCCATAAAAAAATTAAATAAGAAAAATCAGGGCAGCTCAGAAACCCTGCAAACAGACAAGGGCCCACTGTGTAGGTTCATTCATTAATTTTACTGGTTTTAAATGTAAATGGATCATAAGACTTGATATTATGCTGTGCCAGAGGAAATCCCATGCCTAACCAGCAGTAAATTCTTTTTCCATGTGACATTTGAAGATTGTGGCTCAGAAGCTAATATCAGACACACTGAGCGGCTTTGGAAATATATCACTGCAAAACAAATTGCACCAGAAAAAAATTTGCTTGTCTCTTTTTTTTTTAGGAACTTAAAAATGGATCTTTTGAAGTGAAAAACATGGAAATTTCTGCATCAGCAGTGGTCATATTTCATTGCCTTTATTTCTCTTCTGTTTTTCTCCAATGTCCCACTCTGTTTTTATGCATCACTCAAAGCAAACAGCATCTCTTTAATGGAGGCTTTGGATCTAGATAATTTCTGCCCTTCTCCCCACATCTGCTCCCCATCTTTTCACCCTCAGCCTGGACTGACACCAGGGTTTGCCCTGACCCAGGTACAGCATCAGCTCTTGCTAAACTTCATAAGATCCCAAGGTCCCACTTCTCCAGCTTGTCCAGGTCCCTCTGGATGGATCCATCCCTCAGGTGTGTCAGCAGCACCTCTCTGACCTCTTTCATTGTAAATTCACTGAGAGAGCCCTGGGTCCCTTTGTCTGTGCCATTAATGCAGATATTTAATATCACTCTACCTCCTGGCACACTATAAATCCTCTGCTACTGAACACTGCATGATCCTTGGCATTCATAATCCAAAATTAGAGGATTATCCACAATTTGCTGCCAAAGAACAGGGTGTTTAGATATTTCTTGTTGGTTCAGGACAATTATACTGGGAAGGGATTGCTGTTTTCCTGACGCTGATGGCAGTGCCCAGTGGGCATCACTGCTGCCATTGCACAACCCTCACTGTGCAAACCTATGGACTACCATTGACAAAATATTTAATAATTTTAAAGAAATACCTCATAAAGAGATTTTGAAAATTTATTTTCACTTACTTTTTTTTTTAAAAAAACTTCTTCTGTCCAATATTTACTCAAACCCCACTGGAAAAGCTCAGTCCTTGAGTTCAGAATTGCTGCCAGCACCCTGAGTGCTGGTGCTTTGCATTCAGGCTGTTCATCCTGGCAAAATGACTCCCTCAGCCACATCCCTGCAAAGCTGCAGCTCCCTGTTTGAAATGTGCTCTGCTCCACAGCTGGGAGGCAGCCCCACAGGTTACTGGGGTAGAACATGGGGAATTCTGGAGCAGGGAGAGACACAGCAAGGGCAGGAAAAGGTCCCACGAGCAAATTTTTCTCATGAAGTCAAAGAGAAATGAATCATTCTCAAACAGTAGACATCTAAAGGTTGGATGGAACAATTTCTAAATATTAGTCAGACCAAAAACAACACACTGCTGAAATAATGAGGGTATATAAGAAACCAACAAAAGCCAAGAAATTCGAAGTTGAAGCTAAAATTCCACTCTTAATTTAGGACTGTTTTCTTTTTTAAAGAATAGTGTTCAGCTTGGTTGGGGCCATATAAGGCTGTTTTCTTAAGGTTTTACAAAACACACTAAAAAAAAACTTTTTGCTCACTTTTTTCTTTCTTTATTTTTTTTTTTTTAATTCTCCTGCAAACGCAAAAGGAATGAACCATTTGAATTTTCGATGTGTTACTTGCCTAGCTGTAATCTTCAGTCATCAGCATTACACCAGGCTGCAAAACACAGATTAAAGCCTCCTGCCCCTGCAGTTTATAATCAGAGGGAGGAAAGGCAGCAGAGGATAGGAGAGGAAGAGCTGAGGGTATCACTGCACTAATGATGCACCAGGAGCACATTCCCTGCACAGGGGATTTAAATGCCCAGCACAGAGCCCCTGGAGCAGCAGGAGGAGATGCAGGTGATGGCAGCAGGCTGGAATCTTCCTTGTTAGCACAGGCTCAGGGTTTAGTGGAATCAAGGACTAATAACACACTGTAAACTCCAGAGGTGCTTCCACCAGAGCAGGGGAAAAAAACCTGTTCAACCCTTCTCCATTTCTCTTCTTCCTCCTGAGCAGGATTAAAGGAATTTTGTTTGTATTTACCTTACAGTCTGCAGGCTGATTTGTATTTGCACAAGGCCAGACACGGGAGTGTTTACTCTCGTTGAGTTGTGCATTAATTTGCAAACAGTCCCATTGGATCCAGCAGGGCTGCTCCTGAACATCAGGAACTACAGCAGCAGGACAGCTCAGAGAGCTAAGAAAAGGTCTTTCTGGTCCCTTTTTCTAGCCCTTTTTTATTTTCCTTTTTCTACCTCTTTTTCTTTTTTCTTTTTCTTTTTCTTCTCCCGTGTTTTTTTTTTTTTTCTATCAGGAGTCTGGAGTCCGTGCTCCTTGTACATCCCTTCCAACCTGAGACACTCAATGATTTGACAATTCTACCACTTCTAGAAGCTGGATTTTTTTGAAAACTAAGGATGTTTTTCCCCCAGCAGCAGGATTAAATCCCTAAATGCCAGAGATGGGTGAGGACCCACTGAGCACAGCAGCAGGCTCTGAGCATCCCCTCACCAACCCTCTGCCCCCATGGAGAGCATCTCATCCCTGTGCTTGGAAGGGCTACAGATCCCTGCAGGAAGGGATTCTCCCTCCTGGGCACTGCCCCTGCTTTGAGTCTGTTCTGTCCCTGCCCCTCAGACCTTTGTTCTGCTCCTGCCAGGCCGCTGCTGGAGGCTGCTGGCTTTCCCCCAGCACAGAGGGAGGTGCTGGAGAGCTGTCCTGGGAAAAGGGTTGGGAAAAGGTGAACACTTCCTCATCCAGAGCTGTGTTTTTGCAGAGGGACAACTGGGAACACCGGGAAAGCCACAATGAAAGCCACTGGCACAGGCTCATACATCAGATATGGACATCTCTAATAGTACTTTATTTTTTTTTTTCCCCTTTTCCAAGCAGAAAGTCGAAGCATAAATTTGGTTAAGAAAACAAATCTTGTGCCACTGCTCCAGCACTGATTTTATTACTGCATTGACATTGAAAAACATCAATTCTTTGACATTTTAGAGCATGAATGGAGAGTTTGTAATTAGGTTTCATTTTTAATCATAAAAAGTTTTCAGAACTAAAGAATATACAATGTGTCCTGGGGCTACCTGCATATTTTACTATCGAATTACCTCTAATTTAGCCATTGAAATGCAAGGAATGAGCACTTGCACATAACATGAAATGTCCATCTTAGTCTGTCGTTCATTTGGCTCTGCTCCACAGAACAAGAAGTACTTTTCATTCAGGTGTGTTTATGATGAGTAAACTTGACCAGATGTGAAGTCTCCTTTGTATTTTAAAGTGTTTTATGGCCCACATTAGTCAGCTGGAAAAGGGCAGATCATTTACATTCCCCTGGACTTCTTTTCAGGTTCAAGCTCCCCCAGAGGAGCACAGGACTATATGAAAATATATAGAAGGAAGAAATGAACTATTGCAAATGTAACAATGTGCAGCCTAGGACTGAATAAATTGCTTTGATTTACAGGATGGTTTCTGTAAATATTGAATGTTATGAGACTACAGGTCCACTCCCTTACCCACAAGGGAGATCAGAGCAATAATTGGAAGCATATTCTTTTCCTTGTAGGAACAGTCCTGATGATGCACACAGGTGAGAAAGGAGCTGTTGGCTTTTCACACACACTGACACACCAAAGTTCCCAGGCTTGAAGGCTCACCCCTCTAGATGTCATTACTGAAGGATATTAAAACACGTATCTCAAAGGGGTTCAGCTCTTTTCCCCTACAGAATAAATTGTTGATATTACAAAAGCAGTCCTGGGATTTTTGAGCAACACAAAAAAAAAAATTTAGCTACAATTTTTTTAAGGAATTTTGACATCCAGATGCTCTAAAAATGTTTGGCAGATCTGAAATCTCATTTTTGCTGCTGAGCTTGGAGCCTTCCCTTCAATGGTCAGCACAACTGAGACCAGGATGGGGCACATGGAGGCGAAAGGCAAAGCCTTCACCTCAAACCACTTTAACCTGCTGGAGGGTGGATGCCCCAATCCTGCACCTCAGACCATGAGCTCCATGCAGCTTCAGGGATTTCTACAGTGTAAAGCACATTTCCATCATGCAGAGGTCAGCAACAAGGTGTTTTACTATATTGCTGTTTTACTATGCTAAAAAAACACATTTCAATTATTTTTTCTCATTGAAGCTTCTATGATCAATTCAGATCCCTTTGTACCTCAGTGCCTGAGAAATCACGCAATTTATGGAAATAGTATTTAATTATTGCTGCTGGAATTTCTGCAGTACTGTGGCTGGAGAGGAACTTTCTACCCTCCAAATAATTTGCATTTTAGACATTTCATTTTACAAACAGAAGTAGAGCTTAAAAAGGCTCCCTTTGAAGTTAAAAGAAACAGCAATCCTAATTTTGCTTTATGTATGCAAACCACTGACAAAGTAGCCTTTGAAAGAACCCCACTGGTTAGAGGCAAATCCTCCCTCCACATCATTTTATAGAGTTTTGTTTTCCCAGAGTCTTTTCTGGAAACATAAATCAGTGTTCCTCTCACCTCAGCTGGGACCAGGAGCACCTCAGGAAAAGCAGATATTCATAATAACCTGTTGAAAAGAACTTTACCTCCATTCCACAACTTGGATCAATCAGCAAAGAAAAATGCCACACAAATAATGCATAATAGTTTATAAATCAATTTACACAGATTAAATAGCTGTTGAAACAGAAATCAAATGAATGGAATAGTAATCTCTATCTTGAGCAATAATAGCAGATGTTCAAGCTATTAGGGGAAAATCTTATTTAACTCAGGTAAATTGCAGAAACTCATTTATTTGTAAGCATCTCTGTGTATCTACATGGGCAGCATGACTTTGTTGAGATAAGACATGAATGTTCTGGTATTTTAAATCCTACATCAATAATTATTATTATTATCACCACCATTATTAATATTTTTTAGCACCTAAAATACTAAAACACCACAGGACAGATTTACCTCCAAGGCTACAGTGTTCAGACTCATTCTAGTGTTTTAGTTTTTTATATTCCCAACATTATTTTATCACTGGTAATGCAATAATAATAGATAAACTTTAATGAAAAAGTCATCAGACTGCTGCAAATTGCATTCACAATGACAGATGACCTTTGAGAGTATTTTATCCAGTAAATAAATAAAAACAAGTCTGTTTCCAGAGTCCAAACACTCCAAGAAAAATTTCCACCCTGGCACCAGTGCAGGTGATGATATGGAGACAGGTGAAAAAAGGTTGTTTTAATTTGAACTATTGCAATAGTTACCGCCTCTACAGAAACATTTTGACAATTTGACTCTCAAATTAGGGTTTCATTGTTTTTTGGAGGTTTTTGTCTGCTGTTCGATAAAAGGTTTGCAAATTAAAGGGTCTTAAAAGCTTGGTGGAATCGAGGTAATTACTAGACAAAAAGCAAAAATTAGCATCTTGAGGTGTTCACATAGACATCAAGAACTTTTGAACCTTAGGAGAGTGAGAACAAAGAATTTAGAAATGAGCTAAACCCATCAAAGAGAGAACAAAATGCAGTTGTTCAAGAATCACATAATTCTCTGGGGGTTTTGAGATGGTTTAAAGAATTTTAGCTGTTTCCTTATGCAGAAGAATCCTTTCAGAGAGGGTGTTCTCACCAGCAGTTACAAGTGTCCTTCAGATTTCCATGTGCTCTGAGGCTGGCTCCTTGGATGGGAGTCTCAAATCTATCAGAAGAGCATTGGCAAAGATCAAGGACTGAAGAAAAGCAATTTCTCACCTAATTCAGACATCTGGAGAAGACTTTACCAGTGACCAGAGGTTTATCTTCATAAAATCACCTTCATTAACACCTGTGAGCTGCTGTCACTGCTGTTCTCCACCACATCCATGGTGCCCCACCTTGTCCACAAATATAATAGAACATGAGATAAGAAAAATAACCCTTTTTTTCCAGACTTCCACCTTTGAATCCCAAACTCAGGCCTCCTAACTTTGGTGAGCAAGTCACAACATTCTTCTCCTTTTTTTTTTTTTTTTTTTTTTTTTTCTCCACTTTATCCAAAGAGGGAGTAAATCTCTTCAAAGAAAATTAAAAAGAAAAAAATAAATCTCCTGGTCTTATGGCCATTAATTTTCTACAGTTTGCATGAGGTTTTGAGATTTATGGTTACTATTAAATGTAACAAAGGCAACCTGGCAAAAAGTCCACCAATCTGCAGGATGGAGCTGTAACACTGAGAACACATTATTATTATTTGCCTTTTAATATTATAATTTTTATTAACTTAGAGAACATGCTTTGAAATCATGCCAGGAATTCACATTAAATCCCTAAAATGAATAAAATGAGTGAGACAGAGACGTAGCTCTTAAGCAGTTCTCTTGTAGCTTCAAGATGAAAGCACCGAAACCTTGGACCCTTTTGAGACTTCTTGCCTCCAGCCTATGTGTGAGGGATTATGGGGAAAAAAAGCTTTTCTTATTCCCACTGGTCTAGAAGTTGTTGGAAAGGGATGATAACTTGTGATGTGGTTCAGCACTAATGATGGTAAGATGACTGCAGGTCATTTTTAGGTTGTGGACAGGCTGAGGTAGTTTCATGTTCGTTAGAGGGATAACTCAGGGATGTGGATAATATGAGATCAGAGTGAAGCTTATCCATGGAATTTACTGGGGACATTTGCATTCAGATTGGATTCAGAAGGTACACTAGAACATCCTGTATCAAGACACACTTTCCAGACATTTTTTATTTCTCAGGAAGGTGGAGAACATCTGCTGGATTAAAGCCATTCTGCCCAGAGGGAGCTAAACTGTGCAAGTCTCACAGATCCTCCTCTGGCTGTGACTGCCCTAACACATCTTCATGCTCAGTCCTGCTTTTTGATGTGTTCCAGGGATTGCTGTCAGTGTTGGATGACACAGATTGCTGAATCCTGAGGGTGCACTGCCACCTTCTCTGCAAGAAAACTTCTTCTCCAGTGGGTCAGACTGGGAACTTGGCCAGATCACACTGTTGCTCACTATAAACGCCTTTCCATGAAACCCCACCTATTCTAAAAAATAGTTTGGTTTCCCTCTGGGTGCTGGTGAAGTCAGGACGCACACTATCACAGGACAGTGTGAGTCTGCTGATCTCAGCAGCCAGAAGAATCCTCCTGCTCAAGAAGTGCTCAAATTGGGAGCAAACTAGATTAGGTAGCAAATTCCAAAATCAATTGAATTAGCAAATGAAAGGCTAAAGGAATTTCTTAGCCTGGAATGTGCACACCAACATGTAGATATTGGCATTTCCACAGTGTTCAGCACTCCAGCTCTACAAAACCTGAAACCATCCAGGTTTGCACTGCTCCTTTCAATTATTTCACCTCATGTTCATTTGCAGTGTAACACAGACACTGTGACATCTGCAACAAAGCAGATTAGCCAAATACATCATTCACTCCTGTTAGATATTTCTAACACGTACAGGGCTGTGTGAACAAGAGTGCTAATTTGTGGTGTAAACTGAAGTGAATGTTAACATATGTGGAAAACCCCTTAACTGTACTGCATCTATGACTGGATCAAAACAGAAAAGGAAAAAAAAAATATTCTGCCTACTTCTTCTGACAAGTGGCTGACACAGAATTAGTGTCTCTCAGGTGGCTCTGCTGGGACATCCCTTGTCTCACAAGGAATAACCCAGCCATGAATAAAGAGTGTGTGTGTGTGCGTGTGTGTGTTCTCCCAGCAGTGGTTTCTGGGAGACCTTTACAGAAAGGGAAAATACATAATAAATATTTACAGATTAAAAATAGATGAATTGATAAAACCACAAATCATTTCCCTCACTGACTGATGTAGGGATTTTCCCCTGTTTTGCACACACACCGTGGGTTGGTGTCTGAGCAGGCTGCACCAGTGTGATGACTCTTACATGTATTTTCCGAACACTCAGCAGTAATAAGTCCTAAACTTTTGGTCATACTTTCCAGGAAAATTAGGTCTTAAATATTTGATCATGCTTTCTAAGAAAACTAGGGACAAAATGGGAGGCTTTCAGTAGCTACACTGGCTTCAGTGTTTTATTCCAGCAGTTTGAAACTCTTCCTTTGAATCCTACAAAAATGAAAAAAGCACAGCTGATGTTTTTATGGAAGTTACTTTTGGGGTCAGTCTAAAATATTATTTCTAAAGCAACATAATGGACAGACAAACTTTTAATGATTGTCTATAAAAGTGAATTCTGTAAATCTACAAGTCAAGAGAAAATCTGTGAGTACCCAGACCTGGCACTGTGGGGTTAATGGTTGGTCTTGATGGTCTTAGAGCTCTTTTCCAACCTTAATGATCCTATAATTTTGACACCAATTTTAACCACTGTCAGTGTGCCATTCATTTGGAGTGTAAATAAAACCCACATCCTAAAGACCCTATTTGTACTCTATCCTTTTACAGCAGACTTTTAATTTGTGTGTGATCATTAATTTTTAAGTGTTCGCTAATGAAATACATCCTTGTCCAAAGTTAATAAATGGATTAATAGCTGGGATAATGAGAATTCTGGCAAGACAAGAAAATACCAGGAGGGGGAAAGAAGAAGGGGGAACCTGACAAGTTAATGATCCATTAAAGTAAATCCTGGGTCAGTTTGGATCCTGCATGGTTCATTACTGTATAATAAATTAAATTAATAGCTATGAAAACTTAGGCTGAGGCACGAGTGGTTTTGGTTAAACTCTGGGTAGACATTGGAGCTGTTTCTTACAGGTATTCAGTTGTCTCTTATTAAAATGGAACTACCTAGCATTAAACGAATTTAAGCGCACAAATGAAAGCCAACCACCAGCTGTTAAAGCAGTGGCTGGCTGGGTCTGTCACACAAGCAGCCACCTTTACATGTTCAAGAGCCATCCAAAATAAAAAAGTTAAGAAATGGGAATTAGAAGTCCCATTATGCCATTGATTGTGTTCAAAATAATAGCATAATATGGCTTGATGCACAAAATATAATTATTTATTGAAAAAACAAGTGGTGGTGTTTGGGATAGAAAGAAGAAGCAGGTCCTGGCTAACATCCTCACTGATGAAGGGCACAACTGAAGTGCACACTAAATGCTAAATCATTCATGTCTGACCTGACAGGAGCAGAGGTTGCATTGAGATCTCTTATCCTTGCAGGCATCTTCGAATTCTCCTCTTTTCTCCAAAGCTCCAAGTTCTGGAAATGTTTTCTGGGCTCAGGACTCAGAATCACAGAATGAGTTAGGTTCTAGGTTGGAAAAGACCTTTGAGGTCATCAAGACTCTGATAAGTCCTGAGCTGCCATCAGCAAACATCCACTGTATATGTTCTGACACAAAGGTTTAATCAAAACTAGTTAATAACACAAATATATATATATATATTTACAGCTGTAGATTGTTCTCATGGACATTTGGTTAACATTATTAAAGCCATACTTGGTTGAACTCTTTTTCTTCCCACGACCACATTAAATTATTTATGTACTTCCAAATCAGGGTGTTTTCCCATTGCAGCAGATTCCAGCCTTACCCAGAAACAGTCTGTAAAAAGTCTGTGAAAAGAGATAACCAACATGACCTTGAATATGTGGAGCATGTAGAAGTTTAATATAAAGGAGCAGAAGTGGAGGCCAGCAAAGGGCACAGTAATGAGGGCCTATTTTTAAACATCCAGATTTTCATTTAAAAGATGCTGCTTGGCATGAATTGTGTAACTACCTAAAAAGGTTCAGTTTGGAAGAGGGACCAGATGTGTTCCAGATATATTATCACAAAGTGGGCTCAGAACAGCAGGAATGGATGGGATAAAGAGGTTTTAGGGACTCTGAGGTTGATAAAGCAAGGGACCCTGGGGTGGAGATTGGTACCAAAAAGGAGACTGCAGGAGGGTAGGGCTCAAGTAAAACTCAGTAAGACAACAGAGAAAACAGCCTTGGTCAAAGAGAGGGGAAAAAAATCGTGGTCAGGTCTTCCACCCACATAATTGCCCAGGAAATGATGAAGGAACTGGTGAAGTTGGGGCCAGAGCTGGCCTGCAGTCCATTCAGCTGCCCGTGTCCTCAAGGTGATTTCCCCTCCTGGCCCACGTGTGTGTGTGTGACTGTGGGGGCTGCCAGGAGAGCCTGAAAGGCTCATTCAGCCCTCAGCAAAGAAGGTTTGGCTCAAGGCCATGTGGCTGGGCTTGTAGGAAAGCAAAACACAAACTCCCCTGGAAGGAAGACCCGAGACAGCTCAAGCTGAAATTCAGATCCAAGCCCCAGTGTGCATGGGCTGAATGCAGAAGGAGAATCCTGCTCCCAACTAATCTTTAAAGCACCTAATTAGGGGGGGAATATGAATTAAATTCTTGTTTTTGCAGCTTTTGGGGGAGAAAAAAAATATTACTTATAGGGGTCAATTATGAGTCACATCTTCCGGTGGACTGAGGATCAGAATGAAAATTCCCTCTCTGCTCCACAAATTTTATGTCACCCCTGCACAATCTGTTGGGTTCCCAGTAGAAAAAGCCTAATTCTGCCTCACATGTACCAGGAGACACATCCAAGCTGCTGCAGGTTCTGCAATTACAGGACCCAAACCAAGATGAAATGGGATGGGGCTTTCTACACTGGAATGTTCTTGGGATTTCACTCAGCCCTTGACCTCGACACGTCCATCTCAAGTGATTCAACTGAAACACAATTCCAAGGAAAACAACGTGCATAATTTTCAGTCTTCAAGCAAAATTGCTTGGATTGATAAAATACATTCTGATCTAAAAAATCATCCCTAATTCAAGGTCAAAATTATGTGAAACGCCTGTGTTTAATAATTAACATATATATAATCAGCATGCTTAACAGTAGTAGGAATGATAATGAGCTTTACATTTTGATGAATGAACAAAATTATTACCAGTGACACATAACACTCAAAATTTTGTATGTTGCCTCATGCTGTTTCTCCTTGTAAAGAAATGACAAAGCTCTTTTTAGCCTAATTATGAAAATAAAATATTGTTTTATGGATATATATGCATATAATAACTCTGTATTCAAACATGGCCTATTAAAAATAAATAAAGAAACCATTAATTAGAAAGGTACATTTTAGGATATATGCAAATACTCAAATATAATGATGGGTTTATTATCAATTTCATTACTTTCCATTAACTTCTCCTCAACATGACCAGCATGTAATTATTCTAACTTTTACACTGTCCTGCTCTTAAGAAAATCCAAGCCCTTTCCCAAACCAGAGTATTTTTAGAAAAGATGCTACAGCAATAGGAACAATGACAGAATTTATATTAACATTTCTACATGTGCAAGAATTCACATGAGGGTTTCATGCATATGAAGGAAGTTGATAAAGGAAAGTTTATGAAAAAAATATACTTTTTTTAAAATGAAGTGTGGGCTGAAAGTGCACAATAGTTGCATTGATATGACCCTGTGTGTGCATTCAGTGTTTGCACTGCTGAAGTGTTGGAAATGTCTCCAGAGTGTAAAACCATTATGTAGTCAAGCTGGCCTGCCAAAACTGTTTCACAATGACTTACCAAATTCTGGGGGCCTAAGAGTCAGAATCAAAAACAAATTCAGATTTTCCCTCAACTGAAACTTGCTTTAAACAGAATGGGGCTACAAGTATTGGCAGGCATCACCAAGCAATGGAAAGCTTAAGCTAATGAGGAGATGGTAGTATGATAAAATGCTTGATACTATCTCCTGAATCTTATCCCATAGGCTGTTTCCAGGACAAAATGTGCAACATCTCCTCAGGGTTTTGGTGCAGTTGTCCTTAATGTGGAGTGTAGTCTATCCCACTCTGTTACAAGTATTTGGTTGATTCTTTGGTGTTCTTTGTCAGAAGAAAATCTCATTCCTTTCCTTCTGCAGCAGAATGTGTTTAAGCAGAGGGAAAATGAGCAGGGCTATGGTAATTTTCCACTAGTTCTGGTACTGGAAGTTTCATGCCCTGCTGAACCCACCAGTGCTCTCATTGGTACCTGGGCAGCCTCACCCATCTCACAGCATCCAGATCCTCCAGGAAGGTGTGGAAGGACAGAGGAAAGCCTTAAAAAAGCCATCAAACACTCAGCTGGGAGCAGGCAGTTCACTTTGGCCCCTAAGATCCACTATTTACATCCCCTGAGTTTAATGAAATAATAATAAGAATGAAATATTGTATAGAATAGTGTTAAACACCATTTATTTCCAACTACAGTTACATGAAGGATGAAAAGAAGGATTTCCAGCTCTTAGATAATTACCCATGTTATGAGCCTTCTGCTCCTTTTTAAACAGGAATTCTGCCCTTATCAGAGGTCAGCTTTCAGGCTTTGCACAGAGAAGTTTATAAAATGCCCATAAAGCCAAATTCTAGCTTGTGCTAAGTCTGTGTCAGGCAAATTTTATAAGAAACATTTTGAACAGTCCTGGACTGCTGGGTCCCAGATGATTTTCTTCTGGGGCTAATGAAAAAAAAAATTATTGCCTCTTAAAAATCCTTTTAGGACAGGTCATTCTTGCTGGTATTTAGGCTTTTTATTGAGAGAAGATTAATATAAATAATTTATTAAACACGGGTTATGACTTTTCTCGTCATATCACTGTTCTTTTATTAGAAAAGCCCCACAGTAACCTATAAGGAGGTGTGTAAGTTCATTGCTGTATGACATGGTGAGGAACACCTCCAAACAAAAGATTATTACACTACCAGAACCATCATCAGAGTGGAACTGTGAGGCCAAAAAGACACAGAATGATTATTCATTTTAATGATGTTTGGGTGTCTAAGCTCCCAAGCTGGCTTTAAAAACTTGAGGCCAGAAAGCTGCAGAGAGATCAGACAAGTAGAATGCTTGTAACAAGGAGAGATTGGGCAGCCTGCTCTGATCTGAGCTTCTCTGATGTCTGTTGTTCAAATTCAGTTCCAATGTTTTGCTTTGATCCATTTATAGGGATTTTTTTTTCACTGAGTTATCCTTACAGTCAATATATTGCAAATTTCATGTTTTGCAGCTCTCTGGTACATACAAGCCCTGTGTATGTTGCTGTGTTGCTGTGGGTGTTGCCATGATGCAACAACAATTTTCAAATTATTTTTTTCTTGAGCCATCCACTCAGTGAAATGCAACACAAACTGAAATTATTCTGAACTATGGCAAGGCAGGCAGTATCCAGAGGGATAAATAATAGCTGTTTCCTAGGAACTGGATAACCCTGTCTCCACTGGAACAGCAGCGTAAACATCCTAAACTGGGAATTAATGAGAGGGTATGGATCCAGAGCAGTACATGTGACAGCAATCAGGAGGAACAGGGCTCACAGGAGCACTGAAAATGAAATAAGGAAAGGGCAGTGGGCAGAACAAAGTGCTGGAAGAACACCCCAGCTACAGTGCCAAAGCCTTGGAAGCACAGCAGAAGGAACAGGAAAACCCATGGAATGGCCTGTGGACACGCAGAGTGCTGAGAAAGCATTTTAAACATACTTTCCATGCAAGGAGTACTGACTGAAAATACTCTGCATGCTTGTAGACGTGGAGTGAACAGGTCTGGAAAATTCCCAGCACCTCTAACCATGGAGTGCCCAGAAACACAGGAGGCTTTGGAGACTCTGGAGGTGGCTGCTGTTCCCTTCCTGAGCACCTCATTTCAAAAGCCCAGTCTGTAATTATCCCCCCATCCTCTTTCCCTCGAGCACTGTAAATTTTGGCTGTATGGTTGAGAAGTAATATTATTTCCCATTTTTTATATAGCATTTTACATGTTCCAGGCATTGAGAAGATATTGATCCAGCTTGAAAGGGCTGCAGTGATGTGGATAGGTAATCATAATTTTTTGCAAAATGCTGGAAAACTGAAGATAATTGTCCCCAGAAAGTATCCAAGCCACAATGAGGACTCAGGGCTGCAGGTAACATCCCTTGTTCATCCAGGAAAATCAGCTCTTGGATTGGGCAGGAGACAGGAAAGAAGAGTGCCTGTGGAAAGCAGAAGGGCTGAAATTTTTTTCTAGATACAGCAATTTAAGGATAATTCTTCAAAGTTCTGATTTCTTTTTTCCCCTCATTATGACTCACAAAAAGTAAATTACATGGTGAATTCTGCTACTATGCAGTTCTGGGACTGTTTAGTGTGTCTGTTTAAAGAAAAATAAATCATAAATGTGTTTTGAACCTGGAAAAGCCTGTAAGCTATCGAGTTCACAAAGCTACCCCTTTATGTGAGTGGGATCTGCCCACAACTTGATGAATGTATTGCCAGATTGAAAAGGAGAAAAATCTTTAGTGTGGCAAAAGCTATGAAAGTTCATATGATTTGAATTAAATTCAGATAATAACAATTCTTGGCTTGGTGGTGTTTGGAAAGAGAGCTTGAAATTCTCCTCAGAGACATTTCTTAGTTTAACTTTAAATAAGAGCTATGACTGAGTCCTTTCAGAGGAAGAAAAAGTTTAAATCCTTTGCTAGAGCCTCTTGCCCCTTTCAAAGTCTATTTCCTTTAAAAATCATATTTAGAGGTAATAGGAGGGGTGAGAGCCAGCAAGACATACATCTGCACAGAAATGCTCATCTCTCTGGGTATCACACTCCATAAATACACATGTCATAAATAAAGATCTAGTTCTCAGTGTGTCTGTGGACAAGGTACTTCATGTTCACAGAATCACAGAATATTCTGAGCTGGAAGGGACCCACCAGGATCCTCTCTGGGGTGAGTGATCCATAAATTGTCTTTTTAACACAGCCATTTGATAAGGCAAGTTCCTGAGCACAGGTAAAGGCTCTGTACTACTGAAATTGGGCATTTTGCTCTTGCCCAGGTGATGAAAATCTTTAGAAATCCATAGCAAACACTAAAATCTGATTTGAGGCAGTATCACTTCTCAGTCAGTTCATGTGAACATATTTCATTGCAGTGGTAGCAGCACAAATATTTTTCCACAATTTAGGCCTGGCAGCTGAGAAAAGCACAGTGGGAAGGAAGAGCCAAACCAGTGTGATGCCATAAACACACTCTCACCACTCCAGCACAACTTAGAACAGCCCCCAGAAATTGTAATTTTTGTTGGCAACCACAACTTCAGTAAGACCAGAGATCAGAGACGTGCCATGAGCTTGATCAACCCCTCCCACCTCTGATATTCCCTCTTTTCTCCAAGTTCAAAGTTGGTCTATCCAGGGATTGCCAGGTAAAGGAAACCTCCAGCTCTCCTGTTTGACAGCCTCCAAGCTGTTTTGTGGTAGAGGCAAGCAATTAAAATGCACCACTGGCACCAGAGTGCTCTCAGATCACAATGCCCATTGTAGCTACAAAGGGTTTAGTAACAGCGAGGAAAACAAATAACTCACAATGGAGGACATTGTTTGTCCACAATCACATGGTTTTCCTGGTTTACATACATGGAAATGCATAGTTTCCCTTGCTACACTGCACCAGGCATTGCCAAAAATAATTTACAAGGAAGTAAATTCAAACAAGCCATGAATGAGAGAATAATTCCTTTCAAAACAAAGGCAATTGTGTTACAATTTATAAATGTGTGTGTGTAGAGGGGGGATATTTCTTATGCCAGTGTTAAACAAACAACTTCCACTGCTGGTGTTTTAAATTGCTTAGTTAAAGGCACAGAACCATCCCCTCAAATTTGTGCGTATTTTTTTCCCTCCATAACCCTTCCTCAAGGCCTAAGTGGTGCAGATGTGTTTCAGCAGCTGTCCCTGCCTCCTCTGCAGTGCAAGTGAAATGGATGAGGATGTGTTTGAGTGCCCCATCATCAATCCATTAAAGATTGCCTCCCAGGTTACTGAATTGTGCCTAAAAACCGTGTTCTGCCCTGAATGCCTGGCTGCAGCACCACTCAGCAGTATGTTTCCTTTCCAGTAGATGTTTTCTGATGTGTTCCCAAACATTTTGTGACATTTCTGATCAGATTACCTGCTAGCAAGAAACCAGTTCCATATTGGCCTCGTCAGGAGGCTGAATCTGTTCTCTTCATCCAAGGAGTTTGCTTCTCATATTCTTTCCTAAAATACCCTTTTATTGGTGATCCATCTTGCACTGTTCAGCCAGAGCTTGGGGGAAGGAAAGGAGAAATAAGGGACATGTGCCAATGTGATGGAGGTAATAAGGGGCATGTGCAAACAGAATGTGTGTGAGTGATGCTGAAACCAAGCTGAACGTGGATATGGGACTAATTCTTCCTCCAGATGCACCCTGGCTTTAGTCAGAACAACCAGAAACCAACACAAGGGAAGTGGCAACAGGGCATCCTGGTCGTTTCCCAAAATACCTGAAGGTGCCTTATTTCCCCTGAAAATAAAACCTTTGTCCCAAGTATTCCACACTGTGGTCTGATTCAATTACAAGTTCTTTTACAAGGCAGGTTTGTTGTGCTTCATCTGCTGCTCTGCAAATCCTCTGACAAAAGTGGTGTGTGAGCAGCCCTGCTGCCACCCTGATAAGCTCACTCACACCCCTAATATTGCCTGTTTTCTTCTGATTTTCTTCTGACTCCAATTAAATGCCCTCTTTGTGTAAATAAGCTTAAATTTATAAGTCTTGTTAGAGCAAGGAGATTAACTTTATTCCCACTAAGGTTTAAACATGTGTGATGCTCAACAGGAACAGACCCAAGCACCTGCTTCAGTCTGTTCTGCTGAAAAGCAGCTTCCAAAAGTGAAAAGACACAAGGGAGGAAAAGCAGATTTTTTTTTCTTTTTTTTTTGCCTCAGTGGTCATTCTTTTGTTATTGTCCAGAAAATGTTTTTTCTTGGGAAATATCTCAGGCACACATTACCAGACCCTGACTGAGTCTATTCTATTGCTCCAGAAGAACTGGAAATAGGAAGCATTAGAGACAATGGCATTCAAGGTGAAGAGAAAGTAGCTTAAGGATTGCTTAGACAAAAACACCAACCAAAAAAAACACCCAAAAAACCAAAACCCAACCAAAAACAACAACAATAACAACAACAACAACAAACCAAACAACAACAACAGAAAAGACAAAAAGCCCCACCCCAAACCACAAACACTAAAATTATTTTAAAAAAATAAAAAGGAATACACTAGCCTGAAATTTATAAATTTATCATTATCTGTGAATGAGATTCTACATTTTCCATCCTCTTTGCTAAGAAAGCTGTGCAAGGTGTGTGGAGTCTGCAGTGAGAAACTCTTACAGTGTTTCCAATGGGAAGAAAACTTCTGGTTTTGTAATCCAGGACAGCATGACAAGACATCAGACCAAGCAAAAGATAAAAAAGGAATATAAAGTGTATTTGTTCATAACAAAATCAGAGCATATTCTGAGTTGGACAGATGATGCTTCCAGTCAAAAAATTTTTTCCCGCTTGTACTATCCTACCATGACCCTTGATTCCAACAATAACATCCATAATTTTGCACTGAAAAGTTAATTTTACAGAGTTAAAATGGCAAATATATCACCTATTATTATATTCTTTCTTTTGCGTATTTTACATTTCCTATAAATGAACAGAACATTTCTCTGTATATGAAATATATCACAAAGCTGTGTTTAAAGATTTTTCCAACTATTTGTGAAATTCATCACTTAAAATATTACAATAGGCTGACACTGATAAACAGTATTAGTTGTTTAGTTTTGTCTCCAATGAGGATTTGCCATTTTGGAACATCCTATTTTTAGTCAAACAGCTATTGAAAACTTACATAACTCTTCCAATAAGCTCTTGTTTGTCCAACAAATGTGACTTGTTACAGAGCATTTCTGTAGCTTTATATTACTACCTAGGAGCTGAAATGATGAAAAAAAAGAGTCCATTTGGATATCTGAAAAGATGTAAAACATACTGAGAAACAGACAATGTTTTCTATGGTCAGGTTCTCCTCTATCACAACATCTTTCAAGAAAACCTTATCAAATTCAATTCCAAATACTTTAATTTATACAAACACCAATTTACCATTTTGATAAGTGTGTTATTAATACTACAGATTACACCAGAAGAGATTTGGTAGTTATTTCCTATGCAAATATATTATTTCCTATTTGTATATTTTGCCTGGATTGAGATTTTTTCCCCCTCTTCCTATTTATTATTACATATACAGAAGATTCCTTTGTTTCAATAACAGGAGCAATTTCCTGATGGTGCGTATGTGTGCATAATGAGGGGGAAAAGGCAAATTAAGGCAGAGTTTAAAGGTTTTATTGTATTTGACGTGCACATGCTGATCCTGTTGAGGTGGCTACCAGGGAGTATCTGCACCAGAACAGACCCTGCAGCTGTGAACCTGTAGGTTGGTCTCATTTATCATCCAGAGAAAGGAAAATGAGACCTAATTGAATATCTCATGGCAAAATTACTACTGAACTTTTTACAGTGTATATATAAGCAATCATTAGCTGTTCCCACCTACCACTGAGAACATTTTCATTTCTTCAGGAGCTCTTTGCAGCTCAGGAGTGAGAGGATGAGTCTGATCTGGTTTGGAGAGCAGATCACCAGCATCATCCTGGGGCTCCAAGGACAGAACTGCCTCCCCAAGAGATTGCTGCTGCCCCTGAGCCCATTTCAGGGAATTTCAGTGACTGCATCTATCACTAACAGAGAAAAACTGAAATCAGTGATTGCCCTTGCAAGTTCAAAAGCAATACATGTTTTGGTTTTAATCTGAACCCTGGCTCCTGGTGACACAGAGGGGTGAAGGGCCTGGGATGTACCAAGACTGTTATTGTGATGAAGCAAAAAGTGCAGCAAATGTTATCTCTACTCTCTCTGTCATCTCTATTAAGATGAGCTCTTTTAAGGGCTTTAGTGAGGTAGGTACAACCAGCACAGCCTTAAGACATAAAATCAACTTAACTAACTAGAGAAGAAACGTCCTAGATGACTGATTTGATCGTCCTAAGATGTACTTTAATAAATCAAGCTTTATAAAGCAGCTAGATCTGTGTGCTGGGGAGATTACAGAGCTGGGCAGTGGGATGGCAGATCCCAGCTGGAAGCGTTTGCCAGGTGGGGAATGACCAACTCACCCAGCAGCAAGAGCCCACCAGACTCATTATCTTCTTCACCTCCATCAAATGGACATGAAGGGAGTGAGAGGGCTCAGAGGAAAGCCAGCCCATGGATCCCAGCCACCATCTCCAATGTCTGCAAGAGACCCTCAGAACTGATGTCTGTGTTCCACCAGGAACACATTGTCCCCACTGTCCCCCCTGTCTCCTCATTTCCCTGTTTCTTGGCAAAATGGGCGATGTGAAAACACAGGCTTGGGCTCTGCCAAATACAGAAATATAAAATATAGAATTTGAAATAAATAAAATACCATTAAAAAATAGATCTAAAATAAAATAAAATAAAATAAAAAATAACTAAATTAAAATAAAATAATAAATAAAATATAGAATTTTAACAGTACATTCTTTGCTACAAAAGAATTTGCTTTATAAACCTCTCCACCCACACCCAGAGCAAATGCAGAACCTGCATGAGAGCTCATATCTTGTGTTTGCTGTCAGACACAGTTTTCTTCTGCACAAACCACAAGCAAGTGTTAACTGGAGGGCCTTAATGAAGCATAATTATTTGACTGAGGGGCAGGGCAGCAGCCCTAGCACAGTTCTAACGGTCTCAGTGCTTGTTTGGGTTTTTTCCACTTGCTTTTATTCTCTTCTCTTGCTTTTCTCCCAGCAGCAAGAAGATGCTCTGCTGCCTCCAGAGAGGGCGAGTGTGTGAAATCCCTGCTCTGTGCAGTCCCTGGTGTTGACAGCTCCTCCCCTTTGCATAATTCCTGCTGGAAGCAGCCTCTGGCTGGGCTTGTGCATGGTTGTGGAATTGGGCAGCTAGAGAGAAAACTGCATTTCTTCACTGCCTGTGAGTGGTGGTACCATGCTTCAGCCTCTAAGTGAAATCACAAAAAAGCTTTTTTTGTTGTTGATGTATCTGCTTCAGAATGCCAATCTCATAGAAAAATTCACACAATTTTAAGTGACTTAAAAATTGTTTTAAAGACAAACATAAAAACTTGTCTCAAAACTAGAGACTTAATAATTTTTTTTATGACCAAACACAGATTTAGAGACGATACAGTGAAAATTAAGGAATAGCACTCTTTTTGCTATTTTTGCTATTTAGGCTTTTTGCCTAAGCATAGGCAGGTTTGGAAAAATTACATTCTGCATTGCATTTAGCTTAACTCTAAATAATAGTCAAGGCAAGGTTATGGATATCTGCCTTGTTTTCTCTAACCCAGATATATCTCACTTCAAGCTCTGAAGAATGTTAAAAACACATTAAGTAGAAAATTACTGAAATGGCTAATTAAGTTTTATCAAAGAACACATCTGCAAGTGTACATGCACTGGCAGCTCTTCCATCAGGAGTTGGTCTCATTACAAAAAGTAGAAACCAGTCCTTGTAGGGAAAATAAGGCAGTTAGTTTAAGAAGGAAATATTTATACATTATTAAAGGACTGATTTTTCAAAAACCTAATTTAATGAAGATGGAAATCATGCCCACATTCACCCATCTGTTTGATGAAGGCTTTGCTGAATATTTCAGGATGGAGAAATTGGCTTCTTTCAACACCATTAGAGAGACTTAGTCAAAAGCAGGTGCTACAGAAAATTATTTTAGTGGATTACTATCCCCCATTTTCCACTTAGATTAAAATAATTTAGCATGAAAGAAATGCATCTTGCAGTTCATCCTGTGAAATGGCTGTGCCACAGAAAATATTCATTTATCCATCAGGCTGGAGTTTGAAATCCAGGTTCCTCTCTTCCCCTGCACTTTTGAGTGAGCTTTGGCAAATCAGTTCTGTCAAATCAGAGGGTCAGTGGATCCTGCAGCCAGATTTTGGTCTGGAGGGGCTGTTTCAGGGGGTAATAAAGAATTATGAGTTTTCTGCCCTCATCATTATTATTGCTGTCCTTATCTGCACCTTTTCCAAGGGGTCCCATGGGATGGGATCAGCCATGGGGAATCAGCTGTGCCCAGTGCTGTTCACACTGTGCATCCTCATCTGGTGTGTGTGTGCTCTCTGCAGCCAGCCCAGGGTCCTCTCCTCAGCCTTCCCTTGGGATCCTCACCCTTCATTTGGGATCCTCACCCTTCCCATGGGATCCTCACCCTTCCCAAGGGGTCCTCGCCCTTCCTTTGATATCCTCACCCTTTCCACCAGGGTGCACCCTGCAAGGATCAGCTCCTGCCCTTTCCTACATCTCTCCAAACCATCCAGGCAGGATTTGCAAAGCCTCTCAAGGCGTGTTTGAAAGGGGAATTATCTGCATTTTAGCTAGCTGGAAAATACCAGGCCCTGGAATCCCTCCAAGAATCCTTTTTTTACGAAGTAAAATATTTGGAAAGTACATTTGCAATCAATTTAAAGGAAAGGCACATTTTATATTAAAACCCTCATACTCTGGTTAAAACACCACTTTGACTATTATTTTCTAAAATGGAGTGTTACAAGATCCAAGCACAATATACTGTGGCTTGCAGAGCAGAGTTAATAAACAGGATAAAGTTTCACCAATGCAAGTTGAGATCCTGCTTTTCTTTGATTATTTCCTTTTTTATCCTGACCCGTGCTGCTATGAAGTAAGAAGGGTATGAATCACAATAAATTCTGAAGATGAAAGTTGAGGTCAGAGTTATGAAAAACAGAATCTGAGACTGGTTTTTCCCAAAGCAGGTCTAGAATCCTAAAGGAAAAGGGAGATGGTTTCCAATGCTGCTTATCAGACTAGTATTGGAGAGCCACTGAACTTGCAGCCTTTCAGAGATTTCTGACATATTAGGGGGTTAATGCCCATCAATACCTCACCAATCATTTCAAAAGACATCCTACAGAAAAAATACTGGAAAACTCCTCCCCTAAATCACATAATTACTTTTGAAATGTGCCACTCTTTAGACTTCTTGGTCTAGATCAGTTCAGAGGCAGGTTTCAGCGAATATGCACTGACTAATGGCAATGCCTGACTCATGTATCTCTTACAATGGTGTTTCTTGTGCAGTTTCAAACAAAGCCATAACTTTCCCCTCATGACATAAGGCAGAAACTGTTACTGGTACAGTTATAAATCCACAAAAGTTTTTAAATATTTTTAAAAGCGAGTAAAATAAATCTGATTGTTTATTTTAACCTTCCTTGTTTTACATGTGCTGCGTTGGTTCTATCTGAAATCTAAGAGAGGAAAATAAACCATGCCAGGCTATGGCTGTGCTAAGCCTGGTGTTTTATGGCTTTCTAAAATAAAGTGTGCTCCATTAAAGGTGCTAAGTGAAGGGAAGATGTAGCATTGTTATTGCAGTGGGCATTCTGATTCTTTGAAATGGCAAAGAGAGGATGAAAAAAAAAAAAAAAAAAAGAGCTCCTTACATTACATCTCTCTGACATCTTGCACTTCAGAGGATGAGCTCACCCAGCACGGGAACATGTTGATCCAGCGGGTGATTGCACAGCCCTCGTTAACTGCAGCACTCTGTTTGCAAAGAGCAGAGTGAAAAATAACACATCCAGCTGAAAATGCAGCAGCAAGTTAGGCCAAGGCACTTGGGGTTCCAAAGAGAATGCAGGGATAGGAACCCAAACTCTGACAAAATGTGTTTGAGAGGTCTTTTTATGACCACGAGCAGTTGCAGTGGACACGGAGTTTTATATCTGAGCATGGCCAGGAGCACGGCAGTTGAGTCATGACTAAAAACTTGCCTGTTCATGGCAAGAGAAGCCTGGGTTTGGAGTCAGCCAGCCCCTGAGCTGTGCCTGGGTGTGCTGAGAACATTCCAGCCTGCTTGCTGCCCACACTTCTGCAGCTCCTGAGGTGCTGGCAAGACTGCCAGCAAGACTCCAGATTAGTTCCAGTGTCTGCAGCCACAGACCAGACATATTTCACATAACTTGGGCTCAAGTCTTCCAAATTTAGTGCTAACTGAGGCATGTCTAGGTGAGGGACACACCCAGCATCCAGGGGTGTCCCAAACTTGTGGCTGAGACAGGCACTATCTGTTAGAGCCCAGTGCTCCTCAAGACAAGACCATTTACAAGAAACCTCTCTGTTGTTTGCTGCCACCTGCACCAAAGCTTTGAAATCCATGCATTTATAAAAAGTGCCTTCCAAAGTGAAATACTAACAGGTATGAAAAGCACATTTTGTCTTGGCAGCACCTGGTACCACCTTTCAATGTCACAAATCCTGGTGCAGCATGTTTGGTCCCTCATGTTAATCCCTGCTTTGGGTTTTTATTGGTCTGCCAGAGCATTCACACTGAAATCCACACAGAGAGGTGTGAAACCATGGGTGACATGTGAGAGGAAAGACAAACACTTTGGATCTGCTTATTCCTCTCTCAATGCCTCCAGTAAGTTTCTCCCTTGGAAAGCTCTGCCTGTTCTTGGCAAAGTCAGCAGGAGAGTAAGGATAGCCCTTTCCTGAAACAAGTACTGTCACTTGGGAAGACTTAGAAAAAGTGGTAGCTACTTGTCCTGCCTTTTCCAGTATATCTTGCTCAATTCCTTCTGAAATTATCCAGCTTGAATCCTTTTATCATGAGAATCACTGCTAAAGGGTGTGGTACTGCTTAGAGACAAGGAATAGGAGTAAGTTGGGTAGAGGGGTGGAGGAAAATTGAGGTTACCTGTCCCATAGAGCTAAAGAATCGAACCTGACCATGGATTTGCTACAAAGAGAAATAGGGATTTGGGGAATAAGAAAACTTGGCAGAAAGACTTCACATGTGGAAGACACACAGAGAGGACAGAAGTCTATTATTTTGAGGTATGTTGAGCTGAGAGCACTGGGGCATCTCAAAGAGCAGATTGTGTTTTGTCCAGAGACTGAACCTCTCCTTTCCCTGCCACAATTCTCTGAAAGAGAGCTTTCCCTTGGGAGACTGGGGGGAAGATGAATTCATTCAGCTGGTGGTTTCAGATAGACCACCAGCTTAAATTCCTGCAATCAACAGACCCCCAAAAGTTTAATTGGTACAGTAGGGCTGGCAGCTGAGGCAAAGACTCAGATGGAATTGCCTCTAGAATTCCCACAGCTTCTGCTTCCAGCAGCATCCTGGTAGTGCAGTGCCATGGCCTGGGCAGCAATTATTCCATCAAGCACTGAAACCTCTCCCAGAGCAGTCAGACCCCAGCCAGCCTCAGAAACCCCAAACTCCAGCAATTCACAGCTCCACGAGCCCAAGGCAAGCAGAAGTCAGCCTTTGGTGCATGTAACGTGATCCAGACCCCACCTCGTGTAGGACAAGGAACAAGCAGAGGCAGAGCCCCAGAGGACTAAGATATCTTCCAGCCTGGAGAGATGAAAGTGCCTGCCAGGAACACAGCAAATCCTGTGCTCCCAAAACATCCCCCAGCCTTAGATTCCCATATTGAGAATAAATGCAGCAATGCATATTCAAGCAGCCTGCAGATGAGATTGAGATAAAATCTACATGAACTCTGCACCGTTGGTGTTACCAGGTAAAGGTTTGAGAAGACATGTGATAAAACCTCTAGTTGTGGAGAACCTGAGAGTAAATTCAAATAACTTAAGCACTGGCAGATGCAGTAGATGGTATCAAGAATTTTATAGAAGTATTTAAGATCACCTTGATTGTTAAAACCTATGGGGCTTTACTAAGGAAAAGCCAGGACAGTTTTGCTACTAAAACAAGCTGTCTTCCAGGCAAGGGGAATTGGAGAAATGAAAACCTGAGCTCATCTGGTCTTAAACACTTTGTCTTTTTTGGCATCTCACTCACCACATTTCTTGCACTCAATGTAAAACTCCAGAAGCCACTGTAGATAGATGAGATATGCTATTGAAAATAGCATATATGCCTATTGTAGGTGTGTGTATATTCCCATATTTCTGCCTCTGGAGCTCTTCATCAATGAGAAAATTGTTAAGGATACCTTCTTTCTCCCTGTTTGGCTTTCACAATGTTTTCCTTGGATAATGTGCAGGAAAGTACATTTTGCCTTGAAAATGGCAAAGCTTCCAATCCTGCAGAATATTACTGAGCACTGAGGATACAGAGAACTTGTTAGGGATTAAATCAAGAGCAAAAAGCCACTGCATAAAGCTGGACACAAACCCTGGGCTGAGTGCAGGGACTCTGCCAGCCCAGGCTGACACTCAGCAGTGAGCACTGAGCCCAGGCTAAGTCTGAGTTCAGGGTTCACTGAAAGTGTCTCACACAGCCACACAAACAGCCCAGTACAGGCAGAACCTCAGATTCCATTTTAAAAGTCTGCAGATCTCCAAGAAAAGCGTTTTTTCTCTTTGCCAGCTCTGTGTTGAAGTTGGAGCTAACAATGATTTGATTTCCCTTAAACACAGAATTAGTGCATAGATGGAGATTCAAACACACAAACAGCACAGCAGTTAAAAACAATAGCCATGAAAAAGTCATGGAATTTACATCATCAGCTAATAATGCCAGGTTTGTTGTTACATGCCTCTTTATAAAACCAGAACATTCAGCAGTGTCTTGAAGTTTTAAGCTTTGGATACGTTTAATCTTCCTTTTACAAATGCCCCCAGTGAGCAGAAATGTACGACTGTTTACTTCTTAATGTTTTTTCAGCTTTTTTTTTTTTCTTCTTCTTTTTTCCCAAACTGTCAAAACAATTACCTCATTGGGAGCCACGTCTTGGCATGGAGGCAGTGGAATGAAGAGTGATTCTCTTTTGTGGACAACAACGTGAGCCGTTCAAGCTGGCTACCCTTGGAGAACAGCTTGCTGCAGGATAATGTGGGAGATAACTGATAGCACTGACTCCTTTTCATGTTGCAAAACAGGTCGATGCTTGTGAAAGGATCAACCTGTTATTTTGAATTAGACACAACAGAAGGAAGACAGTGACTTTTGGGAATAACAGCAAAGCGGGAAAACACATTTCTGCAAGGTTTTGATTTCCTCCCACTGGTGTCCTTGAAATGGAGAAGAGAGAATTGTAACACGACAAAACAGATGATTTTATAAGAGGCACATGTCAGCTTGGAGTACATGAGTCCAGGCTCATTTCAGTGTGAAAAAGGCAACAGACTGGTTTGATGAAGAATGTCCTTGAGCCTGTTCTCCCTTTTTATACTATTTCTGGGGGATTTTTTCCCCCCCCAAACTTGCAAAAGTGTTGTAAATTACCCCTTTGCTGAATTTCAAATGGTTGCAACCTTCCTCCTGCTCTCCTCCCAGCAGGAAGGGAAGCTTTGCCATTACCTGACTGCTCCCAAACTCTCAGGCTGCTAAAATGTCAAGGTTGCACAAGGAGAACACACAGAGCCTGGTTCTGCACAGCAACTGTCCCAGGTCCATGCTCGGAGTGTGTGAGCCAAGCACGAGCACTGGCACCAGCCCAGTGCAGACTCCCAGCTCTCTGCAGCCTTGCCCAAACTAGGATGCAGGCAGATGTGTGTCTCAGCTGGGAGACAGCTAACACTGCTGCCACATCTCTCTTTAATTGATACATCTCTGACAGCCCAGGGCCCTGACAGCTGCTCAAGGCTACCTCCTGAATGCTGCTCTGCTCTGCAGTGGAGCAGGCAGGTGTAAAGTTACACATAGTTTAAGTTTAACGTGTTTCCCGCTGGGCTGGGGTGGAGAGGTGTCCAGCACACCTCTCTGCCTGCACAAGTCTCTGTCTGACCATCTCCAGTGGCACAGCTCAAACAGGGCAAGCACTTGCCAGTTGCCACCCCTCTTTTAAGCTGCTCCATCTTCCCTCCTGCTGGGAAAGTGTAGCAGGAGCAGGGGCAGGTGCAATACCTTTCTCCACAGTGATCAAAATCCTGGAGGCTGACAGTGGGAAGGAAAACAGGACACAACAATTCATAAGGAGCCTCAAACCTGAGTTGGCCCAAGTTTTCCAGACTTGGAAACAACTTGGAAAGCCTTCCCAGAGCAGCCCCTGGTCATGAGGAGATGCAGCACTTACAGGGACACTCAGCTTCTAAAGCTGTTTGGTTTTTGTTTTCTGAGTACCTCAGACATAATAGCAATGATTTCCCTTTCAATGAGCTGAACTCAGCTCTTGGATTTATTGATGCTTTTGGTGGTGTTCGCTATGAGAGGTATTAACCCAGCAATACCTTTACCAGTCATTAACATACACCAGGACAGCTAAAGGGATGGGAGGTTACGGCACAGGACCCACAGCTCTACCCAAACACTTTGTCTCAGCTTGGATTACACTTGGCTGTCACTAAATACCTGTGTGGAGCTACATCAAATGGAAAATGTCTCTTAAAAGTGTTTTTTAAGTAGGTTTCAGTATTTGGCTTGAGGGAAGTGTCTCTTGAGGGTGTTTACACAAGGCCAGATCCTGTCACAGAGCCATTCCCCTCTTGGTGCAAAAGTCACCAAGGTTATGCCTAAAGGAAGTGCAGTGGCAAAGAGGAAAGCTTGAGAGCTGTGACTCATCAACATCAAAGTGGCTCCTTAAAGAAGAGCTTGCAGACCATAATTAATGGGCTGGAAATTATTTTGAAACAACACTAGATGAAGCAGAGTGGTTTTAGCTGTATTCTACGTGATCGCACGGTGGGTAACTCGAGTGTGCCCACAAAGGTCAGCAAAAACATTTCCACTGACCTGCAAGAGGCAGATGGGAAAGAGACCAAGGGCCCCAAAGAGGTGCAAAGTGGAAAAAAATTTCATGCACATGTTTTTTAACTTCCCAGCCGCAGTGGTTCATAATCATGTTCAGCATGAGTGTTTAATCCTTGGATATGCCAGGCCGTGAGGTGAGCTGAGCCCTCACAGGACCTACTGAGGTGTTCCTGGCACCCTAAGTTGAAAATGTTGGTCTCAATCTTTTAAATACATGCAGAAACAGCCTTCATCAGAGTGAATGTCTGCTCATCTGTACACAGGTCATTTGGGCAAGCTATGAAAGAGATCAACAGGAAGGTGACCTGCTGTTTTCTCCAGTGGTTAAATGGCCTCCATTCTGCCCACCCATAGTAAACCAATTTTTTTTTCTCTTAGCAAGTTTCCAGAAAGGTGCCACTAATGTTTCTGGTTTAATATCTTATTTACAGAATGAAATTGTGTGGATTTTGCTGTAGAAAACTTCATTACTAGCACTGTTTACCAATAAACTTTGTTATTGAAGTGCCTTCAGAAGTGAGAAGATGCCAGGTAAGTTTACCCATCACTGCTAATATTTGTCTTGGATTTCTCATATCCTAAACCCAAGAATTCTAGGATGTTGGAGGTTAATACCTATCATAGTGAACACCACCAAAAGCACCAATAAATCCAAGAGCTGAGTTCAGCTCTTTGAAAGGGATATCATTGCTAGAACATCTGAGGTATTCAGAAAACAAAAACCAAACAGCTTTAGAAGCTGAGTGTCCTCTTAAGTGCTGCATCCCCTTAAGTGCTGCATCCCCTCATGATGCTGCTCTGGGAAGGCTTTCCAAGTTGTTTCCAAGTCTGGAAAACTTGGGCCAACTCAGGTTTGAGGCTCCTTATGAATTGTTGTGTCCTATTTTCCCTCCCACTGTCAGTCTCCAGGATTTTGATCACCTCCTTGTCCACAGGAAACAAAAAAAAAAAACTCAGCACAGGTTACTGTGTTCAAACACCAGAGCTCAGCAACAGGCAGAAAGAATTTTGCCAACTTTGGCTGAGTTCTAAATTGTTGAGGGTTTTAAAGTCTTACTGCACTTGGATGTGTGCAGTAGCCAGTGAACAAAGACCTGTTCTTATGGTAGATGTTAAGACACTCTTAAAATACAAATACAGACAGAAAAGAGACATCTGAATAAGTCTCTTCCAGGTATTAAATATTGCATTTCTAACTTTTCCTTTCCAAGTCATCCAAAGAGAAACAGTAAAACCATTCAGAATTACTGAAGATAAAATAGAAAACTTCTCTGCAAGCCAAAAATACTATAAATGTATAAGAAGTTAACCTTTACCTACAAAAGAAAAGAAAAAAAGCTGCATTTCCACAGTTCTCATAGTGCTTTCTTCTAGTTCAAATGCAAAGCATGTGTTTGTAAATAGGATATTTCAGTTTTGTGTGTTGCTAAAAGGTACATCAGCCTGAAGAGCTCACACTGAAATAGCTGCCAGTGTTGCCAGGAAACACAGTGACCATAATGTCCTGTGACTGGAACAAATGCAAGACACAATAGATAATTCTTAACCTAAAGTACAGAACTTGTCCAATTAGGAACATCCCTTAAGTCAGGCCCTGGCAATTATTCTGAATGTTACAGAGCCTCAGTCTCTCTGGCCAGAAATGTAAATACTGTCCTCTAATTGGAAAGAGAAAATAAAATAGAATTGTTAAAGCCATCCTAATTAACTGCAGCGTCTGGCAATGTTATTTACATGGGCTGAATTTCACAGCAAAATCTTTCTGTCAATAATTCCTTTTGCCTTCTTCAGCTACAGAACTCTCCTTCCCTATCAGGCCACATATCATCAGTTCTCTCCTTCCTGTCTCTGTAAACTGTACACTGATATCTTTGGCTCTGTAATTAGGGGATTGTATCATCTTGCTTTGATTTATTTTCTTTATGTACAGGCACTAATTGGATTCAGAACCCAGCAAAGACCATTGAGAACTCAGAATAATTTGGATTAAAAAAAATCCCTCTATAATTTCAACTATTTCTTGTATCTTCTTTATTATCCAAATTTCTTTTGTATTTTAAATAGCAAATTACTGTAGATTAGGACAATTGCTGTTTTACACTCAGTTTAACCTGTCAGTGAAGTTAAACGTTCCTAAGAGATTTCCTGAAGGTGGGTTAAAGCCCTCTCATTAAAAACCCAGGCTCTCAGACCCTCAGGCCTCATGTGGATGGTCAGGAGAGCTGGTCAGTTTTCAGATGGGAACCCATGACGTGAAGGAAATTGGGTTGGTGATTCAGTAGGAGGCACTCTGAAGCAGCACTGATGTGGTGCCCTGGAAATGTGTTGCTGCTGGAAAGCCTGACTGCTGGCTGGGGTGGAAAACCTCATGACCACTTCTGGTGATTAATGGAAATGGAATGGAAAAATTACAGATCTTATTCTGCTTTTGACAAGAGCAGGGCTGTTAAGCTGAGTCTTGTGGCCAAATTCCAGGTAGCTGTGTTCTGCCTACCTAAATACTCCTAAAAGTTATATTTGAATATACTGTATTATTCTTAACTTCCTACCCTCCTCTGGCATTTCTTCATGCAGCTGAACAACAGCTCCATTGTGGCCCTGAGCAGCAGTGTGACTGCATGGGGTGAAGAGTTTTTGGTGTGTTTCAAGTGCTCTGAGATTCTTGAGGGTTAAGGGCTGAATACACACAGGATATTTTATTCTGAGTTTTAACTGACACGGCGAAGCTTGCCCACACTTAGCTAAAATTAAACACACAGTATTATTTGCACACAGTTTTCTAACCTTTCCTGAAGTTAGCAGAGAAAATAATATCTTTCAACTAGCCTACTTTTATGAATTTCATCCCTAAAAAAAGAATAGAGGTGGTTTAAAAAAAAAAAAAAAAAAAAAAAAACCAAACAAAACTAGTCTTGTGAATTGATCTGTTGAAAATGTAGCAGTAAAATCCTACCTAAGCACGTATTTCTGAACTGTACATATCTTCTTTTAGGTTTTATATCTCTAAGCTGAAGAATGCTATTCTTGGACATAGGTTTTCAGTCTCTCATTCAGTAAGGTAGAGTTTCCTTTGTGTAAATTCCACCAAACACAAGCAGAGTGGCTTGAACAATCCAAGAGATGAGCTGACAGTTAAAGGCGCTGGTCTTTAAATTAAATTTCAGCCAAAGAAATCTGTATTTTGACATTTGAATCCTAAATTTTGCCATACCTCACCTATTCCATGCTTTAATCTGGTGTGAGGGGAACATGATGTGCACAGAGTTCCCGTTTCTCAGGCTGTTTCCAGAGCTCAGAGCAGCCTTGGAACCAGAGTTATGTTTCTGAGATAACTTCATTTCAAAACACACTGAAACTGAGCAGTGTTTGGAAAGGTTTAAAAATAGGGCTAAATGTATTTATTAATAGCTGGGAACTCACAATTGGTTGGTTTGACCCTTGTAGAGATTTGACCCTCCTTTTGTCCCACAAATTTTTGTCCTGCCTCTGCCTGCACATCCCACATACTCACGTTCTCCAGCTCTGCTTGAGCTTCCCACACCTTTTGGGTCTCATACACTCTCTCAGTGCCCATCTGGGTCTCCCACACCTTTTTACCCTCAGCCTCCCACCCCTCTTGGGCTTCCCAACCTTTGCAGGGGCTCCCTGCTAATTCAATTCATCGGAGACACTGGAATGCCTTTGTAACTCTGCGCTCAGATGGTTCCTATCAGCTCCTGAGAGGCTCCTGAAATATGTAATGACACTACGCTGCAGAAAATTAGCAGATCTGGCCCAAGGCTAGGCCAAGCTAATTCTCCTTCTGTGTTTTTAAAAAACAGTGAGGTTTTAACACACAGCTACTGCCTCTTCTTTTTATTGGCTCTGGCAAAAATCTTCTGTAGAAGCCGAGTTTGTTCCTCATTTGCAAAGGACCACACGGGCATTGTGTCTCTGGAGGAGGTGAGGGAACAAAAGAGAATCAAGTAAGGGTGATTAGAGGAGAGGATAAAAAGAATGTTTGGAACGAGTCCACCGCTGGCTTGTGTGATGCTTGTCTGTACCTCCTGCTTTGTGAGGTGCTGTATGTAAGGTCCCTTATCTCTCCCCAGGGCCTTTTGCTGTGTGACATCGTGACAGGGCTGGGACCAGGCATTGCTTTCACTGCTCATTTATCCACAGAGCTGCTGGGAATGATCCAGCTGCTCCCAAACAAGAGCAGGTGAGCCACTGTCAGGGAGCCAGGGGTGCCAGAACAAGGTTTTATCTGACATTTCATCCTCTTTTTGAATGGACACACACCAACACAACAGAGAGAGGGAGGCTGTGGACTAAGGAAACCAATGTCAAACTATGATGGTTCTGGCTTCTTTTTCTTCACCAAGGTTGGGGTTAATACAGGGGAGTTGAAATTCATGTTTAGACTTGGTGTTTATTATTTCTTATCTATTTACCGACTCACTAGCAGTGAGCTCTAACTACCAAGTTAGAGAACAGAGGTAAAGTGGAGTTCTTCTAACCCTTTCCAAGGTTATTTAAGTGCTAATTACCCAATAGCGAGATGACACCTATATTATTTATATTTCTGATCCCATAATGACTGCCCAAGGCCCACAATGCAGACCTTTTTTCACCCAATTACAGAAAACCACCCAAACTCGTGAAGAAGGACTTAGACAACACCCCAAATCCTCCATATTGCTTCACATATACTACTATACACTAAAACCCCAAATTCTAAGTTTCCAGAATTCCAACATCAAACCTCTTGGGATTTTTGCAACCTGCCCTTCTGTGCTCTGTACACCAAATACCCCATGTTGTTGCTGGAAATAAGGTGGCTTTGTTGTGAAATTTAACTTGTGCTTCACCACTTTGTTAATATTTCATTATATTTCTAATAGGTACCTGGCACCAAAATTGTATTTACTCTCCCGATCACATCTCTTTTCATGACTAAAATATTAAGATGTGACAAGCATTTTAAAATACTCTATTTTAATGAAGTCTAATTGGTTTGGTAAAAACTATTTGTTCATGCCAAGTACTTTACATGTCATACTAACCCAGTACAATTTAAACATGGATGCCCAAACCTGCTATTTTTTCTAGTCAAATACTGGAATTTTTACTTGGATGATGCATTTGATCTCACTGGCTCCTTATGCTAACCCAAATATTGCCAGTCAATGCAGCTGTAGGGACAATGAGTGTTTCCTCCAGCTCTCAGTCCAGTGCACAGTATATCAATCGTAGGCTCCAGCTGCACAGAAATGCTTTCATTTGCTTTAATTGTTTCATTGTGTTCACATTTAATATGTATTTTCATTCTTTTTTATTTTTTTTTACCCCCACAGCAGCTCATGGTCCCTGGTTTTCATGAAACTTCTATCAGCACTCCTGGAAAATGGAAGGGTAAGATCACTCTAAAATTTGGTAATATAATTAAGGAATTTTTCTTGTTCTTTCATGCTTTCTACATCAATGAGGTTTAGAACTGTCCTTAAAATATATGCAAACCACAAAATCCTGCAGGTTCAAAAGGAAGGTAGCCCCAAGATTTCTGTGCTATGACATTTTTAGTCAAATTCTTCACATTTTAATTAAACTTGTTCGATCTGATAGAAAGAAATGAAAAGGGCCCTTTTTGTCACAGGAAATTTTAAAAAGCTAACAAAGGGATTTTCAGTGGCAGGCAGCCAGCACGGAAACCTGATCCCAGCCAGTTTTATTAAAGTAGCTTTACACTTTTGACATTTGCCTTTTCCCAATAAAATTCCTTGAGCCCTTGCAAGGATAAGGAAGTCAATATCCACCAGCACAAGGGCAGATGGGCACAAGCCTGGCTCGTTAGTCAAATATCCATGACTCAAACTAGAGAAAACCTGCATTAGCTGCACCAGGCAAGTCGTAAATTACAGCACAGTTGAAATTCCCAGGAAAAAAAACCTGGGCCTGGAGTCCAAACTTCTGTGCCACAGCCTGACAGATCAGGGCTCCCTTTACAATATGGAAACCTGACCTGCTACATAATATCACGATCTCTCTAATGGCTCAGCCTGCTCGGAGATTACCTCCTAGAGCTTTATAAATTATTTAGACGTACCGAAAGTGACAGCCTGAGCACAAAAACGGTTCCACCAAAGCAGCAGAAAAGGGGAGGGCCGTGGATGGATGCAGCAAGTGTGTAACCCAACCCTTCTCCGGGATTTTCTGGGTTTCCTGGAAGTCCCTTGGCGCCTCGGTGCACGCTGTGCTGCTGCCTTGCTGAAAACATGTGTCACGCAGTGGAACTAATGCTGGAATCCTGCACGCCTTGTGCCTAATTCTGCCCGGCTTAGCAGCGCTGGCACTTTGTTTGCAGCGCATAAAAGGAGACAGTCAACGGGACCTGAGCAAACAGAGTGTTTCAGATGCTCAGAATAGGGTCCCATGAAACATTTGGAGCCTGTTTTTTTGGTAAAAAGTGTTAAGCAGCCTTAGATTTAAGGCTGACTCCTGCTGTTTTGGAGAGCAAGCAAGTGTTGAGATGTAAAATAATGTCACTTAGTGTTTAGAACCTTTTAGGAACCTCACTGGCCTTTTTTTTACCTTTGGCCCCTGTGTTGCCCTTCAGAGCAACTGCTGCTTACAGTATTATTCTTCAATAATAAAAGCTGGGTTTGCTCATAAGGTTTTTATAATGAAGGGATTATAACTGAGACTCTTTGATATTATTACGTATATAATGATTAAACACTGCTATCATAATAAATAAAGTAATAACATTGCCAGTAGCACTTGGGAGCGTAGCAGTAAATTCCCTTGCACTTTCTGGAAATGAAACGTGAAGCCATGAAAACAGAGTATAAATAGACTTGAAGGGAGTTAATTGTTTTCCTTATGAATTTTTCTAATACTTGCCTGAAACCCTAACTTTAGAAAGAAGCTGAGATTGGAAAGATTTTTGTGCCACAGTAAGAAGTAAGAAAATTTAGGGAGAGAAAGACCATAGCACTGTGCTTGTGGCTGTCAATTGAAAGGATGGTTTCTTGAATAAATTATGCCTCTCATTATTTGTGGATGTCCGCTGAAATTTTCTGCTTTTACATATGGACCTTCAAACAGCCAAATGGTCTCCCTTTCCAGTTAACCACAGCCCTGCTTTCCCCTCATCAGTTTTCACTTAACTCTCCCCGTTAGGATCATCATAATTCAAAAGAAGGTCAGTCCTGGTAGCCCTCATCCATTTTACATCCAGCCCAAGTTCAAAGTGTTCCTCTATCTCCTGTCTAATGGGACTTTATCTCACCAAAAGCTCTGCTTCCCTATCACTGCCCTCCCTCTGAGCAATTCAGTTTAACTGCAAATTGTTACTTCTTGAACCTCCTGGTTGGCTTCTTTTCTACCTGTCTAACATTATTTTCTCAGCTTCATTCATCTCTTGGCAGAAGGATCCAATCTTCCTGGAAAACAGGGCTGCACAACACATCAATGGGTTTGAAATAACTTCTGTGTTTTGCACCCAGAAGGGAACACACCACTAACAGCTTGCATAGGAAACAGAGAGGGAGTGGATATTTTAGCTGACCTGTGAGACTGAAGACCAGTAAAACTCGATCAAAACTGGGAAAAAATCTTGTGTTCAGCTATTTGGAAGAGGTTCTCCCTGGGCAGAGATCTAGAAAAATTCACCTTGATGTTGAAGAGCAGAGGAGAAGGAAGACAGAAGTAATGTCAATTTATCTACCATATTAATTGATTTTTTTCTTTATTTCCCTTTTGCCTCTATCTATATAGAATTAAAGTCTCACTTTAAAAACAACTAAATATTAGTAAATCAGGTGAATATCTGATGCACATTTTTGTTTTGAAAAGAAGTCACTTGCCATGCCAAAGATCTTCCTTGCAAATGTTGAGGAAACCTAAACGCTGATTTTAATATGTTTGCAGGATTAACTGAATGATGCACATGGATTTCTTCCCAGAAATATTAGAATACAGGGTGGCCTTTTTAAAAGTTAGAGAGGTGTGCAACTGAGGGTAATGACAAAATGTGATGAATTTGTCCTATCATTGCCTCTTATTGCCACATTAAGATTTGTGTGTTTGTAATTGAGGGAGGAACTAAACTTAGTGTTAATAGAATTAATCAAATAATATGTCCTTTGATTGGATTTTAGCATCTATTACTTCTTGTTGTATGTAGAGTGTGAGTTATGTAATCCCTACTATAATGAATGTTCAGCCAATAAATGTGTAACATGTTACTCAATACTGTTCCTTTTTTTTTTCCATGCCTGAATTTGTAACTTTCCACAATAAAAGAGTGAAAAGTTGAGGCATTTGTATTTACAGAAAGCTCAAAAATGCAGACTTGGGGGAAAAAAGACCCCTATGGTTTGTTCTTTTCTAAGTGCTGATAGCTACACATATTAAAAAAAAAAAAAAAAAAAAAAAAAAAAAAAAAAAAAAAAAAAAACAAACTTTTGCAGCAGAATGTAGGAGTCAGGAAAGAAATTATACAAAATTACATCATCACCAATTGCCCTCCAATCCCCAACAACATTCCTAGTCCAGCTTTTTCTGAAGGTTGTTAGGTTTATTTGCACAAATGAGGGTTCAGATCCTGCTGGGCTGGCTGGGTTTGAGCAGAGGAGGTTTCCTGCTCGCTGGCGCTCCTCGGGTGGTTCTTGAATTCAGGCACAGAGCTGTGTCACTGTTAAAATTAGAACTCTGACAGCCTCAGAGACAGCCATATATCACCAGAGCAGTGCAGCTCTGCAGCAGACAGCCTTTGAACTCCAAGGGGGAAAAAAAACTACATGGAATGAGAGCAGATGGAAATTTGTCAAAAGCTCATAAATCACCACTCCTAATTTCTGAAGCTTCAGTATAGAAGAAACTTATGTGAACCCAGATTTTACTCCATCCCAACTCCAGAATGGATCCCCCTCCCTTCTGCTGTCCCTGCCCATGTGCTGGTTAATAGAATTGATTTCACAATAGTGAAATAGTGAGAAGAATTTTCTGCACAGAATTGGTATCTGACAAAAGGAGAAAGAAAAGTGTCCCAGGCACAAAACAACCATCTATACCATTAATCAAGGGCATTCAAGGTCCTACTTTAGTCATCAGAGAAATCTATTTTTAAAATATCTGAAAGCATTCAGTTTGCAGTCTCACAAATATTGAGCAGTGAGAGGTCAGGTCACTACATAAAGAACACCAAAAATCTCCACACAAATGTCCTTGAAACTTCACAGGCAGCCAGAGACACCCCAAAGGTATCCTTTGATACTGCCCTTGCATCCCATGGCTGCTTCCATGAAATAAAATAAATAAGTGGGGGTGAAACCAGAGTAATCAGGTGAATATCTGATGTACATTTTTGTTTTGAAAAGAAGGCACTTGCCATGACAAAGGATCTTCCTTGCAAATATTGAGAAAATCTAGAAGTTGATTTTAATATGCATGCAGGATGAACTGAATGATGCCCATGGATTTCTTCCCAGAAATATTAGAATACATGAGAGCTATATTAATAGCCCTGAATTAATAATTCTGTAAAGGCAAGAGCTGCCTAGAGCAGAGCCTTGGGGCCAGGACTAGGCACAGGGAATTCCTGCACACCTGGTTTGTTTTTTTTTTTTTTGAGGATGTAACCTGTAGAGGCGCCTGTCAGTTGGGAAGCAGAGGAATGTGAGCCACTGGATGGATGCTCTCAGAGGAATAAATGTTCCTGACCAGCTTTCCCTGGGAAATTCAGAGCTTTCTGAGGCACCAGGGTTTTGTGAGGTCTTTTGGTCTCACAGCCAGGAGAACAAGGAAAGGGTAAGCCCATAAAGTGACTGCCAGCACTTATTTACATTCCCTTTTCCTTCTTCCTTCTCCCTCGCTGCAGGAGGAAATGTCCTGCCCCCAGTTTTGAGCACACTCTGGGTCACACCGGTGCTATTCTGCTCATACTCTGTGTTTGTAAATCTCCCCTTCCATCCCTGGAGATCCCATCGGTAATTCTTCTCACCTCTCCGCCCTGATATTTCAATTATTCCCTGTCATTCTGAGGCACTCACAGTGCTTCTCCTGCAGCAGGCTGGAGAACAAGGCCAAGATATGGTTCATTACCATTGTTAGCAGGAGCAGCTCCCCGAGTGTTAACTGCTGCCGGCTTCCTCTCCTGATGGTTGGCAGACTAGCAGGTCATTAACTGCTGCGAGTGACCGGATTTGGGGGGATTAGCCCTGTATGTTTTCAACTCAGTCCACACAGGACTCGTTCTGATGAGCATTTTGCTTTTGTCCCTCCTATCACTCTTGGGTTTCTATCACAGGTGCGATTTTTTTGTGTTAAGCATCGTGAGGGTTTTAATTTTGGTCAGTTTTGGTGAAGACTTATCTGGTGAGTGGGGTGGGTGAGTGGGTAACACAGACCAAAGGGAAGAACCTCTGTGTGGATGTTCAGTTAATTATTTTCATCCTTATGTTGCCTTGTGGACACTTCTAAGCCAGATGTCAAAATTCTGGAGATGGATTTGTCCACAAATGTTAGCGGAAATTAGCTTTATTTGCCTGGTTTTAGAGACAGAGATATAATCAGGACTTTGGAGAAAAATAATCAGGGCCTTGTTTCAGCCATTATTAAAAGTGGAAGTCACCTTTCTGAGCCCAGTTTGGAGCAGAAGCTGTGGTGTGACAGGCTGGCTTCTGTCCAGGCAGGAGCCACATCCCCACTGCCTGCAAGATTTTCCCCAGCTGAGAGGGAGGTGGGGAAAAGGGTCCCTCCTCCTGACCAGCTGGAGAGAGGGGGAATAAAAGGGAGGTTGAGGATTCCTGAACCTTCTCCTTCCCTTTTCTTGAATATCTGCAAGGAAAAGCCTCAGCTCTGCTGCTTTCTCCAACTCCCTTTTGTTCTTTGTAAATTGGGGAAAAATGCTGAGTGTAGAGAAGTATTCTCTGCTGCTGATGCCATTATGATGATCCATTTTCAACTGGCCAGAACCCTTGTGATACTCTCACCTTTCTGTGATCAGGAGATTGCCTCAAGAATAACTCAGGCAATTTCCATTTATAACCTTCATTCTAAAAGTAAGCTTTGACACTGGCAGGAAACTCAGCAATGTGAAACACTTGCAATAAGTTCTGAAAACAAGGCCAAGTAAGAGAGCCCAACATACAGAGTTTTCTAAAAACCTCAAAGTTTTAAATCACCCATGATTTTTTCCCACCTAACTCAAGATTTTTGAATACTCAAGGGTGTCAAGACTGAGGTGTAATTGGGATTTTGTGGCACTCCTGGATTGTCACATCATACATAATGTATTATAATTGCATTTGATGACCTTTCCATGAAATTTGCTTTCTGCTTATCACTCACAGCAACAGTGTTCAGTGGCCTGGAACAGAGAGATATCAGTGATACAGTCCCTCAGTGGTACAGGATGTGTTGTGACATTAAGCATTTATTATTAATGAGATAATATACGCTTAACACGTTTACAAAGATTTTAGTTAAATGTGACCTAAAATGAGTAACGTTAAGCAGAAGGAAGATGACATTTTCTAATAGAAGTTGTACAGTCTGAACCTTTCAGAACAGCACCAACAATCTGTGATTGAGTTTTACTTTTAAGCTTCAGCTGCATCTAGCTGGGAGCCCTGGAGAGCTGGGCTTTGGACAACTCCAAAATGGAATTCACACAATTTAAATTTACACAGAATCTACACAGAACACAGGCTTTTAAATCCAAATCTATAACCATGTAATCAATTGATTTGGGGAGAATATGGCCTCCAGAAATGCCTTCCTTTTACAATGCAGCATTTGCTCTGTACCAGGAGGTGTTTCTGGGCAAGGCCTGCACAGTGTTTTGCATTAAATTGAGACTGAACAGAATACAGAAACATTTCTTGGTCTACATAAGCTCAAAACTGGGCACAGTTTCACTTAGAGCTCTAGTGAAATTCAGGAGCTTTCCAGTAAATTCGTGATGATATTAATATTCATGAGGCCCCGTGGGACACTCCCATGCCTTTCTGCTCAGTGGCATTTGGGATAACTGAGTGATCCCAGATGGTGCTGCCTTAAACTGGGACACCAAGAGAGGCACAGAAAACAAGATGCAAATCTCAACCCAGACAGAGCTGAAAACACACATGGCCACACCAGCGTTCCACTAGAGCCAGGTCACTTTGGACAACTTCCAGAAGTGAATGTAAAGTTTGTTGCCCTCCCAATGTGGCTGGAGTAACCTGCAGCCAGGACCTGCCCCAGATTCTCAGTGGATGGATCACAGTCCTGGCTTAAAATGAGCACCCTGCTCCCATCCTTGCAAAGGATCCCCTGCCCTGGCCAGGGGAAAGTCAGTCCTAGGTCATGGAAACTCCCATCCAAGCCTCTCACCTGATCTAAAAGAGCCTTTTTTAACAAGGGACAAGGAAAAGGGGTTGTGTGGTATAATTAACCCCACACAAAAGTAGCAACAGAGAGAACAGAGCAGACAGAAAGGTATGAGCTGGTTGTCTGTGGCCACACAATAAATCAATAGAAAGTGCTCAACCAGGAATCCAGAGGCTGACTCAATCACTCACTGAGCCACAATTCATTGCTCCAACTACCAGATAGGCTTCCACCCAGAGCAGCAGTTGTTTGTGTACAATATGCCAAAAATGCATTTTTGATCCATGAAAAAAAAAGAAGGAAAATGATACAAAGCAGGTTGCCTAGTAAAATGAGATTTAACCCAATGCCCTTCATCTGTGCTGTAAGGACTCTCCTGAGAACCACAAATCGGAGCAGTGAGATTCTGTGAGGGAGAACAGCATCACAAGTACAACTGTGATGCGTCATAAAAATAATAGAAAAGCCCCTTGAGGCTGAAAACTTTTGCCTGAATCTACTCAAACCCTTTCAAACCGGGAGCTGTTGAAGCTGTGTGGCCAAGCTACTGCACACTGCCCTGTCAGCATCCTCCAGGGGACTTTAGAGGACAGGAAAACATGCACTTCTCAAGCATTTGAACAGGGGGGGGAAGAAAACTTGAAGGTTTAAAATCCTTAAATTCTTTCCTGAAGTTCAGCTCAGCTGGGATGGTTGTGTACCACTCCTGTTGAACTCAGATTGGGAGAATAGCTGGCTCAGGCATCTCTTTTCTGTTAAATTCTGTCTGTTGCAGCACAAATTCATCTGCCAGCTTTCCCTGCACTGTTTGCCTCCTTCATCCACCTGTTTGAATTTACCTGACACCTCGATTATGAGCTTTCAGAGAGCTGCAGAGCATTTCTATTTTAAGCACCTTAGGATTTCACTACGATTTCTCAGTGCTTCTGTAAAATTATATTATCATGGCTATCAAGCTCTGTGCTTTCCCAGCCTCTAGTTGCACACACATTCTGACTCCAGAGATGTGAAAAGCCCTATTGGTCAGATTCTGCTTTATTTTATACAGCTATATAACACCGAAACATTTAAACTCCACTTTATGGTTTTGATTTTGTTATTGATGTCCCTGTATAACAAAATAAATGATCACACTGCTGCCACTCTGATAAAATACCCGACTCTTTTTGAAATGGAAGAAAAGAAAGACAAGCCAGTATGTTGCTGCCTTTAGCTGAATTCAGCAAAAAATATTCTTCTCCATCTAGGGACTTGGATAATAAAATAGGTTATTTATTGGCAGTGGGTGATGTGTGGATGATTACAGTCTGGTAGGTATTTAGGGGTAAAGTCCAAAATTGCAGAACAAAAGCTGTTTTCTATTCACATTTGGCTCAAAATGCCTCAGATGAAATGGACCACCCACAATCTGACACTTCAGGCTGCAGAGCACTGAATCTGCTGAGAGCCAGGAATGAAAAGTGATACAGTAAGATCATGCGAAACACAAAAGGAAAAAATGACCCAAGGAGTCTATTAAAAGAGTAAGTACATTGAACTAACAAGCATGTGTGCACATTAGAACTGGACCTTTTGGCCGACCTGATCCATGATGAAAGGACAGAAAAAAAAAGGCTTTTGCCATTTCAGGGATAAAATCTACTCCAGGCAGGAGGAGCACCATGAAGAAGCTTGTTTTATGGGAGATCAAGGCTGGTGATAAAGCAAACACCCCTCCCACTGCCTTAATTATTAACCTAAGTGTTAAATTTGGATTCTACTGTATTGCACTTATAACAGAACTGTAATTCCCTGCAGGTCCAGATCACTATTGAACATGCATTGCTCTTCGCCTTCTCCAAGAGAAGACTGCTAAACAAAAACTGCATGTGGAGAATGTGGAGGTAAAGGAATTTAACTTTCATCAGAGCACAAAATTTGTGTTTTGGGAGATTATGAATGCAGTTGGAAACTGTTGTGGAAAAAAAAAAAAAAAAAACCAAAACAAAACTAACAAGCAACACAACTAAAAATCATCTGTTATAGCCAGCCCCCAAAAAGCTGGGGTGTATTTCTCAGGGAGCAATTAATGGCATATCTTCTGCTACCAAATTTTTAATTTTTTCCATGCAGATGTGATTAGTCTTATTAGCCTGATCCTGCCTGCTGCTGAATACCCTGATAAGTGTTTACTTTCAGCATGAAAACCACGTGTGAGCCTGAAGCTGAGCCTGTGGTAAGGTGGACCATTAAATTAGGGCTCACAGTCAGAATTTCTACACATGCAGCTCCAGTTTGCCTTTCCAGTCTCCTCCAACCATAATTGCCCAGATATAGAAATAATCAGATTAAATAACTCTCCTGCAAATTGCACTTGTCTTACACACAGGCAAAATGAGTTTCTTACAGCCCAGCTGTAGTGAAGGAGCTGCAGCTTTCTCTATTTCTCCAAGAGACTTCCAGGAAGTTGCCAGGAGGGGACTGATGTGGGAACAGCTGTTGGACCCGTGGGATCTGAGGAGGAGCTTCCTGGATGTTCCAGATTTGCTGTGCATGAACTGTGGAGCACAAGAGATGCTCAAGAACTTGGCACACACAGATTTCCAGATGCCCAGCAGCCCTCTCAGAGCAGTAGGGCTTCTAGATAGCTCAGAGTCCTTGATGGATGCACAAAATGCACGCTGAAAGAAAAATGTCTAAGCAAAAAGGAGGGCTTGCTTAGGTAATTGTGGAGCTGTAGTTGCTCTGTCTATTTAACATCCAAATCCTCTATAGTATAGAGTGTATTTCATCCTACCAGAGTGGAGTCACTAATTGGCTTTTCATGGCCATGAAAATCTTTCATTCACCTTAACAAGATGGAAAAAAAAAAAAAAAAAAAAAAAAAAAAAAAAAAAAAAAAAAAAAAGTAGGAAAAAGTATGTGTTGGAACCTCCTTGGCTAGTTATAATATTCACTATTCATTCAGTATTTACTCTCTTTGGATGTGTTCACATTTGCCTGTTCTCCTCCTACAGACCCTATTCCAATACTTTCAAAGTACTTTCTGCTGTTCCTTGTTAAAAGTATTGCATCACTGTGTCATGTGTGAATTTTCCCCTGATATTCATCTTTGTAAACAGAAACACAGAATGAAACCATCAGCTGCAAGTAGCCATCGCCTTCAGTCTCAGGAAACCTGTCCTAAAATTTAGCCATCTGGACAATTCCCATCAACTATTGGTTTTATCATTTTGAAACAGCTGGATTCCTCTAAAAAGACCCATCTAGGCCTTGTTCTTGCTCGTTGCAGCAATTCCTGCTGCACAACAGAGTTAAAGGTTCCCTGGTGTCACTGCTCTGCTGCTCCACAACCCTTGTCAGCAGCCGAAGCATCCCACAAACCTTCAGCAAGCCCAGGCTTTGCACATTTTAAGCAACTACTTCCAGATATGCAGCAGAAGGAATAAATTTCACCAGACAGATCCCCTAAACAACAGCCCCATTCCCCGTGCATTATTCTTACTCTGTCAGGAGCTTAAGACACTCCCTTGCTCACACACTGCTGATATGCAGGGAAAACCTGCTGAATTCGGAATGTATGTGAAAACCATTTCCTCAGGCAAGTGATTACGGTCTCAGTTGCTCCTCTTGAGTGGTAATGGAGTCCCTAATTGCTCTCCTGACTGATTATGCTGTTCCTGGTGTTTCATTTTCAAAGTACTTAAAGTTCAGGTAAATCACACTTACCACATGACCTCTCCTATTTTATGGCTCTCTTTGCCACGGAAAGGCAAAGTCATACATGTTTCCTTTGTGTTATTTATTTTAACATTAGCTATTAGCAGATTTCCAAGTGGAAGTGCACCAGAAATGGCTGTTGTGAAGCCATTATATTATTGTGAAGTTAATCTTTTGTGCAAGGGCTTTGCTGGTCAGTGACATTCATAAGCATGTGTTTATAATTAAGCCCTGTGCCTTAAAAGCTTTGTGAAAATGAAGTCCTAATGCTTGTCAGGCTCTGGACATCCATCCAACTCGTTAAAATTACAGTATTCTGGTGAAATCTTGATTTCCATCTGGATTTCTTTTTCCTGCTCTGGAAAATGTATATTTGTTTACAGCATCTGTTGCTGTAATCTCCTGGTAAACAACCTGGCAGAGGACTCAGAGAGTCCTGGTGCTTTCTCAGAAGTGTAACTAGGCTTTCTCAGACAGCAGATACAAACCCTATCAAGTGTTTGTTCCTTCAGAGAAGATTTTGGCAGATCTGGAAAGGCACCTGTTCTTCCTGCCCAGAAGAATTCTCAGGTATTTCATAATAACGACTAAAATTTTAATAATTTTGCTCAGCTCTGCAAAAGGAAAGGTTATTCTAGCAAAGAATAGACAAGACAAGACCATCATGTAAAACCAGTGATCCTGCAGTTCCAACTCCCTGCCACAATCAGGGACACTTTCCACCATCCCAGGTTGCTTCAAGCTTCATCCAGCCTGGCTTTGGACACTTCCAGGGATCCAGGGGCAGCCACAGCTTCTCTGGGCGGGCTGTAGTTGATGCATCATGAGCCCATTTTATACCTGGGAACCCTGAGACAGTGATTTTCAAATAAGGTAAGATGATTTCCTTATTCAGTCTTTACAATTAGTCTTAAAATTTCTTTTATATTTATTCATTTTTTGAAAAAATACTTTTTTTTTTAAGTCTGAGGACCATCTGAAATCTCTTCCTTGTCCTTATCTGAAGCAATGAAAAATTACCTCCATGTTGCATTGTTTAATTAAACCTCTTCATCTACTTTTTTTAGAGTCCCCGATTGGAAACAGCAAAATGACAACCACACACATTTCAAATAATACATTAATCAACATTTAAAATTTATTTTAAATTTTTAGTTCAGTTATTAACTGAATTATACCATTACACCAGTTATTAACTGATTATACCCATCTTCTGTGGCAGCAACATTTGAAAAAAAAAAAATAGAACTGTACTCCACTTAAACATAAACTCAAAAAGACCTCTATGTCACATCAGCTTAGAATTATGAGGAAATAAAATGTTTGCTTCAGAATTATTGTGATTTCTTACAGAAATTTAATGTTATTTAGCAAAAATTTTCCCCTGAATAATGTCCAGGAAACGGCAAGGAGTATGCTCTGTTATATTCTTTAAAGCACTTCCAAGCTGTGTCAGGCCAAGCAGAAATATCACACCTTGGACACTGATTCATTCCCGTGTTTTTATGTAAGAAAACCAGATCAGTGAACACCCAGTGTGGGTTCTGTCACTGAAACATGAGCAAGTTTTGATTCAGCAGAAGAGATTTTATTACCATTACACAGAAGCCAGGGATATCAGCTGCTGGCTAACATGAAGAAATATGGAGAAATTATCTGAACTTTTAAAAATGTATCTGTAGTGGAGTTGTTTTGATGCACAACACAATAATTGACATTTTTGTGTACATTTGGTACATTTCATCTACACATGGCATTCGTTTGCTCTGTGACAATCCATTTCCTTATCATTACAACAAACAATAAAAAGAGCAGCCAAAGACAAACTGACAGGGAATTTGGTGCTCTGAAATGGACAGACACCACCTGTGCATCACATACACCAAAGCAAACTTGGGTGTGAAACACAACTTTTTTTCCCCCATAAACCCACATTCCAGCCGTATTCACATTTTTGCTGCTGCACAACTTTTCTATTCTTGACTACCTGGCATTGCTGCACTGCTGAAATTAAAGGGTAAAAGCACAGTAGGAGCCTGTTTTTTTTCAATGGGGTTATCAGATTTCTCCAATCTGTGCCGTGTGCAGCACTATCCCATCCACTCTGACACTGACACTGGTCCTGACCAAAGGTCTGACCCTGTTCCACTCCATGCATGTGCAGCTCTGTATTTCCCAGTGCCTCTGCAACAAGAAGTTAACTCTGCACCAACCTTTTATCTAACAAATCCAGTTTTTTAAAGAACAGTTTCTGGATGTACAGGCAGTCTGCAGAAGCACTGAAACAGGGAGGTTTTGCTTGGACCAGCCACAAAAGTGAACTTCAGCCCAGAAAGGTTCAAACCCAGCAGAGGACATTTCTTTTTTTAACTGGGGCTGTTGTGAACGTGTTATAGGAGAAAAGACTTTCAGGAAAAAGGAGAGTTTCCAGCAGAGAATGGCACTGACAACATGTCATGTCACATCAGCTGAAGCACAAACACCTCTTGGGACAGGCACCAGCCACATTTGTTTGTCCTCTGGCTCCATTCTGGTGACACTATCTGTAACCTGTGGCCATCACCCCCATCTCTCCTGTTTCAACCTGACTAAAATGTTACTCTGTCTATCTCTTAGTCAAAATAAAAGCTAAACAAGCAAATGTTTCCTGCCTATTATTTGGAAAAAAAGGAAAGGTATTTCTGCAGAGAGCAATAAAAACATCAATAAAAGGCAGTGTGGTGCTTCTGCAGCAACAGGGTTTTATCCTGGTGAGTAACCACACACTTGTACTTCTTTAAATGTAAAGATGCCTTTACTTTCAGCAGTTCAATTGTAAAAATAAAATGTAAATTGTAAATATAAATATAAATTGTAAATTGTAAAAGTGTAAATATTTCCCCAGCCAGTGGGCAGCACCCTCACAGAGCAATGTCTTCCTTGCCAAAACAACAAAGATGAACAAAAATGGGACTCAGAGGACATGAAAAGCTGGGAATTAAAAAGCCTTGGATATCCATGGGTATACTACAGCATGGTTTAACAGCACACAACGTGTCTGGAAATCACCACACGTGTCCAAGCACCTCTTCCTCCCCCAGTGTTGCTCCTGCATACTTAATCCTGATATTTTCCACCCAAAGGACTGTGACAGTTTATCACCCATTCAAGTGAATTAAGTCGAAATGACAGCATCGGTTACCTGGGAAAATAAGTAATATTACTGTGGGTTGGGGCTTTTTAGGACAATCTGCAAGATTTCTGAATTGACAGCATAGTAAGACCAGGCCAAAAAAAATTGAAGAGAAAAAAAAAATTAAAATTAAATCATTTTTAACGAGGTGCTGTGGTGGTTCAGCTGTATGGAAAGACCACACAGTTTAGCACGGACCCATGGCACAGCTGGAGAGCAAAGTCACAGGGAAATAAATGCAGGGGCTCAGTTATAAAACCCAGCAGACACTTGTTGTCCAGAGATACTATTTTGATGAGAAAACTATGCTTTTATACATATATATATACACACACACATACACACATATATATGGGTATATATATGTGTGTATGTGATGTAAGATCATTGATTTCATAAAAAAGCATTTTCATTTGAGCATATTTTCTGCCAAAATGAAATTTAAAAAGAAGTTGAAATATGAGAATTTAAAGATTCTATTCTGTATTTGTCTCAAAGGGTACTCAGTATTGTTGAAAACCTTCTCACTTCCTTAAGTGTTGGTCTAATACCCATTATCAGATCATCATTAAGAATATAACAATGATACAGTCCTAGCTCCAAGTAAGGCAAACCCAGACTTTAATTACCAATTAACTGCCTGCTGAATTATATCACAATCAGAGTCATGGTTTTCCCCTTTAATTTCTGCCTTGTTTAATGGCCCCTTTTTAGGATGCAAGAAACAAAAGTGTCACACAGACAAAGGCAGAACTTCTATTTAAATGTTTATACAAACCGTGCACACTCAAACAAACGTGTAGCACATCTATAATATGCCCATTGTCCCTAAACACAGGATTTGCCATTGCACTTTGACAGATCAGATTGTTCTCTTTTTTAATGCTCCACTTCATCTGTTCACACTTCCTATCTCAAAATAATTCCAGTGTCAGGTTTTGTGATGCTGTAATTTACAGGCCATGTTGTAATTGTTCCAACGAGGCCACACTGAAAAGAGAAAGGAGTGGATGTAGAGGAAATGCCTCTGCTGCCAGGATATGACAGTCCCCATCCCTCAGGGGTTGGGGACAGCATCCCAGAGCTGCTGGGGCTGAGTCCCTCAGGGGTTCCTGCTGAAAGGACTGGGATTCTGGCCAAGCCAGGCTTTGCCATCCAGCAAATACTGCTCCCATCTGAAGAGATTTTCTGTTCTGGTCACTCACTGAACTCTGGTTTGTTTTTCTGCTCCAATAAGGGACCTATGAGTGGAGCATCTGCAAATAGATTGATTGGTGAATAGTAACAGACAAAAAAAAAAAAAATCTAATTTATCTTTACCCTGAAAGAAACATGAAATTTTAATGAACTGTACTTGCTTTTCTCATATTTTCCTGATTTCTGGGTGGCAGATTTCATTATGAATTAAGCACATTTGTAGGCTTTGCTTGTTTGCTTTTTAATCTCACATCTCAAAGCCAAACAGCTTTTCTTTTTTTTTCTTTCCCCCCCAAATTGCATTATTTCACTGACGTTTTGACTAATTATTGTTTCTCTTTTGTCCACATTCCTCTCAGGGTTAGAGAAAACACTTTCTTTCTCAACTCTCTTTGAAACTTTTAAATGCAAACATGAGAAATCCAATGTGACAGCAGGACTGCACCACTGCAACCTCACTAAGGCAGCTGAAAAAATTCTGGAGGACAACCCCCATTATTCCCACCCATTCACTTGGTGTTTGTTTTCTGTAATAGTAAATGCTTAAACTAGATTGGAGGAGGGGAAAAAAAAAAAAGAAAAGAAAGATTACTTATGTTATTAAAAAAAAATGTAGATGCAGAACACCTAAAGAACCACTGAGTATCTCTGTGAGCCACATTTGTTCATCTTCACATGGACAGGACAAGAGCTTCGACCCCAGCAGTTTCTCAGGTGTTTTTGGCTCTTTCTGTGCAGACCTAGTAGCCCTGCAAGAATTTCCTGCGGGGCTGTAAAACTACTTTCCTGCAGCCACATTTGTCCTTTTGTTCCAGGGACTGTCTTGGCACAGATCTCTGGTTCCTCTGCCCATCTGATTAGATCGAATTACATGCTTTCACTACTCCTACAAGCTAAAGCAGCAGACCTACAATTAAGCGTGGGATGGTTTAGGGTCTAAATGGAACTAATGTCTGGCCCTAGCAAATATTCCAGGTTCTGGGTTTGGGGCTTTTTTTTTTTTTTTTTTTTTTTTTTCTTTAAATGGATATTTTTTAGGCTGTTTTCCAAAATGTATGAATCAGAACAGTGAGCCCACTCACCCTATTCACAATTATTGTTGCTCCCAAGCAGTTTTCAGTATCTCTGACAAATTACTCGCCCTACAATTTTGCCCTTTTCAGGGAGGAATGAACTGGAAGCACCAATGTGGTATCATTCAACCTTGTATAATATCAGCATTTGGGGGAAACACATTTGTTAGCATGGCCATGGTTATGGGCAAAACACTGCAGCTTTATGTTTCTCCACCTAGAGAATGGAATACAAGAAAATATGGCATGGATGAAAAATAATAATAATATTAATAAAAAAATAAAAATAAAATTAAAAAAGAACCAACCCATTCTAGAAGCCCCTCCTTTCCTGGCGAGAAAGGCAGAAATACCAGAGGTGTTAGAAACCCTCTGGCAATGCAATTCCTGAAATTATGACAGAGCCTTCGAATTTGTTCTGGCTAGTTACTCTGAAAACTTCCTAGAGGGAAACAGATAACTGGATAACAACATGATTATTGCCCACAGGCCCCATATGGAAAAGGAGTGTAATTTCAGTGCAGTGATATGATTACATTTAATTTGCTGCTATAGGCTGCAGCATGCCGTGTGCTGAGGAGGACAATCAGATAACCCTCGGTGTGGTGCTCATGGAATTCAGAGCTTCTGGCACCAGCCTTGCAAAATAAGATTAATGGCAACGTGCTTCACTCTGCCCTGAAGTAGGTTTGCATCTAGTTTCACTAAATATTGCTGTTCCTAGCATCGTTATTAAATATATATATATATTAATTTAAGATCCAGAAACCTGTCACTGTGAGGAGCTGAGGTCTCATTTCAATGCATCTTCCTCACTGATACAGGGATTTTATCAACTGAGTACTCTGAGTGTTGTCTTCAGTTCAGCTTTTAAAGTCTTCTATAACCTGCACTGGTGCTCTCAAGTTTAACAATAATTTACCCCACAGGAAATAAACAACTGAATTTTCTCATTTAGAATAAGTTCACAAATAACCTGATTCACAGTGTGCTCACTTTGTTTTCCCTTGTTCCTTCTGCTCAAATTCTTCTACACCACACTTGATAATTAGCTTTAAAGATCTACCCAAGTCCAGGTAGCGTTAAAAATTTGTAGCACTGTGAAGCTGGCATTTTTTTCCAAAACATCATGTTTTAATTCCTCGTGTTATCCATTGAACACCTCTATCTCCTGTATCACAGTGAATTAAATGGGATCACAGGGTGATGTGGGTTGGAAGACAGCTTGAAGATCATCTTGTTCCACTCCCTTCCACTATCCTGGGTTGCTCCAAGCCCCACCAGCGTGGCCTTGAACAATTCCAGGAGTGGGGATTCTACAACTTCTCTGGACAGCCTGTGCCAGGCCTCACCATCCTCACCTCCTATTAGGGAAGAATTTTTCCCTAATATCTAATCTAAACCTGCCCAGCCTGAAGCGATCCCACAGGAAAATATTATAGTTTGTGTTATTACATTACAGAATGTGCTGAGTAGGGTAGGACCCATCAGGATCAGCAAATCCAGGTCCTGTCCCTCCACAGAAAGCCCCAAAAGTGTTGTCCAAACTTCTGTTGGAACAATTGCCATTCTTGTACAAAGTATGAAGGTATCTACACCCACTGTTCAATTAAATAACAACTGATTGATTATGGAAATCATGAAGAGTTAATAAAGGTCTTGTTTCCCTCTCTCTCTCTCCCTGTCTTTCTTTGCCCTGGAGACCTGTCAGTGTGTAATTATTTTCCACACTGATGAGTTTAAATTGTTGGATCTTTTCCAGCTGTGTTCAGCCTTCAGATTGCATTCTCCTGTTTTGTGACAGAGCCCCCTGGGTAACCAGCCAGCCCAATCTTTTCCAATCTTGCTCTTTGGGAACCCCACCCTGGGTCAGATCTGTAGCCCTGAGCCATTCCAGTCAGCAGGAAAACATCTTTCATTGTGTAATGCACCTCTGTGCACATTGCAAAGGACTTGGAGCTTTCTTAAGGTGTGATCTTGTCCCACATTTCTCAGACACAGCACACACAAACCTTCTCTCAACTTCCAATGATTAATATTGAGACATGAAGGCCTGGGTTGTTTGGAGTTTTTTTCTTTTTTTCTTTGCATTTTCTTGCAAACTTCTATAGTGAAATAAACTCAAGTACTTTCAAGGAACTAAATTTATTTTTATTAACTGTGTCATTTCTCTGGGCATGTAGGATACTCCCAGAGTAAAGGAAAACTAATGCAGTCTGGTATAAACTCTTTTTTTTAAGCCAAAATGGGATGCTAGTCTTTATTTACTTTTCATTCATTCATTCATTCATGGAATATATGATGTCTCGTTTCCATTTCCAGACCATACAGAGAATCACAGAATCACAGAATCAATTAGATTGGAAAATCTCTCTGAGGTTATCAAGTCCAACAACAACATACAGCTTTAGGTACAAATTTGTGGTGGTGTGATAGATGACACTGGAAATGAAACGTGGTGGGATTTTTCAGGAAAAAAAGAATCTCCATGTCAGTCCTCACTAATTGTGGTTGTGTTCAAGGCAGGCTGGGATCTCTGACAGACTTTCACTACATGGGTGTAGAATTGTTTTTTCTCTTTCCTTTGAGGCATTACTATTATTTTTTAACCATGTGCTATTAAAGACATGTAAGACATAAATCATTCACTATCAGTTCAGGTACTATAATTTGGTGTTGCCTCTTGCTAATAAAATTTGGATGCCAACAACTTTAGTCCTGTGTAATTTTTGTAGTCCTAAACTCTTGAGGCTGGTCCTACAAGCCATTGTCAGAAAGGGGAAATGAAAGTGGAGAAACCTCTGGTCTGACTCTATTTGACCATTTTGATGGTTTTGTAGAGATTTTCTGAGTCATCTTTTTACAGAATACATTGTGCAGAACAATGTATTACCTTTACATTTTCTACAAATTCTCTGCAGCTTTTCACAAAACTCAGAGAACATACAGTTCTGTGCATGTCAAAATTAACATTATGTGGCCAAAATTATTCAGTCTTCACACCACAGAGCAAATCGCTCATTCTTTGGGGAAAGCAATGCTGTTGTCCCTGTCCAAATAAATGATCACTAAGAAAATAAACCTGAACTGTAAACAGATTGTTGGACAGAGGTGCACGTGTGGGACCCAAAAGCCATCTGTTGAAGCCTGGTTTTCTTCCATTGCAATAGCAGAATAATTCCAAAAATCTTAATAAATTGGCTCTTTTTCTAAAGAAATCATCTTGCCTAGAGGCTACTGAAGCAGCTAATTTGAGTTATTTTTATTATTTTTTTTTATTTTAGCAATATGATATATGGATGTTTTAATCTATATTTTATATGTTGCTAGGTCACCGTGTAATAGAGTGTTAGTTCACCATCAAAATAAGAGACTGTAAAGCACAAATTGGCAAAAAATACAGAGAAAACAATAATTAGGTAGATATCGAGGTCTGCAGAAAACAAACCAGGAGGAATAAGAAAAATGCCATCTGTATTTCCTCCTAAGGTAACAGTCAATTTAGGAATAAGTTCCACCATTTATCTGAGCAACAGTATTCTGGCTGGTGAGAAGTTTCCTAGGAAATGTGTGTCCATATATGTTTTATTTGTCAAACTAATATTTTATCTCTCAAAATGCAGATTATTTCAAATTTTTTTCTGATTTCTTATTCACAAAGCTGGATTTTTTCTGAGTAAATTCAACCAAATTCAAATATTTCACTCTGTGAACTGCATGATGATTTTTTTCTTTTTTTCCAAGACAGCTCTTTAGCAAACAGCATCTGCCAAGCTGCTCACTGGGACGAGCAGTTCAGGTGATTTATGGCCTCTCTGTGTGAGATCCTGTCTGGGATAGACTGTGACACTCTGGTGGAGTCATTTGATGGAGCAGATGACTCATGTGATTACCTCACTGAAGCCATGGTCCATCTCACAGGGACTTCTTGCTGCTCAGACATCCCCATCTGGGGCTGCTGATTCCTTGTAGGCAGTCACAAGAGAGTATTTGGGCACTGCAGAGAATCTAGTCCCATATTCCCTGCTAATGAACTTTGCTGTTTCCCAGGTGCTCTCTTCCCTCCGTGCCAGTTCTACCCAGCAGAGTTTCACTAAACCCTTAATTAAAGGGAAATCTGGTAGCCCAGACAATCCTATGCAGAAGCTGCAGCAGCATTCGTCAAACTGTTTGTGATCCATTGTCCAAAATTAACACCAAAATTAATGAATAAATGCGTATCTCTGAGCAGGGAAAGATAATTTAAAAGTCCCTGAATTTTGGAAAGGTAATGGTGGTAGTTAAAGGTGTCACAAGGTAAAGAGTGTGGATGGGACATTCACAAACATGGGAAATAACACAAAAAACCAGGTTCACCTTATGTGAGGCTGACTTCCTGGAATAGCACCTCTGGGGTTTTCCTTTCTGCTTTGTTCTTTCCCTGGCTGCCATGTGGGCATCATTATCAGCACTTTACTTTTCAAGAGAGCTATGCCCTGAAAGAGATAATGCCTCCATCTCTGAAATGAAATTTTTGAACCAATATTTTCATATAGAATTCTTTATCACCCAGACCCCACATTTCAGTTATCCATGAAGTCTTGGGGATGTTGGGAAGGGACTGTTGAAGGTTTTAACCCAAATGAAGAAGAACTGTCCCCAGCACTAACTCAGGCTGTAGGTGCTTACCCTGCAGGACTCCAGACTGCAGGAATAACCAGGGCCCAGAGGATTGAGCTGTACTTACACACTCACACAAGACCAGCTCACTTTCCTTCCCCTTTTAAAAAGCTGGTACTTTCCTCCTGCTGTCTCTTTAAAAGCAATCTGGTGCCAAATATCAGTGAAAGGATGCTGGCAACACCTTTTAATAAAAGGCAAATCCCACTTACCACTTTTGATTTCGTTTTAGTAGCATTAATCACGATGAATTCATTCAGCATGTCGCATGACTGCTGTGTGTAATTTCTCAGGAATTCCATTTTCATTTAACATTAATTAAAGAACACTTATTATAGTGTTACCAAAATTAATTCCCGGTCTGCGGCCCCGTCTGCCAAGTTTCAACCTTCAGCAAATTATTATGGGTGAGTTATAGACCCTGGGAAAATGAGGTCTATCATGGAATATTAACGGTGGTGATGCATTCCTCAGCACAGGGCAATGCTCAGGGAGGTGCTGATCCTCCAAAACAATGCACTCCCTGATCCTGCCTGGCCCTTTAAGAGAGTTGTTGGAGCCCACAGAAATTACAGATACTTAGCAAGCTTGTTTAATCCAATATGGCTTGTGAGACACTCCATCCTTCTTGCTTAGAGTCTGTTTGATTATGATACACTGATCAGACTCAGGATATTACCTCTTTGGCAATTCAGCTTCCTGCTGCTGAAGCTGCACAGACACCGTGGCAATATTTTTGATACAGCCCAGCAGAGCTAAGTGTCGTTCATTAAAAGAAGATTTATTCTCATGCATCTGTCTTGAGTCTGTCATATTCTCCCTAAAGAGGCTCAGGCATTTAATACATCTCTTTTTTTTTTTTTTCCATCTATGACATTCACCATGGAGTATATAATCTTAGTTTTCCCATATTTTCAGCACCAAAATAGCAGTTTTGTATATCTTAAAGGATTTTGCTGTATCCTGTTTTTGCAAGAAACCCTAGAGAGACCATGAATTATGTAACAGACTTTCCAGGAGGAGACAACCTTGGGCATTGCTTTTTCATGTTGTTTTATGCAAGTTCACACACCATTAGTTGGTCCCTTGTTCTGGCATCTTTCCTATAAAATTCCAAACATTTCCAAAGCCTTGCTGCTGAGAAAATTTTTAAAATCAAGGCAAACAGAGTGATTTTTTTGCCAAGAAAAATCTGAGCCATCTGAGATGACTTTTTTTAATTATTATTTTTTAACTGAAGAGGGGGAAATAAAAGCACAGGAAACCCACACAAGTGACCAGCATGAGAAGAATGTCTGTGCTTTTCTTTCCGGTCCATTATTTAATATTTGCCGTTGGGAAAGTTGTTCCCCAGAAGCAGCATCTACACAACTTCATTCCCCTAAACAATGCTGAATTTCACAGGTGTTTCAAACCTGAGGGATGTCTACAACAACAAGGGGCAGAGAAGAGTCCTGTGCTGCCCACACAACTGGGCAGGCCATTTCCATGGTGCCTACCTAAATATCTGCTCCCAGATGTGGGAGAAAACAAAAAAACACCCACCAGAACACCCCCAAACTAAACAAAATAAAAGGTACCCAATAAAATCAAAACCAGCCTTCACTTCTGTCTCATGCATCAGATTCCTGGGATTTGAAATGGGATGAGGCCCTACCTATTTCATCTGTGAGAGATCCTCACAGCTCATCACCCCATTTCCTAATAAATCAGAGGAACTCTGATCATTCAGCTGCTGACCAGCAGAATCCATGAGCAGCTGATAAAGGATGTTTCCTATGGCTGAGAATATTTGCAGGCATAATTCTCAGGAATTATGAGAGCTCAAGCACCTTCTTCAACCCAGAACCTGGTGCCCTGTCCAAGGGAGGAAGCCAAATGTAGGGAGCTCAGCCCCCTGACTTGATGTATTTCAGGAAATTATCACTGTAATACTTCAACGTCTAACCTAAACCTTCACCCTAACCCTTAGGGTCTCAACACCCAGGACCCTTTTTCATGATATATTTATCTCTCACACAATTAGACTGCATTACACAACCACAGTCTGTGTTTGCTTGGTGGAAAGGGTGGTCTCAAGGCTATAGAGGCAGAGTGGTGTAACCTTAGGTTTATACTAACTACATTAAAAAAAAAAAAAAAAAAAAAAAAAAAAAAAAAAAAAAAAGAGAGAGAGAGATTTTTCAAGCACTAAGGTTTGTTTCCAAACTTCAAAAACAATTCACCACAGAGGGCTCTGCAAAACTCCTGATGGAAGCTTCCCAGGGGTCATGGGCTGGGCACTCCTCTTGCTGCCCAAGGCCTCAAAGCCACCCAGCCAGGAAACAGCAACATTACATTGATAACCACTCGGAGGTTTGAAATTTAACAAATCTGTCCATGTCTGCAGGGCTGGAGTGAGAGATGTCTGTGCCAGGAAGATGTCTCCAGTGGGAAGGCTGACCTGAAACGGAGACTGGACAGAGCTGGAGAATAAACCAGATATTTATTGAATTTATTGAAAGGCCTCTAGGATAGAGCTTGGGCAGGACAGGGCCTGACCAGGGCTACATCCAAGGTGGACCAAGAATGGTCACAAAATGTTCAGCTGGTCACAAGATCTTACATTTTATAAGTTTTGGTCCATTTGCATATTGGGGTTGAATTGTCCAATTCCAGCTTCAGGCTGTGAGGTCCCATCCTTCTTGTTCCTCCCTTCAGCCACCCTTGTTTGTGCTGATGGGCCTGAAAATTGTCCTTGGTCTTCAGCAGGAAAAGGATTTGTTTTGTGTCCCTGCTCTGTGCAGAGCTGAGTGACACTGACTGTGAGCTCAGAACTGCACCCTTGGGCAACACAGAACCTGAAATACATAAAAGCTCAAACTTAAGGCATCACCAGGAGCCTTTTTTCCTCCTCATCCAAGACCATTGTGAGCAGTGACCCAGCAAGGGCTGATCACTGGTTTGGGGCTGACACGGGGTTTGTTCTGATGGAGTGGCAGCAACATACCTGACATGAAACAGCAGACTCCAGTAGTGAGATTTTGGCATATCTTGTTCCCTCAAGCACTTCTCCCGAGCATCCTTCAGGGTCTCTGGTCTTCCCTCTGCTTGGTGCCTGTAGATCACACACCAGCATGTTTTATGCTCAGCCAGGGACTTGGCAAAAGCATGACCATCTCACAGTAACATCATCCTGACAACAGTCTACTGCCTAAAAATCATTTCTTGAAAACTTTCAGCAACAGCTAACAAAGAAATGAAAGGTCTTAAACCACTGCAAGAGAAACAACTATCGTGACATGAACTGTTCAGGAATATGAGCTGCTTGCGTGCAGTGATAAATGTAAAAAAGGATAAGGGTTGAGACTGTGATTACCAGACTGAGAATACCAAAAACTGGCACTCCTAGACAGGAATGAATTATTAACTACTAAACTATTTGGTCCTTTATACACATTTGCTTTTTCTACTTGGAAAAAAATTGAAGAGAAAGTTTATCGAGACACAAGGAAATAGCTCCAAGGTACAAACCCAGCTTCTCTCAAACCTTGACACTGCTAAGAGTTGAGTCACACGGGTGCTACCATCCAGTCTTCTGCCAGAATACATGAGAAAAACATACATTAAGGGATTTTTGTCTTTTCCTGCAGGGTGACATCCGTCACATTCAAGCAGCAACTTGCAACAGTTTGCTCTAAACCACATTTAGTGAGTAAGTGCTGCAGGTGAAGATCAAAGCACACCTTAGTGGGCTCTGGGTCATGCACAGGCACAAATATGAGAGGGGAGAGGTCTTCCCAACACTTACAGGTAAGAGTTTCTTATGTACTTTTCACAGACTTCCTCTAAACCCTGCCAAGCTCTGCCAACACATGCCTCTGGTATGAATAAATGACTCAGCCAAGAAAGTGTTCCTATCACTAGCAGGAAATGTGCCACCACCTGATGATTCCCCCCAGTAACATTTTTAGGATGTGAGTTTCACCTAATTGGTGACAATAATTCTTTGATTGTGTTTCACTCCACTATTCACTTTCAGCCCACTTTAGGCTTCTGAGCAGTTGGACAAGCACTTAATAAATGTCCTTTTTAAAGGACTCCTATAAACAGGTGCCTTGTTGTTCATGGTATCTCCAAAAAGAAGTGTGTTCACAGGCAGGTTATCAGCATATGAAAAATAAAGTGCTGTGTTAGAGCCATAGAGTCATTTAGGTTGGAAAAGACCTATAAAATCATTGAGTTCAACAATTACCCCAGCACTGCCACACCCACCACTAAGCCATGTCCCCAAATGTCACATCTACAGATCTTTTAAATCCCTCTAGGGATGGGGATTCCACCTCTGCCCTGGGCAGCCTGGGTCAATGCTTGATAACCCCTTCGAGGGAAAAAAAAAAATTAGTATCTGATATAAAACTCCAAGACAGTTTCCTCTCTGCTGTATTGTATTTTCAACCAAGACCTGGCAAGGTGAAGTCCCCTGTGAGACCATGATGTCTCATGGGACCAAAACAAACATAACAAAGAGTCAAAGGGCCACAAAAATCCCCAACATCTTTTGGGAAATAGACAATAGAGAAACCAAGGGGTCCATTTAACGTCAGCTGCATGCAATATTTCATTATCTCATTGTGAACTTCTTTAATTTTATTATTTGCATGGTGTAAAAAAAAAAAAAAGAAAAAGAAAAAAAAAAACCACCACCAAACAAACAAAAAAAAACACCTCAAAGACCAAAGTGGGGTATGCAAAACATCAAACCTGATCCCAACAGCTGAGGTCAAACAGGCAAAGGGCCTGGATTTCACTTGGGATTGTGCCTGGATTTTCCTGCCACCTCTGTAGTGTATAGTGAGTGAAAAAGCAGCAGTAAATTCAAAGGGAATTACTTTTACTAAACTCAAGCTGAATCCTGCTGGCTGCTTGCACAAAGTGAAAAATATTTGATGAGACAACTTTTCCTTTGACTGAACTTCTTTTGTTTGTTTTATTTTTCTTTTACTTTCTTGGGAAGGAGGCAAGTTACCAACAGCCGCTGCAGCAAAGGGCAAGCAAGATGTGCCTGCACCGATACATTTTCCACACTTTAATTTTTGTCTGGTCATAAAACTGAATTTTAAATGTTTGTTTTGTGTTAGTTTACCAGGCTTTGGAAAGAGAAAGGAGACTTCTCTTAGCAGGTCATTCCATCCACATCCAGCTAATTCTGCAGATGATATTGATCTCCTTCAAGAATATTACTAAAGAAATACCACTGCAGCTCCTGATTTTTCCTCCATTTTCCCAGCTCTCTGGGGAAATGAGGCTTAATCTCATTTCTGACGATGCCTTTTGATCTGTGCTTCAGTAGGATCAGCTCAAATCTCATTTTCTTCACACCCAGGCTCTGCAGTCTCTCCAAAGCTTCAAGTGGCCATCCAGGCTTCATCCTCTCTCAAAGCTGCTGCTGCTGCAGGGAGTGTGACACTGAAGAATGTGAGCAGGTTGAATTTTTAATACATTACTCTCGGAGTCTGCATTCATTTCAAGAAATGGATCAGGTTTTCTTTTTCAGAAACACCCTTCATTTGAAGAAAGAATGTAATGACATGCTGATATTATGCCTCTTTGTTGCATACAGTTCTCCATAAAAACGTACTGTTGAGACATGGTTCTGTTTCTAAGACAGGTGCCAGAAGAGTTGAAGCTAATTATCTACTGAGATGTCATCTTACCTTGAGGTTGCAGAATTGCAAAATCAATGGCCTCATTGCTCAATTTTATAGGAAATATTGAGAAATTATTATCTATGTTTACTTGAAAATGCTGTCAATTTATAAGGTTTTAGACCCTTGAATAGCTCAATGAACTCAGAAGGTTTATCAGACAACAGATGTTTAACAGGCTTAACTCTCATTTTACTCATAAAAAAAAAATAAATGAATAAACCAACAATGGTTGTAAATCACAGCAAACCAGATGCTACTGTGTAGTGAACAATAATAAATTTGGCTCTTTTTGTTCTTTAAATCTGAGAGCTTTTCCACTAAAGCTGGAGAAAATGTAGTGTCTAATAAACACTGAATTTGCATTTCTCTGACATTTCACTATAAGCATTAACCTGTTGTGGAGACATTTCCTAATTTCCTTTGAAAATCCTGGTTTCTGAGTCTACAGATTCAGAAGTGCCCTCTTTGGCTGAAGATCAGAGCTACCTGTGGCCCCTGTGTCACCTAAAAGTCACATTTTTTTTAGTTCAGATTTGGTGCCAAATCCTGAGCTGGGTTCTCTGGGCAGCGGAAACTCTCAGAGTCCAGGCTCCATCCTCCCCACGTGAGGACTGATTGAACTGGGAAAAGAATAGCTGTGCATGGTTAGTCAAAATTGCCCATGGAGTACTGAAGGTTGGGAGATGCAAAATAATTCTCTTTTTTTTCCCCTCCCTGTGCTTCAGAACTGTTTTGGAAGCTCTGCATATCCAAGCTTCAGCTTGCAGGTGGAATCCTTCAGTATTGCAAGCTCTGCCTGGTGGCTGCTGCCCTGCCTACCCTGAAAATATACAGAAGCTGCCATAAAGTCCAGAGATGGAGAAAGACATTATTTCTTCTCGTTCCCTCAGATATAATAACTGCTGAATCCATGAGGGAAGGACCTTGTAGGTAATGAGTTTTCCAAAACAGAGGTGAAAAAAAAAACTTATGAGATGCAGATTTGGTCCAATAGAACATTTTCATGAGGAAGATTGGTTTTCACAAAACTTTCATTATGAAGCATCTTTGGCCTAAGATAGGTTTACCAGTCCAAACCCAGGGGAAAGAAAGGATCCACTCTAAAACATCTTGTTAGAATAAAATTCCCCTCTGAATATACCTATAGATCAAAATTCCATTTCAATCCATTTTGGAAAAAATGCCATGATCACAGAAGAGTTAACTACCTCCCATTTAGGATTTTGGCTTCTCTTGCTCTCCTCATGGTGGAGGAGGCTCTGCCACAAGGTTACTTTACCCAACAAAGTTCCTCAGACATCAATATTCCAACCAATATTGAGAGAAAATCTGGGAATCCTCTGTACCAGTGCTTTGAATTGGCTTGATTCACTATCATGAATAGTGGGAGGTTCTGACCTACAACCTCTCCCTTCATCTGTGAGCAGTGGGAATTATTTTCTTTCATGGAGTCAAGCCTAAGTGAATAAAAGGATGTAATAGTTGGAATATGCACACACTCCTTGGTGTTGTTGGCAGCACAGTGGTTGTTTTCCAAAGGTAAACATCAGTATCTCGTCACCAACCACTAAGAAATTCATTGAGGTAAAAATGTTTATCTTTAACAAAAGTTCTACAGCTGTTTCAGTTTCCCAGGATTCCCCAAAATAACATTTCCCCCCACCCGAGATTTTCAATTGCATAAATACAAACACCTCTGTCTGTCTTGGCATTCACTTTAAGGTTTAATAGTTCCCACCTTTTCCCATGTGGCTCCTTTAAAACATGTTTTGTGTGTTACCAAAAAGGAGAGGTGACTTGGGAATTATGGTTGGTTGAGAATTGTCAGTTTCCACTACACCACACTATCTGCTGACACTGCACTGGGCAATGACACATCACTGGTTTCACCTCTCCATCCTTTGTTAGCTTGGCTTTCATTTCCATTTAAAATAGAGATATTTTGGTAGTAAAAGAAGAAAATGAGAAGCTTGCTTCCATAAGAATTTTTTAAAAAATGTAAGTATTGTGAAGCATCACTCCGTTGAAATTCTGCTAAGATATCCAAAATGACAACTTTTCCTTGAATTAATCTTTCAAAGGGGTGTTCAGCATCTATGAAAATTCCTTCTATAAACAGGATTAAATTTTTTTGGTTTTTAATTTTTTATACCATTTCAGGTAATGATAGTTGAGTTGCTCTGCAACGTGCAGGGAAGTCTGATGAATGTTAGGGTTGTTTGGCAGAGAGGAAGTGACTGCACCATTGACACTGTCCAGGAGTGAGAGGTGATAAACTCTGGCACAGCAGCAGAAGGAATGGCCAGGCAGAGTGACACAAGGACTTGTGGAGAGCGTTCTGCAGTGGGAGGCAGGAGGAACTCGGAACATCAGCAGCTCAAATAAACCCAGTCCTCTGCAAACTGCAAACAAAGTTCAAGAGTGAGTGTATTGGGGAGTGAAGTGAGGTAAGAGGTTTTCCTCTACTACATTTTCTAATAAAAATTTAAATATGTCAGCTTTACTCTAAGTATGCATCACAATACAATTAGAACTGTAATCAGTTAAGAGAAGTCCAGTTGTAACTACCACCTTGAATTTATCTTTCAAGAATTTCCTGCTGTTATAATCTCAGGACTCTGGCAGTTTAATTGAAGCTGAATGGCAGCTCACTGTTAACCAAGAGAAACAAGAATGCACCAGATATTACCCTGCATTCTGATGGGCTGCTCATGTTTTAACTTTAGGCTCCATAAGTTATGTGACGTTCTACATGGTGTTCATGCTCCCATGTGCTGTTCATGCTGAATTATGGCTGTCATTCCCCTTTTAGCATGAAATATGAGCCAGTTAATATATTTACCTTATTTCCTTTCAAGCTCAAAACTCAGAGAGGACTGAAAGAAAAAAAAGTTCTGCCTAAGAGTGATGAAATATCAAACAAAATATTGGTATCTAAGAATGTATTCATAAATTAAGCCATTTTTGAGCTTTCATTAAGGAAATATTAAGTTCCAATAGATACTGACCTGCCACGGGCATGAATTCCATCCATCCTAATCTATCCATCTATTCCAAGTAATAGCTTGCATCCCATCACATCTAAGATAAACTTTTGCTAATGAGTTCAAGGGAATCGAAATATTTGCTTTGGCATCCTGGATATTTATATTTCACAGACCTAGCCCATTCTGACATAATCAGCAGCAGGATAGCACATTAACCTTTCCTCAGTGCTCCTAACTCAGCAAGTTTGATGGCCAAGCACGAAGTCAGGTAGTCCAGATAATTATTTAGGAAAACAAGAATAAAAGTCTTGAGACAATAATATGAGATCCTAACCCATGCAAAGAAAGGTTAAATACAGATTATATTTGAACTAGAAATGCACTGGCCTAGGTTGAATTTTTTTTCTCCTATCTCAACAGTTAACTGTAGTTGTTTATTCAAGTAATGGCTGATTAGGTTCTCATGCCAGTGCATTAAAACAAAAAATTAGGATTAACTTAATCAATGGCAAATAAATGACTCAGACACTGGTGGCACCAATAATGCCAGAAGAGTCTTTCTGTCACTTTGTGGCATGTAGATAATGTTTATAAATATCAGGACAGCATCTCTCTACTTGAACTTGATACTTCCTCATGAAATATTTCTTTTTTGTGGCACCTCCTCTCTCTTTTTGACTTGTTACAACTTTTTCAAGACTTCACCAAAGAAATACCTGTCACACATGGAAATACTGTAAAATTTGTCTCTTTGAAATCTCCCCTTTGTAGAGTCCTCATCCAGGGTCTGTCACAAATTGAAAAAATATTTCACACTCAAATCTCTGTGGTAGCTTTAAAGAGATATGAAATAATAAGTACATAAAACACCAAGACAGTTCCTTTAGAACATCAAAACAAATTATTCCACAGAGAGGCCAGCATTAACCTAAGCTGAGATAGGGTCTTCAGCTACTCCTTCTGTACTTTGTGAATTAGTCTTGGGGATTTTTTTTTAACTGCTGGTTTTCATTGGGGGTTTTCTGAAACTATTTTCAGCAGCTGGCTGTCAAAACTTTTTCTGGAGAGCATTGCTGATATAAACAGGCTACTGATCTAATTGTGCAGTAGCCCTGCATTTAATTAAACTTACAGCGTGTCTTCACATTAAGGAATTTTTTTAGCCCTTGAAATGTACATATAAAGCCAAACTCTTGGTTTGTTGGAAATGCCTTTTTGGGAAGAAGATGATGATTCAAAAGGGCATATTTCAAAGAGCTGTCACACAAATAAATACAAAGCTTACCTCCCCTGGGAAATACCATATAATGGATTTAAAAGATGAACAAAATCCCAGTGTTTATTCATTCCAGTGGATAAAAAGAGCAAACTCACTGGCTTATCACAATGGTCAATTGTACAAAAAGCTGAAACAGGCCATTTCTGACAGCCACTGAAAAGTAACATTTGTGCCCATTAAAAAAACCCCAAAAAACAACCAAACCACTCATGTTGTATTTCATAATGAAAAGCCAATAGAAGTCCCCAGCCAAGTTTTTTTTATCACTGAACTATCTTGATTTATTCTTTGTTTGAAGTTCTCAAAATGAAAGTTTCAGTCTCTAGCTCACAAAAAATAGCCTTGCTGCAGCTGAGGCAGGTAAGGTTGGAGCATTCAGCCCTTAGGAGAACAATTGAGGCATTACTCTTTTGTTCTTTGGAAAGCAATCTTGACTTCTACACATTCAGGTCTGCAAATTCTTAGTAAAAAATAGTCCATCTGAAGCTAATTTGTGAGATGGATTTGCAGAACCTGAACTTTTTCTGAGAAAACTCAACATTACTAATGGAAAAATGTGCCCTCTCTGCACATATTGCAGTTCAAATTCTTGTATTTACCTATTAGCAGTTAAACTGTTGAGAGATGCTGTGAGACCCTTATAATAAAACAGAGCCTTTCCTCCATCCATTTTTTAAAATTATTTTTATCTTATTTCATTTTATTTTTAATTAGAAATTAGGCAAAACTCTGTCAGGACTGGTTTGCAGTAGCTGGCTGCTCTGGGACCAGTTGACCTCTCCAGGTTTCCACTTACCTATTCAGATTCTGAGAGTTCTCACTTCAGAAAATCTGTTACTTATATAGGTAGGTACAGCATTGCTAGTTTAAATATGATTTATGGAGTTGGTTCTGAACTCAGACAAGGCCAACAAACACTCTCAGACCTGGATGTCAGTTCCTGTGCTACACATAAAGACATTCCTGACTCTCTGTGCAGAAAAGCATTCAAGATAATATTATAATGACCTAAGACAAAAAACATAAAAATATGGAGAATAAATTCTTAATCTTGCAGACACTATACGCATTTCTTTGGATTTACTGTAGCTTCTTATTAGTGCTGTTTTGAAGTCAGTTTTGTGGGGATTCATGATGGCCACATATATATAACTTTGGAGTCAGATATATATTTTTGCAGCCACTAATGTATTAAGGGAAAAATTCCTTTTTCTTAGTTTACAATCTTCTATGCTTTACCCAATTACCTTAGAACATTATTTCTTCACCCAAAGGCAACGTGGAGTTGGAAAATGAAAGTGGAAGAGCTGCAATCTGTTTGATGCCTCCATATCCTGAAATTCCTCATTGTCTTCACCCTTTCTTACACACAGCTTCATAAGCTTCCAAAGAGCCCCATGGGACTATTTCACTCAGAATTTCACACAGCAGACAAAGAGAAGGAAAGAAGATAGAGACATCAGAATTAAAGATTGAATGTTTAAGGGATCCTGTTCAGCAACTGGGTGTATTTTAAGCTTTAGTGTTGACACTGTTGGACCTAAAAAAAAAAAAGTATTAAAAAATCAGCTGTTGAAAGTTCTTTAAGCCTCAGAACCGGGATAAATTACTTTTCTGCTATGTTGCAAACTGCATCAGAAAAGGAGGATGTTGTCTTGCTTCAAGTGTACTCTAAATTAAAAGCCATAAGGAAACTATTGTGCTTGTGTTCTGAAGAACAAAGTACATGTTGTGGAGTATATTCCTCAATAATTCAAACTTTAAAAAGTATGGCGTTTCAAGCCTTAAAATAACAAAAGCTACACTCTTGCAGAGGTTATACCACATGGGGGTGTTCATTTCCCTTTGTCTTAGCTGCATAAACTCGAAATCAACCCTACACAGTAAATGATGTCTGCCCTATTGTCTTGTATAAACACTCTCTTGTTTTCCTTCGGTGCAAAGCTGTGTTTAAAGAAAGGTCTGTACAAATTCCAATAAAGAAACCAGTGTAGGAAAACTGGATTCGTAAAATGGGCTTAGAACAGCTCTACTGTTACCTCTCCTGGTGCTGCAAAGCCAGCAAAGTCAGATAATATTTTATTTGGAGCTGAAATGAACTGTTGTGAACTCTGACAAACCAGAACTTCAAAGCATTCTGAACATACTGCCACCAGCACGAGGAAATTTATCGTGACTGGGAGCCTGACTCCAACCCTCCTTGCACCATCTTTACTCTGCTGACTTCAGCTGGATGGAAGAGCAGGAGAAAGTCTTTCAACTCTGTGTTGTCTGTGATCTAGAGAAACATGCCAGAAATAAAGGTGGGAATCATATTCAACATACCTATTTTAATCCCAAAAAAAAAGCAGTTCAGACAAACCTCAGACAAAAATTTGGGCAACACCATGGGTGGCCCATGCACGACTCAGGAGAACTGATGAAAAGTAAGATGTCAGATTTGGTGATATTGCTGAATCTTTAGAAATTCAAACTTTCTGAGACTGGGATACAGCCCACATCATTATATTATTTTTACTGAGCCGTAGAAATGCATCGACATGGCTACATTATAATATAAACCACAGTCAAATTATTTGAAGGCTTTAAGAAAAGATACATATTTTTACAACCTCAAGCCCACTCTGGATTTCATGGAGACTGGCGTGTAGCAACCTGACATTATTACGATGATAATTTATTAATGATCTGTATATTTCAGTGCCCCCTCTGACTCTCCTGAGACAACATCAAGACTTCTCTCTGCTATGCGTTTCACAGACACAAAGAATGGATTTTTTTTTTTTTTTGTCCTCATAAATCAGCAGAATAATGCAATTGCTGAATGCACAGAAAGGCCAGAACACAAGAGGATTGTTATAAAACAGGGTATAAATCGTATTGCCAGTTATCCCTAAATGTTCCCATTTTTGGAGCTTTACAGGGTTTTTTTTAATCTATACTGTGCATAGATATCGTCAGACATGAAAAACAGTTGAAAACTTGTTAAATTCCTTGATCACACACGAGTGAGTGAACAGTAAATACAGCGTAGCCACCACGAAGAATTCAAAGGACTTGGAATCTTTAGATCTGATGTGCAATTCAGCTGACACATGGCACGTGAAATTTAACATAAAGTAATGCAAATTGGTTGCAGAAAAGCAGCTCAGAAGTAAAAAGCGAAAGGGGAGAGAACACAGAGGGGCTTAATAACAGTGGACACCCAATAAAACAATCATAGGAGCTGGCCTGCTGCCAGCACAGCACAAATATTCACATCCCTGGAGCTGATGGAGCAAAAACCCCACCAACACCCCACAGGGGAGCAGGGTTAATCTCCACCACAGCTATGATGTCATCAAAAGCTATTATTTCGTTCCCATTTAAAAACAAAATTTAAAAGCTTGAGCACAGCCAAGAGAAGTCACACAATGAAATTGCTCTCTCTGTATTAACGTGTGCCCTGGTGGCTGGAATGCAGATTTAGGTGAAAATAGGGTGGAATTTTTAGGGATTTATCAGCATTGTGGACTTTTCAACGTGATAGTTTTGGGGCGGCCTGGGGGCTAAGAGGACCCTCTATGCAGTGGAGGATCATATATCAGCCCTGCCCAGAGCACCACCACAGAGCCTGTGTTCTCTGTGCACATTTTGAGGTACCTGCTCTGGCCAGTGTTACCTCCCTTGTCCAAAACCTGGCAGGATTAGAGAAATATGTGAAATTTTGGGACTGTAAATAGTGAATTGCTGGTTTAATTCTTTGAAGTTCCTTTGAATTGTTTTTTTAAACTTTTTTTCATCACTTCCAACTCCCTTCAAATTCAGATTATGTGTCCCTAATGAGATTGCATTAAACACTATGGTTATCTTTGCCATTTTTTGAAGTTTCTTAGACAAAACACTGTTTCATTTCTCATTGTCCCACTATCTCTGAGCGTTCAGAGACACAAATTGGGATGCCAAAACCATCAAAGAATCTCACATTTGTACATGCAAGACACGAGAAGTGCTTAACCCTGCCTCTCTGCAATTGCAGCTTTGCAAAACCATGCTGCCTTGATAGTTTAAAACTTCCTTTCACTGGCCACTATAATGTGCTTTTGCAAATCTCTTGATGAATCCCAGCTTAGTTGAACTGTTCAATTACAGCTTTATCCTAATCCTACTTGCTAAGCATTAATGCCAGCAACCTCCCACATCCTAATCCTGTCCCACTTGACACTGACCCACGCTCAGTCCCACACGATGTGTGTGTTAGCACAAAGCCATGCAAACAACATATTAATCAGGAATGCAACAGGAAAAGGAGAAAAATAGACCAGGGAAGAGTTTTTCAGCAAAAAGACACCACTGGCTCCATGCACAGGCTTGGGACATGCAGGTTTAAAGGCATCTTAAAAACAACATAAATGCATACACAAATGTGCTAAATAGTTACAAATCTTGTAGCTAGGCTCTTAGAAGTTCTCTAAATCATGATTTAAAACTAGAGAAAAATCCAGTCTGAGGTCAGATTGAAACTATTAGAATTAGATACAGTCTTAGAAAATGGAAAGACTTTTATGTGTGATGGGCTCCCATCCTCTATAATTCACTGCAGACTGGGAAAGTGATTCCTTCAGATCTGCTGCTGACAGCTTAATATTCCCAACGATAATGTTGTCAGGTGATAACACAGAGCCAGCCTATGCACTTTGATCTGAATGGAAAGTTTGCTTTAACTGAAACATTCAGAGAGATTCTACTTGGGAAAAAAGGTCTCAGCTCAGCTGAAAGATTACCTGAAAAGCATCTAATTGTGGTCAAGTTAGAAATGCATCAGCCTTGAATAGGTCTAAGTTGCCTTCCTTTAACAAACCCTGAACAGAGACCAAACTTCTGTCTCCAAAAACATTACTGAGGCAGACAAAGGCACACAAGAACAATCCTAAAGAACCTCATACCCAGTTTTTAAAGTGAGTGTGCTGTCAAATGTATTTTCTCAAATTTCAAGAACATGAATATATGACTTGTAGAAACTCCTGGTTTAAATGCCTCTCCACATCTTTCCTTCACTAACCACAAGACCAACGAAATTCCTGTAGGTTCCTACATCCATACAGCTCAATGTGCTTTCAATTATTTTCCTGGCACAGTTAAAGAAGAATTTTGATAGTGTAAGGCCTTTATGTCAGGATAGTAAAACTGTGTCTTTTAGAATGCTATTGGTACTGCTCTGCTCGTGTCCCACACTGCAATTGCACCAGTGGAAGGCTGGACTGTCCCTGTGGGTACCTGAGCAGGAGGGAAGAGCTGAGCAGCACTCCTCACTATACTTAGGGATTAAGGACAATTATTCCCTGCCTACGGGCAAAAAGGGCACAGAGGAGAGAGAAAAGTAACCTAGTGCAGGGACATGATTCTTCTCCTCAACTAGTTACAAACTTCTGGAAAACGTAGAAGCACAATTGTCGCATGATTAGTAGGAAAGGCACAATTTCTCCATCTTCCAAGGAGCTCTAAATTTTTGGAGGAAAGGCCAAGCAGGAATGACCAAGTTTTGCAGTAGCAGCCTATTTGCATGTTCAGAAGTTCTCGTCATTGAGAAAATCCTTAAAGGCTTTCAGTGCAGAGAAGCTGATTTATGCTGCATTTGAATCCATGCCATAATTGATCTGTCCCTCTTTTCCATGTCATGTTTCTGTTTCCCGTGTAAGGCACATTCTGCTTGAGGGTTTGTTTGCTGAGAAAATGAGAACCTTGTCACTGCAGCCCTCTAAAGTATCACACGTTGAAAGTGAGGGATTTGAGGTGGCAAGCAATGTGGCACTAATGGTTAAAATCCACCAACACAAACTGGAAATAGGATCTGAAAAATACCCCAACTGTTTTGGAGATTATTACGCGTTAGAAATCGGAATAATTTGAAAATTGCTTTCAGGTATTATGTTTACTAAAATTGCTTTCCTACCCTGACTGAATTGCAGAGTTATTATCACCTACCACACTTAGCAGATAAGCTGTAGCATTTGTAACCTGAGCATTACTCATATCATAAGGCTTTCATTAAGAGCTTCCATGTGATACTCTGGTGTTTATGTGCACACACACGTGCCCCACTGCTCCGTGTGTGCATCATCAAATTACTTCCCTTTTAATTGCAAAATCCAGGTTGCCTTTGTGCTTAATACAGGCATTATAGAGTGGGAGAAAAGAGCAGCATAAGAATAAGAGAAACTCGATTTCCTGAAATTCAAAGCACTACTGTCAGTGTGCACTGAATGCACATAGCAGAGTGGTCAGTTAATTGGAAAAAAATAAAGGAGGCAACAGTGATTTTAAAAAAATAAATTCAGTACATCATCTAAGCACAATAAACCACTTAATAGCATAGAAACTTGAACTTCATCAAAGAGAAAGACAACAGCAGCCCTTTCAATTATCAGACCCGGGTTTTGGCAGGTGTGACAGACCTTGGATCTACTTCTCATTAAGTTGTGAATTATTAATTTTAATCCTAATACACAAAGTAAATGTTTCAACTTGGAAATCTGGACTCAAAAAAGAAATATTGTCAAAAGACTGCATCTACAGGTATAAGGAATAAAGTCTTGGTGAGCTGGAGTCATGGTGCAATTTTCACACAAAGCAGGGCAACACCAGGACCTTCTCCTCACTGACCCCATGGGATTCATTTCCAGGGACATTTCAGGAATAAACCATCTGAGTTTTGTCTTATCTTCCTCTATACAATGGTTTAAAGTTTCTGACTCAAACATACCTCCACAGGCAGCAGGATTGCCCCTGAAAGTGCAGGCTCCCAACAAGAAAAGGAGAAATGGTGCTGGCTGTCAGCAAGTCTGTGTGGAGACCCTTTTTGAATGAGGCATTCAATCCCCCTCAGCTTGCCACTAAACCTGTTGGCCACCTCTAGGATTTTACCTGGACTGACACTTTCTTTATTCTCTTGTCACGTTTGCAGGGGTTTTAAGTTTTGGAAACTACTATATTTTTTCCAATTTGACCCAACAGTGGCCTAAAGGTGGTTAAGCACATATTATTATCAGCCATTGGGGAGTACTGCAGAAAAGGCTACAAAGATAGAGCTATCAAGTCCGCGTGAGCTCGGTTAAAACATGTTTCTTTCATGTAGAGATGATAAAAGACCTGTGGAGCAAGGGTAGGTCATGCATCACCAAAAAAGTACACATGAAAGTTGTCCCTTGCACAGTTCTCCCCTTTGTCAGTCCATTATTTACCATAAATACACCTTTTGTCACTGCCTATGTCACTACCACTAGCCTGTTTATGTTAATAAAAAGCAGACTGACAAAAAACTGCACTCATATACATGGAGGAAATACCCACGGATTTTGGAGTGGTCCAAGGCTACTAAAACCCCATGTTTGGTTTAAATATTTACAATATGGACATGCACTGCTCCACGTTTTCTAGATCTTTTTAAAGGGATTTTTCCACATAGTCTTCTCTTAAATTTTCTGGTGTACAATGAACTTTTCCCAGCCCAGATAAGGTGGAAGTTTAACTCACCAGACAAAGTGGAAGCTGTACCTTCTGAGCACCAGCAGCTCTCACTCTCTGTTGCTGGGTGCTAAAAGTGCACTAAAAAACAAATCAAACAATAAACCACTCCAGATAGTAAGGAATAAAAGTTTTCCTGCCTCCTCTCACACCTTTTACTACTCTTACTATATATTATGGATGTTATACTGCTAAAAAACACAGAGAAGGTGTTTCCATTTGTGCAGGTATAGATATAATATATAAAATATGTGAAATGAATGATAAAAATGGTGGAAGATTTGACACTTTACACTGTTCTCAGCAATATATTTACTTGCTTCAGCAATATATTTACTTGCTTGTATTTATTTAGCATTTCTTGTTAATTTTTTTATTCTTCTTACTTCTAGTCTTTGCAACCTCTTTCACAACATAAATCTGACAGCTCTTCCTGCCACCCTTCCAATTTTTGGCTTTAAATTTCCCAGCTTGCGTTCTGCCCTCTTTCCCTCAAAACTTCACCACTGTTTTTGGGAGTGTTTCTGTTCCTGGCAGGGCTGCCAGTGTCTGGAGGCAGGCTCTGCATGGGCAGAGGCTCCCTGCAGAGGAATGGGAATGTTTTCCCTTTCCCAGAATGTTGTGTCCCCTCGCTGCTCCTCTCAGTGTGCGGTTCCTGGCCAGAGGAGCACTTTGTCCTATGTGTCATATGCTTGAGCCCTCCCTCCTTCCTGCTTGGGATCATGAGATTACTGCTAACAATAATAATGTCAACATTCTGAATTTACAAAATAAAAGGCACAGAGATTAAGTCCTTTAATTAATCCTTGAGGGGAATAATCCAGACATTGCTACCAGAGATACTGATTTTTTTGGGACAGGGGAAAAAATCCTCAACATTGTTTAAAATAATTTTCAGAACATTGCAAATCACTAAAAGCTAAGTGGCAACAAACTCTCCGTGTTCCTCAGCGGGCATTCAGAAGCAGCAGCTGCTCAGGGCAATCCCAAATCCACTTTATGGGCTCTGTTCTGTCCTGATGAAGGATGACGGGATGTAATCAGCACAAAACACAAACAGGGGCTGTCACAGATATCACAGACACTTTCCCAAACTCAGATGGAGTTCACTTGAGTTGGTCCAGGCACTGGGGATTTTTCAGTCCAGTCCCATTTAGGAGCACCCTTTAAGGATCTCAGGGCTATGGAGAAAAGGGCACAGTGTGGCACCAGCTCCTGCTCCTGCTCAGGGGATGCTGCTCCCTGTTCCCTTGGAAGGAACAAACCAGATTTCACTGGAGTGGACAGAAATCTTTATCCTGACCTTTAATGAGGCCTAAATTGGGTCTTTTTTCACACAGCTCCATGACTTGGTATGAGTAAGAACATTACATCTTCTTTTAAGGGTATTTAGTCACTGTTGACTTTTCCAGTATTGGTGCCAGCTTTTCTCATCTTGTTGGAAAAAAAAAAAAAAAAACACAGTGAAGACTCTGGCAGTGCTACAGTGGAGGTTTCATGGTTGTAGAAATCCTAAAACTATCATGTATTCTTCTAACACATGTGTTTGGGAGTGCTAAAACACTAACTTCACCCACAAGTAGTTCAGCATTTTACCAAGTTCCACTTCCCTGCCCTCAAGAACTTTCTATCTTAAATGGCAAAAACAAAAGAAGTGAAGAGAACAGAGCAGAACTGAAAAATATTTCTTTTTAAAAAAAAGAAATATTGGTCCTTTGTTTCATCATTTTTGTCAGTAGTTGTAAACAACTTTTATTGAGACATTAAATGAACTAGTATGTCTATGAGAGAGTAGTAAAAACTATATAAAAAAACTATGTATAATTACTTTTCAGTAATAAAATCTTTCTGCTGTCCTTCAATAAAGGCTGAAGGTTGAAAATACCTGGGAATTGTTCCCTGGGCTCTTATAGGAGTCAGTCCAAATTCCATTAGCTCTGGTGGGAGGTGGTTCAGACCCACAGTTTTATTCTGTGAAATGTATGGAATAATTTCCCAAGAAGATGGCACTGACTCAGGAAGACTAATTGTAGAATTAAATATGAACATAGGCATCTTTAAAATTATGCCCCAGCAAGGCTGGTGAACATTTCTTACCCTGCAGCCAGAATACATTTCTGAAAAAGTTCTATAATGTCAATAAATATTTATACCAGCCCTGATCCTAAAAATATTAAGAAAAAGATTTTGCTACATGAAATGCAAGGAAATCCTTGGAACATGGATTTATTACATTTATTAATTAAATTAAGTACATTTAGGAGATTCAGTACTAAGGAATGAATTATTACTATTGCTGTACTAGAAATAGCAGTTCTGCTCAGACAGTGATGCTGATAAGTCTGAAAAGAAATGATCCAAAATCTGTGCAGACGTTCCTGGGACAGCAATAGGAAGTGCAGCACCTACAAATTCAGTTCCTGAGATGAGGAGGAGATTCAGACAGCTCAGCTGATATGGGGAGGACTGAGAGTGAGCCAGGATAAAGGCTGCAGTGGACCAGGCAGGGGTCTCTGGGAGTATTTTGCTCCATGACTGGGTGGGAGGATTTAGAAGAATTTTTCCATTAAAAAAAAAAAAAATACACAAAATGACAACAGCGAGGCCCAGCTTTCAAGTCCGTGTATAAACATCAGTGCTCGGTTCTGAGTCTTGTGGTCCTTAAGACCTCCTATTTTATTTCCAAACAGCATACCCCCTGCCAAGAAGTTACATTTTTTCCCTCTTTAAATAAGCAGCTAGGGTAATGGCGTGATGAACAAGTTTCATTTCTTTCTGCTCGGTTTTTTCCATCTTTAATACAGCCTCCAGCAGGCCAGATGGCACCAATGCAATTGCTAGTAAGTCAATACATCTGGCTGCATTCCTGAAATGACAAATCTGATGGATAGAGCCCCAGCTCCTATACAAAGCCTCTTTTCAGAACGCTCTCCCTGGTACTTGTCTGCTTTAAGCAAAACCTAATGTGTGAAAACAAAATAAAATTGAGCTCTTTCACCACCCCGCGCTAACGTTTCATTTGCAGTGTTTTTATTAACGCTGCCCTGCTCCTGTACCTCGGCCCTGCTCTGCCCAGAGCTCACTTTTTGGCACAAGACAGGCTCTGTTCAAAGCCCTCCCTCCTCTGGAGCTGCCAGCAGTTCAAAGCAGGTTACAATAAACACTCTGGGCTTTGCTCATTAGGAGCAGCAAGATTGTTTAGGAAATTGTCCTCAAAGAGAAAACAATCGGAGAAAAGCAGAAATTGAGCAAATGTTTCTTTCAGCCTCAATAATCTCTCGTGGGGCAAACTGGGAGTTAGAAATAGGTGTGACCTGCTGGCATCAGCAGAGCAGGATCTGTCAGCGAGGCACTGTGCTGCTGGTGCTGCTGCAATCCCAGCCATGCAAGGTGCAAGGACTTGCACAGGATTCCTGGATTATTCCTGAATCTGCACAGAAACCCCTGGAGGAGGTTCTTCAGACTGACAGGAGGGTGTGCAGAAGAAAATCTACAACAGCAAGTCAAGTGTTACCCATCTCCAGAGAATCACAGCCTGCACTTCAGGTGCTCTTCACCTCTTAGACAACATTAGACCTCATCTTATTTTAGAGGTATGACTTGGGAAAGCAACCAGCACCAGAAGAAACACAAAAAAACTAAAAATGTACAACTCCACCAAAGAACTGCTCTGCCCTCATAGCTGTTTCACAAAAATAAAGCACTCTGTGAGGTGTGATGCTTGTAATTTGTGTTTATTCATCACTGACAGACTTGTGGAAAGGGAGAAATTTATTTCTGTGGTAACTGCAGTCCCTGCCATGATAAATATCAAACAACTGACTGTTTTAAGTCACAGCCCCCATGCTATTTACTCAAGAAATAGCTCAGTCCTTGAAACACTTACCCTTAAAAAATAGTACTTTGTCTCCTGACTATACCTGCTGAAGGCACTGAGGTGGCTCAGGGAGTAACAAACTATGAAGAAATCAGAATACAGAAATCAAGACACTCATATTATAAACACTAATTGGAGTAGTTAACAACTAGTGAGTAAAATGTTGTGTTCAGTGCGTTAAAGACCCATCATTCCATCACAAATACAAGCCATGACTTTGAGTCTGAGCAGCCCCATGGTGAGCATTTCTGTCTGTAACCTGAGCTGAAGAGTCTCAGTCCAGAACATTAAAAGTGCAACAGGCAAAAAAAAAAATAATTCTGATTTATTGGGTACAGTCTTTGGGCATAGAAACAAAAATGATGACAGTGAAGCTTTCCCAACCTTTGTACTCTGCACCAGGGCTCGGATTCCCTCAGAACTCAGGGTTTTCTTCTTAAAGGGGCAAAGCAGCTCAGGTGGAGCATTTCAAACACACCTCCTGCAGCTCAGAGACAGAGAGCATCATGTGCTCAGGGGCAGATCCCCTTCAAAAACCCCCTGCCCTATTCTTGTTAAGGCTTTTAGGATTCATTCCATCTCAGCTATATCCCATATGGAGAATTAAGTTACTTGCAGAGGGGCCTTTTGCATAGTTCAGTAATATCAAAAGTTTAACCTCTATTTAAGCGGATTTCATTGTTTTAACTTTATTTTTTACGAATCATGGAAATAAAAATTATTTTCTGGGTTGTAAAGCATAGATAAGGACCCATCAGTTAATTTCTCTGTACCACAGCATCCTTGGCCTGGTTCTCTTATGTGTTTGGGGAAGAAAGGAGAGGAGTTGTGGCTTTTTTAGTATCTTGCTAGATAATGTGGGTAGGCCAAAAAATCAGATTCACATTTTTTACATTTTTTGGTGAGCAGTGAAAATAAAATCCTGGGCCTTATCAGTAATTTATGCGTAAATAATTTCAGCATTATTTTAAAAACAGCAGTGCAAAAAAATACTTCACATACCTCAAATATCAGGAATCAGCAATAAAAAAAAAAAGAATTTTCCTCACCATATAAATTAGAATGTAAATATCTATACACAAACTTACCATGGAAACACCCAGCCAATGGATTATTAAAAGTTATCACTTAATTTAGGGTACAAAACTGAATCTTCATAGCATTGTTTTCAGTGGTGGAAAACATTGAGATTTCAGACCAGAGGTTTTAGATACCAGGCTACTTTTATTTAAAATATCACCAAACATCAGAGAGATCTATGAAGTTATTCTCTAAATATTTTACCCAAGAGTTGAAAAAACCCAGCTGTCATTATGAGTGTTTAGAAGAGGAAAACTGAGAATAAGAGAGCATCCCAATAAGTATAAGGGGCTCTAGGATTGGAAGACAGTGAAGGAGTCTTATTCTGCACAGCTTTCCATCATGTTTCTCTCACTGTCTTACTGTTTGTAATTCTTGTTTCTTAACCATTATTTCACCTTTCAATCTACTGCAGCCATTAATTATTTGACTTTTAGACTCCTTTAATCTCTCCATGTTGCTTGTCTAGCTGTCCTTTGACAAGATATTATATGTGGGGGAATATTTTCTATTTTCTCCACTCATTTTTATCAAATGACACATTTTAAATTGCCTCATTTTTCCATGCAATTTTTGCCTACCAGTGTAATTGCTGCAAGGACTTAAATCATGTAATATTAGAACATTCTGAAATAGCAGTAATGATCTAAAAATAGAGAACACTTTTGAAACAGCTTTCACTTATGGAGAATCCAAATTATTCTAATTTGGAAACACATTTAAGCAAATTTAGGTATGTTGTGCAGCCAGTGATTTTTCACCACTTTCATTTTGCACAGCCACATTCCATGCTGATCATCTGAAATCAAAACTTCACTGGCCTTGTCACCCTCCTTAACTTGCTTTGTGAAACAGCGCTGAGAAATTGCCCTGTTTTTGAATATTTATCCACTGAGTCATGTACTGAAGCCTAAAACACAGTGATTGAGGGGGAGCGTCCACACATTAAGTCACCTTCCAGGATTTGGCCAGGGAGCAAAGGAGAGCACACTGGCTATGTTTGGAAAGACCCTGGGGAGAGAAAAGGAAGCAAAGAAACCACTTTGAATGTGCCGATAGTAAGATGAGCATGAAAATCCATGTTTTATAGGCACTTATGTCCCATTGGAGCTTTTTTTTTATATTTTAAATATGCCCTTAGATATTCAGGTGATAGAAACTGTGGAAAAGAGATGGTACCCAGCCCTGAGGATACCAATTACTAGAAAATTAACATAGATGGAAATGACATAATCCAAGTGAGCAGGGATTGTATGTTAAAGCTTGTGCATTATACAAAATAATAAACAATATACTTGTCTTCTGGTTGAGTGACTGGGCAGAGGCCCTGGAGATGGTTACTCCTCTCTCCAGATTTGATACAGGCACCTTTTATCACTGGGCTTGATGAAATTTTCTTGTCTTTTCCCACTCCTGAGAGTGGTGCAGCCACAGAATTCCAGCCATTACTGCAACATTATTGTAAATAGAAGAGAAATAAGTCCCAGCCACATTAGCAATGCAAATATATCTGAACTTTGGCTGGTTATATTAGATCCAATGCCATTATGGAGAAAACCAGTAATCCCACAGTAATCTGTTCCTAGGAAATTTAATTAGGCAGCTTGATGTGGGCCCTGCTGCTCCATGATTAGCACATCACAGGGATTCACCATCATTAGCAAAGGTAATGACTGTTTATCTCACCTCTGAGAATCATCTACCAACTCTGGGAGCTTCACCTCTCTCGGTTTCCAGCCTCAGTGGAGTCAGGGAGGTCTGGGAAAGGCTGTGGGATTTGGAGATTGCTCCTTGGAAACACATGCTCAGTAGGGAGAGGCTCAGGCATAACTGACATGGTTTTGGTCTGCAGTCTGACCCACAAGGTTTTATTCCATCCAAGAATGATGCTGGAATCACAGTATGGGACTTTGCCTGCTTGGGCTGATTTCCTCAAAGCACTGGCTCCTGGGTACTTTTATCCCTGTTTTTCAACAAATAACACAGGACAGATAATCAGTTTTGACTGATGTTTTGAGGGATTCTGAGGTTATTTTGTGCAGCAAAATGTAGTGGGTAGGAGAGTCCTCTTGCCCTCAGTGCACCTCCTCAGATGCAGAATAAATGTCCTGGATTCAGGTGTCCTCCTCCAAGGAAAGAGCCCCTTGGCACCTGATACCCTGGTGTATCTGTGTAAGAGATACCATGTTATCAGTGCTGCTCAGAACAAAGCAGCCCATTGTTTTGGGTTTACAAAAAGTTATACGGATTAAATCATTCACCAAAGACTGTGGTTCTGGAAAAAAAAAATTGGCATATATGAACATAATAACCAAGTATGTGTCCCACTATTTGGGGTTTCATTTCAAGAGAAAACAGAAAATTGGAGATCATATCTAAGCAAGAGCAACCTGTGGCCATTAGAAATAGACGTGCTTTTCAAGGTCCATTAAGCACTAATCATAGCTGAGATTAAGGGGAGAAGAGGGAACCATGGGTCTAAGATTGTTTTAAGGGTACTTTTCATATTAGTAGGAAATTTAAGACAGAGACAGGTCAGGCTGAGTTCTGTTTAATTTAAAAGATACTCATCTCAAGCGTTAGTCAGAGGTCTCGGGATACTGGATGTCTTTCTTGTAACAGTGCACAATAAAACACTGAGAAGACTTTCAGGAGAAGACTGAGGAATACAGTCTTGGTTCAGGCCTAGTTTTCCAGCATTTTCCAGCGCCAGAGGGACTGATAAGAGACTAGGAAAGCTAAACTACAACACATTTGGAGTTATACAGCATAAACAGAACAGACAACTGGGGAGGCAAGCATCACAACTCATCCCAGGACAGGTACCAAGGCACTCAAGGGCCCCAGCCAGACCCGCTGGTCCCTCCTCAGCCCCAGCCCAGCCCGACCTGGCCTGGCTGCTGCATCCCCCTCACCAAACCCTACCTCTCTGAAAAAACCCAACCCAGGAGCACCAGGGCCAAGGCAATTCCAAATTCCTGCTCCTTTGGCTGTGAGAAACAACCTCAAAACCCACTGGTCCCTCCTCAGCTCCAGCCCAGCCTGGCCTGGTTGGTTCATCTCCCTCACCAAACCCTCCCTGCAAAAACCCAACCCAGGAGTACCAGGGCCAAGGCAATTCCAAATTTCTGCTCCATTGGCTGAGGGAAACAACCTCAAAACAAGGTCAGGGAGGGAAACGTCACCTTTCAAATAAAAGGAGGTTTCTGTAGCACATTATCATGTAATATAAACAATGGTGACACCAGAGACAGCAGAAGTTTGCAGCTGTATTATAAACTTTCTTCCATCCCCCCCTCGCCTAGGAATAAGTCATCCAAACAAGCCCTGGCACTTTTGACTGCTCAAGAAACTTTATGGCTGAGAGCTGCACTGATGATTTACTGCCACGTCCCCTCTTTCCCCTCAAGCTTGCGCTAAACTAGAACTTCACAGTTGTTTAATGGGGGACAGCACACCCGCCTTTTTCTTTTTTTTCTTTTTCTCCTTTTTTTCTTCTCATGAGGAAACTTGTTTTATGGTTCTTGTGAAAGAATCTGTGATGTCTGATTACAACATGGAGCTATAAATCCAAGTCTTAAAAAACTATGTCTTTCTCTTTTTCTTCTTCTTTTTCTTTTTCTTCTTCTTTTTCTTCTTTTTCTTTTTCTTCTTTTCTTTTTATTTTCTTTTTTTCTTCTTCTTTTTTTTTCTTCTTTTTTTTTTTTTTTTTCTTTTTTTTTGTTCTCAGCAATAGCACACTTGTTTAAATGAGCCAGCTGTGTAGGTATGAGAGCACACGATTGGGGAGGGAGAGGAGATAGGACAAAGCTCCCTGCTGCATCCCTGACGTAGCTGTGATGGATGCTGCTCTAGCAAGGCACAGAGCTGCTACTTAAAGCTGTTTATAAACTTCAGGCCAGCTCGTTTGTGCTTATGACACAGCCTGAAAAATGAAACCCCAGGCCAAGCCCTGGTGCACCAAGGTACTGCAGAGGAGATACCATTTTAAGTGCCTTGCCTTCACCAGTCTGAGATTTAATTATGGAAATGATACATATACAAAAGTCTTCACTTAGTCCATGAAAATTAACATGTGAAAAATAATTGGTCTTGTACTTACTTAAGCAGAAGACAACATCAAAGGAAATGCAACCACCACTTTTAGAGGAACAGGTGTTTCACTGAATAAAATGCTTCAAATTCACTATCAAATATTTCATCTCTGGTTCTAAAGCTGAAAAATTTCAATTCTCCTTTCTCTAGTTTTAGGTTTCTTCCTCTCCCTTCTCTTATTCCTTTCTCTCTCCAGAAAGGGTGGAGCAGTATGAGATACTAGAAATAAAAGGAAGTCCAACTTTTTTATTTCACTAAGATTTTTTAGTTAGAAAAAATTAAAAACATTAAGATGGTATAGAAGTGGGATTGATGTGACATGATTTAATGCTTAACTTCTAATTTGAAGGATTTTTTTAAGTTAGGCATTTTTTGTGTAGATCTCTCAATAAGATATAATCTCTCAAATAATCATAGAACAATCAAAAAATATTCAAGCTGATTATTTTCTTCAATGAAGTTTTCATTCATCTCTAAATAGCATCAAGATCTTGGGGAAATAGCTTGTTTATTTTTTCATTCATTGTGACAAATGCTTGACTACACCATGGGTTTTTCTGTTGATACTAATAATTTATGTTTCAGATTAATATACTGCTGTTTCAGAAACAATGGGGCTGACCTCTTCTGTTAGGAACCATCAATGAAACAGCAATGTTTATTTATTTAAAAGGAAAACAGCCTGGTCTCTAACTTGCTTTGCTTAAGATAGAGCAAGATATCAGCAATGATCCACAAACTGTATTTTATATTAAAACCCCAGAGCTACAATTTAAATCTAAACCAAGGCTTGATTTTATTCAGAGAAAAACTCCTTAATATTTTTTATTAAATCAGTCATTTTCCAAGGTCAGCTTTTAAACTGAGTTTTTAGCACCTTGCAAACAGGACTCCAATGGTATTTACCTGTCGCTCTGAACCAAATCCCAAATGACTTTTCAGTTTCACCATTTAAGATTCAGCCCTTGTGAAATTTAAAGGAACTCTAAAATGAGGCTGATACCTGGTGTCTGTATGTGGTTTTGTCTTACTATTTTTAGAAAAAAAAGAAGCAGCAGGAGGACACATGATTTTATTTTGAATTCAATCACTTTTTATAATCTTTTCTTTGATGCCTTGGAACTATATCCAAATGCAGTAGAAAATGAAAAGTCATTTGGCAAAACCCAGTAGAGGCTGAGAGTGCAGGGGCAGAAAATCTCACAGAGCTTTGGAGAGCAGGGAGATGTTCAGATCAAAATTCACTATCTCAAACAAAGAACATGTCTAGTAATAGAGCAGTGGACTGCCCTTCTCTTGTCTCCCAGCTGAGCCATTAGAGGGGACATATGTGAGATTAGATCCACACCAAGATTTTAGCTGCAATACCATTGTCCATAAACAGGAGTGAGTAGCAAATATGGATTATTGTGCTTTCTGCAAGTTCAGAATCCTTAAGCACTTCATTGTGCTATTATGTCCTCCCTACTACCCATAAAAATATAAATATAAATAATATACATACACATTAGATCTGGACTATCCACGTATCCTCCCAAGCCAGCCATGTGTAAAGTTAAACTTTCCACATTAATGGATTTGTCCTGAACTAAAATAAAATCTAGGACTTTTCACATAGATTTATTGTTTAAAAAATAATCAAATAACTTGCAAAGAGAACAGAATTAGTTATGTAAGGATCCAGGGACACTCTCACTTTTGGAAGTGCTATGGAGAGAAGAAATATTTCAGGCTGGGAAAACAGTGCCTGCCTCTTAGGAAGGGAAACCGTTAAAGTAAACAAGATTCTCTCATTTCAGAAGTATTTGAACAATGGTTAGTTTCAGTTTAGCTGCTGAACTTTCCACAGGCTGGGTGTGCTCACAGCACAAGGGGTACCAGCCCTGGAAAACCATCCATCAAGCTGGAATGGCTCTGCATCTGCTGGTTGAGCTTTTTGGATTCGGGCTGCAAAATTTTAAAGCAGAAAGCGTCAGAACTCTGCTTTTAGCCTGGATCTGCAGCCTTTAAAGCCCAGCACAATTTCCTGCATCCCACCACCACCATCCCCCTCACCTTTCACAACACACACACACTCCACTTTTACTCACCACTGCCCCCAAAAAACGCTGCACACACATTTCTGGCTCCCAAGGAAAACATCAGGGAGTGGGTGTACTTCCTTCAGATTGCATTGTGCTCAAAGATAAGCCAAGCACAAAACAAAGAGCACATTATGAGCAACTGGAACAGCAGCTTCTGAGGTTTCCAGTGCTTCAGTAAGGTTAAAGTGAGGTGGATATTAATGACAAACCTTCTTGATTGTCAGCTCTGCCACAACTTTTTGCTGGGTGGATCAGAAGAGGACAGAGCTTGCTGATAACAGGGAGTTTGTGGTGTTGGTCAGTGAGGGGGAGGTCAGAAACACTGTGGTGCACATCTGCTGGAGCAAATACCACCTAGGATATGGACAGAGAGGTAAATTTACTCAGCTTTGCTACTTTTCAGTACATATCAGAGCTCCACAAAGCCTCCCAAGAGCCTGGCTCGCTGGGGTGGAACATCCTGGGTGAGATGTGTTAGGCAGGACATGCTCCAAATGGAACTTACCTGTGTTGCATAAAATCTTTCATTATAGGGGGGATCTAGCAAGCTTTTCTAAAAAAAAAAAAATCCTCTCCCACTTCTGATGCTTGCAAAAAACTTCTAGAACTTGGCAAGTAGAGCATTTTTGAGTTAGGAAAAAGACCTTTTATTTGTCTCATCAAATTCTTTTTTGGTTTGTGTTGATATGAAATTGTTAAAAATCTCCATTTCCTTTCTCCAGCCTGCCAAAATAGCAATTAACTGCAAAAGGTGGCTGATTAAAGTCTCAAAGCAACATAGAGTTTGGAATGATTTTAGCTCTAAGTGATAGTCTCTGCAAGTGAAACCATTTATTTTAAACCTTCTTATCTAGAATGTACTACCTAAGAGCAGCTTGTAACACACAGAGATTAAGAGCAGTGCCTTAGAAAAGAACTGTGAAGGCTGCCTTCAAATCTTGGGCTTTTTTTAAAAGGAAGAATAAAGAACCACTGAGAAGTTCTGGAACTGAACTTTAAAATTAAGTCGTGTAGAATAACTTGCCATCAGCTGAATAATTGCTAAATAATAAGACAGCACAGAAAATCGGGGTAGTTTGGCTTTAGGGGTATTTGTAAGTATTACAGTGAATATACCAGCCCTAACAGAAAGGGGAAGTTCACCACATTGTTTTTTCCTCAGTACAAAATTTGTATAATGCTAGATTGTCACTCTGAAGGATTTGGCTGGTTTAGGCATGAATATACTAGAATTAACCTCTGGAGAGATTCTATCAAAGCTGTCCCCAGGTCGGTGTTGGCACTGCGCATGGTGCAGCATTTTCCTAGCCACAACAGCAAATCCAGAGATGACAGATGTAGAGATTTCTAAAATTACTACAGAAGTACTTCCCCTGAAGCATCATCAAGCCAGTAATACCTGCAGAGTTCGAGGGTCTCTGAATCCATGAGTTACACTAGGTACAAGAAATGACAGAAGTCACAGAAGTCATTTGTTTGCCACTGATTTTTATTTTTTTTTTAATCACATATATTAGCAGGCTAACAAGATGTGAAAAATTAACAGGCATGTGGTTTGGAGCAACTGTGCTGCCCTGAGGTTAAATATAATGTGGAAAAGGGTGGAAGCCCTCAAATGGACTCTTATATTTACATTATGTGTTATCAGAATCCAAACCAGCATAGAAACATCAATACCGTGTTTTGATTTTTTTCTATTTTTTTAAGTGATAATTCACAAATGCAAACCATGAAGAGGAACAAAGTAGGGGAGAATACAAAAGCACTCAAATAATTTGGTTGCATGCCTTATGATTGCACATATTACATTTTATATCTACATAATTCAGATAATTAAGCATCAGATAATCCACACAGACTCTGCTTTGGCCATGTTACAGGGATAATATTGTCACAAGAATGATTGAGAACTGGCATGGTGTGTAATATGTGGCTCTTTAGAGCCTGCCAATACCCCAAAGTGGGGAAAAGACTCAAAAATGCTTATTTAAAATTAATGGCATAGGAAATCTAAAATGACATGCATTTAACTACATAAGAAGGAACAACATTTCTAATAATCTGTGTTTCAAAGGTCTACTAGGCTGAGACAAAACCTGACTTTGAGAAACAAGGTACCACAGAGAATACAGGAAGGAAAGTACTGGGAGTAGAAGGAAACTACTCTTTCCTAACTACAAAACCTGGTTTGTGTGCAAACATTCATCATGGGCAATCTAGGAAGACTCTCACCACCACACTCCAGTTCTCCTAGAAAGCCAAAAAATCACTGATATGATAAAAGATGTTGGACCTGTCACTCTTAGCAGGAAATCCTAAAGAAAATACACCTCTGTAAAACTCAGCATTTAAACATGGCTGGGGTTTGAGCTTTCTTTGACATAAATAACTTAGTTCTTTCTAATTTCCTCCCCTATTCTAAAAATTATTTGGTACTTTTTCTTACAGTATCAATGTTTGGAGTGATCATATGAGAACTCCAGGCTTCATTAGAAAAAAGGTCTTGTAAAGATAAACTCTAAAGGTCCAAACCCCTTTTTTTATTATGTTTTAATTAAAAAAAAACCCTCAGATTTTAGCTGTTCTATCACCTAGCTAAATATTAGAGATGGGAAGGACAGACAAGAGGTTTTATATATTCAGGTTTAGCAACAGTGAGCTGCAGATTTAATTTTTATTGTCAGAACAGATAATGCTGGTTTTAAGTTCAGCACTTAGATCCACATCATGCCATAATGTAGTGACTTTGCAAAATAAATAGTGTCTTTCCAATAAATACTCCTACTGAAAATACATATCTGAATGAGAATTGAAGTTATTATAAAGCAGTTAAATATTTAAATCTGGTGTTCTGGGATTGTTATGGAGTTGGACTTCCATTAATAAAAATTGCTTTGAGTTGCTGAAAAATCTGGATTAGAGAGAGGATGTGGAAGAAAATTCTGGTTGGCAAACATGAGCCACACTTGAAACCGGCTCAGAAAAATGTCCAAAATTTGCCTTGAAAAACAATGACTGTCATAGAACAAGTCTGAAAACTGTTGGTTAGCCTGCCAAATGCAGCTCATTCCAACTCTTTATATATTCTTGCAGCACAAAATCAGCCTTGACTCCTGAAGCCCTGCTCTGAGCCTTCCCAGGTCCCCCTGGAGGGACAGTCAGAACCCCACCTACTGCAGGACACACAGACAAGCTCCAGTTCATTCCCAAACCCAGCTCTACAGAGATGAGGCAACTGAGAGGTGTTTTTAAAGATTTTATCCTATTACCAATCTCGTAGAAGGGTGAGACCCAGGAGATGTAAAAGCCATTTTTTCAGAAGCTAAACTATGTCTTTGTTACAATACCTTATAAATGTTTTTCAGCCTATCAGTTTTTGCCACATAATGTTGCTAATACTTCTAACGCCAATCACCTATTATTTTACCCCACTTGGTCTTGCTACAATGCATCTTCCTCTTCCACAGTCCTAATTCACAAAAAATATCTGCTCTGTTTGCAAGGCCATAGTTTGAAACTTGTTTCCAGTTCAGTTTCTCTCTCTACAACGTCTTCTAAATTCCATGGCTTTTCTAAGTCAGCACACCTTATCTCAGAGTTTGCATACAGATGTCCAAGACTATGTGAGCTTCCAGTCAGGCTTTGAGAATACTCTGCTGAGCTGGCAGAGGTTTTCGAAGGCATGGCCCATGTGCACATCTCCTGTGCAGAAAAGTTTCTTTGTTCAAAGCTCGCTGCCTCTTCTTCCTCTCTCCCATCATCTGCGCACAGCTCTAACTTATGGTGCGTGTGCTCTTTGCACATTTCCTCTGCTTAGAGAAAAAAGAAACCAAAACCTCCCCCCCAAAAAACCCCACACCCAACAAAACCACCACTTTTATGGCCACAAGCCAGGTCTTACACTAATAATGAGATTTATATTAAAACCAGCAGTTGGGTACCTCGGTTCCTGTTTTCCAGTGTCCTGTGATGAACAGAGCAGCCATAAGCTGTGCTACATTTGGGGTACAATATTGTCTTATTTCACAGGACAAAGACTGGAAGTACCATCTGTGCCTTGGTACAGGGGGGTCATTTTGCTAGATATTTACTTCCAGTCCCAGTGTAGCACAGAAATGGGGAAAAGCAGAGGCAAGGATTAAATTCTCAGTATGGAAGGAGAAATTTGAAGCAGGATCAGCCCAGGAGAGTTCTTCAGGAAGCACAATGGAATGATCAAAGTATGGAACTTCCTCAGGACTTGGTTTGTTAACGTTATCACAGGTTGGTGAACATGAGGCATGAAAAACAAGCAGGTCCTTTAGCCATGTGAACAGATTTCATGAAAAATCACCCAGACTGAGCCTCTGCACATGGCAGAGACTTCACAGCTCCATATTGTCGCTTCTCCCTCGTGGACGCTCCAGTTTGCATAAGAAAATATCCATCTCTATAACCCCCTCTTTCATAGTCATTCCAAAAGTTTTATGGCTTTATGTGAGTATGGTGACATCCCTTATTTTAACCTCCTCCACAGCAAGAATCAGACTTTTGGGCACGTAAAACAGCAAGTTTCTAGGCCTTAGAAACTTAAAGGAAAGTGGCTTTGGGGAAAAGCTTCTGGGAATGGGGTGCATGTAGACAGTGGTGGTGGCTGCTGTATCTAAACCTCAGCAGGTTCTCCTGTCTCTTCTCAGGTGCCCTTCCCTGTAAGCCTGCAGGAGTCCTCATCCCCAGGCCCAGCTTTTCAATGGGTGATGAGAAGGATGGGAGAGGAGAGACAATTACAACTCCTAATCTCCTTTGTGGAGGAATTTTAAGAATTTAGGCAAATAGTCATCAGAAATGAGCCAGAGAGCTTATTTCACCTCTACTATTTAGAAAGGGGAAGGAGAAAAGTCCCAAACACTTCTGAGGTCTCAGCAGTTCCTGAAATATCCAGAAAAAAGAAAAAAAAAAAAATAAAAGGACCTGAAAATGCAGATCTCAAAAATAGCTGACATATTTTTCTCTTTGCCTATAGTAAGCACAAACCACAGGAGCAAGTTGAAACCCTGCCTTTTCCTTGCCCAACTATTCAAGTGAGGCAAAAAAAAAATTCTCTCTCCAAGGTGAATAAACTTCAGCCATAAGTAAAGTCCTGCTTAAATATTGACACAGACCAGTATATTCTCCACTACCCAGTGTTTTGTTAGCAATTAAAGTATTAGATAACAAGGCACATGTACACAGCTGGATGGAGAAACCTCAAATTTCTGAACAGCGTCCCAGTTTCTACAGTCAGCGTGGAGTCCAAATGACCTTTATCTTGCCAGTGTTAACAAATTTAGATTAAATACACAGATACCAAATTCCTTGCATGATTTATCGACTATGTAATGCTAATTTTTGCACCCATACCATTTGTACAGGCTCATTTTGCTCGGTACTGTATGAAGTACCACGTCAAGCACGTGGCAGTGTTGAAGACGAATAAGGATGTTGGGTTTTTTTCTTGGACTATTTTCACCTCTAAAATAACCTGTGAACACTCTGATAATTGGAAAATCTCAGAGCACACCTTGCAGGTCAGGTGGACAGAGCAAGGGCACTGCTCTGAGTGGGATGGAGCAAGGACCTGCTTGGATGCTGCCTAGAGGACGAGGCCAAGGTCCTTCTGCATTTTCAGGAGAAAGAAAGAGAGATGACAGATAGAAACAGAAAGTTTCATTCCGTAAATCAGAAAGAAATTAAAAGGTTGACAGTGGAAACACAGATCTGTCCTGCTTTATTTAAAGCAATGCTAAGCTCAAAACAAATGGCTTTGAGATGTAGGTAAAAGTGAAACTCAGAATATTGCTCTACTTTCCAAGGTTTAAAACTCTTGTTAGAAGCCTTGTTATGACATCAAATTCCAAAACAAATGTGTCTATTTCCAGATGTCCACCAGTAGTGCTTCAATTGCATTTGTGTTTGTCTATGTACATAGACAAACCTGATAACCCTGAATATGCCTTCCTATCCAATGTTCTGAAATAATTACATTTTTGTTTGTAGGTCAAGTCTGGCAATCAGGATGTAGCAACATCAGCCTTCCTCCAAAAACAACCAATTCTAAAAGTTTCTGCTTTCACACCCTCCACACATGATCATCCCAACATCACTGTTCGCTGCCCACCACTTGCACCAGTACAGCATTTTGCAGTGGTCTGCTAGGAATTGTATTGGTGAAGTCATAAACATTATAAAACTGAAAGCAAAAATGTGGGTACAACCATTGTCCAGACCTGAGTGTAGAACAGGATTCTCAAAGAGCACTTGCTGTGATTAGGTGATTTCACACCACTCATTGCAAAGGGAACTCTCTGCCAGCTGACCTGATTCCCTTATAAGGCATAAAACACCTTGTAATCCAGAATAATTAATCTGACCCTCTTAACCCTACAGCATTAGAGACTCAATATCACTGAATAAAAACCCACTCCACCTCTGTTCCATGGGGTATTACTCTTAAAGAGCAGCAGAGCAGCACTGTAGTCAAATGGAATATTTATCCATACTCACTTTGATAAGGAGAGAGAGTTGTAAATAACATTTATCCTGGTAAAAATAATGTTTTTAAGCATGGTGCTTTAGTAGCTGTCTCTTGTAGGCTGGAAGCTGCTGCTTCTCTGACTCTCCTTTCTATGGAAACTCAAAATAATTATTTTTAAAATTAACCAAACACAGGTTTGTATAAAAAGAAATCATTGAGGTATACAATTCCCTGAATACAGCTGTGGGGTCAGGAGGTCAGACACATGCTGTGTGCCAATAGCAAAAGGTTAGAGTAGATTTTTAAATCCATTATGCTCAAGAGCATGTTCAAAATCGTGAAGAAAAGGCTTGCTTTTCTTACTTGATATCCTTACAGCACATGAAAATCCTGAACACTAAACATAGGTTTATATTAGAAGACAGCTTCTTTTTTTATGACAGAATTATTTTGTAATCAAATGCCACAACCAGATACCACAAGAATAACCTAATGATGTAAGAACACAGAGTTGGCACAAAATAAAGTACAGCTCACAACCTCGGGCTGTGTAAACTGATGCAACTTCCTTGGTTATCCATTTATACCCTTTTATTCATTTACTTTGGTAATTCAGAAACCCAATTTAAGATTTAATATGATCTCAGGAAAGAATCCATAACCCTCAAACATCTGCAGTGATAGTCAACTGATCAATACAATGATGGCATTCACATGAATTTCAGCAGAGCACAATTGAGGGCTTGTGCTGAGCTCTGGGATATGTGTGATAAAATATTTTGGTTTAAATCACTCTCGTCTGAAAGGTGAACCTAATCTAGCAATTCAGGATTCTGGCTTCTCCAGAAGGATAAAGGAAAACAGATTTACCAGGCTGCAGTTGGGAATCTCAGCTTTCTGCCTTATGACAGTCAGTTATTCTAGAAACTCAAGATTACCTCTCGGGTTTTGTGCTTATTTAGGGTTTGAATGAACAATGTGATTTCTCAATTGAAGGTCAGAGACAATAAAGTGTTTGACAGGTTTCACTTCCTTGAATGCAGAGACTCCATGAACAGATTACAACCTGTTTGGATGTTCTCTTTAGGAAAACCACAGCAGGAATACTTTTCTTGTATTTCTTTATTGCCTTGCTTTCATCAGTTGTTCATAGAACTGCTAAACTCTCTGTGCTGAGGCCATTTTCTCTGATACTGATCCACTTCTGTCTCCCCAGATAAATTTTCCAGCCACTGCTACCAGGTTGTTGTGCCCCATTCCCTTACACCAATACCCACATTTACCCTGTGTGACACAGCCTGGGGACAAACCCTGAGCACAGCTTGCACACAAGCATCACCTAAAATCACAGAAACTTTCACCAGTGGCAGCAAAAAAATCCTGCTGGAGAGCCCCAAGTGCTCCTTTCCACCCTCATACCATCACCTGAGATCTGCCTCTCCTTTGGCATCACACACTGATCTCAGGATTGATGTGACCATTCTATGGATGAAATGCAACATTCAGCAAAAGGCAGGAACAAATACGTTTTCTATGCTTTTTCTTTTCCCCCCAAAGTTATTCTCCTGCTGTGCTTCCAAGGCAAAACTGGCAGCATTATTCCCTTCCTCATTGTCACTGCAGTGGCTGTTGTGATCAGACAGAAGTGTTGCACTCACTTTTTTCTCCTTTCTTTTTGAAGTGTGGGGCAAATCTCTGCAATACAAAAGTGGCAAATAAAAAATTCAACTTCCGCTGATGCAAATTATTTTAAAAGTTGGTTTTATATGTGGTCAGGGATGGGAAGACTGTAATGCTCTTGGTGTGTGAGGTCCAAAGAAGGAAGAAAAGGGCCTGAATTCACTTCAAAACCCAAGCAAATACTCATGGAATATTTTGGTGACTGTTCACCAGGTCTAGTCTGCATCACATTTTTAATCTGTGTCCATTTCTCATTGCCAAACCAGTGAGACACTCCTGCTGTCTACAGTGTTGTCCAGAAAGGACAACATTTTTGTAATGCAGAATTTGGAAGGGGATTAAACAAACAAAACCCCCTCCAGAATTAGTTGCCAATGGTTAGAAGTGATTTCTATTTGTTTTCTCCTCCTTGGGACAGTTTTGGCTTGAGCACTGTCTGCATCAGTGTGGAGGTGGCTCCAGACAGGTAACCCAGATTGATCCTACTGATCTAAAATTAGTTTTGTGTTAAATTCATGAAGCCTATAGCCACTGAAATAATGCTGCTGAGAAAAAAACAAGCAAAAGATGTAAATGGAGTACACTTAATACTCTAGCAAATATTTTACAGTATGATAGGGATGACTGAGAGTTAAGAGGAGATAATAATTCCCCTTCTGCATTAAAACATACTTGCTCCCTCTCCTCATCCTCATGGTTTTGATTACCTTAGGATAAACAGATTGTTCAGTAGGAGATAAACTAAGGACAACACCTTCAAGTTAGAAGTCTGGTTTATATCCTTAACCACTGAGTCTGGCAACTACACTTTGTTATTTATGTCCCCTGATCTCAGTTTGCATGCCAGGTTATAAAAAATTCCAACCAAAACAAACACATATCAAAAAGCTTGTCAATACTGGGATGGTTGCAGTCATGGCTAAATAACTTTGGATGCCTCTTTAAATCCCCAAAAGTCCTCACTGGAGTTCCTTTATTGCTGATGGCAGAGGAGGGTGCTTCATCCACTGGACCCTTTTAGACTTCTGAGGTTGCTGACATGCTCACTGCAAACTGTGCCAACTTTGTATTACTGTATCTTAAAAACTGTATTACTGTAACTTAAAAAAATATGGTTTTAGGCATCCAGATATCCTGCTGGTCATATGTGCAATTTGGAAGTAAACATCCAATGAGAATAATTTCTCTAAAGGCAGCTCCAGTAAGTTTGCATTCATTTAGGGATGTTCTGCATGTACCTCTGAGATCTTCAATGTCAAAACTACATTTTTTATACATTCATTTTCCTCTTTATCTAAAACAAAATGCAAGTTGAAGAGCCAGTCTTTTCTGATACAAACAAGAAGCTGCTGGGCTGTGTATGGAGATTATTTTGACCCCAAGAAGGCAATTACTCCAGGCACTTAATTCCACCCTTATCAATTAACTCTTGTGATGGAAGGAATTTTATCTAGTGGAAACTGGACAGAGATCTGGCCTGAAAACTTCCAGCATTTTGCCAATGAACTCGTAGCAGGGACACTACTGTGCATATCCAAGGCCTCCAACTATTTAAACCTTAACAACTCCTCCAACCAAGTATAAATAAAGCACAACAAAAACTGTCCAGCAAGTTCACAAATCACAGAGCCAGACTCAATACAATTGAAGGATTAACTCCTCATCCATTGAACAAGTCACCCAAAATCTTTCTTTACCACATATTCTTCTTTATGTCTCCCTAGGGAATCTGAGAAGAAATTAAATTTCTCTTCTAGAGCAAGTCATTGCTCAGATATGCCAGTAATGACAAGGATGTTGTGGTAGTACATCAGAACCCATCATAAAGCATTGGGAAAAAAAGAGAACCAGGAGGTTTTTGTGCTCTATCTGCAAAGCTAAGGGACGGATGTACCAGCAGCAGATGATATTGGTCAGAGAAGGCTGAACACGAGTGGGTCCTTTTCATTGCCTGCCAAAACAGCGCAGCCTTGGAATGTTCCTGTAGGAAGGGGAAGAATTAGAAGTGTCGCTCTGAATCCTGCTGCTCCAGCTGCTTCTCAGACTTCTGACTCCAAACTACAATCCAGCTGCTGGTATTTTCATTCCAATTAAGTTCTGAGTGTTTTTTAAACAAAATATTTTCATAGACCGACTATTAAACGATTTCATCATGATCTGATTTCAAACAACAAATGCTTACTGAGCTGCAGAGATGGAGTCTGAGAGATGAACAAACGTGTGTTTGGAGATTATAAAAATGCTAAAAGGATTTAACTTGGCAAGCAGAGGCCTGAGAGCTCAGTTTGACTCAAGGGATACCAAAGTATTGAGGGCTGTGGTAAACAGTAACCCAGACCTCCTCCATAAGCTCCATTAATAAGGGACCTGAGGGACACATTAAAAAATTAACAATTGGAAAATTTAAAACTAATCCAAAATCCAGCTGAGTTCATGCAATGTCCAGGTCTGTCCAGCAGTAGCTGTCTTTAGAAGATCATCTTGCAGAGAACCTGGAAGTGAGGTTTTTTGTTCCAAAGTAAAAATGAGATGCATTTTTTTTAGGAGGTAAAGTGGGAACCAGTAACACCAAGCTGGGAGCTGCTTGCTGCTGAAGCCAGTAGTGCTGATGTGGGTCTGGCGTATGAGTCTTAGGGAGCTTTCACAAGGATGGGGTTCCCTTTTGGGGAAAAAAAGGCAAAGGAGAGAGAAGACACTTTCCCCCATCAGCTGCTTCTTCCCCTGGTGCTGCTGCTGTAGGCAGGGAAGCTCTGGTGGGTGGTTCTGCAACAGGAAGCAGAGAAGGTGTTCAGAGAGAGAAGATAAGTCTTACAAGGAACAATCCTGTCAAGGAGCTGGATTTGGAGCTTCAGGGCCTTTCTCTCAATCCTCCCAGCAGCCCTTCTGGGGACAGCAACTGCTCTGGGCATAGAGCACCAGGAGCAGCAGCTGTTGGGCTCTGTGGTCCAAGACCTGGTCCAGAATTGGATCTCAACCAGCAAACCACCTTTCACAAGGTGAATGTTCACCATCTCACAGGGTTACCACAGCATTGCAGAGAATCCAACACTTTTCTATCAATTATGGCAAAACCATCATGATCTAGATGTCTGCGGCCATTCCATCACCAGGAGAATGTTGCTGGGCATTTTTCAAAGCAGTGTGATTGAATTCAAGCACTGCACCCTCCTCACCTCTCTAGGAACAGCATGAAGTGGGGATTTACAGATGGAGACAACCTCTCCACCTCTTTACCCTGAGAAACCATAAGAAACTCAATCATATGGCTCCTAGTGAAGGTCTACTTTTAATAGCATCAAATGTCCATGGACTTTGCTGAGACAGATGCTTGTTCCTTTTTAAATGGTGAGTCTGGAGTACTGGCTCCATTGCAGAATCAGAAGAGAAGTAGTTCAGATAAAGATAAGTTTGTAAGGAAAAACAAATATGCAAAAAATGGGAACTGGCTTTTGTTGACTATCAAACACAGAACTGGGTGCCAGAAACACCAAAAGATTTATAAAGTGACCTAACATATAGATCAAGTAAGAGGACAAAATCTTTTTTTTTTTTCAAAAAAGTTTGCTTATTGTTGCGGAAGTTGATTCCATTTTTTTCTCCATTATCAGAAAACTGTCAGGTAAAGAAGGTCTTGGGACATTACAGTTTCCCAAGTGTGTACAGGAATACATTATTTTCTTTTTTGTAAGGATGTCCAATGTGTGGACTGCATAGGAGCACCAGCACCAATACTTGACGGTCTTTACATATGTTTGTAGTGGTAACAGATAAAACAAAAATACTGACATTTGTTAATGCATGCAAGCTCAAGGAATACCAAGCATTTCTCCTCAAAAGACATACAATGGGTGGAAGAAAAAAAATTTGGTTTTTTTTGTTTCTTTACTTGTATATCACAGCTGCGTTGAAGAAAAAGGATTGCTACAAAGAGCAAATAAATAAATGAAAAAGTGAAATTAAGCTGCTTCTGGTTAATGGTAGTTTCCTGGAAGTCAGCTGGTGGACTAAGGCTGTACATAGCAACACAGTGGAAATCAAGAACTCCAGAGCTGTTTAACAAAGGGTTTACAAATCCAGCAGGCAACTCTGTTATGTTTGCATCGTATCTTTGCTGTTAATTAATGAAGTGGGAATGTTCCCCCCAAAGAGGAACACGCTGTTCATGTCTGCTGTGCCTCTCGGAGCAAAAGCAGACACTGAGACTGCAGAAACCACACAGACTTAGTGACTTGCCTCTTTGTCATCTGATGCTCCTTTCACCCCCACTTCTACTCCAGGACTGAAAGTAAACCCCCTACAATCATCTCTTCCCCTTGGCTCTTCATTTTTTTAAAAAATCTTTTTAGAATCTTGGAGGGTATATTCTGAGAGGCTGAAAACACCATGGAAAAACCTGGAAAAACAACCATCTCTCCTTTGTTTTCACTCCAGGCCTCTTGAAGCCCCAGCACTAATGACATCTGAAAAGGATTTTGTGAGCAGAACCTGGAACCTTCAGCCCAGCTGATTGATTGTGTTTAATTGCCTTTTGGTTCCATCAGCCCAGAGCCACAAATCTGCTCTGTGTCGAACAGAGGGAGTCGATTAACGGGGCACTGGCTGTCCAGTCAGGTTACAAAAGAAATCTCAACGAAATAAGGAGTGTTTGAGGATGTGTGTTTTTTAAACTATTGATGTGGTGGGTGCCACAATGAGGGCAGGAGGTGCTGGAGGCTCCAGCAACACAGACAACAAATGTGGCACCAGGAAAAGTCAGGGGCTGCTGCCTTTTCCCTCCTCATCTGCCTGCAGGGAGTGAAACAAAGCCGAAGGAAAACCACAGCAGATTTTTCCTCCTTGTTTTATTGCAACACCAAGGGTGAAGGGAGCTCAGCACACACGCTGGGGGACTGAAGAGCAACTGACACAGGCAGAGAAACAGAGGTTACAGAATTCCCATCTGCATCCAAGTGATATCCTTCACGTTCAGGGCCATGCAAGAGAGGCCAGGCATGAAATTCTGGGGTGATTTTAGGCTTGCTGGAATCATCCTGAGTGTAAACTGTTGTTTCCCAAATATTATGCCAGATGAGGATCCAGAGTAGTTGTAAATAATGAAGCAAAAAGTCAAATGAGGAGTAAGCAAAGCACTGCCAGACACTAAGGAAAAAAACCCAAAATACCCCACTACTTTGAACTCACAATAATATTTTTCCTTTTTTACTATTTAACCATTTTAATCTGGTTAGTAACATTTTTATTGTCTCTTTCAGAACCCTGTCATGACTATGTCATTTTATAATCTATTATGTGATTACTGAACCTCTATATAGCATTAGTCTCCTGATTTAAAAACCTGCAAACAGGTTTTTTAATTTCTTTACAAACTTTCTTGTACAGATCTAGTGTGCATACATAATTAGAAATAAATATATTATTTTTAGTGAAAATACGACAAAAGGGCTACTTAACTCTAAAGAACAAATCAACAGATTGACCAGTTGATAAATAAATATTACAACTCCAGTGACATGACTGAAGTCTTGGATTACATCAGCTGAAGAAGCCCCACCATTTGTTATAACAGCTGTCAGGGAACAAGACTTGGAAATTTTAAAGGAGAGTGAAAATACTAATTTTAGAAAATATATTGGCAATTTTTTATTACTTACAATTCCCAGCAGAAACCCAAATGTTTGGAGTTTTTTTCTCAATTCTCTGACCTGAAAAATGCAAATGCTTTTTAAAGAGAGACTTACTGAAAATAACTGAAATATACTCAAGAAAAATGGTAAGAACGGGGGATATTCTTGAAAGACAAAGCTTCAGCTTTGTCACTGCAGGCCAGGATTTCCCAGGAGCTTTCATGGTGGTGGCAAACCATTCTCAAGTGCTTTTGGCATTCGGGATTTGGCCCTTGAAACTCTGGGACTGTGTAAGAAGAAGCAACGCCAATTTCTCCAGCAGTGTCACACCCACTCTGTCCAGCCCTGGGTGTAGCTGCTCTTCTGGACACCCAAAGCATCATTCCCATGGAAGATCCCTCACTCACTGGATTTGGCACAGCAGTATTCAGCAGGTAATTTGTGTATCTCTGTGCCAACAAACTTTTGGAACAGAAGGTCCTGCACACTGCTGAAAAACCCTAAAACAAATTATAGCTGTGCCAGGAAAACACATCTACACAAAGTATTGCACCTTGGCTACCTCCTCTCAGATGTCTTTAAAACAGTCCTTGGGAGTATTGATTTTTTTCCCCTCATAAATTGTAATTCCCACTGGTTCCAGTATAAGGGGCCATAGATTTCCCCAGCCAGCAGTATCACCAGGGCTCCTGTTTGCTGGCCTGTTTCTCCACCCTCTCAGACAATTCAAAGCTGTGATGGCTCAGCAGAAGAAATGAGCTGAGAATTAATTATTAGTCCTCCGTGAAAGTGAGGACTTTGGAAAAGCTTTCCCACTCAGTAAGTCACTATTTCAAGGAAAGCAACCTGGTCCCAGCACCCAGTGCTGGGCAAGGGAAATGGGACCAGGTCCCCCACAAACCATCCCAAAATATCCTGGCCCCTGGCCTCACTCATAGCTTCTGGTTCCAAGGGACAAATGCTGGAGCATCAGGAAAAAACTTGTCAAAATATTGTTTGACAGTCTGAGCAATAGGGACATCTTTGATCCTCAAAGTGTATTTGCCAAGGAAACCTCATCTTCAGCCTGAACTGGAAATAAAACATTTGAAAAGCAAAATTATTTGTGGTACCTGGATGTTACTTAGAGTTAGTCTGTTCTGGTTTGACAAAATCTAAATACTCCATTTCTTTGACTTTGTATACCATTGTCTACTATTAAATAGCTGCAACATAAAATAACTTCATTTCCTTCTGACTCTGATAGGGTCATGTCACTCTGATAAAATCAAAATACTCCATCTTCTACAGGGTACTCATGTTCTAGAAAGCTTCTGACAAAAACTCTGCTTTCCACTGCATAGGAATCCAATCTGAAAACCTTTGGCCAGCTGTGATAATCACAAACAAGCCAGGACCTGACATTTAACATCCTTAATAGAGGGGGATCTCTCTTGTTAAATGCACGGCTAAATTGAATTTACTGAACAATACATTCCCACTGACAGCCTCTACATGTGCCAGCACAGCTTTCCAGGACTCTGCTGCAGATCTGGGTTACCTTTGGCCAACAGCACAGATTTGCAAAATCACAGAGAAGTTTCAGCTGGAAAGGACCCTGGAGATTGTCTTGGCCAACCTTGTGTTGAAAGCAGGGCCTTAGATGAGGTTATCCATGGCCCTGGCAAGCCAAGTTCTTGAATATCTAGGGCCAGGAAGATTCCACTGCTTCTCCAGGCAGTTCATCCCAGTGTCCAAGTGGTCCCAAAGTGAAGAAACTGCTTCTAAAATTCGGATAGAAACACACTGAAGCAACTGGTACCTCTTCCCCTTGTTCTCTCAGCACTGTCACCCTCTCTCTCCTCTAGGAGCCTTACAGAAAAGCTGGTTAACATGTAAATCTGATAAAAGGGGATAAAAAGAAGACTTTCTCCACAGAATCTGTTGCATTTAAGCTGCTTGTAACATTAAGGACTTTTGGCAACAAAAAGCTCCGAAGCACATTTTCACAGGCACAGGAGTGACAGTCTTCCCAACAACAAACTGTTGGAGGCACCTCATGCTTCATCCCAACAACCTTATTACATTTACTGTGGAAAAATCAATGAAGTTTTTCTAATTATTAGATCAAATTATGCAACTACAGAACTTCCTGATTACGGAACGGACAGATGACCTTTCAAAACAGGTGTTGGTTGGCTTTTTTTCCCCTTTTCTATGGCTGGAGGTGTTTTTTATGAATAGCAACTATTTACTTTTTTTTTCTCAAGTATGTTTGGCAGCTTAAAAAAATGTAAATATAACTAAAACTATTAATGTTCCTAAGAGTTCTCTTCTGACAATTCTTTGCTTTTCCTGAACAGACACACACTTTAAACTTCCTGGACTACAGAAAAATCTCTAGAACTGATCACTGGTATTAACCTTCTCTTGGTTTAATTTATCACTTTGAGATCACTGAGCCTTTCACTAAAATAATGCTCTCCAAACCTCAGGGTTCTGGGGAGTTTTTTTCTCCTAGAAAAATTTTCTCCTATGAAAATTGCTACCTTGTGCACACAGCTTTCTTTGCTCATCTTGCTTCCAGAAATAAACCAGTCAATTTATTTGTCTTTATACAATTTTGAAACTCATAACACAGCTGAACTCTTACTTTTGTAAAGGCAAAATGAACCAGATATTCATGGTATAACATCAACAGAAAAAAGAACAAGCTATATTCTTATCTGATGCATACAGCCTGAGCTACTTGGTATATTATAGCAAAAACCTGCAGTCTTGTCTGATATATGTCATCCCTGCTACTTGCTAAATTAGTAAAAAAGTGGAAATCCTCCAAAACAGGCAATATGAACTTGTTCATAGATTTGAGCTGTATCAAAGCTCATTTCTACATTATTTTCCCATATATTACACGGAGTTGATTCAAATCCATACCTAAAGGAAGGAAAGAAACAAGGAAGTGCTGAAGGGAACAGATTACACACAGGACACACCCCTCAATATCCACATCAATATAAATCACTTTCTGACAAAATGCACTCTCCATTACTGCTCCTATTAATCGCAATTTTATTTTCAGATGAGACAGCAATTCCAAATCCTCGACCCTTCTACTCATGAATGATCCAAAGGTAGGATTTCCCCTTTAAACAAATCTCAGTGCCAGATTTTATTTTCTGCTGCCTACTTTCCTCTTGCAACTCCACACACAGAGGCTATTCTGCTTCTCCCCCCAAAACTGAGGCTTCTGCGCCCTGCTCCAGAGCCAAGGTTTCCACAGAAGGAAATCAGTCAGCAGGCAGTGGGGAAGAAAGTCTTCAGATGGCAGGAAAAGAATAAAAGCCTAATCAAAGGATTACAGTATAAAATTAGGAAAATGGCATAAGAGACTTCAGATAACATTTGTGGAACTGTAGAATCCATCCAAGGTGTAAATCTAAATCACTGAGAGCTAAAAGATGAACACAGAAAAACCATATCACCTGTTTGGAACAAAATCAGGGCAACAAATAAGCTTACATTGATAAACAGCACCTTCCCACCTCATTTCTGCATGTTTTTGCCCTGTTATTTTAAAAAGGTATTAAAGTAGCAGAGATGCACTAAAATCTATCTCAATACAAGCAAAGCAAGACTCACGATCTTCTGAGAGCCCTAAAAAAACTCTTAAAACCAGACATGTGTCATTACAAACGTTGTGGTTTCTGTCACAGTAGCCACTGTTGCTGCTAATGGTAATGGAGGTTGTGGGGAAATGGAATTACAGTTTCCAGTGAAGTCAATGGGAATTTTCCAATCAGATAATTCTTAATTGAAAACCACCAGTTTTTAATGGGAGCTTTTTTAGAAAGTTTCTTAGGGCTGGCACGGGATTTTCAGTCAGAGTAGAAGGAGGCAAAAAGGAACCAAAGAGCACTTTGGTGTCTGGAGCACTTCCACAGCACGTGGTGATCACAGCCAACATCCCTCTCCAGGCTAACCTGCAGCAATGTGACCACAAAGTTCCTATTTCTGCCTCAAGCACAGGCTGTTTTGGGGTGTCTTCCTTCTGTTTCCAACTTAAAAAAAAAAAAAAAAAAAGAAAACTTTTAAACTCTTGCCATGATGCCTCTTTCCATCTGTTACAATTTTTTTTTTAAATCTCCCATGCAAATAGTTGTCCAGCCTCTCCAGAATGAATCAGAAACCTCACTAATTAAAGGATACAGCCTAAATAAAAGGAGAACATACTTCGAGTCTACATTACGAACACTTCAAGCCATTTTCCACCAAAGACTGTAACTGTACATATGTTTACTCGAATAACCCATGCTATTCATGAATAGACATTTTACAAGACAGAGGCAAAAGCATTATTCCTGAAAGGACTGCTTTGTAATATAGGATCTATGATAAGGTCTAAAGGAAGCTTTTCTGGATGTGTTCCATCACTTGATGTTCAGGAAACCATTTTGTATGACACAAAGGATTAGGAAAAATAAGCTGCATGACATTTATTTTGTAATTTTAACATTAATATCTGTAGAAACATTTTATTGTCAGTACAAAAGTTAACAGATTTTAATAATTACTTTACCCAATTAAAAATTATTAAAAAAAAAACCAAAAACAAAAACAAAAAAAACCAAAATGCACCACCACATAAAACAGTGAAATTTGCATTCATATTCCATGGCCATATCAATGTGAATGTTCTGAAAGTAAAAATACAAGATCCTGTAAAAAAAAAAAAAAAAAAAAAAAAAAAAGATACAAACAACAGTGATATTCTAGCAGAGGCCAGTGCTACACCTACTGTTATGGAATGGTTCAGAAGGAAATACTGGAGTCAGCATGAATTAATCCCCTAAAAAGAGGCTGATATTCCTATGGCAAGTTGTCATTATAAACAACTTCTCCCTTTTTAACTTAAGTTACAATAGAGGGATAAAGGCAAAAGATCCAGGCCAAAAGGTCTGGAACCTATTATCCAACTGAGGCAAGAGAATTATAGATAATTTGATGCATGTGCAACTCAGGGTAGAAGCTCAGCTCCTTTTAGAGCAGTCTGTTCTGCTGTGGTTATAGACCAACTCGTGTCTTTCCTTACTTTAAGAACCTTCTTCAAAATGCTCTTTTTTTTTTTTTTTTTTTTTTTTTTTTTTTTTTTTTTTTGAGTGGAGTGACTCTGCTTTTTGGACCTTATAAGAAAAAGACTTTCTTGTTAAAGGGTTTGGTTTTGATAAGAATAATCATCTGACACTGCAGTTTTTAAACACAAATAAATCAAAAGTTTAATTCCCCCAAATTAGTTATATACTGTAAATATTTCTTTTCTTAAAGATCTGAAAACTAGTAAAGTCTGAGCAATATATCTACTAGTCCTCTGTGCTGCCTGCATAGAAATGCCATTTAAATTACAAAAACACAACAACCCTATAAACGATTAACTGTTTTGTACATTACCAATTAGTTAATAAATTAATGATATACCATTTTCCCTGAAAGCAAAGTATTTTTTCCACCTTTGGATGGTGAAAATTAAGAAATTCTGTGTAAGAACAGCATTTAGCAAATAGCTGTTAAAAAAGAGACTAATTTGCTAGGTGGATTGGGACATCCATTTTTTAAATCAATACAAAAAATAATTCATTGTAAATATATATAATATATATTTATACATATTTTGAATATATTTACATACATCCAGCACCTATATACTGCATTTGTGCTCTGTAAGTGTGTGCCAACATATATTTTCTCCAAATATTACAAAATAAACAAGAAAGGCAGACCCAGAGTTTGCCTCAAGTCCAACTGGTCCATTGTACAAACAAAGTCTGTTGCAGTTCACAGGAAGCCAGAAAATTGATAGCAATGGGTATCTAGACACAGCTCATAAACATTCTCCTTTCTTGGGAACATCTGAAAGCCGCAAGTGATGAGAATCTTTTATGTAGGTTCTGACTGCTTTCCTCCAAATCGGTTTTGGTTTATTTTTTCCTTTTCCTTCTTTTTTCTTTCTCCCATATTTCCTATGTACAAGCAGAAGGTCCTGGGGAAAAGCTTTTGCTTTGCATATGTAGCTTGATGTTCTTGCAAGCTCTTGATTCCTCTTTTCATGTTTTCACACTGCCATTCATGTGCTGGTACTTGGGGAGACAAGGTTCGTAAGGCATTGGGTCGGGGGAGAACACGGAGTCGTCCCCCGAGGAACACGAGCTCCTCGTGTCGGGGTAGCTGGGTGAATACTGTTCCAGAGGTCCACTGAGGTCCAGGTACTCCTGTGGCAAGAGGAATAAAACACATTTTCAGTCAGTGAAGGGAACAACACGTCACCACCACTCTGATTTTGGGAAAGAGCAGCTTGAAAATGACGCTCGATTCTGCGAATTGACTGCGTTCAAAACTGCCTTGTTGCTTAAATACCTCATAAAACAAGGAGCTCGACTAGGGAAAGAGAAACCAAGCCAATAACACGGTATTTTCTGAAGTCCAACATCACCAGCATTAGCTGTGTCAGTGGGAATAAACATGGCAACCACATCAAAAGAGGGCTTTTCACTCGCAATGATAAAAATGAAATTTCATCCTAAATAGAACCATTTTTCTTTAGCACATGGTAGTGATTTGGAGAGGGAAAGACACTTCCAACTTTGTATTCCTTTGGTCACTTTGAATCTCTGTTTTATATTCTGTGATATTAAATTTGTGTTTCAACATGCAGTGGCATACGTGCAAAAAAGATCTGAAAGAAAAACAAAATCAAATTCACACGATTTGGTTTTTTTACACTACATATTTGTGTGTTGTGTGTCCCAGAGTAGCCATGACCAAAGTAGTCATTAAAAAAGGAAATATCATCTGCTGAATCCAAGTTTTGGGTTAAAGCTCTTTTGCTAGAAACAACAGTTTTGGCAAGAGAATAAAGTTATTTTTCCCCTTGAAATGTTCCTTCTCTTTCAACTTCTAAAGGCAGCTGCATTCATTTAAACGCAATCTCTTCATTTGCTAAACCACAAGTTATGATCGTACTGACGAGACGAGTCTTCCACCTCAGTCAGTATTTTATGCTGCTGTGCTTAGATTTGAGGTAATTTAGTCCTTTGGCTAAAATCCCTTTTTTAAGTCAGAGATTCAGTCATTACCATCTTAAAAAAAAATGGTCACCATTTTAAAACGAGGGTGTGGTATGCAAGTTTTAAAATGCTGGAAAATTCAACAGGGAGCAAAAGGAGGGAGTTTGGATTTATTGATTACTATGTGGCTGCCCAGGCTCTTGAAAAATCCATGAGGGCAATCTTGATGCATATTTATGGGTTAGCAAATCAGCCCTATGTGAGCAGAAATAACCAGACATTTTCTAAATAGACAGAAGAAGAAATAATCAGACATATTCTAAATAGACGGAAAAAGAAAGGAGCCCAGACTGAAGAAACAGGGCTTTTTCCCAGGAGCTATCAGACATGGCTCATCATATCAGAAGACTTGATGTAACTCAGATATGAATTCAGTACTGAAGATAAGATCCTTATCCAGTGTCAACAGCCAGAGTCACTCCAAGGGGCATAAGAACCAACACCAGGTTGGTTTCTGGCATTGACAAAGCAACACAGCCACGTCCTGGTGACTTCTGCTCACGAGGGTCACAGAAACATTGGGATGAGAGATTTTTGGGGGAAAAAACTCAGGAAGAAAACACGTTAAAAAACCAACAAGTGATGAGTCAACATAGAAAAGAGTGAGATATTACTATTTAGGCAGAAATCATTACTTGCACAAAAGCAGATGGAATTATTGGCTGCCCCGGCAAACTGAGTTGTTGGGTAAACCAGACTGAGCCTGGGCCAACAGTGTGATTCTGGGGGGAAAGGCAGAGTGGGGAGAGGTTAAGCAGAAGTGAGCCTGGAGGACCTGCACTTGAGGAAAAGATTGCACAGAACCAGAGCTCTCCAAAACTTTGGAGGAAAATGGGACATGTTGGAGTTCTCAGGAGACACCAAGATGACGACAAGTGTTCAGGAACATGAAACGTGCTGCGAAGACAAGTGGAGTGATTTGCTTTCTATGTCCAGGGTAAATAGGACAAAAGCAATATCTGATGTTGAAAGATTAGAGATTAGGAAAACAAAGCAACAGGCTGTCAAGAGGCGATGCCGAAATACAGCAGTGGAGATCTGTGAGGACAAGTTACATAAACATCTGTCAGGAATGACAAACGTATAGTGGGCCCTGCCATAGGCCCATCAGATGGACTGGATGCATTCCTAAGCTTTTTCCAGACGTTTTTGCTGTAATTCCAGTCTAAAGTAATTTACATAACCCTAAAGGCCTTTTCAGGTTAACTTTGAGATCATTCCAGGTCTATGAGCAGTACAGAGTTGGGAGGGCTTGACGGTTAAACACACGCAAAAAAGAAAGCAATATCCTTTCCCAGGCTTGGAATTGCAGCCCAGAACCTCCCTCCTGAATTTGCAAACACACATCCAGTCCAAGCCACCCAGCACTCCGCAGTGGCAGCCAGCCCACCTCCAACTGGTCTTGTGAAATCATATATGAATTAGGCAGGAAGAGATGCAGGGAGGACTGGACAAGGTGAAAATGGTAACAGAGCACAGAGCTACATCCATGACTCCACAGGGATATTCCTGCCATATCTCTCAACCAGCCTTGAAGGTGCCACTTTCTAGAGTAAGCCTTAAAAACAGAACCCAGATCAATTTACAGCTGCTACTGAAGCCAAAGATCTTTTTCACCCAGATCTACCGGGCAAACTATGATCACAAAAAATTCCATCTCTTTACTCAGGTTCTCCTGTCATCTCCATTGTGAAAAGGCTTTCCCAAAGCTGCTCCATGATCCATTTTCTGTTTCTCTAACAATCCTAAAAAATTATAACATATTGTTGAGGAGCCACATAGAGTGATCCAAATCTCGGGGTTTTTTGTGTTTTTTTTTTTTTTTTTACAAAGAAGCAATAACAAATAGGAAAGTCTTGCTTTGAAATGGTCAAATCAAGTTGTTGTAACTTTCCTGTGTAACTACTTTGTTCTTTTTTTGCTCCCGTTAAACATTTCATTTCTCAGAAGTAATAGGAGTTTGTAGAATATTCCTGGGACATCAAGTATCTTCTCTTAAAAGAAATTTCCACCAAAAGAATCAACATTTCCATCACTTGTGCTTTTCCTCAAAGGTGCACGTGGTTCAGTGATAAGAGGATGGATTCCTGTGTGAATACCCTAATCAGTGTGTTCCTTGCTAAAACTAATAATATCTCAGACCTCTGAAAGAGCACTCTTCAAATAAAACCTTCCCGCATTCACATACCCCAACCTGAAGCAAGGCAGGACCTTTGGATAATTGGATGGCTGTTTGCACATCCCCCGTGGGTCCCCATTCCCTCCACAGAGAGCTATTTCAGTGAACCTAATTCACTCTCAGACACAGCATCAGAAATCTGCCATTGACGATTTCTCCTCTTCTGACCTACATAGCATGGCTGGGAATCAAACTGAGCCAGCAAATGAGAATCACCACGAGCTCCACATCTCTCCCTCACATGTAATTCCTGCTGAAACACAAACACTACCCCTCAACCTGCCACACGCAGCCCCTCGACTCTAAAAACATCCAAGGATGTGGAGAGAAATAAACAAAAACTCCTCAAAGACGTGTTTCTTTTTAGTTACATAATTCCAGGCATAATGGCAAGAGACCGAGGATTTCACAGGATACATAGTTTAGCTGCGTGAAACCTCAGAGGACAATGACAAACAGAACAAGAAGTGAACTTGAGCAGGATTTCATAATTGAATAAATTCCATCTGTCCCCTGGACCATTCTGCAGCAGCTTATGGGGAGGGGGGGGACAATTTACCTACCTCGTTAGTTGTGAGAGTGAGAATCCGATCCAAGTCCTCCACCAACTGTTTGAAGGTGGGTCTGTGAGAAGGCACAGCATGCCAGCAATCTCTCATCATCATATATCTGGAAGAAACACACATTTTCTGAGCTTAATTAAAATCACGCATCCTCCTCACAAACCTTTTCAGGCACTCAGTGCAGTTTGCTCTCTGCTTTCCCTTTTTTCACAGGGAAAGCAGAGAGCAAACACAGCTCTGCTCATGGACCACTGAATCCCCAAACCTGGGCAACACTCCCTGCCCTCAGAAAGGATTTCTGCTCCTGTCTCTCCCTTGCTCAGTGTCTAAATTACCTTTTTGGGGCCCAGCAACTTCTAAGGTATTAAATGACAATATTTTTCACATGTCAGGGATTGCAGTCTTTGTGAAGAAATTAAAATGAAAAAATAAATAAATATATATATATATAGTGGAGGTCTATATTGAAACACCTGAAATCACACTCCCCAAATCACCAGGGGATAATGCTGTATCAACACAGAAGTTCTCAGATGTATTTTGTTGTGTACAAAAGCAGCCTGATGTACCTCACATTTGATTAGTGGTGTGTGCAACATCTATGCATTTCTACATTAGCAACATTAAAATCAAACAAATATGGGTGTTAAAACACTGACTGAGACTGGCTTGTAGATGATTTCTTCTTTCTGCAATAGGATCCCAGCAGGGTGTGCAAAGAAGCATCCTCTGCCAAACATTTCCTGTAATCCTTCCCATACCTTTTCCTTACACATCTATACCCTCACAAACATCCATAATTTTAGAGTTGAGCACTTCTGAAAGTGTTTTGATCCTTCTGGAGGAGCATTAAACACGTGGATTCAGTAGAGCTGTGCCCTTCAGCCCTGGCACAGCACATCAGGCTCCTTACAGTTCATTGGTGCAGTTGGCAGGTTTATCCATCCGGTGCCCTTCTTTAAGCAGCTTAAAAAGTTCTTCCACTGGGATTCCTGGGTAGGGTGACCCTCCTAAGGTGAAGATCTCCCACATTAACACACCAAACGACCAGCTGCAAATCAAAGGGAAAACTGCATTAGTAGATCTGCCTGGCTGCTGGAAACAGAGAATCCCATCCCAGCCAGAGCTGTTTAAACCAGCCTCTGCCCAGGTCTGCCTGCCCAGAACAGGACAGGCATCTGGGAAGTGCATTTAGGATGGGGACTGACCCCAGCATATTCCCCAAGATCCTCTTTTCCTCTGTCTGGTGTGCTCTGAGCACCCGGGGGCTGCTGCCCAGCACTGCATCTTCACAGCTTAATGACTTACAGAGCACTCACAGCTCAGCTGGGGGGCAATTATGTGGCAGGATATTTTGGAAAAAGCAGACTGCTCAAAACAAAAATATTTTGCGTCACCCTGCCTTTCTTTCTTTCTTTTTTTCCCCCTCTTTTGTTGCTAATTTCTGCTAGGAAATGAAGGGGGATAATTTTTAAGCCAGTTTTCCTGCCTCATCCTGCCTGGCTGGCAAGCTGGGGCTCTTTGGCAGGCAGCTCTGCCAGGTGAGCACCAGCACAGCGCCTGCACTTGCCTCCCCAGCTCCTCTGCAGCTCCCCCAGCTCTGCAGCACAGTATTTTAGTAAACTGTTTGCACAAACTTACAATAATATTATCTTTAGCCATCTTCAAAGCCACCATGGGGCCAAGAGTCTCCAAGTCCCAGCACTGAAATCCTCATGCTCTCTGGCTGCTGAGGAGCTCAGGCTGATTCTCAGTCCAAGTGAAGTGGTTTACTTCACATTCACTTAAATATTTTGCCAAGATGTTATTTTAAAGCACAAGTTTGATCCACCCTTAACCTGTGTATATAGTTTCCTTTGTAAATGATGTAGAGATTGCAGGAAACGCCTCAGTAAATGATTTTCTTAAGGAGAGAGCAGCTTGGAAACTGCACCCAGGTTAAAGAAAGAGGAGATACTTCTTGTTTTCTCCAAGCTGCCCTTTTCCTTTTTAACCCTGAACTGACTTGCATAACCTTTTGCACCTCTGCTGGGAAGCATCCAGCCCTTTACAGTCAACAGCTTTTCTTGGAGAAATAAAAACCAGGATCTTCATCTGTATTGCATAAGAAATACACATCTACTTCAAGCACAATGCACACAGAACTGTAATAGGAAGCAGAATAAACCCTGAGCAGTTGCATCAGCCAGTGGCTCTGTGCACACATTAAAAGATTTTTGAAGTGTCAGAGTCCAATGATTTCCTATTACATGTGAAGTACTGCTGGGAAGCACTTCTGAAAACCAGAGAAAACTTTTCCAGCATATCCAGCCTATGTTTTATTACACCAAATCTTAGCACAGATTTTTATAAGAAGTTTACAGGAACTTTCTTGGGGTTTTTGGGGTTTTTTGGGGTTTTTTTCATTCTTTTCTCTCTCTCCTTTTTTTTTTTTAAACCTGAAGGAAGTCCAGAATATGTCAAAAGGCAAGCAAATTAGATAGACTCTTTGTAGCTGCACATCCGTAAATAAGTTCAAGGGGGGAAACTTCCGCAGTGACAGAAGGAGGTTAGCATTTTCCACCTTTCATGTGCTTTGAAGCTGGGCAGATTAGTAACAGAGCACTGGTTAGCAGTCTACCATAAAATCCTCACTTTCTAAGGGCAAGTCCTGTTCCATCTATTAATATGTGAAGCAGAATGAAAACTCTTAAAGGTAAAGGACAACAGCAAAACTCATATGAAATACCCCAAACTTTAACAAACACAAAGCAAAACAACCCCTCCCTCCTTCCCACCCCCAAAACCCCATTGAAATCAGGCCACTTACACATCACTTTGATGTGTGTAAACTCTGTCAAACAGAGCTTCTGGAGCCATCCACTTTACTGGAAGCCGTCCCTGTGTGTTAGAAGGGGAAGAGAAATTAAAATGGCAGCAATTTACAGGATGGTTTCTCCAAGAGTTGTCTGCTAATGCAAACCAGCACGTAATTCACCCTTAATGTTTTCAGTGAGAAAACAGTAACATGGGCTAAAGTACAGAGACTGTTATAAAAATGGATATAAGCACTGAAGATAAAATTAAAAACATTGAGAGCTTCCAAAAACTCCCCATACTGCTTGCTAGGAGAATGATAGCATAAGCAGATCAAAATCAAAATCATATCATTCTGCTATGGCTCTTTAAAGACAAACCCCCCCCCCCCCCCCAATTAATAAACTTCTGAAAAACAGGCCTGCCTGCAAAAATAAATTGATTACTAAATCAAAGAAATTTGTGTTCTTGTTCTTTTTGCAGTGACCCAAAGCTCAGAGTTGCCTGTTGCTTTGCACACACAGAGCCCAAGAACTGCACTGAGTCTGGAATGGAGGTTCAATCTCCTCCAACACTGCTGTACATGGTGGTTCTGGCTTTTGGAAGTAGGCAGATGTTACCATTAAAGTGCCACTAATCACTTAGTGATTTTCATAAATAAGCCACTTCAGATGACTGTTGATTAGAAATCACATTTATACAAATAAAATCTGTAGAACTCAATGAGCTCTGCAGAGTTCCCATCAAAACCCAAGTGCAGCTCAGCAGGACCTTAAGACATCCCCCTGAGGAGGTGTAAGGATTTAAACCAGGCACCAGTGCTACATCCCAAATGTTTTATCTTCTTGATTTGGTACAGGCTAAGCAGCAAAACAGTGACAGTGTGGGGAGTACAAATAAGTTTTCTCTATCTTTAGCTCCACTTTGAGTTCCCTGTCCCTGACAAGCTCAGTACAGGCACAGGCAGAAGGCTGAATGTGACATCACCACAAGCAAACAGGATTTTTATTGTGGTTGTTGCTGGCATTGTTTGTACAGTGTATTTCAAGATCCTAGATTGGGTGCTAAACCAGCTGGGATCAACAGAAATATTTCCACTTATTACAACTGACTGCAGTCAGGGACACAATAAAAATAAAAATCTTGTATTTTAGCATTCCTAACCCTCCAATATGCAGCCTCTTTGCTTAACTTTTTAACTATCACTGTAAGAGGAGACAGAAATGCTCATGTCCTTGATCCCTGCTTTTTTGTCTGGAATGAAAAGTGAAGCTGCTGTACAAGAAGCCTATTAAGTTTACAACCATAATTCTGAAATGAATCACTGAAAGAAACACTTGTTTCCACAGATTAGAAAACCATCCACTTACATTAGTAGTCTTTTTATAATAATCTATATTGTTGATGTCTCTGGCTAAACCAAAGTCTGCTATTTTCATGACATTGTTTTCGGTTACCAAAACATTTCTTGCGGCCAAGTCTCGATGGATGCACTGGAAACAAAAACAAGAAGAAAAAAACAGCCCATTGAAATAAACTGCTGCAAAACTGGAAGTGCTTCAACACCATAACTAAATCTCCTTTCCAGATTTTAACCTAAATGACCAGGTGGGAAAGCAACAAATTCACTACAAGCCTGTGAAATATGATTTTCCTAATTATCACAATCCATCCCCTCAGCTGATGTTTCTAAGCTGAACAATGACCCTAAGAAGTGTCTTAGAAAGTCCTGGTCCCCTTAAATCTTATATTTTTGCAAAGGCTGAAAGCTGGGTGGTGACCCAAGTTGTGCAAAGCATTTTGTGATCCACTCTCCTTTACATGTGCCCAGGTATTGCAGTTTCATCAGAAATACTGTTAATGAACATTTTTATTGTGTTGCTGCTCTTAAATGATATTGTCTCATCAGAGATAAGACCTGACAGCCAGTCTGAAACAGTGCAATCGTTTTTAATATTAAAGATTTTACTGTAACTGTCAGCAGGATGTCTAGGGTATGTATAATTACTTCAACCACAAGATTATAAAAATGCAATTATGAAAAGGAAAAGAAAAGAAAAAACCAAACAATCAGGGTTTGAATTTTTGTTTTCAAGACAGCTTTGATACTGAAACTAAATCTATTACATTCTGAGAGATGTTTCCTTCATGTCAACATTATCCTGACACTGAGGGGACTCTGACTGCTCTGGATATTATTCCTGTGTTCAAGGGGCTTTATTAGGGTTGATGCAAGGGTGCAATAGGGGCATGGTAAAAAACATTGCATTTTGAATCCCAGCAGGATATTTGTTTTTAACTTAAATATATATATCCCCCCCCCCCCTCTTTCATTCTGGATAACTCTTTACATTGTTCGCTTTATTTAGGTATGTGCATAGACACACTACCAAAAGCTGTAAAACCACCAGGTTCTTTTCTTGCTCTATAACTTGCCCCAGCAAACTGCTGAGGTCTCTTATCCCACATGGGTAAAATGAAGTCTCTGCTCCTCACTGGGTTAGCCATGGGGAGCTGTCAGGAAAAACCTGCTCCAGCAATGCCTCCATGAGCACAGCACCAGACAACAGTGCCTGATTTCAGCATCCCATCAGTCCTCTAGCTCAGCACCAGCAATGCTGTGGTGGCAGAAACAACACAGGCCAAGATTCCGACTTTCAAAAAGCATCCATCCAACCTTGGAAATGGGGTACTGTTTCTAAGTACAACTGCTTGTAAGGCAAAAACCTCTTATGAGGCAAAAGGTAGGTGAACAAACATCACCTTCACCTTTTTCTTTATTGAAATCTCAGTGAGCCCCTTACAGGATTGAAATAAGAACACTGCCCTTCCCACAGCTCATGCATGATGGGAATACCATGAGAAGAGCAGCTCTCTTATTATTCCAGCTCAGCGAATTGATCCCTAAGGGGAGAAGAAGGGGTGAAATACAAACAGAAGTGGTGGGATATCTGGAGCACAGGAATGCACAGCTCTACTCTGTTGCTGCCCCTGTCCTCCCTCTGCCTTGGGCAATGCCTCTCAATCTGTCCAGCTCAGCACAGCACCAATCAAGTGCTTCTGCAAACAAAAAAAAGTCTGCAGAGGCTCCTGGGAGTGTCCTACAGCAGCACTCCAGAGCTCCTCAGGAGGACACTTGCTCTCAAGATGGCCAATGAAAAGATTTATGTTTCCCTTTCACATCAGCTCTGTTTCTTTGGGATGTGGCTCACTGCCAGGCAGGAGTTGCATTAATCTCAGAAAGAGATATCCTGAGGTGTGTCACCTAATCAATAGCCCTGCTTTACTCTATTAGAAGAGTTTTCCCTTGTCATACACATCACCCTGGCAACCCTGCTGTGCTAAGATTTACTGTTTCAAAACAAAAGAATAAAAGCAAAATTAAACCTGGATTCCCTTTCTTCCCCAACCTCTACAAGTGCAGAAAAAACAATGACAAAATCATGACTCCACACAACAGGAATTGAGGGTTACACTCATCCCTGGTCTTTGGTTAAAAACAGCTACATACTTGGGAGTGGACATGACTGGAAATGGGTATAAATCCCACTAACCACTCCACACCCTGCAGGAAGCACTTATCATTGGTATCTGCTGCTCTGGTTTAGCCTTTGGGTCCAAACATCACCCAGGGTATCCAGGATTGCTTGTCCACTAAGCCACAGTATGTTTACAGAGTTAGTTATACAGGGCTACTTAAGGTTTTATAACTGTAATTTAATCAAAATGCTGGTTAAGAAGAAATGTTTGAAGATAGGTTTTAGAAATAAGTGTCTGGGGACATGACAGGATAAATAAATTCTTCCAACAAGCTCATTCTCCTGAAAACACCAGTTTTAAGTAAAATGCATAATTAAGTGACTAATAAACTCCACATATTTTTGCCTCTTCTGCCCACTATTTTTGCCCTGGTGTCTTGGCTCTTCTCAACCCAGCCTGTTGTTATTCTGTGAGTCCTTTCAGCCACTGAATTAATTTGTTTTATGTCATAATGTGAAAGGATTTGGTTGGTTTGACTGGAAACAGGAGGCAAACAGAGCCTGCTGCCTCATGGGTGGAGTGATGTGATTTGTGCAACCAAGTGACCACCTGTGCTTATGGATTCCAACTGCAGATAGGTGCACAGTATTTACTTTAAATTACCCACTCCAGGCCTCACTTCAGCAATATTGCTGAACAAAGATGAAAAACTTCTCTGAGTGTATGAATTTTCCCACTGGTCTGCAGGGAAGTGGATTACACAACCTGTTTGAGGCAGCTCCTTCCCCCAGCAAAATTCTCAAACACAAACAAGACAAGGACAGTGTTGGAGTCCTAGAAACTCAGAATTTAGGGGTTTAGTGTATAGTAATACATAAGAGTCAAGATGGAGGATTCTGGGTGTTGTCCTTGTCCTTCCTTCTTCTTCATGGGTTTGGGTGGTTTTCTGTAATTGGGTGAAGAAGGTCTGTATTGTGGGTCTTGGGTGGTCATTATTGGGTTAAAAACATAAATAATAGAGGTGTCACCTCGTTATTGGGTAATTAGCACTTAAAAGACCTCAGAAACAGTTAGAAGCTCTCCATTTCACCTCATTTCCCCAGCTTGCTAGTTAAGCTCCCAGCTCATGAGCCTGTAAATACCGTAAATAGATAATATATAATAAACATTCCAAGTCCAAACTCAACATCTTCATTTCCCATGTCTTTCATCCTGTATTTACTGAGTTCCACCTACTTTTTGGGAAGCCAGGTACTCCATGCCTCGTGCCAGCTGGTAGGTGCAGGACACAAGGTCCTTGAATGTCATCTGCTCCTCGGGCACCCTGTTGATGTCGAAGGAATACTCCATGCCGGGCGGGCGGCGCGCTCGCAGGTACTCCCGCAGGTTTCCCTTGGAAGCATATTCCACTATCACATACAAAGGACCTTGGGGTGAAAAGAACCACGGGAAAAGCAGGGTCAGGTACCAGAGTAAAATATTTTTGGGGTTTTTTTTAATGTAAAAAAGCTTTTGGTGTACTATAATAAATTACTGAACCAATAAAATGAGAAAGCGGTAAGCACCGCTTTAAAAAAAAAACAAAATAAAAGGTTTGGGTGTGGGGAAGTGACTGCCCAAATCTCCACAGCAGGAATGGCAGAGCCACAATTAGTGCCTTAAAGCACCTAAACCCTGCCCCAGTGCCTGCTCCTTTCAGTCCACGTCATGGACTGAAAAACCAGTATTTTCGATCAAAACTACCCTGAGATCTCCAACAAAGGGAAAGAAAAATTCTTCCCTTAAATTAAGAACTAAAATTAAAAAGCATTCCCTTAAAATGCTTCTTTATATTTTTTTTTAATTTCCAGAGTGTTATGCCATTTTGTATCACTTTATATGGAGTAATTAGCTTTTCCAGGAGTGAGAATGCTCATTTCAAATTTGTGGGGTGAAAGTTCTCCTAAAGCAGAGCTGACAATTCAGAACAGCAGACATGGGCAAAGGCCCTGCAAAAGGTCATTTGTTCCTTACAGCAAGGGATTAGAGAGTTTTCATATGATATAGGACCCTTTCTCATATTAAGGCTGCAAGTATAATGAGAAACAGAAGTTAAAATATTGCTGTTAAGCTAAAGAAATACCTAAAAATCCTATCACGGCATGACTGCTTCCTTAAAACCTCCTGGAAAATTATGATTAATGAGACTTTCACAGACGTGTTGGAAAGTCCTGGTTTACTTTGTTTTCTCTACTCACCATCCTGGGTACAGGCTCCAAGAAGATTGATGATATTTTTATGCTTCCCAATCATCTTCATCATCTCCATCTCTGACACCAGGTCAGACAGGTCTTTTTCTGTGGCATCATCTGTAGAAGACACAGGTTCAGTTCATCTATTTTAGTGCACCAGCCTGAGCTCCAGTAAGGCTCAGCAGCTGGTGTAAAATATGTGTGACCCAAAATGCAGAATACGGGATTTGTTTTCCATTTTACACTGCACCTCATATACTTTGTCTTACCAAAAAACAGTCTCAGCCTCTTTGGTGGACTGACCAGCCCTTCAGTGTTATTATGTAAATAGGCAGCACGGCAAGATCAGACATAAAAAAGCTGTCCTTAGTTATCAAACCTCCAATTACACCCTGCTTCCTGCAAACTAACCTTACAATTAAATTCAAAATAAATAGGCACCAACTACCTGGACTGAATGGGCTTGGATCTACACAAGGATTTCATGTCATTTCTCTGACATGAAATAAACTGAAAGCAGAGAGACCCACACGATGCTAATACATCTCCTGGCTCCCAAATACTCCCTGCTCAAGATAAACAGGCTGTCAAGGGTGCAGATTTACACCCCAAACTGCTGAAGGCTGAGGTCAGCTATGTGCTCTTTGACCCACCCCACAACGATGACAGAGTTCAGATGCCACAAAAGAAAACCCTGTGGCTGAGAGCTGCCATATCGCCCGTTCTGATCCCTAATCACCCAATTTTCTTACCTTTCAACATCTTCACTGCCACGGTCACTGCCTCTTTGGGCCTGTCTTTGTCAATCCCCACAGCCTCGGCCATGACCACTTGCCCAAAGCAACCTTCTCCCAGGGGTTTGCCCAGCGTCAGCCTGGGGGTGCAAACAGCAGATTAACAACACAGCATCTGGTGAAGAGGTGCAGCCAGTGAAATTCCAGGGCTAAATATAAAAACCTTTCACCAGCTTGCTGCAGCGTGAGGAGTTTATCATATGGAACCAATCAGGGCCTGGGTGCATGTCGGTTTTTATGTTTTCTTAGGGATGGTGGAGTGAGCATCTCAGAGAGGCACATCAGTCACCAAATCCAGCTTTTAAGCTTTCCTCAAGGCTGCCCTTGATGGCTTGTGGGGAGACACAGTGTGGGGCAGAGCTTTCAAAGAGCATCAGAGCATGGCTGGAATCAGGGAGCAGCCAGCAACAGGCCAGGTCACTGTCACACTGCTGGTCATCTTTGTTCCCAGGCTGACCACAAGGAGATGGGAGCCAAGTTTCAGCCACAGAGGGTCCAGCACAGTGGCTGTTTCTTGGCTGTAGCCACAAGAGTCTTGGCTGAGGGGAGCAGAAGGTGCCTCCTGCCCACAGAGTCCAGGCTCCGCTCAGAGAGGGAAGCAGAGACTGGGAAAAACAAACTCAGTTGTAATCATCACAGCACCAACATCAAACCCTCCAAAAAGAAGTAGTCACTAAGGGCATTCTAAATGCAGAATGTATTTTGTGGAGCATGTTCCTGGTTGCAGAACCTGCTCAGATCTAACAGACAGAGATCGATCTCATCATTGTGAGGAGAAAGAGATGAAATAAAAAAGAGACTTGAAAGCCTCTGGGCAAAACCTTTTTGATTCCAGCCCAAGTGTTTAAGGGCCAGACCCAGGCCCCTTTACTTGCAGAGAATACCACGTGGCATCCAGCAGCAGTGCTGTGGCAGGAATCAGGGAGGATGCTCAGTGAGTGTGATGTTAGTAATGTTACCCAACACAGGGGCCAGATTGAGACAAGCATTTTTCTAAAAAAATTCTTAAGGACTTGACTTTCCATGGTCAACAGGAGAATTTCACAGATACCACAGACATAGGGACTCAGTCTTAAAAGCATGGACACCTGTCTTTCAGCATGAAGTACAGGGAGAGGCTGTCATACCATTAGCAGAAATGTTAGATGAGGGCTAAGTGATTTGAAGGCCTGCTTATCTGCTGAGGCACAGGGCAGAAGTGAGGTGGCTCCTTGTGAGGGCAGCCAGCTCACTCTGTCACATGTGGGCTCTGGCCTGGTGAGAATTCCTCGAGCTGTTTTGGATTGGTTTCTAAAGCAAATTCAAGTTTTAAAAAGGTGCAAAGACTGAAGGGCAGCATATGCTATGCTGAGGTCACCCTGCGTTTTCTCCAGGACTAAAACTGAATTTAGGGTCTTGGCAGAGAACAAACATTTGCATTGGAAACTGGTTAATTTATGTGCTATTGCCCTGCTAGGACCAAAGTAACAAACCCCTCATTGTGTGCCTGCTGCCCCCCAGCCTAATAAACTGCCTCTAAATAGCCTCCTTTCATTGCAGATCTGCTCCACCTACATTTGTGCTGAACACTGGGTTTAAATGTTTAGCAACTCTAAAATTTTCCGCATTTGGAGTATCCCCCCGGGGCATGGGCTGACAGGAGCACATATACAGGCCCCCACTGTTGACCAGAATGCTGCAGGTGGCAATTACAGCCTTTTACTCCAGTTTTCAGCTAAACCAATAAAATAATTTCCAAAACAGTTATCAGAAGGCTCAAGATTACAGTTCATCTATTCAAAAGTTACAAACCGTGAACCTTCCAAAGAGAAGTGTCTGTGATAAAAGGTGTTATTTTCTCAAAGCCACCTAAAGACTTCTTAAAGTTAGCACTATTTCTGATAAAATCATGGCTCTACCTGTGTTAACGTCATCTCTCTTTTGCACGTCTTCATATTAAGCAATATGGTTACAGTTTTAATTAGATTATCCAAAAGCTCATTTTGCATGTTAGTCAACAGGCTTTGAAGAAAAATATCATATAGCCACGTGAATTTGAATATATCAAAATTCAGTATCCTTTGCTTGAAACCCAACACTTTTAAGCCACAGAGATTGCACATACATGCACCCAGCATACAAAATGTTCCCCTAAATTAAAAATATTTATCTCCATACATGTCAATACAAACTTAACACCAAATACTACCCAGTAATGTGACATAAAGATTGTCTAATAGCATAATTTAGACTTTCTCTATCTCCTACATATTGTATTACTTGTTTTTTAAAATATTAGCCAATTAAGTAGTCAACTAAGAAACATGGTTTAATGTTAGAGGTATTGCTTGGGAAATCATCATCGTTCTTCAACAGTGCTTGCATGTGGATATTTTTCCCAGTCTAGATCACACCGAATTTTCCTAATTCATCTCCTAACTACATTTGAGCAGAGCGTCTGAAAACCTGCAAGAAATCTGAAAATACAATCGGGACTGCAGGCAAAAAAAAGTTTAGTTTCTATTTAACCAAACTGATCTCAGACAATTGAACTGAATCTTGATCTTCAGAGCAGCTTCAAGTAAGTGAGATTTTTTTCTTTAAACTAGAGAAACCCCGGGAGACACGAGGAGAGATGCTTCCTCCTCCTCTCATGCTGCTTGAGGTTATTCAGACACGCAGAGGTGGTGCCAGAGGAAGGAAGCTACGTACTTATCCCTTGGGAACTCCCACTTTGGGTCTTCTGGCAGTTCATACTCCGAGACTCCAGCCAGCATGGGGGCATCAGCAGTGGAGGAGAGGCGGGTGGTGATCCTCACCAGGGGCGTGTTGGAATTCATGGAGGAGCTCGAGTCGGCCGACACCTGTGGTTGCAATGCAAGATGCAACAAGGGAAAAACAAAAAGATGGAGATGTAATCTTGGCCCAAAATCTGAAAACCACCAGCACCTGATACCAAGCCAGCTCAGAATCATGGTGTTAGGAAGTAGTTGAATCTACAGTCTCGATTCTATTGCTCTGTTCTCACATTTAGCCTCCCCTGTAAGGACATACTGACTCTAATGGCTGCCAAGGCTGTCAGTCTGCCCCATAAATCAAAAACCACATAGGTTTTAAATTTATTCCCTCAGAAGGTTTTTTTTGTTTATCATATTAGGATTTTTTAAATAAACTGGCAGTATTTACATCAATACCCTCAGATATTCCAAGCGGATATACCATGAGCAGAAGTGACCACTAAGTTCTCTTCTTCCACTCCTAGATGCCCATGTCACCACGTCTTTTCCCAAATCAGTACACCCAGGTGGGGCTCCATCTCTTCTCCCGAAGAAAAGCAATAGCACAAGAGAAAATGGTCTCCAAGGGAGGTTTGGATTGGATATTAAGAACAGCTCCTTCAATGGATGGACTGTCAGATGTGGCACAGGGGACACGGTTTAGTGGTGGCCTTGGCAGGGTTCACATTTGGACTCAACGATCTTAAAGGTCTTTTCCAACCTATATGATTCTATTACTTTCTATTTTCCAAGTACTCAATACTGAAAGCATCAAAAAGCTATCACAATACTTCAGTTTTCAATTAACTACATGCTTAGCTAAAGACTCTACAGGAAATGTGGGGAAGAGGTCCTAAAAATAACTCAGTATTGAAACTTTGGAGTGTGATTTCTCGCCAGCCCAGATATCTTCCTTAGAGTACCAAAGGAACTTATTGATAAATGTTTTGAAAAAGGAGGCAGCCAGTCCATCCATTTAACAAAATTTGTTTTCATGTGAATTTTCAATGAGGCTCTTTCCTCAAGCCTGCAAGCAGCAGCCTGACATCTGCTGACCTCAGAGTTTCAAGTGAATGCTAACACAAAACAGAAACGCTTGTATTGCCAGTCTTCCCCTCCCAAGTGTGAATCCTCCTCCTCTCTTCATGACACAATATTAGCCAAGCCTAAATCTTGGTCCTGGCAGCCAGGCTGGGATGAGGGTTGTCACAAAGCCATCACTGGCACCCATCCTCACACCAGGCAGCAGGAGGTTCTTCTCTCGGACCCAGCTGGAAGCCTGGAGCAGCAGAGTACCCACACTCTCATCATTTGGATGAGGATTGACTTTTACCACCAGGTTTGCTTATGTAAAATGTCACCAGGGTACAGTTTTGTTCCACGGGTTTTAGATTAAAAAAGGCATCTTTCTAAAACCAGAGGTCAAGAGGTTTTATAAGGAAGAAAATGTTAAGGATTGCTATCAAATAGATTAATCCTGGTAACCAGATTTGCAGCTGACAGACCTTTCCTGATATCAGAAACAGCTCCTGCACACAAGATGTGGTGTCCATGTAAAGAGTGAAACTGCACAAACACAAGGCCACCATTCAAAAAAGAAAGGTGGACTCCTTCTGCCTCATTCATCCCACCATCACAAATGTAATATTTACTTTCAGCAAATATAAGTACCTGGCACATTCCTCCAGAAAAATAAATTCAGTGACCACTTGGGATGCAAACAGAAAAGTACTATTAAAGCAGACTATGGAGCTGTAAATAAATCAGTGAGTGAATACTGAATAGAGTCCTGAGAGAGAGAGAGAGATGCTGCTATGCCCAGCCTGCAGAGGGGAACTCATCTGCTGGACAAGAGGGCTGGAATCTGATCTGCCTTTTTTTTTTTATCATTTTCATTATTTCACTACAGTTTGAAAATGATGCTTCATGAAGTGAACCAGCTCAGCACCAAAAAATGTGCAAATCTCCAATGTGGCAGCTCCTCTGTCCCCAAGTGTGGCAGCTCCTCTGTCCCCAAGTCTATTTTCCTGAATTCCACTTTTCTGTTATTTCTGGCTTCCATTCTTTCATCTCTTACCACAAATCTACCAATACTCTATGAACACTTCCTTCGTATTCCCAAAATCTACTTACTATTCTCCATCATTCTACCAAGATCTTTATTTAAGTCTTGATTCTTATATTCTTTATTAATTAACATTTCCTTTAGTTTCATGTCTATCTTTGCCATTACAGCCATTGTTTTCAAGGGACAGAAACATAGAACTGAAGCTACAAAATTTAGATACCTTTGGTATCAGAAATGGTCCATAATTCTGGGTTCTGGGGTCTTGTTTTTTGGTTTTTGGGGTTTTTTTTCATGAATACAATGATTGTACTAGACACTGTCTGGATCTCTTCCAGAGTTTCATCTTTCCACTAGTTTTTTACACTCACCATTCAGCAGCCTTAGCCTGGTTAAAACCTATAAATATAAACTTG